>NC_081553.1:206960434-208160434 GCF_963082655.1 Stomoxys calcitrans
AAATAGATGCCCTAATAAACTTTAGAGGAATCTTCTTGTGGAGAAACCAACAAATCAGCTTCCTTGAAAATTGTCTTCCCTTTGCCAATTTGCTATTTTCATTCCTCCCAAGCAAATAAAATAAAATTAAATTTCCTTTGTCAATATCACCGAAAAGGATAGGGGGCGCAGAAAACCAGGTTACCAGTTTCCCAGGAAAATAATAAAATGGGTTATGGATGCATTGGCAATTTTCATATCCTGAATGGTAGGTTGCTTGAAAAAAAAAGTGTTCTTGTATGAGTTTTTAACAGCACTGGGTTTTCCATAACAATTTATTCGTCATATTTGTGGAAGCTACTACAGTTTTGTCACTCAATCATACATATTTCCCCCATCAAGTCATTGTTTATTCACAATATTCCCATATTTATCTTTGCAGTCCCTGGCCAACCCTACCCATGCCAATCAATCAGCCAAACATACAACACACTATCTCCATTATCCAAACACTCATGAATATCACTCTCTCTCTCTCTCTCCCTCTCCCTCTCCCTTAGAGGACTACAAGCCACACCATCATTATACAAACATGCACTTATCAGGGGAACTTCTTTATTTTGGAGAAATCCTTTTAAAATGCCAATGAACTTAAGTGGCAAAAGCAAAAACGTCAAAAGCCGCATTGGCAGTCGAGATATTTCTTACAAAAAAAAAACAAAAAACAAAAGTACAAACCTGGTAACCCAAGCCAACGTTTTTGTTAGAAATTAACATTTTTTATACCCATCACCGAAGGATGGGGGTATATTCATTTTGTCATTTCGTTTGCAACACATCGAAATATCCATTTCCGACCCTATATAGTGCACATACTCTTGATCTGCGTAAAAATCTAAGACGATCTAGACATGTCCGTCCGTCTGTCCGTCTGTCTGTTGAAATCACGCTACAGTCTTTAAAAAAAGAGATATTGAGCTGAAATTTTGCACAGATTATTTTTTGTCCATAAGCAGGTTAAGTTTGAAGATGGGCTATATCTTGATATAGCCCCCATATAGACCGATTCGCCCATTTAGGGTCTTAGGCCCATAAAAGCCACATTTATTATCCGATTTTGCTGAAATTTGGGACAGTGAGTTGCGTTAGGCCCATCGATATTCTTATGCAATTTGGCCCAGATCGGTCCAGATTTGGATATAGCTGCCATATAGACCGATCTCTCGATTTAAGGTCTTGGGCCCATAAAAGGCGCATTTATTGTCCGATGTTGCCGAAATTTAGGACAGTGAGTTGTCTTAGGCCCTTCGATATCCTTCGCCAATTTGGCCCTGGTCGGTCCCGATGTGGATATAGCTGTCATATAGACCGATCTGCCGATTTAGGGTCATAGGCCCATAAAAGCCACATTTATTATCCGATTTTGCTGAAATTTTGGACAGTGAGTTTTGTTAGGACCTCCGACATCCTTCTTCAATTTAGCCTAGATTGGTCCAGATTTGGATATAGCTGCCATATAGACTGATCCTCCGATTTAGGGTCTTAGGCCCATAAAAGCCACATTTATTATCCGATTTTGCTGAAGTTTGGTGCAGTGCGTTGCATTAGGCCCTTCGACATCCTTCGTCAATTTGGCCCAGATCGGTTCAGATTTGGATATAGCTGCCATATAGACCGAACTCTCGATTTAAGGTTTTGGGCCCATAAAAAGCATTTATTGTCCGATGTCGCCGAAATTTGGGACAGTGAGTTAAGTTAAGTCCCTCGACATTCTTCTGCAATTTGGCTTAGATCGGTCCAGATTTGGATATAGCTGCCATATAGACCGAACTCTCGATTTAAGGTTTTGGGCCCATAAAAGACGCATTTATTGTCCGATGTCGCCGAAATTTTTGACAGTGAATTAAGTTGAGTCCTTCGACGTACTTCTGTAATATGGCACAGATCGGTCCACATTTATTGTACGATGTCGCCGAAATTTGGGACAGAGAGTTGTGTTGGGTCCTTCGACATTCCTCTTCAATTTGGCTCAGATCGGTCCTGATTTGGATATAGCTGCCATATATACAGATCTCTCGATTTAAGGTTTTGGGCCCATAAAAGACGCATTTATTGTCCGATGTCGCCGAAATTTGGGACAGTGAATTAAGTTGAGTCCTTCGACGTACTTCTGTAATATGGCACAGATCGGTCCAGATGTGGATATAGCTGCCGTATAGACCGATCTCTCGATTTAAGGCCTTGGGCGCATAAAAAGCACATTTATTGTACGATGTCGCCGAAATTTGGGACAGAGAGTTGTGTTGGGTCCTTCGATATCCCTCTTCAATTTGGCTCAGATCGGTCCAGATTTGGATATAGCTGCCATATATACAGATCTCTCGATTTAAGGTTTTGGGCCCATAAAAGTCGCATTTATTGTCCGATGCCGCCGAAATTTATGTCAGTGAATTAAGTTAAGTCCCTCGACATACTTTTGCAATTTGGCTTCGATCGGTACAGATTTCGATATAGCTGGCATATAGACCGATCTCCCGATTTAAGGTTTTGGGGCCATAAAAGTCGCATTTATCGTCGGATTTAACCAAAATTTAGGATAGTGAATTGTGTTAGGCGCTTCAACATCCTTCTTCAATTTGGCCCAGATCGGTTCAGATTTGGATATATATGCCACCTAGACCGATCTCTCGATTTAAGGCCTTGGGCCCATAAAAGGCGCATTTATTGTCTGATGTCGCCGAAATTTGGGACAGTGAGTTAAGTTAAGCCCCTCGACATACTTTTGCAACTTGGCTCAGATCGGTCCAGATTTGGATATAGATGCCATATAGACTGATATCTCGATTTGAGGTCTTGGCCCCATAAAAGGCGCATTTATAATCCGATTTCACTGAAATTTGACACAGTTACTTATGTTAGACTTTTGGACATCCGTGTCGTCTATGGTTCAGATCGGTTTATTTTTAGATATGGCTACTTAAAAGACCCATAATTTGGTATACACAATTGAACAATGACTTGTTGTATTTGTTCCAAATATGAACATATTTCGATATAGCTGCTATGGGGCATAAGGTATGCATTTTTCACCGGATTTTGACGAAAGGTGATTTACATATATACCCAAGGTGGTGGGTATCCAAAGTTCGGCCCGGCCGAACTTAACGCCTTTTTATATGTTTTTCAAAACATATTAAAACTTAATTTCGTTAAAACAACAAACGCCATTAAACCCGAAATAAACCAAAAATTTATTCGAAGACTTTATTTTAAAATATTGGCCATTGAACTTTTCAAATTTCTCAGCACTCAACAAAAATACCCACAGCACTAAGCCACAAATCGCATTAAGCACAAAAATACTTTAAAATCAGTTAAAAACAGAAACTGTAATCCTATGCCATTTAGAATTTTCTTAACCTATGTAAAGCAAAAAAAAAGGTATTGATGTTTCTTTTGTATGCAAAAAGAGAAACTTTTTTAGAAATCCTTCAGAAAAGTTCATTAGACATTTGAAATTTAGCTAGAAGTCATTTAAAATTCATTACAGTGCAGACCTTTATTTTTATATAATCTTGAAGGAAACAAAAATTTTAGCATAACATAAAATAAATACAAAATTTAAAGGCAAATTTTGGTCACATTTCTTGAAATACTTATTTTCTTATATATAACTAGGAAGGGAGGGCGAAAGTCTGGCGGTCCCGACTTTGTAATACCCTTCACCTACGCCATAGGTACAAAGTGAACAAATTTTGATGGACTTTGCCGGATGTTTTTAGGTGGATTATTAAACGAACCGAATCACATTTCGAGCAAATATGTTCAAACTGTAATAACTTCGATTGACATATGACAACATTATTGAAATTACCCAAAATCTGACGAACATACAATATATATGGGAGCTATATCTTATTCTGAACCGATTTCGAGCAAACTTCTGAGACAATGTGGTAGTCGTCGAGAAAAGATTGGTCAAAAAATGTGAAAAGTGAAAATCGGGCCATATACATACACTAGCTGAACGGGGCCCGCTCCGCTGCACCTTCTTTCACTCTCTTATTTTATCTGTGCCCTATACTGCCACCTGTTTGGTGGTGCTGGTACGGCCTTTAAGATATTTCGCTCAAATGTGGATATTATTTTCGTGCTCTACTCCCAAATACCATTCATTTGAGCCTTATTTTGCTGTGGTCGGAGGAGGCCACCGTAGCGCCGAGGTTAGCATGTCCGCCTATGACGCTGAACGCCTAGGTTCGAACACTGGCGAGACCATCAGAAAAAATTTTCAACGGTGGTCTTCCCCTCCTAATGCTGGCAACATTTGTGAGGTACTTTGCCATGCAAAAACTTCTCCCCAAAAAGGCGACGCTCTGCGGCGCGCCGTTCAGATATAGCTGAGATCAGCTATATCCAAATCTGAACCGATCAGGGCCAAATTGAAGAACGATGTCGAAGGGCCTAAGAGGAAAGATGTCGAAGGGCCTAAGACAACAAGCTGACCCAAATTTCAGCAAAATCTGATAATAAATGCGACTTTTATGGGCCTAAGACCCTAAATCTGAGGATCGGTCTATATGGCAGCTATATCCAAATCTGGACTGATCTGGGCCAAACTGACAAAGGATGTCGAAGGGCCCAACACAACTCATTGTCTCAAATTTCAGCTAAATCAGAAGACCGAAGACCCTAAATCGGAGGATCGGTCTATATGGCAGCTATATCCAAATCTGAACCGATCAGGTCCAAATTGGTGAAGGATGTCGAAGGACCAAACACAACTCACTGTCCCAAATTTCAGCAAAATAGGATAATAAATGCGGATTTTATGAGCCTAAGACCCTAAATCTGAGGATCGGTCTATATGGCAGCTATATCCAAATCTGGACTGATCTGGGCCAAATTGAAGAAAGGTGTCGAAGGGCCTAACACAACTCACTGTCCCAAATTTCAGCAAAATTGGATAATAAATGTGGCTTTTATGGGCCTATGACCCTAAATCTGTGGATCGGTCTATATGGCAGCTATATCCAAATCTGGAGCGATCTAAGCCAAATTCACAAAGGATGTCGAAGGGCTCAACACAACTTACTGTCCCAAATTTCAGCTAAATCAGATAATAAATGTGGCTTTTATGGGCCGAAGACACTAAATCGGAGGATCGGTCTATATGGCAGCTATATCCAAATCTGAACCCATCAGGGCCAAATTGGCGAAGGATGTCGACAGGCCTAACACAACTCACTGTCCCAAATTTCAGCAAAATCGGAAAATAAATGCGGCTTTTATATGCCTAAGACCTTAAATCGGAGGATCAGTATATATGTCAGCTATATTCAAATCTGGACCGATCTGGGTCAAATTGACAAAGGATGTCGAAGGGCTCAACACAACTCAATCTCCCAAATTTCAGCAAAACGGGATAATAAATGTGGCTTTTATGGGCCTCAGATCCTAAATCGGCAGATCGGTCTATATGGGGGCTATATCAAGATATAGTCCGATGTATCCCATCTTCGAACTTATCCTGCTTATAGACAAAAAAAAAAGAATCTGTGCAAAATTTCAGCTCAGTATCTCTATTTTTAAATACTGTAGCGTGATTGAAACAAACAGACGGACAGAAGGACAGACATTTCTAGATCGTCTTAGATTATTACGCTGATCAAGAATTTATATACTTTATAGGGTCGGAAATGGATATTTCGATGTGTTGCAAACGGAATGACAAAATGAATATACCCCCATCCTTCGGTGATGGGTATAAAAATATCTGGTATTTATGATGAAACCCTAGGACATACAAACGGACACACAGACAAAACCGTAGGATTTACAAACACACTGATTTCCTAACACTTCCAAAACCTAAATTTGATTATCTTTTAAGGAATCCAATTCAAGCGAACTAAGTTGCTACATTTAAATTCATTTCACCAGGTATAACCATGCCTTGGTTTTATCAGTACATTTAGTTTCCAACACAACTCATAGAGAGAGATGAGGTGCATATTTTTATGATTTCTTCCCCTATGAACAGGCTACCCATAAATTTTGATTTTCATTTTTCTCATTCATAACAAATTTGAATTGTAAATAAAAATTAATATAAAATTTTGTTTGTTAGATTCATTTGACGTTTAAGTGATGCTAAACATCTGCATTTCACAGTCAACCCATACATACATCATCTTTGAGATATTCTTCCATAAAACTGAAGTAAAAAAAGATGTGTAAACTCAAACCCATAAACATTCCAGAAATGACATACAGGAAAAGGAAGTTGTGTATGTGTGTGTGTGTGTAAAAAATGTCTATTTAAGTTTTACGATATTCAGACACGTGTGTTGCGTTTTCGTGTGCTCCCAAAAGTCGTTGGCTTCTTTCTTTTTTTATTTTTGTTTTTAAGGAGAGCAGTGTAAATGTGATCTAATAACCCAAATGCACACTTACTTTCTTACACACATGCACAGCCAACTTCAACTAGCGCTCAGTTTGCCACTTGCACTCCCCCCCCCCCCACCCCACCCTCTCCCTCTCTGTCTGCTGCCGCACACCCAATCAAGGATATACTTTCGTTTGGAAATGCTGTAATGATGGTGTAATTTTATGCGTGTGTTCGTTAAAATTCTGAATGTTACACTGAACACTTTCGAATGTTGACTGGTCGGTCGGTCGTCCTCTGCAACCTCTGGTGTTAGTTGGTGTTGTTGTACTAACAAATGTGAATAAAAAGACATTTGTCATGTTTACAATACACAGGTGTATCGCTCGTTTGAATTTACAATTCGAATATATTTCCGGGCATTTGTAACACTCCCAACCACTTGCTTACGGATTTCAATGGTAATCTTTTGTCATGGCACTACCATTGTGAGTGTGTGAGTTGTGCTAACATGGGAATAAAGAAAGTTCAGCATCGATGTGCTGGAGTAAAGCAATTTGAAGTGTTGATATGAAGGATTGCAATTTGATGTTCTTGAAATTTGTTAAGAAAATGTTTGGGTTAAGCAAACTAGGGTTAAGCAATCTGTTTACCAATTGGGATAGATTAGGTTAGGTTAGGTTTAAAAGAGGGTGTGGATAATAATCCGCACCCATGCCATGCGACATTTGTGAGGTAATATGCCATGTAAAACTTCTCTCCAATGAGGTGTCGCACAGCGACACGCCATTGCCCCCAGAGCGATGACATAAATCTAAGGTTGCATTGATTAATCGTGACTAATATCATGACCTAAGTCATGCTTTCGCAGAATCAGAATAAACGTCGTCCTGACACTCTACAAGCTACAGCTATAACCCACGCCTTATTCCCGCAGTAAATGGCATCCACACTGCCAAACAGCTCACAGAGGGCTTCCGCAACAAAATTTGCGACAATCAGCGATCCATTCCTGGCTCGTCAACCGCTAGACTAGGACCCATCAAAGCCGGGCAGCCTTTCTCATGGTTCGAAGTAGCTTTTCGCACCTTTTAACAGTTTTGATCACACACTGCCCGATGCCAGTGTCTTCAGTGCCACCTGACTGTCCATGCATATCGTGAAAGTCTTATCGGGCTGCAACTCCCTCATCAACATCGTCACCAGAGCCTTCAGAATTGCGAAGACCTTGCCAAAAAGCTCACAGAGTGCTTCCGCAACAAAATTTGCGGCAATCAGCGATCCATTCCTGGCTCGTCAACCGCTTCGTTCCCCGCCTCACCTTGGTGGTCCAGGACCCATCAAAGCCGTGCAGCCTTTCTCATGGTTCGATGTAGCTTTTCGCATCTTTTAACAGTTTCGATCACACACTGCCCGACGCCAGTGTCTTCAGCGCCACCTGACTGTCCATGCATATCGTGAAAGTCTTATCGGGCTGCAACTCCCGCATCAACATCGTCACCAGAGCCTTCAGAATTGCGAAGACCTTAGCCTAAAAGACCTTCTCTCCTCCAAAGTCTATAAGATGCCTTGATTCCAAGGAATTCAATGAAAACTCCTGCTCTAGTGCCCACCTCCAATTTAGTACCGTCAGTGTATAGAATGGGTTTTGGGGGGAGCGGGATGAGCGGGGGTGCCCATTCTCCGATATCCATTTTCGGAAACACGACGTACAACCCATTAACAAGAAACGAGTTAATTGAAAATCAGTCGCACCGTATATAGAATGACGCCACATGGCCTTTTCACCCTTCTGCAGAACCCCAGAATACCCCAAAATTTGAGGAGCGCCATACATGCAAAACCTCTCCGCCTTATGGTGATCTCCTTCCCATCGAGTTGCGAGAGGAGCAGAGCCCATTCAGTCCTTTTTTGACCGTTTCTTCGAAGATTCTTCTCTAGCATAATTTCTGGTCAAAAATCACGCCCAAATGCTTGGCCTTCGATGAGAGTGGCAGGACCCCTACAAACAGCCAGCTTTTACCTCCTGGTGAAAAGTACCAATTTATTCTTTCCGGGATTTATGCCAAGCCCGTAGGTTCTCGCCCATCCGGACCGCTTCCTCAAACATCTCGGTACCTGACTCCCTCAGTCTTATGGCGATCTCCTTCCCATCGAGTTGCGAGAGGAGCAGAGCCCATTCAGTCCTTTTTTGACCGTTTCTTCGACGATTCTTCTCTCCTTTCCAGCTTAGTTTCTGGTCAAGAATCACGCCAAAGTACTTGCCCAGAAGAGATCGGCCGCTCCACCCCTTTCAGGACAGGTCGCGTAAAACACCCACCTTCGTCCTATTGGGTTGCCCAAAAAGTAATTGCGGATTTTTTTAAAGAAAGTAAATGCATTTTTAATAAAACTTAGAATGTACTTTAATCAAATATACTTTTTTTACACTTTTTTTCTAAAGCAAGCTAAAAGTCACAGCTGATAACTGACAGAAGAAAGAATGCAATTACAGAGTCACAAGCTGTGAAAAAATTTGTCAACGCCGACTATATGAAAAATCCGCAATTACTTTTTGGGCAACGCAATATATGTGAAAAGTACCAGTTCAGTATTTCTAAGATTTATGCCAAACTCGTAGGCCCTCGCCCATCCTGACAGCTTCCTCAAATATCCCTGAGTGGGGTCCCTAATAGTAGAGAAAAAAAAAAACTATCACCCACCATAATGACGACTTCGTCCACGTAGACAACGACCTTTAGCCTCCCCCTTTCTAAGACCTCAGAATCCCATTGATCAACAGAAATCAAAATAGAAGATATAAAACCCTTCCATATGGAGTTTCACTGGTCACAATCCTCCCTATCGAGCCCTCTGCCAGTGATACGTTAATGATCCAGCCTTATCAACGAAACTAACCAAAATAGGGGGACCTTCTTGTCCAACAGAGTGCCACATATAGACTTCAACTTCACCTCATTCAAAGTGAAGTCGCCCACATCTAAATTGCCCTCGATGTAGCCAACCGCATCATTAAGGGCACTGTCTGACAGACAGACACTTAGTGTAAGCAAGTTGATAGCCCCATACCAGCGAGGGGTCGAGACAGTCGCTAATACAGTTGTCAATTAAAGGGTGATTTTTTTGAGGTTAGGATTTTCATGCATTAGTATTTGACAGATCACGTGGGATTTCAGACATGGTGTCAAAGAGAAAGATGCTCAGTATGCTTTGACATTTCATCATAAATAGACTTACTAACGAGCAACGCTTGCAAATCATTGAATTTTATTACCAAAATCAGTGTTCGGTTCGAAATGTGTTCATTCACCGTAACGTTGAGTCCAACAGCATCTTTGAAAAAATACGGTCCAATGATTCCACCAGCGTACAAACCACACCAAACAGTGCATTTTTCGGGATGCATGGGCAGTTCTTGAACGGCTTCTGGTTGCTCTTCACTCCAAATGCGGCAATTTTGCTTATTTACGTAGCCATTCAACCAGAAATGAGCCTCATCGCTGAACGGTGAATGAACACATTTCGAACCGAACACTGATTTTGGTAATAAAATTCAATGATTTGCAAGCGTTGCTCGTTAGTAAGTCTATTCATGATGAAATGTCAAAGCATACTGAGCATCTTTCTCTTTGACACCATGTCTGAAATCCCACGTGATCTGTCAAATACTAATGCATGAAAACCCTAACCTCAAAAAAATCACCCTTTAGTTTCTCCAAAGTCAGCAATTGGGTTACCCCCGTATGTGCACTAACTGGGTCACAACTACCAACCGGCGGTATGTACACTTGTATAGCTCTATCTTGGCAGTACAAAGACTTCTCTTCTGACTTCCAATATCAGTGTCGAGTATAATTCGGATCGGTCTTTCCACTGATAAGCCCCTATACAAAAGGATCCCCGGATTTGACTTTGACTTCAGTTTTCATCCTATTTGGCTGAAACTTGGCACAAGGACTTCTATTCTGTTTTCCATCATCAGGGACGAGTATGTTTCGAATCGGTCAATAAAATGAATAAAATAAACCAATTCCTGATTTGACTTCTTATCTCCGTATAAGACTGAATTTTCATTTAATTTGGATGAAGTTTGGCATAAAGACTTATGCTATGACTTCCAAAATCCATGCCAAGTATGATGCGACTTGATCTACAGGGTGGCTGATGAAAGCCGCTACCAAAAAAAAATGTAATAACTTTTTTTCTATTTAATAATAATAATTTAATAATTAATTTAATTAATTAATTAATTAATTTAATTAATAATAATTTAATAATTAATTTAATAATTTAATTTAACATGAATAAAAGAAAAATGTATTCCATACACCGAAAAAAAAATGTAGCAATATTCATCATTGTAGCAATATTCATCAGCCACCCTGTATATACTGATATAGACCCCATATAAACCGATTGCAGGATTTTAATTGTTGAACCCCTAGAAGCCTCAGTTTTCATCTGAAACTTGGAACAAAGACTTTTGTTCTGACTTCCAGAGTCCGTGCCGGATTTATAAACCTTAGATACCGATAGGACTACTTGAGACCATAGCAGCCGCAACCAATTCCCGATTTGATTGTTGTAACATAATTCAAAAACGAACTGGTGGTAGGTACCTAAGATTCGTCCCATCCGAACTTAGCACTTTTGTACTTGTTATTCATTCAATTTTCAATTTTATCAATTTTATCATTGTTTTTATTAAAGTTTTTCCCCTTTAAAAATTAACAAAAATTTCCTAAAAATTTATTTGGATAACTTTGACACGTACATCTTTAAAATATCTCCCCAAAGGTAAGGTGACAAAAAAAAATAACAGATTAACTTTCAAGGTGACAAAGCCCATGTTTCAATCAAAATCCATCTCCATTAATACCAAGTTAAAATGCCATCAACCTATCTGTGTGGGCGGGTTCTCAGGGGAACCCAATAACAGCATTAACCAAAAGTAATTTCTTTCGGATGAACAAAGAAAATGTAACTCCATTGCTTTGAGAAGAACGCGCAAAACATGTTATCGCAACAGCAGGTTATTGTTTTTGTGTTTCCTACGCGCATTAACATTTATGTTCACAATTTCGTAGATGGCCTTGACCTTTGAAGTATTACGATAAATCTAATCTTAGTACAAGCCATTGGAAGGTAGTCATAAAAAATTGTAATTTTCTCCTAAACAAGTGATTGGCAGTGTATTGAAGTCATAGGCACGTACGTGCACAAACGCGTGTGTGAAAATTACTGTAATACAAGGCACTTCTTAAGTAGGCGTTAGCAACCGAATTTTATTTCCATGTGCCGGAGTATGTTTGTGTGTGTGTGTGTTTGTGTTCAATGAAATTTTTATTTTTTTGCATTGGTACTCATTTTATATTTGTCGCCTGTCACCTGTGACCCATGTTAAAGTTAAAACAACAACAAGAGTGAGGCAACTGCTACAACACCAGTAGCGCCAATAACCATGCCAAAAGAAATAACACCCAGAAAAAAAAAACAACAACATAAACGAACCTACATGATTGTAATTGTTGGTGTTGTTCTCACTATATTGTCTTTCACACATTCACTCACTTACCTACACTTGCCCTCTCCCGCTCCCGTTAGGCAATCGATTTCGATATGAACATTTTATGAGTTGGTGGGAACTCAAGCCTTGCCTTACTCTCTCACCCATACTCTCTGACAACTTGTCATGAGAGGGAGGGGAGTTTTTGCTAGTTCGTTAAGTGAAACAGAAGGAGAAGAAGCAGTAGCAGGAAAACAACAAAAAATATGCACATTTCACTAAGAAAAAACAAACATTGGCTTTTCTGCCTTGCATTGTTGTTTTAGTTATTCTTTGTGTTATTGTTGTCATTGTTGCTGGTCTTATTTTTTTTCTACTATACGGTACTCGTTTGGGAATATTGGGTTAAGCTTGAACAATGTTACAAGAGTGCAACATAAACAAGTAAAAAGGTACTTAATTCGGCCGGGCCAATCTTGGGAACTCACCAATAAATTTAGTTGAAGGGCATAATGTTTTTCTACATACCGAATTTCTGTTAAACCAGCAAAAATTAAAATTTCTAGGAACCGAACAAGGATGATCAAAAGACCGATTTACATGGGAGCTATATCAGATTATAGACCGATTTGCACCGTACTTGGCACAAATGCTGGAAGTCGTAACAGAACATCATATGCAAAATTTCAGCAAAAGCGGACAAAAATTGCGGCTTGTAAATCGGCAGATGGGCTTATATGGGAGCTATATCGGGTTATAGACCGATTTAGACCTAACTTATCTGTGCCAAATTTGGTCTAAAGATTGGAAGTCTTAACAGATCAGCACATGCGATATTTCAGCCAAATCCCACAAAATTTGCGGCTTGCAAGGGCTCAAGAAGCCAAATAGGGAGATCGGTTTATATGAGAGCTACATCAGGTTAAAAGCCGATTTGGACCGTACTAAACATAGTTCTTAGGAGTTACTACAGAACACCACATACAAAATTTCAGCCAGATCGGGCAAAAATTGCGGCTTGTTACGACTCAAAATGTCAAATCGGTTTATTTGGGTGCTATATCAGGTTATAGGCCGATTTGGACCGTACTAGGCACAACTGCTTAAAGTCATAACAGAACACTACGTGCAAAATTTCAACCAAATCGGATGAAAATTGTGGTTTCGAGTGGCTCAAGAAGTCAAATCCGGAGATCGGTCTGTATGGGAGCTATATCGGGATATAAACCGATTAGGACCCTACTTCACGCAGTTGTTGGAAATCATTACAGAACACTACGTGCAAAATTTCAGCCAAATCGGACAAAAAATGCGGCTTCAAGGGGCTCAAGAAGTCAAATCGGGAGATCAGTCTATATGGAAGCTATATCGGGATATAAACCGATTTGAACCCTACTTCCCGCAGTTGCTGGAAATCATTACAGAACACTATGTGCAAAATTTTAGCCAAATCGGACAAAAAATGCGGCTTCCAGGGGCTCAAGAAGTCAAATCGGGAGATCGGTCTGTATGGGAGCTATATCGGGATATAAACCGATTTGAACCCTACTTCACGCAGTTGCTGGAAATCATAACAGAACACGTGCGAAATTTCAGCTAAATCGGACAGAAATTGCGGTTTGCAGGGGGCAAGAAGTCAAATCGGGAGATCGGTTTCTATGGGAGCTACATCCAAATCTGATCCGATATGGTCCATTTGCAATCCCCAACGATCTACATCAATAGCTGGTATCTGTGCAAAATTTCAAGCAGCTAGCTTTACGCGTTTCCCCGCTATAGTGATTTCGACAGACGGACGATCGGACGGACAGACATGGATAGATCGAATCAGAATGTCAAAACGATCCAGAATATATTGGGTTGCCCAAAAAGGAATTGCGGATTTTTTAAAAGAAAGTAAATGCAATTTTAATAAAACTTAGAATATACTTTAATCAAATATACTTTTTTACACTTTTTTTCTAAAGCAAGCTAAAAGTAACAGCTGATAACTGACAGAAGAAATAATGCAATTACAGAGTCACAAGCTGTGAAAAAATTTGTCAACGCCGACTATATGAAAAATCCGCAGTTACTTTTTGGGCAATACCCATATTCACTTTATAGAGTCTCAGAGCAATATTTCGAGATGTTATAAACGGAATAACTAGAATAGTACACCCCCATCCAAAATCTAAGTTAGGAATTCGCTTCTACTTACAAAATCCCCAAGTTGCTTCATGTCTGGTATTGTGTCTCCACCTAAGTACCGGTTGCTTCTAGTCGCAAAAGGCCCTCAATGATATAGGAAATGCTAAAACGTCTCATTGTCTTCCCCACATGCCCTACACATGCTATCACTTGCCGCACCGATTTTACATAAGTGAGCTCGAAGTCCTATGTGCCCCGTTATGACACCGAAAGCTATACTGACCTCCTTCTTGCTTCCTTTCAGTAACAGCCTCGTCTTCTCACGCTCCGGACCACCCCATAGGATTTTCGCCGTCCTACCAACCGTTTCGCTGTTCCACAGTGTTCGTCTCTCACGCCCTTAACTCGGACTGCGTCGACCCGAAAGGCCTTGGGTTAAGCAAGTTTACTGACGGCAGTTCTCTGGCCTTCACTGCCAAATAGTCTGCCCTTTCATTCCCACTTACTCCGTTATGGCCCGGCAGCCAAGCCATGCGGATTGTGCCATTATCAGAGAAAGCGTTAATCTGCTTCTTATATTCCAAGATTGTTCGTGTTCTTACCGTCCTGGTTGTTATTGCCCTTATGGCCATTTTACTGTCCGTAAAGATGTGTTAGCACCACACTACCTCACGTATTCCGTGATCACCAGGATCTCCGCCTGCAGTACCGTATAATGGTCTAAAACAGATTGGAGGCCACCGTAGCGCAGACGTCAGCTTGTGCGCCTATGATGATGAACTGGGTTCGAACCCTGGCGAGACCATCAGAAAATATTTTCAGCTGCGGTTTTCCCCTCCTAATGCTGGCAACATTTGTAAGTACTATGCCAGGTAAAACCTCTCTCCAAAGAGATGCCGCACTGCGGCACACCGTTCGGATTCGGCTATAAAAAGGAGGCCCCTTATCATTGAGCTTAAACTTGAATTGGATTGCACTCATTGACATGTGAGAAGTTTGCCCCTGTTCTTTAGTGGAATGTTAATGGGCAAAATTTGCATTTGTTGTCTAAAACAGATCTCAATCCCTGGGTTCTCAATGTAGACCCCAAGGCCCACTCTGTCCCCTAGCTTTGATCCATCCGTGTAACATGAACTTCCAGATGCCAATACTAGGGTTCCATCAGCCCAAGACTGTGCCGCTGGCATCAGTGTCTCGCACTCGACCTCAAGTGTCGTCTCAGGTATCCGATTAGAAAACCCTTCCCTTCCTTCCAGGTTTCCTATCGTCGCCTCGATTATACCACGATGGTATTAGATGCTCCCATCCTCAATCCATTCTCCCATCGCCCCAAGTCTCTTAGTCGCAGTGGCTGCCTCACACTTAATCTGTATTTAAACTGTATGGGTTAGATATCTAGAATAGTCTCCAGTGCCCTAGTGGGAGTGGAGGCCACCGTAGCGCAGAGGTTAGCATGTCCGCCTATGACGCTGAACGCCTGGGTTCGAATCATCAGAAAAAATTTTCAGCGGTGCTGGCAACATTTCCTAATGCTGGCAACATTTGTAAGGTACTATGCTATGTATAACTTCTCTCCAAAGAGGTGTCGCACTGCGGCACGCCGTTCGGACTCGGCTATAAAAAGGAGGCCCCTTATCATTGAGCTTAAACTTTAATCGGACTGCACTCATTGATATGTGAGAAATTTGCCCCTGTTCCTTAGTGGAATGTTCATGGGCAAAATTTTACTTTTGCCCTAGTGGGAATGGTCTTCATCGCTCCGCATATGCCAAGACAACATATTCTCTGAACCTGTTGTATTGTCCTTAGGTTAGGTTTGAGTGACAGTCTGCCATTAGACTCACTTAGACGTTTTCATCCATTGTAATACCACAGGAACAGAAGAAGGAAGATAGTGGGTTGCCCAAAAAGTAATTGCGGATTTTTCATATAGTCGGCGTTGAAAAATTTTTTCACATATTGTGACTCTGTAATTGCATTCTTTCTTCTGTCAGTTATCAGCTGTAACTTTTAGCTTGCTTTAGAAAAAAGTGTAAAAAAAGTATATTTGATTAAAGTTCATTCTAAGTTTTATTAAAAATGCATTTACTTTCTTTTAAAAAATCCGCAATTACTTTTTGGGCAACCCAATACCTTTTAGTTCCTACCGTTGAAAGCCCAATATCTTGCGAATGTTCACATCCGCTAAAGACAGACAGGTTCTCAAAGAAATGAGAACCTAAAGTGAAACTCCTTCTTACTGCTAGTGCGGGACACACACCCAGAAGGTGTTCTATAGTCTCTTCTCCTTCGATGTCCTAACAGCTTCTGTAAAAGTCGTTGCTGTCAACCTTCAGTCTGTCAGCATGTTTTCCGACTAGACTGTGACCTATCATGATGGACACAATGAATGAGACGTCTGTTCTAGCCAATGACAGCAAAGCTGTAGGCCTCTTCAAGTCTAGATTAAGCTCACAGCCTCCTCTTTGTGATCTTCTATCATTCGCTGTCCTTCGGGCCTGGTCCTGAAAACTTAGCTTACATGTCGCTGGAGGCATACCCACAGATTCCCATAACCCTGGAATGTGTAGGGTAGTTCCTAGTCTCGCAAGCTTGTACGCTTTATAATTATCCCTGGATATCTCTGTGGCCCGGCACCCAGAACAGGCGAATTTTTAACTCTTCAGCCATCTCGTTGAGATATCTGCGACAATCGATGGCGGTTTTGTCTGTATTGTCGTTATGTTGCACTTTTTCTCCATAGCAGTCCACCAAACTACTGAGCCGTAAGTAAGTATTGGTCTAATCACGCTCCTGTAGAGCCAGTGGACTATCCTCGGAATCAGGCCCCATATTTGATGTAGTTTAGAGTATTCTGGTCCCAAGAGCTTAAATCGTAGGATCAGCCTTTATGGCAGCTAAAACCAAATATGGTCCTCCTTAGGCCATACTCCGCAGGGAAATTTAGGTGTCTACTAAAATTTTTAGTGTAATCGGGCAATAAGTGGGTGCGTTGTGTACTTAGAACTCCTAATGGGAATATTTGTCCATATGGTAGCTAAACTAAATTTCCCATGAACATTCCATTAAGGAACAGGGGATACTTCTCCCATATCAAAGAGTGCAATTTGATTAATGTTTAATGATTAATATCAATTAAAGGGGGCCTTCTTTCTTCGAGCCTGAACGGCGTGCCACATAGCGACACCACTTGATAGGGAAGTTTTCACATGGCAGGACACCTCACCAATGTAGCCAGCATTAGTAGGAGATAACCATAGCTAAAAAATGTTCGCGCCCGGATTTGAACCGCTCGCCATCATATGCGGACATGCTAACCTCTGCGCCACGGTGACTTCCATATAGTAGCTTTATCCATATATTTACCGATTTGGCCCACCCTAGTGTCAAAGTGTATTTTTAAAGATTTGAACCGCTCGCCATCATATGCGGACATGCCAACCTCTGCGCCACGGTGACCTCCATATAGTAGCTTTATCCAAATATTTACCAATTTGGCCCACCCTAGTGTCAAAGTGTATCATTAAAGAATTTTCTATTCGACTCAAATATCGAAATTTCGTGAACAGGTGACACCGACATAGAAACAGTTAAAGCTTTGTTCTTACACCGTTAAGGGGATTTTCTTTCATATATGCCGCTGTTGTAGGCAGTTTTGTCTCGCCTTTTCCATGTTGTTGTTCTTGCTAACCTGTGTGTGTGTGTATGAATTGGAGTATTGTTTCGCTGCTGTTTTGTTAGTGGCAAAAGAATAATTATCACCTGTCAAGTAAGACGAGACGTCATACATACTCAAGTATAAAACACACACACAAACACACCACAAGTATTGGGTCTTTCATGTTCAGAGCCTAGCATCGCAAAGAGTTGAAAGAAAGAGGGGTTGCGAAGCATTTGCTACATCTGTGATTACCACCAATACCACAAATGTCGTCAAGATGATGGATGAATGTATGAATGAACTGACATACATTTTGTTTTCAAATCACATAACGATATCGGCACATTTGTGACTACAAAGAAGGTTTACCGCAATGATGCCGCCACCGCCGCCAACTTGCCAAGCAGTATTGCTACGAGTATGATGAGTTTGCGTTGTGTGGGTGGGGGGGTAAAGTGAGCGAAAGGTAAAATGCTAAATCGACGCCCAATTTCAAGGTAAGTGAGCTTATACTACACACAGCTTGAGTTGAGAACGTTAACAATTACGTATGGCAAAGAAGGCCTTACGTGAAATGGAATATCTAAATTGAATGTCTCATGACATGGATTTGGTAAATCGTTAGATTTCAATCTTTCATAATAGGGTTTCATCACACATGCATATAATTAAATTTTCAAAATCCCTTAAACTTTAACAAAAACGAAATAAATTGAGTTATGACAAAAATCCTCTAAATTAAGGAATAAATAAGGAAATAGGTTTAAGGCAAAAAAAAAATTATTTAAAAAAATTTGTTTATGAAAATAAAAGTAACTGTTAAGTGGAGCGAATGTGTCTATATATGGCTCTTCAAAAAATATCTGTATCTTGGAATAGGTACTACCTATTACACCAAAAAATTTAAAGCCTTGCAAGTATAACTCCGATTGAATTATTCATTAGGCGGTTGGTGATCAGCATCTGTTTCCAGGGGAGCGGCAGATCTAAAGGCCAGGAGTGGGCTTAAAGTGAACTCCAAAGACCCAACAGCTGCGGTGGTTGCATCCGACAGCAGCACGTTGTTCACACCCCCCTATAGATGCGGGTGCTTGGCATTTGTAGCCGAGAGTAATGCCCGGCACGGGATAGCTGTGAGCACCACACAGGCTGGAACATTGAGGCCCCATCTGTGTGGAGTTCATTGCTGTCACGAGAAGCTTTGCTTTTAGGAAGTTTTGCTTAGAGCTACCGGGCGGTTAGTGGAATGCTCCATACGGAGTAGCTGCAACGGTAGTCGTGGACAATCAGCGGTATCGAGCTGAGAGTCTCAGTGAGAGGCCGGGCAGCACCGGCTCTTGTACAAATACTGAGTGCCTGTGGTGATCGATATGACAAGGCGGGTTATTGGTGCCTTTAAATAACCAATGGTCACAATGTTCCCGCGGCGATCGGTCCTTTGGACCGGAACGAGATTGCTTAACAACAGGAGCCTGACAAGGATCGCCACCTCCACATGACAATGTGGCTACAACAACAACAACCGTAATGCATCAAGCGCACAACCAGTCTTCAGACTAACAAACGAGAAAGAGACTGATAACCCAGAGAAATGCGCAACTTGTCCCCAGTTGCCGCGGCGATCGGTCCTTTGGACCGGAACGAGATGCTTACCTACAGGAGCCTCATGAGGATCGCCACCTCCACATGATAATGCGGCTACAACACGCACAACCAGTCTTCAGTCCAACAAATTAGAAAGAGACTGATAACCCAGAGAAATGCGCAACTCGTCCCCAGTTGCCGCGGCGATCGGTCCTTTGGACCGAAACGAGATTACTCACCTACAGTAGCCCGATGAGGATCGCCACCTCCACATGATAATGCGGCTACAACACGCACAACCAGTCTTCAGACTAAGAAATGAGAAAGAGACTGATAACCCAGAGAAATGCGCAACTCGTCCCCAGTTGCCGCGGCGATCGGTCCTTTGGACCGGAACGAGATTACTCACCTACTGGAGCCTCATGAGGATCGCCACCTCCACATGATAATGTGGCTACAAGAACAACAACAGTAATGCATCAAGCGCACAACCAGTCTCCAGACAAACAAATGAGAAAGAGACAGAGACAGAGAAATGCGCAGCTCGTCCCCAGATTTTAAGTAAAGGTGGTGTTTCCGCTTCAAAATCAGACAGCGACAGTGGCAATGAAATCAGACAGCGACTTTGTCATCACAGCTGAATCGAGAAATGAGATCAGTGGGATGACGGCAGTAGTATGCGAGGGATTTACTAAGGGCTAAGCTCGCAAGAAGATCGAGAAGTCATTCGGGGCAAAAAAATTGAGAAGGCATTCGGGGGCACGACGCAGGGGACTGAGTAGTATGCACCAGCAGCGCATTCGGGCTGGCAGAGATATAACTGACATTGCAATAACTTCTAGGGAAGCTGAAAAGACAATCAAATCTCATGAAGAACAGAATACTGCTAAAACCGCTGAAAAAGTAAAAGAGCTTCCCGGTATCAAGTTCTCTAAGAAGAACAAGCTAGACTTTGCTCAATGCAGTCTCCAGACAGTACCATACGGCGGGAAACAAAGTCAGAACAGGTACAAAGAAAGCGCACAAGGCCCCTGAGTTTTCATGGAGGAATGGCACTTCAAATAGGATGCCAAAGCCATCTCTAAAGGGGAAGAGAGTTTCTGAGAAAAGATAAGCCGCTCTCTTACACCAAAGTTGCCACGAAGCACAACAAAGACGAGCTGACGTGTAAAGTCATCGATATCAGAAGTATATCCAAGCTGGTCCACCCTCAAATCAAACTCCACACAGTATCGTACGGAGAGAGACAAAGTCAGAACAGGTACAAAAGGAGGGGCGCAAGACCCCTGAGTTCTTATGGAATGACTATGACTTCAAAAAGGATGCTAAAGCCATCTCGTAAGAGGAAGATGTTCGCTACAAAATGTAAGGACCCGCCCTCTTACGCCAAAGTTGCCACGAATCGCAACAGAGACGAGCTGACGTGTAAAGTCATCGATATCAGAAGTATATCCAAGCTGGCCCACCCTCAAATCAGACTCTACACAGAATCGTACGGAGGGAGTCATGGTCAGAACAGGTACAAAGGAACCGCCCAAGGCCCCTGAGTCTTCATGGAGGACTGTGACTTCAAAAAGGATGCTAAAGCCATCTCTGCAGGGAAAGATGGTCACTGCAAAAGTAAAGGAGCCGCCCTCTTACGCCAAAGTTACCAGCAAGCACAACAAAGAAGAGCTGAGGTGTGAAGTCATCGATATCAGAAGTATATCCAAGCTGTCCCACGCTCAATTTAGACTCCACACAGTATTCTACGGAGGGAGACATAGTCCACCACGTCATCGCTCCCCAGATGAGAATCTGGTTAACGAGCGGAATTTGGAACATGTGTTGAACTCCAAAGAGAGTTCATCCATATAAGTTATGAGATGCAAGTACAAAGGGGATATCTCGATCCTGCGTTTTGCATCACCAAATGACTCAATCAAAAGCTCGTTGGAAATATTCGCACTCCCTGAGAGGGCACAAAGCTCAACCAAGTGAACATCTCCCAGCTTTTAAAGGCGTCGCACAGTGGTAAAAAAATTCTAAGAAAAAAAGGAATAGAGATATTTTAATAATTCCTTTTGAGTTTTCCAGATAAAAGTTCCCTTAAAAAAAATTAATTCTCACCGATTCTTATTACGAAAATCCCCAAAATACACCTTTCAGACAAAGATGGCTTCAAAATCGGTATTTTTTTAGTAAATTTCCTGTGGAGGTAACTTCTTTTTAGCATTGGCTTAGAGGACATATGGAGTAAAAGCGGAGTAAGTTCGGTCGTGCCGAATCTTAAATTCCCTCCACCATGGATCGCATTTATCAAGATCTTTGACCGATATCTCTTTATAGGCGTTTGTCTATTAGAATTAGAGCTAATGGAGCAATTGCGACCACTAGCGGCTCAAGAAGTCAAAATCAGATTATATGGGAGCTATATCAGGTTATGAACCGATTTGGACCATACTTGGCACAGTTGTTTATGGTCAAACCAAAACATTTCATGCAAAATTTCAGCCAACTCGGATAATAATTTCGCCCTCCAGACTCAATATCCGAGATGGGAGCGAGCTACATAAGTTTATGAACCGATTTAGACCATACTTGGCACAGATGTTTATGGGCAAATAAAAACACCTCATGCTAAATTTTAACCAAATTGAATAATAAATGCGCCCTCTAGCGGCTCAATAAGTCAAGACCCGAGATCGGCTCATATGGAAGCTATATCAGGTAATAAAACGATTTAGACCATACTTGGCACAGTTGTTTATGGTCAAACCAAAACACTTCATGCTTAATTTCAGCCAAATCGAATAAAAATTGCGCCCTCTAGCGGCTCAAAAATTCACAACCAGAGGTCGCTTTATATGGGAGCTAAATCAGATAATAAATCTTGACACATTTGTTGGTGGTCAAACAAAATTCCTGCCAAATCGAATAAAATATGCGCCCTCTATCGGCTCAATAAATCTATATCCGAGATCGGTTTATCGAGAGCTATATCATGTTATGAACCCATTAAGCCCATACTTGACACAGTTTTTGGAAGTAAAAATAAAATATTTGGTGCAAAGTTTTATCACAGTTATTGATGGTCAAACCAAAACACTTTATGCAAAATTTCAGGCAAATCGGATAATAGTTGTGCCCTCTGGCTACCTAAAAATCAAGAATCAAGATCGATTTATATGGGAGCTATATCAGGTAATAAACCGATTTAGATCATACTTGACACAGTTGTTGGAAGAAAAAATAAAAGTTTGGTGCAAAATTTAAGCCAAATCGGATAAGAATTGCGCCCTCTAGGGGCTCAAGAAGTCAAGAACCAGGTTCGGTGCTTATGTCAGCTATATTAAAACATGAACCCATATAGCCCATTTACAATCCCAATTGCAATTTTTTCCCATGAACATTCCATTAAAAAACAGTGGCAAAACTTCTCGCATATCAATGAATGCAGTCCGATTCAAGTTTAAGCTCAACGGCGTGCCGCAATGCGACACCTACTTTGAGGAAAGGTTTTTACATGGTATTGAACCTCACAAATGGCGCCCGCATTTGGAGGGGATAACCACCACTGCAACCGTAGAGCATAGGTTAGCATGCCCGCCTATGACTCTGAACGCCTGGGTTCGAATCCTGGCATGACCATCAGAAAAAATTTTCAGCTGTGGTTTCCCCTCCTAATGCTGGCAACATTTGTGAGGCACTATGCCATGTAAAACTTCTCGCACTGCGGCACGCCGTTCGGACTCGGCTATAAAAAGGAGGCCCCTTTTCATTGAGCTTATAATGAGCTTGAGAGAATCGGACTGCACTCATTGATATGTGAGAAGTTTGCCCCTGTGCCTTAGTGGAATGTTCATGGGCAATATTTGCAATTTGCAATTGAACCTCACAAATGTCGCCCGCATTTGGAGGGGATAACCACCACTGAAAATTTTTTTTCTGATGTTTTCGCCAGGATTCGAACCCAGGCGCTCAGCGTCATAGGCTGACATGCTAACCTACGCTGGCATTCCAACTAACTCATACTAAATTAAAGTATTCGTGCAAAATTTCAAGCACCTTGCTTTATTCCTTCGAAATTTAGCGTTCTTCTGACAGACGGACAGACTGTGCTAAATCGACTTGGAATATCAAGAATATATTTTAGTTACTTTGTAGGGTCTCAGATCAATATTTGGACGTGTAACAAACGGAATGACGGCAAATCGTCAATCTCCCGATTTGACTTCTTGAGCCCTTGGCAGCCGCAATTTTCATCCGATTCGGCCTACATTTTGTGTTCTGTTATGCCTTCCAACAACTGTGTGAAGTACGGTCCAAAACGGTCTTTATACTAAAATGGCTCCCATATAAACCGATCTCCCAATTTCACTTCTTGAGCCTCTAAAAGCCGCAATTTTCGTCCGATTTGACTAAAATTTTGCGCATAGTATTCTGTTATGACAATCATGTCACGTACAATCCAAATGCTTTGTGTAAGCTTTAAGCAGAATCCATGGTGGTGGGTTCCCAAAGCACGTTTTTACTTGTTTTTGCTGCAGTGAAGTCTATTGCTTCGTCCTTTCATCCTTGTCAACCAATTTGACTTTAATGCTTTTTCTGCCTTACCTCTCATGCATCGAAGTAAATCTAGAGGCAATGTCTCTCAAACGACTAACAAAATCCACAGCCAAACTCATGGGTAGTGTTATGTCAACTATAGGGTTGCCCAAAAAGTAATTGCGGATTTTTCATATAGTCGGCGTTGACAAATTTTTTCACAGCTTGTGACTCTGTAATTGCATTCTTTCTTCTGTCAGTTATCAGCTGTTACTTTTAGCTTGCTTTAGAAAAAAAGTGTAAAAAAAGTATATTTGATTAAAGTTCATTCTAAGCTTTATTTAAAATGGATTTACTTTCTTTTAAAAAATCCGCAATTACTTTTTGGGCAACCCAATATATAACAACGTATCAAGTTTCGGGGTACTTGTGATGACCCTCACAATCGCCCTACCCTCTTCTCATACATCTGCCAGTACGTATATTGCATCTTCGATGTATACATAAAGTTCGAACTTACCCGGTGCAGATTCGCATATCATGGTCCTTAATAGGACTTAAAAGATCCTGGATAAGCCTTTTGCTCTTTGAATATAACCCTGTTCCTATTTTTCTTCATTTCACCATAATAATTTTAAATTTAAATCTCATATTTAAGCATGTGTGTCAGAGTCAACAAGACCTACAATTATTCCCAAGGTTGCACATTTACTAGTCACTCCTGAGCTCAGCCACTCACCTACTCTCCCACTTCCAAACACACTCACAATGTCTACTCAGCCATCTGAAGGCAAGAATAATTGTCATCAAATTGAAATACTTCTGGCGGTGAAAATGACACAACAAAGTGTCTATTTTTCTTTTTTTTCATTTGTTGCAACAAAAAAAACACCATGAATATGACGATGTTGAGTATGAAGATGACGGTGAATGGAGAAGATACGAGCATTCGTATAATGATTCAATAACGATAATGCTGACGAAGGTTTTTTTGTTCATTTGTAAAGGCATCGAAAGTTTTTAATTCTTTAGCAAAAGTATGTCAAATTAAGAGTAAAACTTTTTGTGTCGTTTATTAAAGTTTCATAGCCACCATCTGTTGCGGGTGGGAGGGGAGGGATTATTAATTTTGTCATTTCATATGCCACATATCGAAATATTCGTTGTGAATGAGGAAGATTATTCTTTAATCCTTGTAACATTCAAAAAAAACATATAGCCATGTCTATCTGTCTTTCTGTTGAAAATGCTCTGTAATGTTTAAAAGTGAAGCTGAAATTTAAACTTAAAAGAAAATGGAGAAAAACAACTGGAGGTACACCATAAAGGACTAAGTGCCTGAAGGAAAGCCAGGAAGGGAAAGAGATTTTCACCTTTTATCCTGTGTTTTCTTAGCCGTCTACAACTCCTTCTCGTCATCGCATACCCTGCAAAAGTCAACCTCTCCCCGGGTCCAGCGCGACGTCAATTGCCGGACGTTGCAATGACCAATCAGGACTTAAGTCATGCTTCCATAGGCACAGTATAAGCATTGTCCTGTTTCGCTATATACTCGGCCAGAGGAGTATTTCGTTGGAAAACTTCTATGATACCAAGAAGTTCGCACAAGGAAGAGCTCGCTGATCAGCAATCCATTACTGGCCAACTTATCGACCGATTCATTCCCAGCCACCCCTTGATGGCCTGGGACCCAGCATAGCTTAAAAGCCCTTTTCGTTGCTCAAAGAAGGTCATTGCATCTTCTAAACAGACTCATATTGCCACCGACGCCGCTCTGACCATCCCCTTTACTGTGTTCAGTAGCTCGACAAATGGCATGTAGGCAAGACCGGCGTCTGGTCCGGCCGGGCGCACTCTCTCTCCCTGAGTCCTACGCGACGTCAATTACCGAACGTTGCAATGACCAATTAGGACACCTTTTAATTGTCCTAAGTTATGCTTCCATAGCCACAGGATAAGCATCGTCCTGTTTACCGACGTCCAGAGGAGTGTTTCGGTGGAAGACCTCTATCCTACCAAGAAGCTCGCACAAGGAAGAGCTCACTGATTCTGTGACACAATGTGCGCTGATCAGCAATCCATTACTGGCCAACTTAACGGCCGCTTCATTCCCAGCCACCCTTTGATGGCCTGGGACCCAGCATAGCCTAAAAGGCCTTACTATGGTTCAAAGAAGCTCATTGCATCTTCTAATGAATCTCATATTGCCACAAACGCCGTTCTGGCCATACCCTCTACTGTATTCAGTAGTTCGGCAAATGGCACGTAGGCAAGACCGGTGTCTGGTCCGGCCGGGCGCACTCTCTCCCCCTGGGTCCAGCGCGACGTCAATAACCGGAAGTTGCAATGACCCATCAGGGAACCTATCAATTGTCCTAAGTGTCCTAAGTTATGCTTCCATAGCCACAGGATAAGCATCGTCCAGTTTGGCGATATACTCTGCCAAAGGAGCATATCGGTGGAAGACCTCTATCCTACCAAGAAGTTCGCACAAGGAAGAGCTCACTGATTCCGCGTGTGCGCTGATCAGCAATGCATTCCTGGCCAACTTATCGACCGATTCATTTCCAACCACCCCTTGATGGCCTGGGACCCAGCATAGCCTAAAAGGCCTTTCCATGGTTCAAAGAAGCTCATTGCAAGTTCTAAACAGTCTCATATTGCCACCAATGCCGCTCTAACCATCCCCTTTACTGTGTTCAGTAGCTCGACAAATGGCGCGTTGGCAAGACCGGTGGCTAGTCCGCCGGGCGCACTCTCTCCCTGGGTCCAGCGCGGCGTCAATTACCGGACGTTGCAATGATCAATCAGGACACTTATCAATTGTCCTAAGTCATGCTTCCATAGCCACAGGATAAGCATCGGAGTATATCAGTGGAAGACCTCCACCCTACCAAGAAGCTCACATAATCAATGCACTCATTGATATGTGAGCAGTTTGTCCCGGTTCCTTGTTGATATGTTAATGAGCAAAATTTGCATTTGCAAATCCCTTGCCAGAATTTCTCTTGCGGCTGCTATAATGGCACAGTCCTCTGCCTGAAAAACAGTGCACTCGCCTGGCAGCCTCTAAGACATACTGATATGGAATGCGTCAGATTAGATCCCCCATCCAGTCCCTGACTCCATCTTGGAGCCATTTGTATAGATCGAGGTCCCATCGTCTTCAAGTACAACACTCGCTCTCCATTCATCCCTCCCAGGAAAACGAATCGTAAATGTCCTTAGCTCAGTCGGTACTGGAGCCTGGTAGTCAGAGACCCTCCTCAGTCTTCCCTCCGCATGCATAATACCCAAAATCGAACTGTGGCCGCAATCGTCCTTCATCAGTATGCCGAGCTACCTCAGCCTAAGCACGACCTTGGCAGCGAAGTTACGAATAAAGGCCTCAATAGGCTACATATCCAGCATCGCTTCAGGCCTGGCTGCTGTGCGGATTTCAGTGCCTCTGTGACCCCAAGGCAGGCCAGTCTCTGGACCTTCTCGAACTTCCTCGTACGTATCCTCTTCCCCACAGCCTTTCACCATACCAGTACTCCATAAGTCAGTACTGGTCTTACGATGGCCGTATACATCCAATAAATCATCATGGGGGTTACCCCCCACTTCCTACCGAACATCCTTCTGCAGGAGTAAAAAGCACACAGTGTCTTACAGCTTATTTCGTCGGTATTCCTCTTCTTAGACAGTTCCGAGTCGAGGACTATGCCAAGGTACCTCGCCTCCTTCGACAGCCGCAGTGTGATCCTGTCCAAAGAAGGGAGTCTGAACTCCGTTATCTTGTATCTACGCGTGAAGAGCACCAGCTCCATTTCTGGTAGCCCATCGCGACAATCTCTTCAGTGACCCTTCCATGACCTCACTGGTCGTCGACAGAAACCTGACTTGGACTAGTATCACAACGTTGTTGTTGTTGAAGCCTCATTTTCATCCTGTAGGTGAGCAAGCTCCCATCCCATTCAAGCTCCTGTAGGTGAGCTAGCTCGTTCCGGTCCAATGGATCGATCGCCGCGTCAACAGGGTGGTCATTAGTTATTTAAAGGCGCCAATAACTCGCCTTGTCATATCGAGCATCATAGACACTTAGTATTTGTGCAAGAGCCGGTGCCGCCCGGCCTCTGACTGAGACTCTCCGCTCGATGCCGCTGATTGTCCGCTACTGCCATAGCAGCTACTCCGTATGGAGCATTCCACAATTCCCAACCTTTAGAGGCGCCCGGTAGCTCACAGCTTAGCTACTCGTGACACCAATGATCTTCAGTGAGGCACAACACGCATACCTCAAACGCAGGTCGGTGGAGACGGCCCTTCACGAGGTGGTAGAGAAGGTCGTGATGTTTCTCTGACAGAAGGAGTACACTTTGGCGGCATTCTTGGATATTGAGGGGGCCTTCAATAATGTGGAGATGGGATCGATAGTCGCCGAACTGGACCGCAAGGGGATTCATCTCATAATCTCCCAGTGGACCAATAATATGCCCTATGGCAGGATTATTAATGGAGATAGTGTGGTAAGAAGGCAAGTACCAGAGGAACGTCCCAAGAAGATTAAGCGGACGACGTCGTTCCCGGCACGGAATAGCTGTGAGCACCACACAGGCTGAAACATTGAAATCCAGTCTGTGTGGTGCTCATAGCTATCCCGTGCTGGGGACGACGTCGTCCGCATAAGCGATTTTCCTCGTGCCACCCCCAACGAAATCCAACAGGATTTCATTAATCATTAATCTCCTAGGGGCGTTCCCGGGTTCGCATTAATAATCCTGCCATAAAGCATATTATTGGTCCACTAGGAGATTATGGGGTGAATCCCCGTGCGGTCCAGTTCGGCGAGTATCGATCCCATTTCCACATTATTGAAGGCCCCCTCAATATTCAAGAAGGCCGCCAAAGTGTACTCCTTCTGTCGGAGAGACGTCTCGACCTCCTGTACCACCTCGTGAAGGGATGTCTCCTACGACCTGCCTTTGAGGTATGCGTGTTGTGCCAAACTCAAGTTTTCCGGCGTTAGTCCCCCTCTCACCTTTAGGTCAATCAGTCTACCAGTGTTTTCAGCAAAAGCGATAACAGACTTCTAGGCCTATAATCCTTCGCCGTACTGTGGTTTATTCTTCCTGCCTTGGAGATAAAGACCAAATTGACCTCCCTACATGCCTTTGGTATGTAGGACCATGCCAGGGTCGCTCGGAAGATCCGATCAAGCAAGGCCAGGTGACTCCAAGGGACTTCTGCAGCAGTGCCAATTCTGTCCGGCCCGGCAGACATAAATGGACGGAAAGTGGGGACTGCCCTCACTATCTTATTTTTTTTTTTTTTTTTATTTGGACACAATTTCATTAAAGTTTAGTATTTGGAGAAAATTTCATTGAAATGTCCTTCTTCGAAAGTAAGACAAGTAAGAGCGTGCTAAGTTCGGCCGGCCCGAATCTTATATACCCTCCACCATTGATAGCATTTGTCGAGTTCTTTGCGCGGTATCTCTTTTTGGGCAAACAAAGAATAATGACTAAGAACTGTTATGGTTTTGGAGCTATATCAAGTTATAGTCCGATTCGGACTATACATGAATTAAATGCTGGGCATTGTAGACGTCATTGCGTAATAATTTAGTCCATTCGGATAAGAATTGCGCCCTGTAGGGGCTCAAGAAGCAAAATCGAGAGATCGGTTTATATGGGAGCTGTATCACGCTATAGATCGTTTCAGACCATATTGGACAGGCATGTTGAAGGTCTGGGAGAAGTCGTTGTACAAATTGTCTGCCAAATCTGATGAGAATTGCGCCCTCTAGAGGTTCAAGAAGTCAAGATCCCAGATCGGTTTATATGGCAGCTGTATCAGGTTATGTTTCGATTTGCGTCATACTTTACACAATTGTTGAAAGTGATAACAAACCACCACGTGCAAAATTTCAGCCAAATCGGATGAGAGTTGCGCCCTCTAGGGGCTCAAGAAGTCAAAATCCCATATCGATTTATATGACAGCTATATCAGGTTATGAACCGATTTGAGCGATACTTAGCACAGTTGTTGGAAATGATACCAAAACACCACGTGCAAAATTTTAGTCAAATCGGATGAGAATTGGGCCCTCTACAGGCTCAAAAAGCCAAGACCCAAGATCGGTTTATATGGCAGCTATACCAGGTTATGAACCGAATTGAACCATACTAAGCACAGTTGTTAGAAGTGATACCAAAACATCACGTGCAAAATTACAGCCAAATCGGATAAGAATTGCGCCCTCTAAAAGTTGAAGAAATCAAGAGAATTGCGCCCTCTAGAGGCTTATGAAATCAAGATCCCAGATCGGTTTATATAGCGGCTGTATCAGACTATGTACCGATTTGTGCCATACTTAGCACATTTGTTGGAAGTGATAACAAAACACCACGTGCAAAATTATAGCCAAATCGGATGAGAATTGCGCCCTCTAGGGGCTCAAGAAGTCAAAACCCCAGATCGATTTATATGACAGCTATATCAGGTTATGAACCGATTTGAGCGATACTTAGCACAGTTGTTGGAAATAATACCAAAACACCACGTGTAAAATTTCAATCAAATCGGATAAGAATTACGCCCTCTATAGGCTCAAGAAATCGAGAGAATTGCGCCCTCTAGAGGTTCAAGAAATCAAGATCCCTGATCGGTTTATATGACAGCTATATCAGGTTATGAACCGATTTGAACCATACTTAGCACAGTTGTTGTAAATAATTAAAAAATTAAAAAAATTAAATCGGGCGTGAATTGCGCCATCTACAGGCTTAAAAAGTCAAGACCCCAGATCGGTTTATATCACAGCTACATCAGGTTATGAACCGATTTGAACCATACTTAGCTGAAATGATACCAAAACACCACTCACGTGCAAAACTTCAGTCAAATCGGACGAGAATTGCGCCCTCTAAAGGCTCAAGATGTTAAGATCCAAGATCGGTTTATATGTCAGCAATATCAAAACATGGACTGATTTGGCCCATTTACAATCCCAACCCACCAACACTAATAAAAAGTATTTGTGCAAAATATAAAGCGCCAAATTTTACTCCTTCGAAAGTTAGCGTGCTTTCGGCAGACAGACGTACGGACGGACAGACGGATGGACAGACAGACGGACGGATAGACATACAGACGGACGGACAGCCGGACAGACGGACGAACAGACGGACGAACAAACGGACGAACAAACGGACAGACAGACGGACGGAAGACGGACGGAAGACGGACGGAAGACGGACGGACATGGCTAGAACAACTCATGTCATGTCATGACGATCAAGAATATATATATTGCGTTGCCCAAAAAGTAATTGCGGATTTTTCATATAGTCGGCGTTAACAAATTTTTTCACAGCTTGTGACTCTGTAATTGCATTCTTTCTTCTGTCAGTTATCAGCTGTTACTTTTAGCTTGCTTTAGAAAAAAGTGTAAAAAAAGTATATTTGATTAAAGTTCATTCTAAGTGTTACCGCCACTGTCGATTTTATGTTATCGATTATTCTTAAATAGTTATTGCTATTAATTCTTGTGATTTGTTTATTGTTTGTCAAATTTTGTAAAAGGGAGAATGAAAAACTATTACTGGCGAAAAAGGCGCGGTGAAGAAGAGTGCACTGAAAGAAGATAAGGAATTCATCTTTTATATCTTTGTGTTAACAAAGATACACAAAAGTTATTATATTCTTTTAAAAAATTTACAGGCGCTAAGTTTTCATACCAAAATGTTAGTATAAGAAATATAGTGATGTCGAATTTTGTTTTAAGTGCTCATTATTTCATGATTTGTAACTATTTAGGAATTTTAATACTCAAATATAAAACACCAATCTGGAAACCCTAACGAGTTTTGTATTTGGTGTTCAAAATCCAGTGGAATCTTGGCGTCCGGGAAATCCCAATAACATTTTAAAATTCATTTTGATACACCATTTGAGTACGTCCAAAGTCTCATCTCGGTATCAGCGAATCAAATCGTTAACCTAACCTCAAACCTTGGAAGAAGGAGCATCATCAACTGGCTAAAAAACCGTAAGTCCTAAATAATGGCTACATCTTCCTTACAGGGTCAACCACAAAACCAACAAAAAGAGCAACCCATAAATACACTACAAACTTGCCCAACATGTAACAAACCAACACGCTCATGCTGTATTAGTTGCAGCAAATGCCACAAACTCTTTCACTTCGAGTGTGCTCGTGTCACCAATATTTTGCAAATATATACCTGCTCATCATGTTCTCAAAGTTCTAGCCCAGCAAGTCCCACTCACTCTGTACGCAGTCATTTAAGCATTTCTTCCGATAAATCACTGAACCGCAGACAAAACTTGCTACTACAACGCCTTGAGGAAGAAAAACAGCTTGCGATTGAACGAGACCGCGAATTTTTGAATCGAAAATACCAAATATTAGAACAATTCGCAGACCACAGCGACAACGAAAGTTCCCTGGTAGATTCTGTTAGTGAGTGGCTAAATACTCAGCCTGCAGCATATTCCAACGACACCACACAAGATTTGTTTGCCAACCACTTCGATGAAAATACTTACCATAATTTACCAACTGCTAGCTCTAATGCTGCGTTTATAGACAATTACAATCCGTCATTAACAATTACTAACAGCGGCCATCAGACAGTAACACGACACCAACCAGATATAGCCCATAATATGTCGAGCAACACAGCTCGGCCCGCCTTCACATCTACACTCAACAATAATGCAACATTTATTAATAAGCCTTCATCCCAAAGTTCTCTTTTCCCCGCGAATTTGCGTGATAGCGTTCCACCATCATTTTTAAATACACCACAAAATCTCTCCAGCACTGATCTCACGTACCAGCAAATAAATGCCAGACAGACGGTTCCAAAAGATTTGCCAGCGTTTGGAGGAAACCCAACAGAATGGCCTTTGTTTAGTTCCACCTACGATTGGTCTACGGCAGTCTGCGGCTTAACAGATGCTGAAAATTTGGTTCGTCTCCAAAAGGCACTTCGCGGTGATGCTCTCCAAGCCGTACAGCATATATTGATTCACCCCTCTTGCGTTGCAACGGCCATGGCAACATTAAAGCTTTTGTATGGACAGCCAGAAAAAATTCTGCATTCGCTAAAAATGAAAATCCGTAGTTTACCGCCTATTAATGCAAATAAACTGGACACTATTACCTCATTCGCAGTGCAAGTGAAAGGCCTTCAAGCGACTATTGAAGCGTGTGATCTTTTAGATGAATTGAATAACTCTTCCCTTTTGCAGGAGTTAATTTCCAAATTGCCGTCTTACTTCCAAATTAATTGGGGAACATTTAAAATGAACTTAGCAAAACAAAACAAAAGAGTAAATCTGTCAGAATTCTCCAATTGGATATTTGACATAGGTCTCTCAGCAAGCAGCGTAAACATTGAGAGCCTATGTACCTCTGCTGCAGTACCTGTCATTCAAAGCAAGCAGAGAAACGCTTATGTTCATACTCACGCAGAAGAGAACAGCAATGCGTGCATGCTATGTGGTGGTGACTGCAGAAACATACCTTCTTGTGAGAAATTTATTACAGCTGATCGAGCCCAGAGATGGGAGATGGTTAGAGAGTTTCAATTATGCAAGCAATGCCTTCGTAAACACTACGGCCCATGCAACGCAAATGTATGTGGAAAAGAGGGGTGTCAATATAAACACCACTGTCTTCTTCACAAAACTCGTCATAACGAAGGAGCAGATAAAAACAAACAAGCAACATCAATGGAATCACAAAACAATGCAATCGCAGAAAATTCAACTCATTCTTGTAACACGCACAGTGCATCCATTCACAATAATTTCTTTAAGATTATCCCCGTAACCATTTATGGTAGTGGCGATAAGCTATTCAAAACGTATGCCTTTATAGACGAGGGGTCTTCTACAAGTTTGATTGAAGAACAAATAATGTATGATTTAAATCTTTCAGGGTCACCCGAACCTCTTTGTTTAAAATGGACGGGAAATGTCGAGCGTGAAGAGCAAAACTCCAGTCGTCTTTGTATTACCCTCGCAGGCCCCAATCAAAAGAGGTTTAAAGCTGATGTGAGAACAGTTAAACATCTATCGCTGCCTAAACAAACAGTTGACTGCGAAGCGATTGCCCAAGCATTTCCCTATTTGAAAGGCATTCCTATTCAAGGGTATAAAGATGCAGTACCGCGTATTCTTATTGGCTTAAATAATTCACGATTATGTGTTTCTCAGCGAATAAAAGAGGGAAAGGCAAATCAACCGGTTGCAATTTGTACTCGCTTAGGCTGGCTGTTGTGTGGCTCGTCCAAAGGGATTTCATCGGTGGAGTATCATCATTGTCATGTATGCGAGTGTAATGCGGATTTAGAAAATAACTTAGATAAACTAATCAAAAGATTTTATTGCTTGGAATCATCTGGTATTAGCTGCACCTTTCATTGTGCAGCTAAGCGATGACGACAGTAAAGCAATTGCAATTATGGAAAAATATACAAAGCAGAGGCCCGATTCACACTATGAAACTGCATTATTGTGGCGAGATGAAAACAAAGTTATGCCCAACAGCTATGAGATGGCAAAAAAAAGATACTTGTGTCTAGAAAAAAGATTAAAAGCTGATAAAGACTTAGATGCTATTTTAAATAAGACTATTTCTGAATATGTTTCTAAAGGCTATATAACAAGAGTTACCTCAAATGATATGTTATCAGCAAAGAAACTCTGGTATTTGCCAATTTTTCCGGTGTTCAACAAGAACAAGCCCGGCAAGACCAGAATCGTTTGGGATGCCGCCGCAACAGTAAATGGAGTATCTCTCAACTCAATGTTATTTAAAGGGCCAGATTTATTGGCGTCGCTTCCAGATATACTTTTTCGTTTCAGGCAAAAGTCTGTGGCCATTTGCGGTGATATAGAACAAATGTTCCACCAGATTTTTATACGGGAGGAAGATCGTAACGTTCAGCGGTTTTTATGGCGTGCAGAAGATGGTGATGAAGAACCAAATATTTTTATCATGAATGTCATGATTTTCGGCGCATCATGTGCACCATGTATTTCACAATTTGTGAAAAACTTGAATGCCAATAAGTATCGAAATCAATTTCCAGCTGCCGCTAATGCAATTGTGCATAATCACTATGTGGATGACTTTTTAGATTCTGTGGACACAATTGAAGAGGCAATCCACCTAGCCAGAAATATTAAATATGTTCACAGCAAAGCGGGATTTAATATACGAAATTGGATCTGTAATAACAGTGACGTTCTAAAGGCAATAAATGGGGAACATGGTCAAAATCAGAAGGATCTTAACTTAGGCAGTGGTGTTGATACAGATAAAGTTTTGGGTATCTTTTGGAGTTCAAGGGACGATTTTATTACATTCAAAGTATCACCCCACCTTAAAGAGAGCAATTTATTTGTAAAAGGCAAAACGCCAACGAAGAGAAACTTGCTAAGAATTCTTATGACTATTTATGACCCTTTGGGACTCATTGGTCATTTCCTTATGTACTTAAAGATAGTGTTACAGGAAGTTTGGCGCAGCGGTGTTGGGTGGGACGAAGAAATCCATCCACCACAGATGACTAAATGGACAAACTGGCTGTCACATTTGTCAGAAATAGAAGACATTAAAATACCTCGCTGCTATTTGCAGACGTTTAAATCTTATCATAATCTAGATGTGGAGCTACATACATTTGCAGACGCTAGCGAAAACGGTTATGCTGCGATATCGTACCTTCGTATTTCAGACGGCAGTGAGGTGGTAATTTCTTTAGTCGGATCTAAAACCAAGGTCGCCCCACTCAAGATGACATCCATACCGCGCCTAGAATTAATGGCAGCGCTAATTGCTTCCAGATTTGCGACCAGTGTTGTCAATAGCGCGACCATTAATATACGGCAACGATATTTTTGGTCTGATTCAAAAACTGTCATTAGCTGGATAAAATCAGATCACAGGAGGTACCATCAATTTGTCGCATTTCGGGTTAGCGAGATATTAGAACTAACTGAGTTGAGTAATTGGCGCTGGGTACCGGGTAAACTTAATGTGGCCGACGAAGCTACTAAATGGAAGAGGTGCGGGCCAGATTTATCAAATGGCAGTAGATGGATGAACGGACCCGATTTTCTCCGAGAACCCCAAGATGCGTGGCCAACTCAAGTCGAAATTCAAACCGGCACAGACTGTGAGCAGAGGCATCACATATTGGCTATTGACGAAGTTAGCAGCTTTGTTAATATAGAACGTTTTTCACAGTGGCGGAGGGCTATGAGAGCTGTGGCGTACGCTATTCACTACATAAACAAACTGAGAAAACCCGATCACCACTGCGAATTAACCCAAGACGAGCTTATTAAGGCCGAAACTGTTTTATTGAAGCAGGCACAGAAGGTGGTCTATAACGAAGAAATTGCTCTTTTGATGAAAGGTGAAAAGGTAAGCAAGTCAAGTGCGATATTTAAGTTGTGTGCCTTTGTAGCGGAGGATGGTGTATTGCGCATTGATGGGAGAATAGACAGAGCTTCCGTAACAAAGGAGATGAAGTACCCCGCCATCTTACCAAAAGACAGCTACATCACGATGCTTTTAATAATGCACTACCATTGCAGTTACCGTCATGGAAACAACGAAACCGCCATTAATGAAATTCGACAAAAGTTTTATATACCTCGGCTAAGAACAATTTTTAAAAAAGTAGTGCGCAAATGTCAAATGTGTAAAGTTAAGAAGGCACGGCCTGTCTACCCTCAGATGGCGAAGCTACCCAGGGCTCGTTTGTCTGCATATGTAGCACCGTTTACATTTACAGGTCTAGATTTCTTTGGACCCTTACTGGTGACTGTAAATAGACACAAGGAAAAGCGGTACGGAGCTTTGTTTACATGCCTAACGATTCGAGCGGTTCACATTGAAATTGTGCATTCACTCAATACTAGTTCGTGTATATTGGCAATACGAAATTTTGTGGCCAGAAGAGGCACACCAAGGGAAATTTTCAGCGATAATGGCACCAACTTTGTTGGTGCCGAAAGAGAGTTGCGTGAAGCTATAAAACAAATGGATTCCAATGAGTTTGTTCGCCATTTTACAACAGCAACGACGAAGTGGAACTTCAATCCACCTTCAGCACCTCACATGGGCGGGGTATGGGAGCGTATGGTGCGCTCCGTCAAAACAGTTCTCTACCGCATTATGCCAACAAGGTCGCCCAATGATGAAACTCTTGTGAGTATGATGTCCGAGGTGGAGAATATAATAAATTCTAGGCCCCTGACGTATGTCCCAATAGATAACGAAAGTCAAGAGGCATTAACTCCTAACCATTTGCTTTTGGGGAGTTCCAATGGCATGAAGCCGCTAGTTGAATATGATGATAGTGTGCACGTTCTTAAAAGCAGTTGGTTGGAAACTCAGCAGTTCGCACAAAGATTTTGGAGACGGTGGTTAGCCGAGTATTTGCCCTCACTCACTTGCCGGTCAAAGTGGTTTGAAAAATCTAAGCCGTTGAGGGTTGGTGACTTGGTGGTTGTGGTTGACCCTGCTAATCCTCGAAATGTGTGGCCTAGAGGAAAGGTTCTGAGTACAAAAATGGCAGAGGATGGACAAGTTCGGAGTGCTAAGATAATGACATATTGTGGAGTTCTTGAGAGGCCGGTTGCAAAATTGGCTGTTCTCGACGTGGCTCAGGTTGAAGAGTAAGGCTGCGACATGATGTCTTGTCATACTGCGGGGTGGTGTTACCGCCACTGTCGATTTTATGTTATCGATTATTCTTAAATAGTTATTGCTATTAATTCTTGTGATTTGTTTATTGTTTGTCAAATTTTGTAAAAGGGAGAATGAAAAACTATTACTGGCGAAAAAGGCGCGGTGAAGAAGAGTGCACTGAAAGAAGATAAGGAATTCATCTTTTATATCTTTGTGTTAACAAAGATACACAAAAGTTATTATATTCTTTTAAAAAATTTACAGGCGCTAAGTTTTCATACCAAAATGTTAGTATAAGAAATATAGTGATGTCGAATTTTGTTTTAAGTGCTCATTATTTCATGATTTGTAACTATTTAGGAATTTTAATACTCAAATATAAAACACCAATCTGGAAACCCTAACGAGTTTTGTATTTGGTGTTCAAAATCCAGTGGAATCTTGGCGTCCGGGAAATCCCAATAACACTAAGTTTTATTAAAAATGCATTTACTTTCTTTTAAAAAATCCGCAATTATTATTTGGGCAACCCAATATTTTAGTGGGCGCCCCTGTAGCCGAGTTGGTAGCGTGCTTAGATTGTCAGTGCAGGGGTCTTGGGTTCGATTCCCGCCAGAAACCTTGGTCTGTCACTACTGTGGTATTACAATGGACTTAAAATTGTCTGAGTCTGTAAAGGACTGTCACTCTTATCTAACCTAAGCTTTATGGGGTCTTGGACGCATTTGTCGAGTTGTTACAAACAGAATGACGAATTTGGTATGGAAGGTATAAAAATCATTATCGGTTTCTCTTTTCTTCCTTTTTCTTTCCTATGCTAACTATTGAAGTTATTTGAAAGCAATATGAATGACATCTTTCCTCTTTCCCCTCACCACTTCAAATCCAAATGAAATTCCCATACATCATAGTTACCAACAACATCAGCCTTTGAAAAGACAAATTCCTGCACAATTTGTTATAAAACTCAAACCTGCCGATCTAGTTGTTAGGCATCCCATTTAATTTCCTTTAAATAATAAAAAAAATGTTCATTCTGACTACTCGAATCACACACAGTGGCTGGCATAAAATGTATAAAAAAAAACAATTATTGGAATCATATTGTGACACCGGAAAATTTCTGAGTAAATATTTGACGCTTCCTGCTGCCCTAACACAACCCAAACGGCTGGGACCCATCTAACACCAAAATGCTCACAATTCTCCTTTTTTTTCCATACCAACAAAATCAGTGACAGATTTTCACAACTCAATAGGGAGGCTTCAATTCCTTTGACCCACCATACCACCAATGCAGGTTGGCAACAACATTTAACAGCCAGCTGTCAAATGGGCACAAAAGCCCACTAAACTAAAAATGAAGGCTGTTTAAGGGAAATGGGAGGGGAAAAGCCAACATGAAGGCTGTTTCTCTACCGGCAAATGTCACTAGCCTTGGACTGCTGGTAGTGTGAGCAGCACAATGTAAGCAAATCGTTGTGGCTGTTTTATTTGTTCAGTTTTAGTTTTGGTTTGTCGACTAATTAATCACTTAGGCGGACATGTAGTTTGCCACACACACACACACTCACATCTTCCCACACACATGCACACACATGTGCCCGCTTAAAGTTTGTAGTACGCTTTGGAGACCCCTTGCTGGACAAATGACATTGGGCAGCGTGGCCACATTAATTATGGCAATCATGCAGGGATTTCCATGACAGTAATCGCTAACAAATGCGTATGTGACCAACTGTCTAAATTAATGAGGCTACAGGGAATTCATTCGAGAAACTGATTGAATGGGCTGCTACCATTTTAAGTGTTTGGTATGCATATTTGTCTTGTAGCACGCAACTCCTAACTTGCGTGAAGGCATGATACTCACTTTGAATTTGTTGACATCAAATGGGCTTAAATTTGAAACGGACAGCCCTCATTGATATGTTCCTGTTGCTGATCACGAAAATCTCACCTTTCTTAGATCTAATGAAATGATTAAGCGTGACCCATTCTCGGACAAAAATGAAACTCCTAACTTGCGTGGAGGCATAAAATGGACTTAAATTTGAATTGAACAGCTCTCATTGATATGTGAAAAGTTTGTCCCTGCTCCCAATTACGAAAATCTCGCCTTTCCTAGACCTAATGAAAAATTTTAAACTAAGCCATTGGTCTTTAAATAAGCATTTTTTTTTGTACTTTCACTTACCGTCTTATTGCCCAGATTCTTGACGCGACAATTCAAATAGGCCGTTTTGCCCAGCAAAGCGGTGACATTCTTTGACGCAGCCTTATCAAAATATGGGCCATTCTGTACCATCTCTGGCTGTTCGATGGCATTGCGATTATTCGCATGTGATGATGATTTGTAGAGGGTGCTGCTACCACTACTGCTGCTGCTGCTTGATGCACTACCACCACTACTGCTGCTACTGCCACCCTGTGTACGATTGGCTATGCTGATTTGGGTCGTTGTGGTGGCAAAACCACCACCACCACCACCCGACACTGCGTGGCCGGCTGTTGTAGTGCTGGTGGAGTGATGAAATGATTTCGCTGTATTTGTGGGGCCGTTGCTGTTGACATTGTTTGCGTTGGTATTTCCGTTGCTAATATTATTGGAATTACCATGGCTGGCGGCATTTCCGTTTCCGCCGCTACCATCACCACCACCACCGACATAGAAACCTACAATGTTGCTGCCGCTATTGCTACTGCTGATTTCGTTTAAAATCGCATTCGCGTTGTTATTAATGGTATTTGGATCCTTCGGCTTAAAGGACTCCCTTTGAGCGGCCAGAGCTGCAAAAAACAAAATGATAGAGGCAAGACAGACAAATAAGCTCGGATGTACAATTCATTTCACTATATATACACACACACATATTGTTTGCAGTGAATAACAAAAAGGCAAAAAACAACAAAACTTGAGAGGAAGGGGGGGCAGCATGGAGCGGAATGTAGTTTAATAAAAGGCAAAAATCCTTTAGGTCATTCTTGTCATGGTTCAAAATTGTTCACATTTATATGATGCTACTACTTCATGTTGTTCTTGTTGTTTTCATTATTGACACTATTGACAGCATTGTTCCAGTTGCTGTTGTTTTTAGTTCTATGAAAAATTGTTGCAATTCAACGTTTACATGGCCCATATAAGGACATGTTGTCAGGGACATAGCATGCTTATTGCTTGGTTAAATTGAGAGTCATTTTCTTCGTGAATACTGGAGCATAGAGAGATATGTGAGTGTATTATCATTTTTTTTTTAAAAGAAAGAAAGTTTTTATATAACCAATTCTATCGAATTTGGAGCATATTTATCATGGCTGCAAAGAGCTTTAATACAACTCATCTATGAGAAGCCTTTACAAGGCATAATACCTCACAAATGTTGCACAGTGGGAGAAAATCGAAGAAAACTAGTAAAAAAATATGCCGCGTGAGAACGGCTAGAGACATTTCTTTGAAATTTGGAAAGGTTAGAGGTGAGGTTTTTGCGGGATGGTGTGCAAAATTTCAAAGCCCTAGGTTGACCGGGCGCCTTTTGTCCCGCCCCAAAATTTGGTCACATTGCTATGTCGAAAAATTGTTCGGGCTGCCAAACCTTCATTTGAGGTGCGATTTTCAAAATTCTTTTTTTACTGGATAGTGCTCATCTCTAAAAAAAAAAACAGTCCGCTCGAGGTGGAGATATTGTACATCTCCACTGATTTTGAGTATATACGAGTTTTAGCGGGATAGTGTGCAAAATTTCAAAGCCCTAGGTTTACCACATTGCTATGTCGAAAAATTGTTCGGGCTGCCAAACCTTCATTTGTGGTGCGATTTTCAAAACTCTTTTTTTGTTGGATAGTGCTCATCCCTAAAAAAAGTCTTCTCGAGGTGTACAATATCTCCACTGATTTTGAGTATATACGAGTTTTAATTTTGATTTATTGAAATTTTGGCCGAGATTGACTTCGTATTTTCGATTTACGTTAGCATTTGTGGTTCGATTTTCATTTTTATGCCTGACCTAGAATCGTGACAAACTTTACAACGACTGCGCTGCAGAAAGTGTCCACATCTGGTTATACACCATGGAAGTCAAAAAATATGAAAAAAGTGTATTTTTGCATTTTTGGGTCGAAAAAAGTATTTTCATTAATTAGTCTTAAATGACAAAATGGGGGTATACTAATTTCGTCATTCTGTTTGTAACACCTCGAAATAGGGATCTAAGATCCCATATATTCTTGATCGGCATGATATCTTTTGTCGATCTAGCCATGTCTGTCCGTAAGTCTGTCCGTCCGTCTGTTCGTCCGTCTGTCCGTCCGTATGTCCGTCCGTCTGTCTGTCCGTCTGTCCGTCCGTCTCTCCGTCCGTCTGTCCGTCCGTCTGTCCGTCCGTCTGTCCGTCCGTCTATCCGTCCGTCTGTCCGTCCGTCTCTCCGTCCGTCTGTCTGTCCGTATGTCTGTCCGTCTGTCCGTCCGTCTGTCAGTCCGTCTCTCCGTCCGTCTGTCTGTCCGTACGTCTGTCCGTCCGTCCGTCTCTCCGCCCGTCTGTCCGTCTGTCCGTCCGTCTCTCTGTCCGTCCGTCTATCCGTCCGTCTGTCTGTCTGTCCGTCTTTTTGTCCGTCCGCCCGTCCGTCCGTCTGTCCGTCCGCCTTTCTGTCCGTCCGTCTTTTTGTCCGTCCGTCCGTCCGTCTGGCTGTCGACAGCACGCTAACTATCGAAGAAGTAAAGCTAGCCGCTTGAAATTTTGCACAAATACTTTTTATAAGTGTAGGTCGGTTGGATTTGTAAATAGGCCAAATCGGTCTATGTTTTGATATAGCTGCCATTAAAACCGATCTTGGGTCTTGACTTCTTGACTCCTTGAACCTCTAGATGGCGCAATTCTCGTTCGATTTGACTCAAATTTTGCAAGTGGTGTTTTGGTATCACTTCCAACAACTGTGCCAAGTATGGTTTAAATCGGTTTATAACCTGATATAGCAGCCATAAAAACCGATCTTGGGTCCTGATTTCTTGAGCCTCTAGAGGGCGCAATTCTCTTCCGATTTGACTGAAATTTGGCACGTAGTTCTTTGGTATCACTTCCAACAACTGTGCTAAGTATGGTTTAAATCGGTTCATAATTTGGTATAGCTACCATATAAACCGACCTTGGGTCTTGACTTCTTGAGCCTCTAGAGGGCGCAATTCTCTTCCGATTTGACTGAAATTTTGCATGAGGTGTTTTGTTATGTCTTTCAACAACTGTGCTTAATATGGCGCATATCGGTACATAACCTGATACTGTTGCCATATAAACCGATCTGGGATCTTGACTTCTTGAGCCGCTAGAGGGCGCAATTCTCATCAAATTTGGCTGAAATTTTGCATGAGGTGTTTTGTTATGACTTCCAACAACTGTGCTTAGTACAGGTTAAATCAGTTCATAATCTGGTATAGCTGTCATATTAACCGACCTTGGGTCTTGACTTCGTGAGCCTCACTTCTCATCTGATTTGACTGAAATTCGGCACGTAGTGTTTTGGCATTATTTCCAACAACTGTGCTAAGTATGGTTTAAATCAGTTCATAACTTGGTATAGCTACCATATAAACCGACCTTGAGTCTTGACTTCTTGAGCCTCTAGAGGGCGCAATTCTCATCAGATTTGACAGAAATTTATCATGAGGTGTTTTGTAATGACTTTCAACAACTGTGCTTTGTGTGGCTCAAATCAGTTCATAATCTGATACAGCTGCCATATAAACCGATTTTGGGATCTTGACTTCTTGAGCCGCAAGAGGGGGCAATTATCATTCGATTTGGCTGAAATTTTGCATGAGGTGTCTTTCAACAACTGTGTTTAGTATGACGCAAACCGGTACATAACCTTATATAGTTGCCATATAAACCGACCATGGATCTTGACTTGTTGAGCCTCTAGAGGGCGCAATTCTCATCAGATTTGACAGAAATTTTGTATAACGACTTCTCTCATGACCTTCAATATACGTGTCCAATATGGACTGAATCCATATATAGCTTGATACCGTTCCCATTTAAACCAATCTCCCGATTTTGCTTTTTGAGCACCTACAAGGGGCAATTCATATCCGAATGGACTGAAATATTACACAATGACTTCTACAATGTTCAGCATTCAATTCGTTTATGGTCCGAATCGGGCTATATCTTGATATAGCTCCAATACTATAACAGTTTCTATTCATTATTCTTTGTTTGCCTGAAACGAGATACCGCACAAAGAACTCGACAAATGCTATTAATGGTGGAGGGTATATAAGAGTCGGCCCGGCCCAACTTAGCACGATCTTACTTTATTTTCTTTTCATTACAAAATTTCATATTTATTGACATTCCACTGCAGGATATTGTTCAGCTTTATACCATTGTTTAATGATTTCTATTCGAAGCATAGTATGGCAAAAAAACATTCGAAAGTCAGCAAAAGTTTGAGTGTGTTGTTGCTAGAAGCATTTGACTGGTTATCCCATATCGCGATTTCAATTTCAACCAAGAAATATCATCAGCGGGCGGTGTCAAATGGATCATGGTGCTTTACAGCCATTCCAACTAGAGTATATTGTAAAGCACTCATCTGAATTTGAACAGATTTCTTTAAGACGATTTGATTCAAAAGCGCAATAAAAAAATAACAAATCTTACTTTCCTTATTCAAATCCAACTTATCCATCGATGCCAATAGCAACAGACACAAACATCTTTTGCAAAACTCTTTTGTGATCGCCCAACGGTTGATACTGACAGTGCTGTTTTGTGTATATGCCATGACCCACACTGGGTCGCGAACCTGCGTTATTTGTCATACAAATTTGAATTTTATATTTTACTCAGAGTTGTTAACGTCGATTACAACAGTGATGAGACGCCAAGACGGTGGTTCATATCTGACATCAATTTATCTGCCTTTCGACACTCCGACACCGCCATCTATGTCGGAGCTGAAACAGTTGGCTGCAAAACGGACAGGAAATGAAGTACTAATAGGGTGTGATGCGAACTCTCACCACATATCGTGGGGCAGTACCAACATAAATAAGCGGGGCCAAGGTCTGGGAGAACTTTTGAATGCTAACGACCTAATAACACTTTATAATAGTAAAACTGCTACCTTTGTTAAGAGGATTAGGGAGGAGGTTTTAGATGTGACACTATGTTCGGAAAATCTACTCGATGAGGTTCATTATAGTGGGGTCTCCATGGAGGTTAAGAATAGCACAGCCAGTGCCAAATCTGAAAAGCTTCCGTTATAAGTTGAAAATCAACTGGCCAAAATTCGGAAGACTACTGAGAAGAAGTCTCGGGCAGAGACAATTTAGATTGTCCAAGCATGGAATACATTGACGACAATGTCAACAGGATTACGACTGCAATAGAGGAGTCTTTCGAAGATAATTGTCCTCTTCGAGAAATGAAATCAGCCCAAGAATAACCCAGGATGACCGGGGAGATTCTCAACATTGGGAAAGAGGTCCACAGACTTTATAACAGAGCACGTCGTAAAAAAGCGGAAGTTTATTGGGAAGTGTATTACACACGGCTCAAGGAACATAATAAGATTACCAGAACCGCAAAACGGGCCTCCTGTAAGCTATTCGGCGAACAGGTCGACAGCGATAATGACGCCGCCAGGAAGAAAAAATTTCTCTCAAAAACCCATGTCCAAACTGAAACGTTAATAGACGACATGGGAATGAGAGCACAAACAACGGAGGACATGTTGCAGCTTTTGATGACATCCCATTTTCCACAGGATACAACGGGGCTCACGGAGATACCGGAATCAAGGAACAAAATAAGATTACCAGAATCGCAAAACGTGCTTCCTGTAAGCTTTTCGGCGAACAGATCGATAGCGATAATGACGCCGCCACGATGAAAAAGTTTCTCTCAAAAACCCATGTCCAAACTGAAACGTTAGTAGACGACATAAGAATGAGAGCAGAGACAACGGAGGGCATGTTGCGGCTTTTGATGAAAACCCATTTTCCACAGGATACAATGGGGCTCACGCAGACACCGGAATCTCGGAATGATGATGTTGATCGAAAGTTTATAATTACGGAATTTATGGTGAAGGAAGCCTTGAGGAGCTTCAAACCATTTAAGTAACCCGGACCTGATGGAATTTTTCCATCGTTACCACAGAAAGAGGCAAACTATCTGGCGCCTCATCTGGCCAGTATTTTCACAGCGTGCCTAGGACTTGCATATACTCCGAAAGCCTGGCAGGACGCAAGAGTGGTATATAAACCCAAGCCCGGCAAGGCAAGTTATGCGACACCAAAGGCCTGCAGGCCTATAAGCCTTACGTCCTTTCTATTCAAAACCATGGAACGCATTGTGAATACCATGATAAAGAGTAGGACATACAGCTAACTGCTTACATACAAACAATAACACATTGATCCAATCCTTAGACCAGTACCGGGTGGACCCGGTCCTTAGAGACTGGATAAACCATATGCTAAGAAACAAGTGGATAAATTGTGTGCCACATGTTATAATTACAAGGGAGAAAATGACACAGGACACGCCACAGGGGGCATTTTATCGCCACTCCTTTGGGTGACCACCATCAATAACCTATAACGGATGCTGACTGAGAAGGAATTTGAAGCCATCTGCTATGCAGACGATGTTATAACACTTCTTAGGGGTAAGAATCCGAACTAGCTATGCAGAAGGGCTGAAAGGGTCTTGCGTATGGCATATGACTGGGCTAAACCTAGGGGTCTCAATGTTATCCCAGAGAAGACTGAAATATGCCTATTAACGAGGAACATGAAGGTGGGCCAATTTTAGGCAGAACGTTTCCTCAATAGCACGATTGCGATATTTGACAAAATACTTCAAAGTGATCTTGGATAGGAAACTTAATTGGCAGTGTCACATTCAGGAGCATACTGAGAAGGCTCACAGATGTTGGGCACTATGTAGACAGGTCGTAGGCTCGAAATGGGGCCTTAATCCGAGGATAGTACACTGGCTCTACAGGAGCGTGATTAGACCAATACTTACTTACGCCTCAGTAGTTTGGTAGACTGCTAGGGAGAAAAAGTGCAACATAAGGACCTTACAACAGGTTCAGAGAAGATGTTGTCTTGGCATAGGCGAAAAAATGAAGACCATGTCCACTAAGGCACCGTAGACTGTTCTAGATATCATACATATTGGCATACAGATTGAGTGTAAGGCAGCCACTGAGGCTATGAGACTTAAGGCAATGGAAGAATTGATTGAAGATTTGAGCAGCTAATACCATCGCGGTATTAACCAGGCAACGATAGGAAACCGAGGATAGTCCTTTGGTGGACTATTCTCGGCTATGGAGAAAAAGTGCAATAGTAGGATCATACAACTAGTTCAGAGAACATGTTGCGTTGCCATTTGCAGAGTGATGAGGATCACACCCACTAGGGCACTGGAGACTATTCTAGATAACCGACCCATTGACATACTGATCAGATGTGAGGCAACCACTGCGGCTATGACACTTAAGGCGATGGGAGAATGAATTGAGGATGGAAGCAGCTCTAACCATTACGGTATAAACGAGGCGAATATAGGAAACCTGGAGGGAAGGAAAGAGGTTTCCGATCGGATACCTGAGATGAACCTTGAGGTCAAATGCGAGGCACTACTGCCAGCGGCACAGTCTTAGAACCCTAGTATTGCCATCTGGAAGGTCATGTTACATGGATGGGTCAATGCTAGAGGACAGAGTGGTCCTGGTGGTCTACATTGAGAACCCAAGGACGGAGATCATTTTGAGACTGTCTGATCATAACACGGTCCTGCAGGCGGAGATCCGGTCGATCAGGGAATGCGTGAGGTGGTGTGGTGCTAAGGCAAAGGCGTCGAATTTGAACATCTTTACGGACAGTAAAATGGCCATAAGGGCAATAACAACCTGGACTGTAAGGTCACGAACCGTCTTGCAGTGTAAGAAGGAGGCGAACGCCTTCTCTGAGGATGGCAAAATCCGCATTGTTTGGGTGCAGGGCCAAAACGGTGTAAGAGGGAATGAAAGGCCAGACGATTTGGCGGTAGTGGCCAGAGGACTGCCGTCAATAAACTTGCTTAAGCCGAAGCCTTTCAAGTTGACGCAGTCCGAGTTAAGGGCTTGGGCGACATTGTGGAACAGCGAAACAGTCGGTAGAACGGCGAAAATTCTATGGGGTGATCTGGATCGTGACAGGACGAGGCTGCTACTGAAAGGAAGTAAGAAGGTGGTCTGTATAGCTTTCGGTATCATAACGGCACACATAGTACTAAGAGCTAACTTATGCAAAATCGGTGCGGCAAGTGATTGCATGCGTAGGGCATGTGGGGAAGATGATGAGACATTGGAGCATTTCTTAAGTCATTGCCCGGCTTTCGCGACTAACAGACACCGGTACTTAGGTTGGGACACGATGCCAGTTATGAATAAACTTAGGGGAGTGATATGGAAAACAATTAAGGATTTGGTAAATAGCACTAAATTCCAAACTAAAAAAAAATCTTTTTCGAGGTTATTTTTTAGTTTTTAGAGCGCACAACAAGCCGATTGCTGGCTTAGATGTATGTCTATAGCGGCATGGGGCAGATTAATAGCTGAACCCTCTTTTCAACCTAGCCTAACTGGAACCTGTGACAGTACCTATCATTTTAAACATTTTCTCTATTACATGTACCTGGGTGCGTATGATAGCTATTTTATTATTAAGACCGTAATCATACGCCACCTTGGACTGGGAAACCTTTATTTGCAAATCAGATCGTTGAGTGGAACATTAGTGTAGACTTTTTAAACATTATTGACCTTTAATGTGATTCTTAATTGAAAACTACCCATGGCCATATTTTACTTTCCTTTTACTTCATTTAAAACCATTTCCAACTACAGTTTAATATTTTCTTTTACACAGATATAACTGTCATTAAAAATTCAGTAGCATAGATTTAAAATGAATGAAGAATCTGCATGCTTGCCTTCAAAACTGTTATAAAAGCTACTCCGAAACTTTTATTTGGTCAACCTTATAGAAAGGTGTGAAACGGATTTATATTTCCATTCCATTTACTTCTCAACCTATGCGAGTTATCCCCTGAGTTATCTATGAAAAAAAAAAACTGACTTATCTGCCAAGTAGTTTGTCACTTCCACCAAATTAGTTAGAAACAAATGTCTTTGGTTTGGTGTCCAGGGAATTGTTTTCCATTCCATATACACATGTCCTTTTTACTGCTTCAAAGCAAAGGCAGTGAGGGAGTGGGCGTAGTAGGGGACTGATTCACTCCCTTCAAATTCCTATAAAATATGAATGTTGGCATGACTCTCATACATACACACTCACACCCTTGCCTTAATATTTCATATTTCAAATCTGTACAAAACGTATCGTAAATTATGCAACGTTTGCAAGTTTGCTTCATTTGGCATTGGCCAAAATCAACTTTCCGAAGAACGAATGAATGAACGAATGAAAGAGGGAGCCAAAAAGCACCCCATTCGATTACAGCCTACAACAATAAATCGCCTTCAATGATATATGGAGGTGAAGGCGACAGCACAGGAAGGAACTTCACAAATTTTAGAGATTTCAAAGATTCTTGCCAAGTATTATGAAGCATTTTTCATTCATTTTTATTTTTCACACGTTTATCATGCGTTATTGTTGACCTTTGACAAAGCCACCACAATCCCGGCGGCCAAAGTTGCCCCCGAATTCCCCTTGGTGATGGTGGTGTCTTTACACTATCGATGTGTGTAGGTGAATGTTAAACATTCGCACATCCCTTCTCATTCTCAGACCAAAGCATACCATACCTTCTCTTTGTCATGGTCCTTCGCAAATGACAATACCATAAATTTTATGTTTACAGAGGAGTACATGGGAAGGGAAAAAAAGACCAGGCAACAAGGAAACAAATTATATGTGGGACGCAGATAATGAAAAAACAAGAAATCATTCCCTTTTTTAAGCTGAGAAAATAAGCAAGAACAAGAAAAAGCATGTGAGGTTAGTCCAGGCCGAATCTTGGGAACCCACCACCTTGGATTCTGCTAAAAGTTTACCCAAAATGAACTCAGTTGATAGGCATAGTTGCACTTTAAATACCAAATTTCTGCCAAACCAGGCAAAATTTTAGCTTTTGCGGTCGTAAAAGGCTTATTGGCAAAAATGTTAGCTTTTGGAAAAGGCTTATTGGGAAATAGGCCTATATATTGATTTGCCCAAAAAGTAATTGCGGATTTTTCATATAGTCGGCGTTGACAAATTTTTTCACAGTTTGTGTCTCTGTAATTGCATTCTTTTTTCTGTCAGTTATCAGCTGTTACTTTTAGCTTGCTTTAGAAAAAAGTGTAAAAAAAGTATATTTGATTAAAGTTCATTTGAAGTTTTATTAAAAATGCATTTACTTTCTTTTAAAAAATCCGCAATTACTTTTTGGGCAACCAATAGTTTCCCAAGCTCATCCGCTTTGCAATTCATTCGGATATCCCTGTGGTCCGGCACCCAGAACAGGTGAATTTTGAACTGTTCAGCCATCTCGTTGAGAGTGTGAAAGTCGAGGGCAGTTTTTGTGTTCAGAAATACATTATCCAGGGATTTAATGGCTGCCTGGCTGTCTGAGAAGATATTTAGTACACCCCAAAGCACACCTGGTCTTTTAGTTTGGAACCATCCGTATAGAAGTCTATGAAACTTCTGTTACCAGGGATCTCATAGTTCCAATCGGTTTTATCAGAAATAGTGGTACAGTACTTTTTATCAAAAAGCGGCTCAGGTAGGATGCCGCCACATGACCAATGAGAATGCTCCCTTAAGCTCACGGCAGTGGTCGCTGCAATTTGTCTAGTCACAATGTCTAGAGGCAAAAAATGTAGCATTAAATTCAGTGCATCAGGTTGTGTCGTCCTCAGAACGGCTGTGATACACATGCATGTCATCCTTTGAATCTGGTTCAGTATTGACCAGTTGGTGGACTTTTGAAGCACCGTCCACCAGACCACAGTACCATATAGCATTATAGGTCTGACAACTGCTGTATACACCCAATGCATGACACGCGGTCTAAATCCCCAACTTTTCCAAAGGCTCTCTTGCAGGTGTGTAGGGCAAGAGTTGCCTTTCTTGCCATTGGCAAAATGTTGGATTTGAAGTTCAATTTCCTGTCCAGCAAAACTCCCAAGTATTTTGCTCAATTCTGTAAATGGAACATTCTCGCCTCCCAAGGAGACAGGTTCCACATTAGGCAACTTGTATCTCCTGCTGAAATGAACTACTTCTGTGTTGCTCGGATTTATACTTAGACCACTTTATTTATACCTAGACCTAGGAGGCCACCGTAGCGCAGAGGTTAGCATATCCGCCTATGACGCTGAACGCATGGGTTCGAATCCTGGCGAAACCATCAGAAAAAAATTTCAGCGGTGGTTTTCCCCTCCTAATGTTGGCAACATTTGTGAGGTACCATGCCATGTAAAACTTCTCTCCAAAGAGGTGTCTCACTCCGGCTCGCCGTTCGGATTCGGCTATAAAAAGGAGGTCCCTTATCATTGAGCTTAAACTTTAAATGGACTTCACTCATTGATATGTGAGAAGTTTGCCCCTGTTCCTTAGTGGAATGTTCATGGGCAAAATTTGTAAATTTGTACTTTTGGTAGCCCACTTTGCTGTTGCACGCAGAGCTTCCTGAAGTATATCTCTTAGCGTGCTGGGAAACTCTCCCGACACCGATTTGAACCATACTTGACACGACAGTTGGATTGAACAATAGGTGGACTATTGAAGCGCCGTCCACCAGACCACAACACCATATAGACTTATAGCCTCATAGGTCAGACAACTGCAGTAAACAACCAGTGCATGACACTTTTGCCAATGGCTCTCTTGCTGGTGTATAGGACAAGAATTGATGCAACTCTTGTCCTATACACCAGCAAGAGGTGTCATGCACTGGGTGATTACTCCAGTTGCCATCTTGCCCTTTCCAAATTTTGGATTTTAAGTTCAACTTCCGGTCCAGTAAGCTATTCTGGTATTTTATGCATTCACTTAATGGAACATTTTCTCCTCCCAAGAAGACAGATATGGATAACCTGTATCTCCTGCAGAAAAAAAACAACTTCCGTCTTGTACGGATTTATGCCCAAACCAATTTCGGTAGCCCACTTTGCTGTTGCACCGAGAACTTTCTGAAGTATTGGGTTGCCCAAAAAGTAATTGCGGATTTTTTAAAAGAAAGTAAAAGCATTTTTAATAAAACTTAGAATGAAATTTAATCAAATATATTTTTTTTACACTTTTTTTCTAAAGCAAGCTAAAAGTAACAGCTGATAACTGACAGAAGAAAGAATGCAATTACAGAGTCACAAGCTGTGAAAAAATTTGTCAACGCCGACTATATGAAAAATCCGCAATTACTTTTTGGGCAACCCTATATATATCTAAGAGTGCTTGAAAACTTTCCCCTAACCGGAAATTGTCACATCATAAGCTTACACAACCACTTTTCCAACTTTTTCTTTCAGACACACCCAGATATAGTTAACGGCTATATCCCAAAGTAGTGGAGACAGTGCGGCTGCTTCGGGTGTTTCTCTGTTATGCCATCTTTGCAGATCTACAGATTCCAAGCCTGGCATAATGCATCTGTCAGTGGGTAAGTTATTCATAAAATTTCTATCGGTAGTATTGATGCCTAAAAACTCCAGCTTCTTCATGATTGATGTCGGTTTTACATTATTGAAATCACCTTCTATGTCAAGAAATGCTAACATTGTATATTCTTTGACAGCGAGAGAACCCTCTATGTAGCCGACTAGGTCGTGAAGGACTGTTTCAATGGATTTGCCTTTACTATATGTATGCTACTGCCGAGACAGGCGATCTCCAGGGATCTTTGCCCTAAGATATGTTTCCATCAATGTCTCTACAGTCTTCGGCATAAAGGATGAGAGACCTATAGGACGAAAATCTTTTGCCTACGAGTGGTTAGATTTTCCTGGTTTTAAAAAGAAAATGACCTTTGTCTCCCTCCATCCCACATGTATATATGACAGGCTGATAGAAGCAGAGAATATCTCTACCCAAGCCAAGTTGCCGGTCTATCGGACACAGCTTGTTATTCAACCGGTGATACATCGTCAGGGCCTGATGACTTATAGGTGTCGAAACTTTTTCAGTGAAATTTTCCCTAAAGACAATATTTCAGTGAACTTTTTTTTAAGAAAAATTTTCCCCGTGGACAATATTTGAGCGAAATTTATCATAAATACAAAATTTAAGTACAATTTTCTCTTAAGAGAAAAATTTTCTAAAATTTTGTCTAAGAGAAAAAAATTTCAAGTGAAACTGTATTCCCAGACAAAGTTTCAATGAAATTTACTGAGAGGACAAAATTTCAGTGAAATTTTCTCTAAAAACAAAATTTCAGTGAAATTTTTCCCAAAGACAAAATGTCAATGAAATTTTAAGACAAATTTCCAGTGACGTTTTCTCTTAAGACAACATTTCAGGAACATTTTCCCTAAAGACTAAATTTTAGTTCAACATACTAAATATTAGTTCAACATGCTAAATATTAGTTCAACATACTAAATATTAGTTCAACATACTAAATATTAGTTCAACATACCGTAAGACTAAATATTAGTTCAAACATACCGTAACGACAAAATTTCAGTAAAATTTTCCTTAGAGAAAAAAGTCTGTGAAATTTTCCTCAACACACAAATTTTCAGTAAAATTTTCCCTAGAGGCAAAATTTCACAGCAAAAATATCCCTAAGGACAAAATTTCAGTGAAATTTTCTCTCAAGACAAAATTTGATTGTAATTTTCCCTAAAGACAAAACTTTAGTGAAATTTTCCATTAAGGCAAAATTTCAGTGAAATTTTGACTAAACAAAATTTTAGAAAAATTTGCTCTTAAAAAGTGAAATTGTATTCCATGACAAAGTTTCAAAAAAAATGTTCTCTAAGGAAAAAATTTCTCAAAAATTTTTCCTAAGGACAAAATTTCAGTGACATTTTCTCTAAAGACAAAATTTCAGATAAATTTTCTCTAAAAACAAAATTTCAGAGGAATTTTCGCTAAAGCAAAAGAATAAGTTAAATGTTCTCTTAAGACAAAATTTCTGTGAAATTTTCCCTAAAGACAAATTTTCAGTGAAACTTACCCCAAGCCTATATTTCATAAAGGCAAAATTTCAGTGAAAATTTCTCAAAAGACAAAATTTCATTAAAATTTTCCCTAAACACAAAACTTCGGTGATATATTCCCTTAAAAACAAAATTTCAGTGTAATTTTGCCATAAAACAAAATTTAAAAAAAATTTTCTCCAAGGACAAAATTTCAGTGAAATGTTCTCTTAGAACAAAATTTGAGAAAAATTTCACTGAAATTTTCTCTAAGGACAAAATTTCAGTGAAACAAAGTTTCAGTAAAATTTTGCCTAAGGACAAAATTTTCTCTAAAGACAAAATTTCGGTGAAATTAATTGCTTATTGCCATTTGTCTTAAATCCTTGGATGTGAAAGTGGGTGGGAAAAACATTAGCCGGAAGTCGATTCCACATACGAACGGTTCGGGCGAAATAAGAATTATCTCTATAATGCATTGTGCGGTCCGCTGGCCAATCAATTACAAACGGGTGTGAGTTCCTGGAATGTCTAGTATCCCTGACATACATCCTTACATCAGGAATAAGAAGACTAATATCAGACGAACACACACCATAAAAGTACCGATAGAACAGCGCCAAATAACCCACAATGCGACGATGATGGCCTCCCTTCATCATCGTTGATGGCCCCCCTTCATAGAGTTGTTGGATACCCCACTGTCCCCAATCAACGCCATCACTCTTCTCTGTACATGGTCCAGTAGCTCCAGGGATGATTTTGAAGCTCCAGCCCATACATGTGAGTTGTACTCCATTTTCGGCCTTATGAAAGTCGTGTAGATGTTAAGAAGATCGGACGGAGTGAAGTAATTCTTACACCGTTTAAGGAAGCCTAATCACTTAAATGCTTCTTTCAAATACATGGTTATGTATTTTGTATTTTCATGCCCAGAACATTAAGAGCTTCTGATTGCTCAACATCTACACCGTTGATAGACAAAGATGATCGTAATGGGTCAGGGAATAGTTTGTGTGACAACAAGCAGCACTGAATCTTCCGTGCATTAAAATCTACTCGATTCAACCCCACTCAGAAATGGCCAGCAAATCCTGGCAAAGTGTATCGTCCATAACCCGCCTCTTGTCCTCAATCTCTCGAAGACTTGGCCTATGGTTGAATGAGTACGAATGGCAGAGATTACTGTCATCCGCAAAATGAGTAGATCGGATTCGATGTCTGACCCAACAGATCGTTGATGAAAATTAGAAAAAGAGAAGGAGGAAAGAACAGAGCCCTGGGGTACGTACACCTCCGGTCAATTTGTGCTCATTGCATGAGAACCCATCCATAACGACTCGAATAGTGCGATCTCTGAGAAAGCTCGAAATAAATCGAACGAAGCCATTACCGACATCAAATGCGACAAGCTTTAATAGTAGTGCACCGTGCCAGACCCTATCAAATGCCTTGAAGATATCCAGAATCACAACCTTACTCTCACTAAACTGGTGGATTGAGCGACTCCAACGATACGACAGAAGTGCCATGAGATCGCCCGTAGAGCAATTTCTGCGGGACCCATACTGTTGGTCGCTAAGAAGGCCATTAGACTCTAAATACCTCACAAGATGATGATTAATCATGCTCTCCATGACCTTGGAAAGAGCGGAGCATAATTCCAATTGGCTGATAATTCGCAGGATTGTATGCCTCACCCTTCTTGGGTATTGGCGGAACGTTCGCAACCTTCTAACGCGCCGGGAAGACTCTCGCACGGTAGGCAAGGTTGAAAAGGTTGCGTAATGGACGAGCGTAAGACAAATGTTGATATGCCATCCGGGCCAGGGGATTTATTTACGTCTAGATTTTCAAGAACCCTTTTAACTCCACGAGTTCGAAAAAATATTTGGGGCATGATGCCAGATATATTTTCGATTGAGGGGAGTGGTTGATTGCTATCCGGCAGGGAAGAATTCCCTGCAAATATATCAGCCAACAGGTTAGCCTTATCCACCGGTTCAGTGAATGTTTGATCGACCTTAACACGAGTTGGAATAAATGAAGAACTACCCTTTACACTTTTCACGAACAACCAAAAACTGTTACTTCCTGTTAGAAGCAAGAACCTTAGTACGCAAACGCTGTTCGTAAAGAAATTTTTCGCGCCTAAGCACATTGGCACACCAAGATCTTGCCTGTTTGCGCAGTAGTTCAGTATTGGCATCCAAGCGCCAGTTCCTGAATGCCACCTCTTTATATGTGACAGCATCTCTGCATGTCTGGTTAAACCAAGTTTTGTTTATATTCGAACCGGATATAGTTTACAGTTGGACCATATATGGATATTTTGGGTTGCCCAAAAAGTAATTGCGGATTTTTTTAAAGAAAGTAAATGCATTTTAAATTAAGCTTAGAATGAACTTTAATCAAATATACTTTTTTCTACCCACCACCGAAGGATGGGGGTACATTCATTTTGTCATTCCGTTTGCAACACATCGAAATATCCATTTCCGACCCTATAAAGTATATATATTCTTGATCAGCGTCAAAATCTAAGACGATCTAGACATGTCCGTCCGTCTGTCCGTCTGTCTATTGAAATCACGCTACAGTCTTTAAAAATATTGAGATATTGAGCTGAAATTTTGCACAGTTTTTTTTTTTGTTCATATGCAGGTTAATTTCGAAGATGGGCTATATCGGACTATATCTTAATATAGCCCCCATATAGACCGATCCGCCGATTTAGGGTCTTAGGCCCATAAAAGCCACATTTATTATCCGATTTTGTTGAAATTTGGGGCAGTGAGTTGTGTTAGGCCCTTCGATATCCGTCGTCAATTTGGCTCAGATCGGTCCAGATTTGGATATAACTGCCATATAGACCGATCCTCCGATTTAGGGTCTAAGGCCCATAAAAGCCACATTTATTATCCGATTTTGCTGAAATTTGGGACAGTGAGTTGTCTTAGGCCCTTCGACTTCCTTCGTTAAATTGGCCCAGATCGGTTCAGATTTGGATATAGCTGCCATATAGACCGTTCCTCCGGTTCAGGGTCTTAGGCTCACAAAAGCCACATTTATTATCCGATTTTGATGAAATTCGGGACAGTGAATTGTGTAAGGCCCATCGGCATCCTTCGCTAATTTGGCTCAGATCGGTCCAGATTTGGATATAGCTGCCATATAGATCGATCCTCCGATTTATGGTGTAAGGCCCATAAAAGCCACATTCATTATCCGATTTTGCTGAAATTTGGGACAGTGAGTTGTGTAAGGCCCTTTGACATATTTCTTCAATTTGGCCCAGATCGGTTCAGATTTAGATATAGCTGCCATATAGACCGATTTCTTGATTTATGCTTTTGGGCCCATAAAATGCTCATTTATTGTCCGATGTCGCCGAAATTTGGAACAGTGAGTTAAGTTAAGCCCCTTGACATACTTCTGCAATTTCGCACAGATCGGTGCAGATTTGGATATAGCTGCCATATAGACCGATATCTATGTTTTAGGTTTTGGGGCCATAAAAGGCGCATTTATTGTCCGATGTCGCTGATACCCACCTAGGTGGTGGGTATCCAAAATTCGGCCCGGGCGAACTTAACGCCTTTTTACTTGTTTCGATAGAGATGGCACATAAACCGATTCCCGTTGCAGGGTATGAGCCCATAGCAGTCATGAACCCGATTTCGTTGAAGTTTGGAACTGTGACTTGTATAACACCACTGCCACTCAAGGGGGCAACGATGACACAGAGGTTAGTTAGCATGTCCGCCTATGATGCTGAGTGCCTCGGTTCGAATCTTGGCAAGAACATTAGAACAAAATGTTCAGCGGTGGTTATGCTGGCCACCATGAGGAGGCGATTTGTGAGTTATTATGCCATATAAAAACTTTTTCCCAAAGAGGTGTGGCCTGTGGCTCGCCTTTCGGACTCGACTATTAAAACGAGGCCCCTTATCATGGAGCTTACACTTGAACTGGACAACACTCATTGGTATGTGAAGAGTTTGCCCCTCTTCCTTAATCGAAAGTTCATGGGCAAATTTGAATTTGGTAATACCTTCTGGTCGAGATCGGGACATACCTGGAAATAACTGCGATCTGCCGACTTTAGTGAAAAGTTTTGGTCTACTCGACATGCTTACACGAAAAAACCTTCTTGGGTTCGAAATGCCTATAAAGTTTATAACCAGGGTGGTATTCAAGGACGAATTTAATGCATTTTGATTTGTTCCTTTAAAATGTAGCAAACAATGGGCTTTAATAATAATGCCAACTTAACAGTGTAGCCAACACAAACTCCAAAAGATAACCGAAAAAGGGGGAAAACTGCACATCAAAAAAAAAAAAAAAAAAAAGCACAAAAATTGAGCACAACTATTGTTGTGACAGCACAGGACAACGTTCAGTGAAACGGAAAATATGGTGTTGCTGGTCCTGGAGATGGTAATGGTAGGATGATGGTAGTCGTAGTGGTGCTTCAGCATAAAAACAAAAGGATGGCAAAAAACCCAAAATTTATGAATGCCTGAATAAACATCAGACAACCGGTCAGAGTAAAAATGAAATATTAATGAAAAACCAAAAAAAACAAAAATGCTAAAGAATTCCTTTTTAAGAAAAGGAACATTTTCTTTTCGTTTCGACTTGAATGGACTGTAAAATAAAAACCAAACAACAAGCTTTTTGCTTGTGCGGAAAAAGACGTTGGTCCGGCTATGGGTAGGTGGTCTGGCTTGGGGTATGCATATCATAAATAATAGTCTGTACCCATACATATGGGAGTAAAAAGATATCGTTGAACCAATTGAAGAGGAAAAGCAAAGGAGATGCCTTTGCCATTCGGACACACAGACTAAGTCAAGGCTGTATATATGAGTAAATATATTAAAAGAGTGTTCAACAGTGAAGGATAAAAGTTTTTATGTGAGTGAAGGACAAAAGTTTTTATGTGAGTAAGGATTTAGGAACTACCCTTTAAAACCTTGGTAGCTGAGTTGGTCGTGAACTCTACTATATGAGCAGAAGTCATGGTGATGATATTGGCCATCAAAAACTTGAGATTTCTATGGTGCTGAGCCCCCCTCTCGAATCGGAAATTGGATTTAAATGGGTACTCCATTTAGTTCTACATCTATTCTGGTGGTAGTTGTGTATTGTGGGCTTTGGGGTCATAAGTATACTTGGCATGACTAGAAGTCCATAAAATCAACCTTAAAACTAGTAAAAAGGCAGTCGGGCCGAACTTTGAATACCCACCACCTCGGGTATAAATGTGAACCACCTTTCTTCATAATCCGGTGAAGAATACATATTTTTTGCCCTCATAGCAGTTATAACGAAATATGGTCCAATCTGGACCAAAATCGGCGCGGACATTGAGTGGTCTGAAAAGTACAACTTTTCGTCCCTACGCTAGCACGGATCTGCCTACACCGGAGCTTGTGGCACCCCCAGTCGGAACCATCCTGTTCCCTCAACACACCTCAGGAGACATACCAGAGGTATGTTTTCCAGACCACAGAAGAAACTGCTCCCCAGAAAGGAGAGCCTTCGTCTCTGTAGACCCGGACAGAAACACAGCAAGTGCTCAATAGTCTCCTCCTCATTCTCATCAAGGCAACTCCTACAAAAGTCATTGTGCGATATCCCCATGAGCGCCGCTATGCCGCCTATGGCACTGTGTCTGGTTATGACCCCTGTCAAAGTTCTCATCGACCTCTTATCAAACGCCAGCAACTCCCTCGTCCTCCTCCGGTCGATGGCCGGCCATAGCGCCTTCGCAGTCCGGCATATATCTACCCAGTCCCACCTCGCCACCGACACCTCCCTGGCCATACCATCTACTGCGTTCAGTAGCTCGACAAATGACACGTTGGCAAGACCATTGATTGGTCCATCCGACGCAGACGAACTTGTCCGGCCTCTCATTCCCTGGAATCCCCTCATGCCCACGAACCCATATCAGCGTCACATCCTGAGCCCGGAGCCTATCCAGGGATTCCAAACAGTCCTTCATGCATCTCGACCTCACCATCCTCAACCCCAAACCCTTGAGCGCCGCCATACTGTCCGCATAAATTCAGATCTTCGAGGGCGGTAAGTCCCTTACTAGAATTTCTCTTGCGGCCACTGCAATGGCACAGGCCTCTGCCTGAAAGACCGTACACTCGTCCGGCAGTCTCAGAGACATACTGACATTGAGTGCATCAGAGTAGACCCCCAATCCAATCCCTGACTCCACCATGGAGCCATCTGTATAGGTCGAGGTCTCATCCTCCTCAAGTACACCATCCGCCCTCCATTCGTTCCTCTCAAGAAAACGATTCGCATATGCCCTCACTTCAATCGGCACTGGTGCCAGGTAGTCGGAGATCGTCCTCAGTATACCCTCCGTATCCATAACACCCAGAATCGAACTGTGGCCGCAACCATCCCCCTTCAGCATGCCGAACTCTCTCAGCCTAAGCGCGACCCAGAAGGCTCAATTCCAAATATAGGCCCCAATGGGCTGCATATCCAGCATCGCCTCCAGGCCTGCCTGCGGTGCGGATCTCAGCGCCCCTGTGATCCCGACCCAGGCCAGTCTATGGAACTTCTCGAACTCCTTCGAACATACCAGTGCTCCATAGGCCAGTACTAGTCTCACGATGGTCGTAAACATCCAATAAATCAACCCCAACTTCCTACCGAACATCCTCCTGCAGGAGTAAAAAGCGCACAGTGCCTACCGGCTTCTTTCCTCGGTGTTTCTCTTCCAGGACAGTTTCGAATCGGGGACTATGCGTAGGTACATAGCCTCCTTCGACAGCCGCAGGGTGACCCCGTCCAAGGATGGGAGTCTGAACTCCGGTATCTTATATCTACGCGTAAAGAGCACCAGCTCCCTCTTCTCTGGGTTGGTCCGCAACCCATTTCTGGTAACCCATCGCGACTACCTCCTCAGTGACTCTTCTATGATCTCGCTGATCGTCGACAGAAACTTGCCTCGGACCAGCAGCCCGACGTCGTCCACAGAAGCGATAATCCACGTGCCATCCCCACCGAGATCCATCAGGATTTCATTAATCACGAGGTTCCACAGAATCGGTGAGAACACCCCTCCTTGGGTCGTTCCCCTAGTCACCCCCCCTTATGACCACACAATCTCTCAGGTTCGCATTAATAATCCTGCTATAAAGCACAAATAATCCATTGGGAGATTTAGTGGTGAATCCCCGTGCTGTCCAGTGCGGCGACAATCTCCACATTATTGAAAGCCTTCTCAATATCCAAAAAGGCCCTAACGTGTAATCCTTATGTCGGAGAGAGGTCTCGACTTATTGTTCCACCTCGGGAAGGGCCGTTTCCACCGACTTGTCTTTGAGGTATGCGTGTTGTGCCACACTGAAGTTCTTCGGCGTCATTCCACCTCTCACCTTCAGGTCAATCAGTCTTTCCAGTGTTTTCAGCTAAAATGATGACAGACAAAAAGGCCTATAATGCTTCGTCGTACTGTGGTTTATTATTCCCGCCTTGGGGATAGATACCATCTTGACTTCCCCTATGCCCTCGGTATGTAGAAGCATGCCAGGCTCGCCCTGAAAATCTACTCAGAGTGACTCCAAGTGACACCTGCAGCAGTGTCGGGATAATTCCGTCAGGTGCGGCCGACTTAAATGGCCGGAAAGTGCAGACCGCTCACTCTATCTTCTCCTCGTCCACGTTGTCCCCAATGAGGTCATCCGTTACGGCCTCATGTGTAGGTATTGCGATGTCCTGATCGCCGACTTCCTCCTGGCCACCTGGGAAATGAACCTCCATCAAGAGTTCCACCGTCTCCTGCCCACTTTCAGTGTAAGTCCCCTTCTACCTCCGCAGCGAGCAAAGCGTGATGGGATCCCCACAAAATTTCGCCCAGGAACTCCTCTTTGTCTTTCTCGTCTTCTTCTTGAACTTGCCAAGGGCGTCACCATACTCGTCCCAGCCCTCTGCCGGAGAACTATTTGTATTTGTATTTGAAGGTATATGGAGGTCAGGACCAATAACGGTTTGCTGGGTGTCTCCAAGACCACTACCGTTAGGTCTGCTGCGCTATATTGCACAGATATGTCGAGGAGCCTAACACAACTCAATGTTCCGCATTTCAACGAAATCGGACAATAAATTAGCCATTTTTAAGCCCAAAACCTTAAATCGAGGCATGGCAGCTATATTCAAATCTTAACCGATCTGTGCCAAATTGCAAAAAGATGTCGAGGAGCCTAATACAACTCACTGTCCCAAATTTCGACGAAATCGGACTATAAATGCGCCTTTTAGAGGCCCATGACCTTAAATCGAGAGATGGGTCTATATGGCACCTATATGGCAGCTATGGCCAAATCTGAACCGATCTGGGCCAAATTGCAGGAAATTTTCAAGGGGCTAAACACAACTCACTTTCCCACATTTCGGCGAAATCGGATAATAAATGCGCCTTTTAGGGGTTCAAGACCTTAAATCGAGAGATCGGTCTATATGACAGCTATAGCCTAATCTGGACCGATCTGGGCCAAATTGAAGAAGGATGTCGAAGGGCGTAACACAACTCACTGTCCCAAATTTCGGCGACATCGGACATTAAATGCGCCTTTTAGAGGCTCAAGACCTTAAATCGAGAGATCGGTCTATATGGCAGCTATAGCCTAATCTGGACCGATCTGGGCCAAATTGCAGAAAGATGTCGAGGGGCATAACACAACTCACTGTCCCAAATTTTTGAGACATCGGACTATAAGCAGACAGCTATAACGAAATCTGGACCGATCTGGGCCAAATTGAATAAGGATATCGAAGGGCCTAAAATAATTCGCTGTCCCACATTTCGGGGAAATCGGACAATTAATGAGCCTTTTATGGGCACAAAACCATAAATCAAGAGATCGGTCTATATGGCAGCTATATTCAAATCTGGACCGATCTAGGCCAAATTGAAGAAGGATGTCGAGGGGTTTAACACAACTCACTGTCCCAAATTTCGGCGACATCGAATAATAAATGAGCCTTTTATGGGCCTAAAACCTTAAATCGAGAGATCGACCTATATGGCAGTTATATCCAAATCTGACCCGATCAAAGCCAAATTGAATAAGAAAATCGAAGGACCTAACATAACGCATTGTCTGAAATTTCAGCAAATTCTGATAATAAATGCGCCTTTTATGGGCCCTTTTATGGGCAGCTATATCCAAATATGTACCGATCTGGGTCAAATTGAAGAAGGATGTCGAAGGGCCTAACACAACTCACTGTCCCACATTTCGGCGAAATCGGATAATAAATGCGTCTTTTAGGGGCCAAGACCTTAAATCGAGAGATCGGTCAATATGGCAGCTATATCCAAATCTGAACCGATCTGGGCCAAATTGAAGAAGGATGTCGAAGGGCGTAACACAACTCAAAGTCCCACATTTCGGCGAAATGCGCCTTTTAGGGGTTCAAGACCTTTAATCGAGAGATCGATCTATATGGCAGCTATAGCCTAATCTGGACCGATCTGAGCCAAATTGCAGAAAGATGTCGAGGGGCTTAACACAACTCACTGTCCCAAATTTTGGAGACATCGGACTATAAGCAGACAGCTATAACGAAATCTGGACCGATCTGGGCCAAATTGAATAAGGATATCGAAGGGCCTAAAATAATTCGCTGTCCCACATTTCGGGGAAATCGGACAATTAATGAGCCTTTTATGGGCACAAAACCATAAATCAAGAGATCGGTCTATATGGCAGCTATATTCAAATCTGGACCGATCTAGGCCAAATTGAAGAAGGATGTCGAGGGGCTTAACACAACTCACTGTCCCAAATTTCGGCGACATCGGACAATAAATGAGCCTTTTATGGGCCTAAAACCTTAAATCGAGAGATCGGCCTATATGGCAGTTATATCCAAATCTGACCCGATCAAGGCCAAATTGAACAAGGAAATCGATGGACCTAACATAACCCATTGTCTGAAATTTCAGCAAATTCTGATAATAAATGCGCCTTTTATGGGCCCTTTTATGGGCAGCTATATCCAAATATGGACCGCTCTAGGCCAAATTGGAGAAGGATGTCGAAGGGCCTAAAACAACCCACTGTCCCACATTTCGGCGAAATCGGTCAATAAACGCGCCTTTTAGGGGCACAATACCTTAAATCGAGAGATCTGTCTATATGGCAGCTATATCCAAATCTGGACCGATCGGGGCCAAATTGAAGAAGGATGTCGAAGGCCCTAACACAACCCACTGTCCCACATTTCGGCGAAATCGGACAATAAATGCGCCTTTTAGGGGCACAATACCTTAAGTCGAGAGATCTGTCTATATGGCAGCTATATCCAAATCTGGACCGATCGGGGCCAAATTGAAGAAGGATGTCGAAGGCCCTAACATAACTCATTGTAGCAAATTTCGGCGGCATCGGACAATAAATGCGCCTTTTATGGGCCCTTTTATGGGCAGCTATATCCAAATATGGACCGCTCTAGGCCAAATTGGAGAAGGATGTCGAAGGGCCTAACACAACCCACTGTCCCACATTTCGGCGAAATCGGACAATAAATGCGCCTTTTAGGGGCACAATACCTTAAGTCGAGAGATCTGTCTATATGGCAGCTATATCCAAATCTGGACCGATCGGGGCCAAATTGAAGAAGGCCCTAACATAACTCATTGTAGCAAATTTCGGCGGCATCGGACAATAAATGCGCCGATCGAGAGACCGGTTTGGTCAAATCTGGACCAATCTGGGCCAAATTGAAAAAGGATATCAAAGGGCTTAACACAATTCACTGTCCCAAATTTCAGCAAAATCGGGTATTACATGTGGCTTTTATGGGCCTGAGACCCTAAATCGACGGATCGGTCTATATGGGGGCCATATCAAGATATAATCTGATATAGCCCATCTTCGAACTTAACCTGCCTATAGACAAAATAAAACTGTGCAAAGTTTTGGCTCAATATCTCTTTTTTTAAAGACTGTAGCTTGATTTCAACAGACAGACGGACGGACATGGCTAGTATGACTTTATAGGGTCGGAAATCGATATTTCGGTGTGTTTTATACCCCCTTCTCCTTCGGTGGTGGGTATAAAAATTCCATTTATTTTAAAAATAGTTTGCCCTGTGTTTTCCTTCTCTATCCCCTTTCAATGCCACTCTGTAGTATTTTTAATTTTCTCATTTCCAATGAAAATAATTTGCCAAATTGAAATAAGAGGCACGTGCCTTAAGAGTCTGTAAATAAGTGTTTGCCCATTGTCAACACTTGAATGGTATGACAATTGGCAACTAAACACTAAAAGTTTTCACCCACTCCCGTTTCCATGCCCACATACACTCTTGGCCCCTTTCTATTCACCCTTTCTACTTTGTTTGCTCAAAAACCTTCAATGACTGCTTCGCCCTAAACAATTCACAAAATATATTTCCTTGGTTTTAAATCTCTGATTGGTGTGGATTGATGTGCTACCTGCCTACCATTAGTCATTTTTGGAAATCTTTGATAAAAATCGTTTTTCACATTTTCGAGGAAGGGAAGTGGAGTGGTAAGGGATGTGGAGTGGAGTGATAAGGGCTCCATTCTTTTAAAATTTACCACTATACTCTGTAAATGGAAACTGGGCAAAGCCAAAAATACAAAACAAAATACAACAACAAGGCAATCAATCATTTGAACTCTCCCTTTCCAGGGGGGCGTATGATTTGTATTTAATTTTGTGCCATTCCAACACCGAACGAGAGTAACACCCATACGCCCCCCACACACACACACAAACTTCAAGTGGTAATGATTTCTTTAACGCCATACAAAACAGAAATTTGCTTCATTAGTTAGTTCATGGTCAACTCGAACTACACTCAAAAAGAAAATCTGAGATTAAACCGTGAAAGAAGAAGTTTTTGATGAAACTAAAATAACAAATAATTGCAACAGCTTGAGGTATAAATTAATTAAAATTCTATAAATAAAATGAAGACCAACAAGTAAAAGCGTGCTAAGTTCGGCCGGGCTGAATCTTATATACCCTCCACCATGGATCGCATTTGTCGAGTTCTTTTCCCGGCATCTCTTCTTAGGCAAAAAAAGATATAAGAAAAGAGTTGCTCTGCTATTAAAACGATATCAAGATAAGGTCCGGTTCGGACCACAATTAAATTATATGTTGGAGACCTGTGTAAAATTTCAGCCAATTCGTATAAGAATTGCGCCCATTGGGGCTTACGAAGTAAAATAGAGAGAACAATTTATATGGGATCTGTATCGGGCTATAGACCGATTCAGACCATAATAAACAACGTTTGTTGATGGTCATGAGAGGATCCATCGTACAAAATTTCAGGCCTATCGGATAATAATTGCGACCTCTAGGGGTCACGAAGTCAAAATCCCAGATCGATTTATATGGCAGCTATATCAGGTTATGAACCGATTTGAACCTTATTTGACACAGTTGTTGAAAGTAAAAATAAAATACGTCATGCAAAATTTCAGCCAAATCGGATAGGAATTGCGCCCTCTAAAAGCTCAAGAAGTCAAATCCCCAGATCTGTTTACATATATGACAGCTATATCAGGCTATAGACCGATTTCAACCATACTTGGCACAGTTGTTGGATATCATAACGAAATACTTCGTGCAAAAATTCATTCAAATCGGATAAGAATTGTCCCCTCTAGAGGCTCAAGAAGTCAAGACCCAAGATCGGTTTATATGGCAGCTATATCAGGTTATGGACCGATTTGAACTATACTTGGCGCAGTTGTTGGATATCATAACAAAACACGTCGTGCAAAATTTCATTCCAATCGGATTAGAATTGCGCACTCTAGAGGCTCAAGAAGTCAAGACCCAAGATCGGTTTATATGGCAGCTATATCAGGTTATGGACCGATTTGAACCATACTTAGCACAGTTGTTGGATATAATAACAAAACACGTCGTGCAAAATTTCATTCCAATCGGATGAGAATTGTCCCCTCTAGAGGCTCAAGAAGTCAAGACCCAAGATCGGTTTATATGGCAGCTGTATCAGGTTATGGACCGATTAGAACTATACTTGGCGCAGTTGTTGGATATCATAACAAAACACGTCGTGCAAAATTTCATTCCAATCGGATAAGAATTGCGCACTCTAGAGGCTCAAGAAGTCAAGACCCAAGATCGGTTTATATGGCAGCTATATCAGGTTATGGACCGATTTGAACCATACTTGGCACAGTTGTTGAAAGTAAAAATAAAATACGTCATGCAAAATTTCAGCCAAATCGGATAGGAATTGCGCCCTCTAGAAGCTCAAGAAATCAAATCCCCAGATCTGTTTATATGGCAGCTATATCAGGTTATGGACCGATTTGAACCATACTTGGCACAGTTGTTGGATATAATAACAAAACACGTCGTGCAAAATTTCATTCCAATCGGATAAGAATTGCGCACGCTAGAGGCTCAAGAAGTCAAGACCCAAGATCGGTTTATATGGCAGCTAAATCAGGTTATGAACCGATTTCAACCATACTTGGCATAGTTGTTGGGTATCATAACAAAACACGTTGTGCGAAATTCCATTCCAATCGGATAAGAATTGCGCCCTCTAGAGGGTCAAGAAGTCAAGACCCAAGATCGGTTTATATGGCAGCTATATCAGGTTATGGACCGATTTGAACCATACTTGGCACAGTTGTTGGATATAATAACAAAACATGTCGTGCAAAATTTCATTCTGATCGGATAAGAATTGCGCACGCTAGAGGCTCAAGAAGTCAAGACTCAAGATCGGTTTATATAACAGCTATATCAGGTTATGGACCGATTTGAACTATACTTGGCGCAGTTATTGGATATCATAACAAAACACGTCGTGCAAAATTTCATTCCAATCGGATAAGAATTGCGCACTCTAGAGGCTCAAGAAGTCAAGACCCTAGATCGGTTTATATGGCAGCTATATCAAAACATGGACCGATATGGCCCATTTACAATACCAACCGACCTACACTAATAAGAAGTATTTGTGCAAAATTTCAAGCGGCTAGCTTTACTCCTTCGGAAGTTAGCGTGCTTTCGACAGACAGACGGACGGACGGACGGACGGACAGACGGACAGACGGACAGACGGACAGACGGACAGACGGACGGACATGGCTAGATCGACATAAAATGTCACGACGATCAAGAATATATATACTTTATGGGGTCCCAGACGAATATTTCGAGTAGTTACAAACAGAATGACGAAATCAGTATACCCCCCATCTTATGGTGGAGGGTATAAAAAAACATGTAAAAGCGTGCTAAGTTCGGCTGGTTGTTTCGCGAAATGTTGATTGGAGATTCATCTTTTTCGATGGGTCGTCAAGTATTTGAGAGCTTTTGGGTAGTCATTCAGAGCTACAGTTAGTTCTTCAACATCCTTAGTGCGGAACAATTGACTACTCAACCTATGATCAGGCCATGAGTGAGAAATTAATGAATAGATTTTACGCAACCTGTTCCAGATTTCAGGCGTCAGAATAAAGGCAGGAAGAGCTAGAATGGTTCCAGCGTGTATTGCAGATATTTGGGATCTGCGTAAACTTTACAAAATGGATCTTACTCCTCTCAGTAAAGTTATGGAAGACACGCGTGAGTCGGAAGAAAAACTTTTTGTCATCTCTTCAGTCACCCGGTTCATTAATCTCAGTTGGTCATAAATACTCCTTAAATTCTGGATCGCGAAGAACGCTATCCAACACATGGTGCTGGCAACTGTTAAAATTGGATGTGCGTTGACCTTTCTGCAGTAGGACTACAATGCCTGGCTCTTTGCCGGTATTCACCTCTCCTCTCCGCTCCTGTATGTGACATTTCTAACTCAGTTTCCTATCGAAGATCGCTCCCAAGTATTTGACCTTGTCGAATATCGGAATCGTTCTGTAGTGGGGACGTGACGTCTCAAATTAGCCCACTCTGAAATACACAGATTTCAGTCTTTTCTGGATTGCGGTTCAGACCGCTTGGTCTAACCCAATCGTATGCCATCTTCAAGACACTTTAGCCTTCCCGCAATGCTGATTTGGACTCCTTAAAAAAAACTTAAAAAACTTAAAAAATTTCCACTAACCTCCAGCAATTCATCATTTGCGATTCATCCTAATATCCACTTTAATGACTGTGCGCTTAAGTTTTGCAACCCAAAGGGGTTATGAAGGTCATAAATATCAAATTAAAGGCAAACGTATTTTGATGGCTTTTGGATCTGTGCAGCAGCTTCATTTTGATTCATTTTCAGTTCACAATTTCTCCGAGTGAGCTTCTATAGCTTCGACATTGTTGTTGTTGTTGTTATTTTCTAGAGATATTTTTCTTTTTTTTTCTCTCTCGCTGCCTTAACATTTTCCACAGAACTTTTTCGAAATTTTTATGCTTCCTTGAGTTTGCCAGCCAACCCTGACAGACTTTGAGTGCCACAAAATGTGTGGCTGGGTCTTGCATGTATGCCTGTGTGTGTGTGTGTGTTGGCTTGGTTTGAGTGAATATGGCCAGAAGTAGAGTGTAAAAAAAAAAAAATAAAGAAATCTTCCAAGTAGTTTTCAAAGACCATTTTTATAGCCCAAGACTTGGAGACAAGTCTTGGAGATAAGTGGAGATGAGATGAGATGAGATGAGATGAGATGACGCCCTAAGTATTACCTATGACAGGCAAGGCATGAAATGGAAATGCAAACGGACACGATAGTTGACAGATAAGATTACTTGCCCTCTATCCCTGTCTCACTTCCGTTTCCTGTCACTCAAGCATTGCTCAGCTCCAGGCATGTCTCTTTGGCATGGCCTTTCCTTTTCTCGTATTTTTTGAAGTTAATTTAAATTGACACCATTGGCTAGAGCGAGGACGAGGAGTCACAAAACAGGTAATATGAACAGTTGAGTGATTGAATGAAGGTCTCTTTTCGTAATTCAAACAACCATCAATGGGCCTAGGAAAGAAAAATAAGACCAGCGAAGACCTTTCACATGGGAAATGTTAAGGAAATCAACTGAAAGTATCTCAAAAAAACAGGCAAGAGAAAGAAGACGAAAAACCAGGTACCCCAAAAGAATTTTTCGACCAGTGTTGCCATTTAGAGCTTACAACTTAATGGCAGAAAATAGGCCACCATACACGAAATGCTAAGAAACGGGGGGATAAATTGCGGGTCCAGTGACATAAATTTAAGGAAGACAGTGGCACAAGGCACGCCACAGGGGGGACATTTTATTTCCACTCCTATGGATGGCCACCATAAATGACCTATTAACCGATACTGACTGAGGAGGGATTTGATTCCATCCGCTACGCAGACAATGTTATAACACTTCTAAGGGGGTAAGGATCCGAACCAGGTATGCCGAAGGGCCGAAAGGGTCTTGCATATGGCATATGACTGAGCTAGTCCCAAAGGTCTCAATGCTAACCTAGAGAAGACTGTTCACGAAGAAGACGGAGGTATACCAATTTAACCCACCACATTTCCTCAATAGGGCGATTTCGATATCTGACAAGGTCAAATACTTAGGGGTGTTCGTGGACAGGAAACTGAATTGGAAGTGTCACATTCAAGAGCGTACTGAGAAGGCTCACAGATGTTGGGCACTATGTAGACGGGCCGTAGACTCGCAATAGGATAGTCCATTGGCTCTACAAGACCGTGATTAGACCAATACTTTCTTACGCCTCAGTAGTTTGGTGGACTGTTATGGAGAAAATGTGCAACGTTAGGACCATACAACAGGTTCAGAGAACATTTTGTCTTGGCATAGGCGGAGCGATGAGGACCACGCCCACTAGGGCACTGGAGACTATCATTGATATCCGACCCATTAACATACAGATTAAGTGTAAGGCAGCCACAACGGCTATGACACTTAAGGCGATGGGAGAATGGATTGAGGCTGGGAGCAGCTCATACCATCGCGGTATAATCGAGGCGACGATAGGAAACCTGGAAGGAAGGGAAGAGGTTTCCGATGGGATACCTGAGACGACACTTGAGTGCGAGGTACTGCTGCCAGCGTCATACAGGGTGGCTGATGAATATTGCTACAATGATGAATATTGCTACATTTTTTTTCGGTGTATGGAATACATTTTTCTTTTATTCATGTTAAATTAAATTATTAAATTAATTATTAAATTATTATTAATTAAATTAATTAATTAATTAATTAAATTAATTATTAAATTATTATTATTAAATCGAAAAAAAGTTATTACATTTTTTTTTGGTAGCGGCTTTCATCAGCCACCCTGTAGTCTTGGACTGACGGAACCCTAGTATTGCCATCTGGAAGATCATGTTACACGGATGGATCAAAGCTAGAGAACAGAGTGGGCCTGGGGGTTTACAATGAAACCCCAGGGACTGAGATCTGTTTTAGACTGCCTGACCATAATACGGTCCTGCAGTCGAAGATCCAGGCGATCACGAAATGCGTGAGTTGGTGTGGTGCTATCGCGAGGACGTCGAATGTGAATACCTTTATGGGCAGTAAAAGGCCCAAAGGGCAATAACAACCAGGAGGGTAAGGTCACAAACAGTCTTTCAGTGTAAGTAGGAGATTAACGCCTTCTCTGAGGATGGCGCGATCCGCACCATTTGGAGGCGGGTCATAATTGAGTAAGCGGGAGTGGAAGGGCAGACAATTTGGCGGCCAGAGGATTGCCATCAATAAACTTGGTTAACCCATAGCGTTTCGGGTCGACGCAGTCCGAGTTAAGGGAGTGGGCAACGAATGCGCATTTAACCCTGCTGTGGAACAGCGAAACGGTCGTTAGTATGGCAAAAATTCTATGGGGATATGCAGGTCGTAAGAGGACGAGGCTATTACTGAAAGGAAGTAAGAAGGAGGTCAGTATAGCTTTCGGTATCGAAACGGGACACATAGTACTACGAGCTCACCTGTGCAAAATCGGGGCGGCAAGTGATAGCATGGGTAGGGCATGTGGGGAAGATAATGAAAGGTTGATGCGTTTCCAATGTCATTGCCCGGATTTCGCGGCTAAAAGACACCGGTGCTGACTTGAGGTCACAATGCCAGACATGAACCAACTTAGAGGAGTGGTATGGAAAACAATTAAGGATTTTGTAAGTGTGCTACTTACAAAATCCTTAATTGTTTTCCATACCACTCCTCTAAGTTGGTTCATGTCTGTCATTGTGATCCCAAGTCAGCACCGGTGTCTCTTAGCCGCGAAATCTGGGCAATGACATTGGAAACGCTGCAAAGTTTCACTATCTTTCCCACATGCCCTATCCATGCTAACACTTGCCATACCGATTTTGAATATGTGAGCTCGTAATCCCATGTGTCCCGATTTCCTGACTTTGATATCTTTTCAAGGTTACTTTTCAGATTTTACAGTGCACAACAAGCCGTTTACTGGCTTAGGTGTATGTCCATAGTGGCAAGGGGCGGATTAATACCCGCAACCTCTTTTCAACCTTACCTAAAGGTGAAGCGAAGCACACCGCACCACTAGTGTCATGCAATATTTGCCCATGAACATTCCAAGGAATAGGGGCAAACTTTTTACATATCAATGAGTGCAGTCCGATTCATAGCTGATTCCGAACGGCGAGAGAGAAGTTTTTACATGGCATAGTACCTCACAAATGTTGCCAGCATTGGGAGGGGAAACCACCTCTGAAATTTTTTTCTGATTTTCTCGCCAGGATTTGAACCCAGGCGTTCAGCGTCATAGGCGGACATGCTTTCCTCTGCGCTACGAAGGTCTCCCAACTAATGTCATACAAATATGTATTATTGGGTTGCCCAAAAAGTAATTGCGGATTTTTTAAAAGAAAGTAAATGCATTTTTAATAAAACTTAGAATGAACTTTAATCAAATATACTTTTTTACACCTTTTTTCTAAAGCAAGCTACAATTAACAGCTGTGAAAAAATTTGTCAACGCCGACTATATGAAAAATCCGCAATTACTTTTTGGGCAAGCCAATATGTTTATGAATTTCATGCTAGGACCTAAAGTTCTACGCTGTAACCTTCAAAAGGTACCACATCCAACTTTTAGTGTCGTATTGCCAAGGGTTAGTGTTAACCGATCGCCATAATTTTTCATATTTGCTTCTTGCGATTAGAAGGAAAACATTTTAGGGTATTCTATGAAAATGTGTTAGACACCTCGGCGTGCGTGTCGAGTTTTTATACAAATTGGACCATATTTCGATAAAGCTGCCCAAGGGTTTCATATAAAATATGTGAGACTTTTTCAAAAATTATTTTACTTTTATGTTTTAATTTTTGTTGAATGATGGCAACTCTGCCACGGACTTACCTGAATTCCCCGTTAGCACAATTGATATTACAAAGAGCATTGTCATCATTATACATGTCCAGTGGTCATGGCCTAAATGTTGCTGTGGCTGCTGATTCTGCTGCAGATCATGATGGTGGTGTGGATGCTGTGGTTGTTGCTGCTGCTGATGGTGCTGGTGTTGCTTTTGGTGGTGGTCGTCATCATCTTGGCTATAGTAACTCCCTGATATTCGTAGTCCTTTGCTAGTTCTCAGTTTCTGGCGACAATTCTTACGTATCCTTTTATCCGTTCTTAAAGGTGACTCGACGGGAGTTTGAGGTTTTATATGAAATGCTTCCATAATATTCGTCCCCCAAAGATGGATTTTGCTTTTGAACTGGTTTTGGTTTTTTTTTTTTTTTTTGCCGGAAATCCGAGATTCCAATACACAGGCACCCTGCTTGCTTGCCTGCTTGCTGCTGTAGCCAGAAAGAAACCTCAATACTGAGTGCCTTATTTTGGGGCAATGGCAATTGTTCTATTTCTGATGCAGATGAGGCTGGGGCTAAAGTTGAGGCGGTGGCAGAGGCTGTGACTGCTATTGGGAATTCGAGGACGACAGCTCAATGGGAGGCTGGTTGGTAACAGACAATGCCAATGGCTGTGACAGTTGGCACACATGTTTGTTTCGGTTGGTGGTCGATTGGTTGGCGTGTCAGTACGTCCTTTGATGAGGATATTATTCAAGTTAATGCTGTGTGGTAGTGTTGTTGTTATTTTTGCTGCTGCTGCTGCTGCCAATGATGATGATGAGCTGCTGCTGCTGTTGTTGTGTGAAAACTTGTCCGTTTTTTTTTTTTTTTTTTGATGTTTCTCCCTTGACACTTTTGTTTATTTCTTTGGTTACTAATATTAATATTCCCCAATTCCTTTGGGTTCCTGCCCCAGCGGGGGGTTGAAGCTGCCAAGGGGAGCACTTGCCTGTGGCTATTTTTCAGGGTTTCCTTTTGTTGCCTTGTCCTTTGTTTGTATTGATTTTCATTTGATTAGTTTTAAGCTAGCCATTGCTGATTGTCCTTGTAACCTGAAAACATTTTCACAAAGAAAAAGAAAGAGAGAGAGGGAGAGGAAAAGAGTGTGAGATGAGAAAGATGTTTGGCTTTTTGAGTGAGAGAATTTACATCAATGATGAATTTTAAATTAGTTGGTCATTCTTTATGCAAATGTACAACACAAAGGCATATCATGAACATCGACAGCACAGTCGAACTACAATGTCACACAAGGAAAACACACAAATTGGGTTTTATTTTATGGATTTTTTTTTTCTTCTTCTTGGGCAAGAAGTTCATTTTCATAAAGTGATGTGTATGCTAGTTTTTTTTTTTTTTTGTGGTTGCTGTTTTCGGCTTTGCTCCTATGCTATGTGGCAATATGCAGGCGTTACAATTTTAATGTTGACCCTCCCTGGTTGCCCTACTACATGAGAATGCGTCAGCTAATGAAAGCTGCCAGAAAAAGAAAACAAAACGACAACATGAAATAACAGTGGCTCGATTTCCCATTTATCCTCCTCCTACCACCTTCACTCCCACTCTCTCCACCCCCAACATACTCCTTTCATCACATTTTGCCTTAGGCAATGCAAAAAAGAAAAGAGTGGAAAAAACAAAACAGGAAAAGCGTCAACCTAACCGGACTGTATAATTTATGAAAACATTTTGTTGACATTTAATCATCATGTTAATGTGGTTAACATGGCTGACGAGGCCAACGTGGCTCTCTCTCTCTCTCTCCCTCTCTAAAGTGTGTGTGGCACACGTGCAATGAATTTGAATTAAATATTTAACGAAAAATCTAAAATTTTGAGGTACTTACATGTGTAACAACTCAACACATCTACAACTCAACTCAAGTTAACCAAACTATTGGGTTGCCCAAAAAGTAATTGCGGATTTTTTAAAAGAAAGTAAATGCATTTTTAATAAAACTTAGAATGAACTTTAATCAAATATACTTTTTTTACATTGTTTTTCTAAAGCAAGCTAAAAGTAACAGCTGATAACTGACATTTGTCAACGCCGACTATATGAAAAATCCGCAATTACTTTTTGGGCAACCCAATATAACAAAAACCAGTAAGGAAGGACAAAAGTCGGGCGGTGCCGACTGCATAATACCCTACACCTACCCTATAAGTACAATGTGGAAGCTATATCCAATTCTGAACCAACATTGATGGACCTCGGCGATCAAATATGTTCAAACTGTAATAACTACGATTGACAAATGACAACATTTTTGCAAATTATCCAAAATCTGACGTACATATATATGGGAGCTATATCAAATTCTGAAGCGATTTCAAACAAACTTCTCATGTGGTAGTCGTCGAGGAAAGCGTGGTGCATAATTTTGGCAAGATTTGTCAAATAATGCGCTTGCAGCAGCTCTTGGGGTGAAAATGAAAATTGAGTAGTTTTTATTGAGTAGTTTTTTAACTTATGTTAGAAAAAGTACGTCTTATGCATAGTGTGATTATTTATAGGCCTGATGGCTTCGCATTGCATGAAATGAAATAAATAAAATAAAAATAAAATAAAAAAATCTGGCGATATACATATATGACAGCTTTATCAAATCTGGGCCGATTTCTATGAAATTGACCAGTTATATTGAGAGTCAAGAGAAAATCCCTCCTGCCAAATTTCGAGAAAATCGATGAACAAATGATGATTTTATTGCAATATTACTGCAAATCGGATGAACATATATATGGGGGCTATATCTAAATTTGAACCGATTTCGAGCAAACTTCTCCGATACTGTCACAGTTGTCGAAGAAAACGTTGTACAAAGTTTTGGTGAAGATTCGTCAATAAATGCGCTTGCAGTGGCTCTAGGAGTAAAAATCGGGCGATATATATATATGAGAGCTATATCTAAATCTGAACCGATATACAAGAAATTCACCAGTAATGTCGAGAGTCTAGAGAAAATCCTTTCTAACAAATTCCAAGAGAATCGGTTGACAAATGAACATTTTATTGCATTATTACTGCAAATCGGACGAACATATATATATGGGAGCTATATCCAAATCTGAACCGATGTCCATGAAATTCGCCAGTAATGTCGGGAGTCATAAGAAAATCCTTCCTGCCAAATTTCAAGAGTATCTGTTAACAAACGACCATTTTATTCTAGTATTACTGCAAATCGGACGAACATATATACATGAGAGCTATATCCAAATCTGAACCGATTTTTTCCAAATTCAATAGGCTTCGTCTCTAGGCCGAAAAACATGCGCATACCAAATTTGAAGACGATCGGATGAAAACTGCGACCTGTACTTTGTACACAAATTAGCATGGACAGACAGACGGACAGACGGACAGACAGACAGACGGACAGACAGACAGATGGACAGACAGACAGACGGACAGACAGACAGACGGACAGACAGACAGACGGACAAACAGACGGACGGACATAGTTAAATCGAATCAGAAAGTGATTCTGAGTCGATCGGTATAGTTATCAATGGGTCTATCTCTCTTCCTTCTGGGTGTTACAAACAAATGCACCAAGTTATAATACCCTGTACCACAGTAGTGGTGTAGGGTATAACAAGTAAGGAAAGGCAATACCCTACACCAACGATTCCAGCTACTAATATTAAGGAAATACGAAACCATGTAAAATTGTGTAAAGATCGCAGCACAATTATGGCCCAATTAACGACATATATTCTTGGTTGTCTTAACATTTTAAGCAATGGTTGGAGCCGTTGAGTGGAGCGGACGAGTTTCATTTCGCTCCTCAAGGAAAACTAGCCGTATCTCGGTATAGGTACTACTTGTTGCGAAAAATAGGTGTGGGTGCCTAAGAACCTATTGTCGAGAGTAATGCTATTGAGCCCACAACTAGACATCGGACTAACAAATAATGTAGAGACGGATAAATCCGAGGGATACACAGTTCGTCCCCAGCATTTAAGTAAAGGTGGTGTTCCCACCACCAAATTCAGATAGCGACAGTGTCAATGAAACAGTCATCGCACCCGAATCGATAAATGAGGACAGCGGGATGACGGCAGAAGTGAGCGATGGCTTTGCTAAGCTCACAAGCAGAACGAGAAATCGATCCGGGGCACCACGAAGAAGACAGAGGAGTGTGCACCGGCACCGCAATCGGCCGAATGTGCAGGATGCTGGAAGGGATAGAACTGACATTCAAGCACTTCTACGAAAGCTGGGCAGAGAATCAGATCAGCTGAAGAAGAAGTATAAGAAGAAAAACAACTCCCGCTTTCAAGTACTCTGGGAAAACCAAGCCAACCCTTCCTCAATGGAGACTCCAGACAGTGTCCTGCGGAGAGATAAAAAGTCAGAACAGGTACAAAGGAAGTGCGCACTGCCCCTGAGCCTTCATGGAGGACTGTGACTTCCAAAAGGAGGCCACAGCCATCACGGAAGGGAAACATGGTCGCTGAGAAATACGCCAGAGTGGCAAGGAAGCATAACTGATTGATGACTGACTTATGCAGTCATCAATATTGGCAGTAATTCCGGTAGGATTCCACCAGATCATCGGTCCCAAGTGCAGGATCTGGTGAACGAGCTGAGTTTCGAACATGTGTGGAACTCTGTACATCTTTACGTTGGGTTTTGGATCGACGGAATGTATTGACACTGTAAAAAGCTCGTCTTAGGTATCCCCTCTCCCTGGGACGATGCAAAGCTCAATCTGGTGAGAAAGATGGAGATCCCCCAGCTCCCAAAGGCGACGGTCTTCATCAAAGGATGACGCATTTAATTTGCGACGGAATGCACGTTGGGATTCTTGGGCAAGCAAAACCAAGGTTTGGTCGCAGAGAAATGGGAGGTTTTCCACAGGGACGAGAAGGAGGAAGGAACTTTCTTTGAGGTTAGCATTGATCAAGTCTCCGTGACACGTTTGGCTAATACTAAAGGCATGGCGCACTACGGCAGCAAGACTCTCTTTTTCAAGATTGGGAAGGCTAGGATAGGCAAAAATCCTCATATTAAGGCATCAGGCAGTGTAGTGACAGGTGACTCAATACCGACTATCCAACAGGGGGGCTAACGGCGAGACCATCACCGACTGTCCCAATAATAGGATGACTAGGACAAGGGATCAGGGGATGGGGTAGTAAATTTTGCGACGGAATGCATGTAGGGATTCTTGGTGGGAGGTTTTCCACAGGGAGGAGAAGGAGAAAGAAACTTTCCTTGTGGTTAGCATTGATCAAGTCTCCGTGACACGTTTGGCTAATACTAAAGGCATGGCGCACTATGGCTGTCCTTTTCAAGATAGGTAAGAAAGGCAAAAATCCTTATATTGAGGCATCAGGCCGTGGCAGGTGACTCAATATCGCCTATCAAACAGGGGGCTAACGGCGAGACCATCACCGCCTGTCCCAATAATGAGATGACTTGGATAAGCAAAGATCCTAAAATTAATACATTAAGCAATGAAACTGTATTGGAAGTGTCACATTCAGGAGCGTACCGAGAAGACTCACAGATGTGGGGTACTATGTAGACGGGCCGTAGGTTCAGAGAACATATTGTCTTGGCATAGACGGAGCAATGGGGACCACGCCCACTAGTGCACTGGAGACTATTCTAGATATCCGGCTCATAGACATACAAATTGAGTACGAGGCAGCCACTGCGGCTATGAGACTTAAGGTGATGGGAGAATGGATTGAGGATGGGAGCAGCTCATACCATCGCGGTATAATCGAGGCGACAATAGGAAACCTGGAAGGAATGGAAGATGTTTCCGATGGGATACCTGAAACGGCAATTTAGGTCGTGTGCGATGCACCGCAGCCAGAGGCACAGTCTTGGATTGACGGAACCCTAGTATTGCCACCTAGAATATCATGTTACACGGATGGATCAAAGCCAGAGAGCAGAGTGGGCCTGGGGGTCTACATTGAAAACCCAGGGACTAAGATCTGTTTTAGACTGCCTGACCATAATACGGTCCTGTAGACGAATATCCCGGCGACCACGGAATACGTGAGGTGGTGTATTGTTAACGCGAGGACGTCGAATGTGAACATCTTCATGGACAGTAAACTGGTCATAAGGGCAATAACAACCAGGACGGTTAGATTAAGAAAAGTCTTGAAGTGTAAGAAGGAGATTAACGCCTTCTCTGGGAATGTCACGATCCACATCGTTTGGGTGCCGGGCCATAGTAAGGCCGCAATTAGGGGGAAATGAGAGAGCAGACGATTGGCATTGTAAGCCAGAGAACTGCCGTCACTAAACTTGGTTAAGCCTTTCGGGTCGAAGCAGTCCAAGTTACCCTTTTACCCTAACCTAACCTAACCCAACCAAACATTTTAAGTCAATCTTGCCATACCCGTACGTCCGTTTGTAGAAATCACAATAGCGTTCAAATGTATGAAGACATCCGCCTGAAATTTCGCCCAGGTGCTTCTTATTGTCATTGGTCATTGGGGGTTGCAAATGGGACATATGGGTGTAGATTTGGGTATAGCCCCCATATTCCCAGTTTTGAGTTCTTGAGCCCCTAGAAGCTTCAGTTTTCTTCCGATTTGGCAGAAACTTGACACATAAACTTCTGTTCTGACTTCCAACTTCATTGTTGAGTATGATCCGAATCGCCCATATAAACCGGTTCTCGGATTTGACTCCATAAGCCCCTAGAAGTTTCAATTTTCATCCAATTTCACTGAAATTTAGCACAAAGACTTCTGCTATGACTTCCAACATCCGAACCGAGTTTGATCCAAATCGGTCTATAAACTGATATAGCTCCTATATAAATCGATGCCCGGATTTGACTTCTTGAGCCCTTCAAAGGCTCAACTTCATTTCCATTATGCATGCCAGCTATGATCTAAATCCGCCAATATATTGGGTTGCCCAAAAAGTAATTGCGGATTTTTTAAAAGAAAGTAAAGTAAAAAGTAAAAAATAAATTTGTCAACGTCGACTATATGAAAAAAAACCGCAATTACTTTTTGGGCAACCCAATACTAATACTAGCCGAACCGGGCCCGCTACGCTGCGCCTTCTTTAACTCTCGAATATCTTTTTAGGTGGGTGGGCACTTCGTTCTGAATGCGGATATCGAATTCGTACCATTGTAGCCTATGACGCTGAACGCGTTCGAATCCTGGCGAGAACTTCGGACAAAGCAGTGGTTGGCGACATTTGCGAGGTCATGCATAGTCATTTTAAAATATTTTCCCCAAAGAAATGTCGCACGGCGGGACGCCGTTCGGATACGGCTTTAAAAAAAGGTCCCTTAAACTTGAATCGGAAAGCACTCATTGATGTGTGAGAAGTTTGCCCCGGCTCAGTTCCTGGTGTTTTTAAAAATTTGGGTAATGAAAAGTACTTTTTAGGGGAGGGATGATAGCTCAGACATTTCGCCTCAAATATGGATATCAAATTCGTTTCATTTGAGTGCCATATAGCCATGGTCGGCCAATATGCCCATTTGGGTGTATTTGGGGGTAGGCGACCTCCCATTACTTGGACCTAATGTTTTATGCCACGTTTGTAATCTACTGCCTAATACTTTTGATTTGAGTGTCATATTGATATGAACTTCGAATATAACTACTTAGAGAAGTTTTGGGGTTGGGGTGCCCGCTGGGTACTTGGACCCAGTTCGTTTTCTGATACCATGTTCGTTTTCTGTTCTCCAAAACATTTCATTTGATACCCTTGTTGTGCCCATCGGACCACTTTCGGATATGGGAGGCGTTTTTGGGATAAGGGGGAGGGTCCGCCTCCACCTGATATCTAAATTTATATAGGCTATGTTCCCTTCCAGACAAACGTACACAATCTATGAAAATTTTGAGAAAATCAGTTCAGCCAAGTATCATATAGTCATAATGGGTCTAATGGCGTTTTTGAGGGGTGGCGTGACCCCCAATACTTCGATCTGATTTTCTTTGCCATATTCGAAATCTACTCCCGAATACCTTTCCTTATTTTTGGGTAGAACTTTTTCAGTAAGGGGGAGGGTCCGCCCCTCCTTAAAACACGAACTGAGTTAATAAAGGCAAATTTTAAGAGTTATCCATGGTGGCGGCTGCTTAAGATTCGAACCAGCGGAACTTATCAGCTTAAGTTTATGCTCAATGTTACTCTATCTAAAATCGGTCAGAACTTCCAAGAAACCTATTTGAACAAACTTTCTTGCCGTGATGGCCACCTGACCACAATGCCCCAACTTATCTTTCTCTATCTGCCTCTCCTTCTGCTACTCCATGTAACGGCTTTTTGATACACATTGCAAAAAGAGCAATGTTGCCAAAATATTTCTTAGAATGTAAAATTTAATTAAAGCAACAAAGAAAAATTTTAATAACTTGTAGGATATTTTCGTCAACTTTTTCCTAGAATTTCATAAATATTCCAAAAATCTTTGCCTCTCAACAAAAAAAAAAAAAAAAATAATAAATAAATTCCAACAGTGGTCTTTCAATTACAGTTAGGGTTCCTTTTAAGAAAATTTCCATCTTCCCTGCCCTGCACCATTTAAAATACAAATAAATACAAAATGTTTCCATAAATTTCACAGAAGAAAGGATTTCTCTTAAAATGGCAATTCAATGATACGAAAATTTCAGGCAGACCATTATCATCAGCTTCAGCCATCACCATCATCTCAGTCATTCATGCAAGCGTAAAGCCATTTCTGTGTGTGTGTGTATGTGTGTCGAAGTGTTTCCCTAATAGAGAGTTTTTCAAACTTCAACAAATTCCCAGCATATTCAACATTCTACATTTCCGTTTCCGTTTTCAGTTTTCATTTTTGCTTCCCTCGCCTGTTTACCCCATAAGGTGGGCAATTGGCACTGCTGCTGCTGTCGTTGCCGTCTTTTGTGGTTATGGCATGGTTATGGTATTATCAAGCGAAGCGTTTTTTAGAAAATTGTTACAAAAAACGAGTAAATTAACTTGAAAGTTTTCTCTGGGGGTTCCCCCCACCCCCTTTTTTTCATGGGCATTTGTCTTTCTAGCCAAGACACAAAGCGAAAACATAGGAATTGTTGCTGACATACAAATGGCAAGGCTCAACGAACAGGCTAGAGACTGCTGTTGTCGCTAGAGCTCTTGCTGCTACTCCTCCCACCTTAGCAAGGACAAGGAATAATACTAAAATAATTATCTTTTCGTTTATATTAACAAATTTCCCCAAGCAATAGCAGCACCCATACCACCACCAATACCGAAACCACAGTTGGTCCATAGAACAAATGCTGTCAGTTTTTGGGCCATATTTTCTTGTTCAAGCCTTTCTCTTTTCACCCAATGCTTTGGTTTGTGCTCAATGTACTCTTAACAATGAAATTAGGCCATTTTTGTGTTCAATTACCATTAATTGTTCAACAATATGACGTTATGCTAAAATGGCTTCCATTTCAATGATTTTGTAAAGGGGGTAACAACGCAAGAAGGCATTTGGCAAGAGAAGGGGCATATTTCACCCTTCCCTGCTCGTGGCACAGCTTTCAGTTCTTTTGTTTTGTTTTGCCAATTTTTTTTATCCCAATATTTTTATTTTTCTTTCACTCCTTTGCCATTGTTTAATGTCCTTGACGCTCTGATAACAAAGTTCGGCTATAGCCAAACGTAATGAAAAAATGTTCATCAAAAATTTAAGAAAAAAAAAGAAAGGCTAGGGGAGAATATTTTTTGTTTTTTTTTTTTTTTGTCCTGTTACTGATTGTTGTTTGTATTGTTCCAACTTCCTGTGATAACCTACAAATTTAAGAACAATCTCAAAAAAACCTGGAACTTTGTCCAGTTTTTCGTTAGTTGCAATGTTGCTCAAAGGCAATAAAATACAATCAAGGTGAAAGTTGAAAGCAATAGAAACTTTTCTGCAACATTCGTATGGCCACATCTAACCTAACGTTACAAAATACAGTACACTGTAAACAAGTAAAAAGGCGTTAAGTTCCGCCGGGCCGAATTTTGAATACCCACCACCCTGAGTATATATGTAAACTATATCCAAATCTGGACCGATCTGAGCCAAATTGAGGAAGGCTATCGACTGACCTAACACAATTCACTGCCTCAAATTTCAGCAAAATCGGATAATAAATTTGTCTCTTATGGGCCTTAGACCCTAATTCGGCGGATCGTTCTATATGGGGGCTATATCAGGAAGGTTTATTTTCGGGTAACCTGGTAGTCGCCCCATTCCCAAGAGAACTAAACCATCAGTGGCGAGGTACAGGTTAGGTTAGGTTGAGGAACAGGTTAAGTTAGGTTGAAAAGAGGCTGCGGATATAAGTTTAAGTAAGTTTGAAAAGATGTTTCGGATTCTAAACCACACACACACATAAGCCTGTAATGCGATAAGTTTCAAATCTAAATTCAAAGAATACTCCCGAAGAGATCTATGTCACGAATTCGCACCCATTGACATAGGAACGATTTTCATGTCTCGTTATCATCCCCACATGCCTCACGTGCTTTCAATAACAAAGTTCGATAGCAAAATTTCGATTAAAAAAAATTCTAAAAGCACGAAATTTGTATAAGACTTTGGGGTCAAATAATTTGGGTGAATGACCCACTCCAAAACCCACCCAAACGGACATGTTTACCGATTGGGACAATATGGGTATCAAATACAAGATACTTAAGTGTAGAGTACGAACTTGATATAAACAAGTAAAAGCGTGCTAAGTTCGGCCGGGCCGAATCCTATATACCCTCCACCATGGATCGCATTTGTCGAGTTCTTTTCCCGGCATCTCTTCTTAGGCAAAAAAGGATATAAGAAAAGATTTGCTCTGCTATTAGAGCGATATCAAGATATAGTCCGGTCCGGACCACAATTAAATTATATGTTGGAGATATGTGTAAAATTTCAACCAATTCGAATAAGAATTGCGCCAATTGGGGGCTCAAGAAGTAAAATAGAGAGAACGATTTATATGGGAGCTGTATCGGGCTATAGACCGATTTAGACCATAATAAACACATATGTTGATGGTCTTTTGAGGGTCCGTCGTGCAAAATTTCATTCCAATCGGATAAGAATTGCGCACTCTAGAGGCTCAAGGAGTCAAGACCCAAGATCGGTTTATATGGCAGCTATATCAGGTTATGAACCGATTTGAACCTTATTTGACACAGTTGTTGAAAGTAAGAATAAAATACGTCATGCAAAATCGGATAGGAATTGAGCCCTCTAGAAGCTCAAGAAGTCAAATCCCCAGATCTGTTTATATGACAGCTATATCAGGTTAAGGACCGATTTGAACCATACTTGGTACAGTTGGTGGATATCATAACAAAACACGTTTTGCAAAATTTCATTCCAATCGGATAAGACTTGCGCACTCTAGAGCCTCAAGAAGTCAAGACCCAAGATCGGTTTATATCACAGCTATATCAAAACATGAACCGATTTGGCCCATTTACAATACCAAATGACCTACCCTAATAAGAAGTATTTGTGCAAAATTTCAAGCGGCTAGCTTTACTCCTTCGGAAGTTAGCGTGCTTTCGACAGGCAGACGGACGGACATGGCTAGATCGACATAAAATGTCGCGACGGTCAAGAATTTATATACTTTATGGGGCCTCAGACGAATATTTCGAGTAGTTACAAACAGAATGACGAAATTAGTATGCCCCGCATCCTATGGTGGAGGGAGACCCGCACCACCCCCAAATCAAAAGATAGGTTTTTGGAAGTAAAATTATAAACTTATATAAAAATTTAGGTCCGAAGTCACATGGATAGCCGTGCGACCCCAAAACAGGTGTAGGCATTCTATCAAGTTTTGGTGCTTGCAGTGGCTCTAGAAGTGAAAATCGGGCAATATACATATATGACAGCTATATCTACAATAAATATGGAACGATTTCTATGAAATTCATCAGCAATATTAAGTGCTATAAGAAAATCCTTTCTGCCAAATTTCGAGAGAATCGGCTAACAAAATCCACATTATTGCAATATTAGTCTAAATCGGACGAACATATAAATGGGAGATATATCTCCCTATAATCTGAACCGATTTCGACCAAACCTCTTAGACATTGTGGTAGTCATTGAGGAAAGCGTTGTACCACATTTTGAAGAGATTGGTCAATTAAAGCGCTTGCAGTGGCTCTAGAAGTGAAAATCGGGCGATATACATACGGCACCTATATCCAAATCTGGAACGATTTCTATGAAATTCACCAGAAATGTAGAGAGTCGTCAGAAAATCCCTCCTGCAAAATTTCGAAAAAATCGGTTATCAAATGAGAACTTTATTGCAATATTTCTCAAAATCGGACGAACATCTATATGAGAACTATATCTTAATCTGAACCGATTTTGTCCAAAATCCTTCCTTCAAAATTTCGATAGAATCGGTAAACAAATGATCAAATTATTGCAATATTAGTCCAATTTGGAAACTATATTCAAATCTGAACCGAATTTTTTCAATTTCAATTGGCTGCGTCCGTACGCCAAAAAAAAATTATGTGCCAACTTTGAAGCCGATCGAATGAAAATTTCGACCTGTAATTCGTACACAAATTAACATGGACAGACAGACGGACGGACATAGCCAAATCGAATCAGAAAGTGATTCTGAGTCGATCGGTATGCATATCAATGGGTCTGTCTCTTATCCTTCTGGATGTTTCAACCAAATGCACTGAGTTATAAAATCCTGTACCCAAATAGTGGTGAACAAAGGCAAAATGCAAATTTGCCCATGAACATTCCATTAAGGAACAGGGGCAAAACGTCTCACATATCAATGAGTGCTGTCCGATTCAAGTTTAAGCTCAATGATAAGGGCCTCCTTTTTATAGCCGAGTCCGAACAGCGTGCCGCAGTGCGCCACCTCTTTGTGGAGAAGTTTTTACATGGCAGCCATAACAAATGAGACAGTATCTCCCAAATGTCGCCAATGTTGTTCTCGCTAGGATTCGAACCCAGGCGTTCAGCATCATAGGCGGACATGCTAACCTTTGTGCTACGGTGGCCTCTGTAGGGTATAAAAACAAAATTCAATAATATAAAAGAGATAATTATCACAAAATATGCTTAGGAATAAATGAGAAACACCGGTATTTGCAAGAAACCGATGTATCAAAATCCCGAAAAATGGCAAATTTCAAGAAACGAAATAGTATATTGAGTTCAAAACCCGAAAACCGGGTTTCCAAGACCCGAACTGATCACCCTAGTCTCCCTAAAAAAGCTTCGCACTCACCAAGTTTACTGATGGCAGTCCTGTGGCCTTCACTGCCAATTAATCTGCCATTTCTCTCCCCTTACTCAGCTATGGCCCAGCATCCGAACAATGCGAATCCTCTCATCCTCAGAGAAGTCGTTATTCTTCTCACAATCCAAGACTGTTCGTGACCTTATCGTCCTAATTGTTATTGCCCTAATGGCCAGTTAACTGTCCTTAAAGATGTTCACAGTCAACGTAGTCGCGTTAACATCACACCACCTCACGCATTCCCTGATCGCCCGGATCTCCGCCTGCAAAACCGATTTAGGGTTAGGCAGTAGAAAACCGATATCAGTCCCTGAATTCTTATTGTAGAACCTTAGGCCCACTCTGTCCCCTAGCTTTGATCCATCCAAGTAGCATCATCTTCCAGAGGGCAATGCCAGAGCTCCGTCAATCTAAGACTGTGCCGCTAGCAGCAGTGCCTCGCTCTCGACCTTAAGTGTAGTCTCAAGTATCCGATCGAAACCCCGTTCCATTCCTTCCAGGCTTCCTATCGTCGCATTGATTGAAGTGCGATAGTATGGCCTGCTCCTATCCTCTATCCATTCTCACATTCTCTTTAGTCTCATAGCCGCAGTGCCTGGCTCACACTTAATCTGTATTTCTGTGGGTCCGATATCAATGATAGTCTCCAGTGCCCTAGTGGGTGTGGTCCTCATCACTCCGCCTATGCCAAGATAACATATTCTCCCAATCTGTTGTATTATCCTTATGTTGCACTTTTTCTCGAAGGCATTCTAATCACTCCAGTGAATTATCCTCAGACTCAGACTCTCTTTCACGTCCACATAGTGCCAAACTTTTGTGAGCCTTCTCAGAAAATCGGTTGCAATCACGAAATTAATTGATCCAATTTTTTAATTGAAACTGTTCCAATCACGAAATGAAAATATCAATTGCCGTTTTTGGAGAAGTCATTAGAAAAATTTTCAATTTAAAAAAATTGCATGTGCACTTAAATAATTGATTATTGAAAGCTTGGAAATTTTCTATTAATTTTTTTAATTGATCCAATTAAAAAAAATTATTAAAATTTTTCGAAATTTTCAATTAGCTTTTTAATTGATCCAATACAACAAAAACGAAAGTGGTGTCGAAAGTGTCCTGCTCGGGTTTTTCCAGGACTCGGCGCAGTGTGAATATCTGGTCAATGGTAGATTTATCAGGTCTAAAGCCGCATTGATATGGCCCAATTATCTCATTGACTTTAGGTTTTAATCATTCACACTGTACGCTCGAGAGTATCTTGTATGCGATGGGGAGGAGACTTATTCCTCTGTAGTTGGCACATTCCGTTTTGTCTCCTTTTTGTCGCACAGATAAGCTAATGCATACGCTTTATCAGCGTGCCGCTTCTGGTCTTAAATAGTTCAGCGGGCAAACCGTCGGCTCCTGCTGCCTTGTTTTTCTTCAGTCAGGTCGCAGCTACTTGGACCTTATTCCAACTAGGAGGTAAAAATTCCTAACCATCATCAGGGAATCGTTCTGCGGTATCCTCTTCGCCGCCAATGTCGCGTTGCTACTGATTACCGGGTTGCTCTGTATACCGCATTCTTGGCTTCAGATAGAATCTCGACACTCTTGGCAATACCATGGGTTTCCTGGGAGAGGCTTCCGGCATCCAAGTGCGGATTTCACGACATTTTCCATTGAGTGGGCAATGGAATACCACTGCGCTGTTATATCATGGGGACAAGGAGTGCTTTCATCAATCAGTTGGGTCAGTCGAGTGGAGTATGCCGTTGCCATCTGTTGGGTTTGCAACTTTTCAATGCCTTGCTTCCGTGCTGTGTCAGATCGTACTTTTCTCGACATACGGGTGCGAACCTTTGCTGCAACAATCTATATTTGGTCCACGGATCGATCGTACGTCTAACACGCTAGATGAATGCCTTCCATGACCAATTCTTCGGTGATGGGTATAAAAACAAATACCGCTTTTTTGGCTTGTAAAACATGGTAGGTTTTTGTCGGCTTTGGTAGGATTTTTGTTAAATTTTGTGACTATCCTCTCATCCACAGGAGTTAAGCTGGAGACAAGGTGTTTCAGTCTCGGACTAACCACAAATTCACAGCCAAGTTCATGCCTGTTATCATGGCAGTTATAGTACAGTTTTTCATCGTTTGGTGTTGTTGTGACGCCATTTCCGGTCCATTGCACTTCCTGCAAGGCGGTTATATCTGCCTTGTACTTCTCCAATACGTCTGCCAGCTCGTTTAATGCATCTTCCCTATGAAGAGTGCGGACATTCCAGTTGGAAATCTGCAAATCAAAGTCATTTAACCATTTGCATGGGTCGTCAACGTTGGGGGTCCGTTTTTACCATTCTTTTGTTTCTCAGAGTGATTCTTTTAGTTTTCCAGGACGGTTTACTGGCCCAGCACCTCAATCGCTTGGGTTTTGTGGGCTCGAACATGTATCCCTCGATGTCGCGAACCGGTTTCTTTAAGATCCAACGCTCGCCTCCAGCCGCCCCTAACCTGGGAACAGACGCTGGCCATCGGTTGTATGAAGGCGCCAATTACTCGCCTAATGATCTCGAGTATCATTGTCACTCAGAATTAAAAAAAGAGCCAGTGCCACCTGACCCCTGACTGAGACTCTCCTCTCGAAATCGCTGACTGCCCGCGGCCGTATTTGCAGCCACTCCGTATTAAAACGTAGCTTTCCACTATACGCAACCTGTAGACGCACCCGGCAGCTTTCATCTAAGCTTCACGTGATAGCGATGAACACCACAGAAGTCGGAGCTCAAAGTTCCAGCCAGTGTGGTGCTCACTGTTGTTTCGTGTCTTTGCTTATTCTAGTCTTCCGAATCTTGAGAAAGTCGGTGATGGTTTAATTGTTGGGTAGCTGTTCGCTAGGCAGTATTGAGACTCCTGTTCCTGCATTGCCTGAGGTTTTAATATTAGGATCTTTGCTTATCCTTGTCTTCAGAATCATGATTAAAAGGGCTTCTTGGAAGTGTGTTATGGTCTCATTGTCGGCTCTCTGTTCCTTTCATTGCACTGCCTATGTTTCAATATTAGGATCTTTGCTTATTCTAGTCTTACGAATCTTGAGATAGTCTGGTCACCGTTCTTCTGGCTGTATTGAGTCTCCTGGCCCTGCTCTGCCTGATGTTTTAATATTAGGATCTTTGCTTATTTTAGTCTTCCCAATATTGAAAAAGTCGTTGAAAGCCTCATCATTGGCTCCCTGTTCTTTAGGCAGTATTGAGTCTTCTGTCACTGCACTGCCTAATGTCTGAATATTAGGATCTTTCCATATCCTAGTCTTTCCAATTTTAAAAAAAAAAACAGCCTTGGACGCATAGAAGGTGTCTTGCCTTTAGGTGGATGCCTTTAGTCTAATCCAAAATTGTCATGGAGAGTTAGTCAAGGGGAGCTCCCCTTGTGGTAGGCCTTGAATTCTCTCTTCTCCTCCCTGTGGAAGATCGCCCATTTGTAGGTTACCAAACCTTGGTTTTGCTTGCTTAAAACTCTCACCATGTTTTCTGTTACGAATTTGCTATCCCATCCCCTGATGAATACCGTCGCACAGTGGGATAGGATGAAAAAAAGTGGAAATAAGTCTGCCATTTTCGAACGAATAAAGATATCTTCATGAAATTTTACATTGCCCACCAATGGGCCCTCGGGCGCCCTATTGAGAAAGGCCTTCACAAGCAATAAAATAAGGGACCAGACTATCTTCATGAAATTTTACATTGCCCACCAATGGGCCCTCGGGCGCCCTATTGAGAAATGCCTTCACAAGCAATAAAATAAGGGACCAGTCTCTGCGAAAATTTCGAAAAAAATTTAGTTTGTCACATTTCTTGGACACCATAAAAGATATCCCGACATTTTAGCATGTGTTTTGTAGGGTTTTTTGAGCACTTTCCAGCAAATAATAAAATTTAATTTGATAATATAACCATAAATGCCAGCCCTCGGGAGCTCTAGGGCCCCGAAATTTTGCGCATAAGCAGGTTAACATTTCATGAAGATATGTTTATCCGTTCGAAAATGGCAGACTTATTTTCTTTCTCATCCCACTGTGCGTCGCCTTTCTGAGCTGGGTGATGTCCCTCTTTCTCTACAGGTCGAGCTTTGCGCCCTCTCATAGAGTGTGGTAACTTCCAACGAACATTTTAACGGCCTCAATACATTCTGCCACCACAACTCCGCAGCATCAAGATGTCCCATCTCTACTCGCAGCTCATAATTTGTACAGTGAACGTGCATTAATTTTATAAAGGCCGTACAGGCTAGTCGAAAAGTGATTAAAATCAAAAATTTTTCGGCACACCCTTGTATATATTCATCCACACTTCACATTGTATGTTGTGAAAACTGCCACCACAGACCACAGTGCAACTTTGTAGTTCTATGGACACATGGCGGAGATAATCAAGTGAATGTCATGCATGAATGATGCTCGAATAACAACTCCCCCTTTCAGTCCCGTAGCCCGGCTCAACAAGCAAAGGATAACGATAGCAGAAAAAAAAACAAAAAACAAAAACTGCAGCAACAAAACTAAGTGGTAGCATGCAGACAATGACACACTGAGACATTGGACAGCGGCCATCATTAACAGCAGCATCAGCAACATTGTACTGAGGGTCCTTTATATCTCCTGCTGGTAATATTGTTGTTGTTGTTGTTGTACTCTGTTTTGTTGTTAATATTCATGTTGGTGTTTTGCCATGGCTCTCGTTGGGTCTGTATGCTGCTGTTGCTGATGCTTTTTATACCCTCCACCATAAGATGGGAGGTATACTACTTTCGTCATTCTGTTTGTAACTACTCGAAATATTCGTCTGAGACCCCATAAAGTATATATATTCTTGATCGTCGCGACATTTTATGTCGATCTAGCCATGTCCGTCCGTCCGTCTGTCTGTCGAAAGCACGCTAACTTCCGAAGGAGTAAAACTAGCTGCTTGAAATTTTGCACAAATACTTCCTATTAGTGTAGGTCGGTTGGTATTGCAAACGGGCCATATCGATCCATGTTTTGATATAGCTGCCATATAATCCGATCTTGGGTCTTGACTTCTTGAGCCTCTAGAGGGCGCAATTCTTATCCGATTGGAATGGAATTTTGCACGACGTGTTTTGTTATGATACCCAACAACTGTGCCACGTATGGTTCAAATCGGTCTATAACTTGATATAGCTGCCATATAAACCGATCTTGGGTCTTGACTTCTTGAGCCTCTAGAGGGCGCCATTCTTATCCGATTGGAATGGAATTTTGCACGACGTGTTTTGTTATGATACCCAACAACTGTGCCAAGTATGGTTCAAATCGGTCTATAACATGATATAGCTGCCATATAAACCGATCTTGGGTCTTGACTTCTTGAGCCTCTAGAGGGCGCAATTCTTATCCGATTGGAATGGAATTTTGCACGACGTGTTTCGTTATGATACCCAACAACTGTGCCAAGTATGGTTGAAATCGGTCTATAACCTGATATAGCTGTCATATAAGCAGATCTGGGGATTTGACTTCTTGAGCTTCTAGAGGGCCCGATTCCTATCCGATTTGGCTGAAATTTTGCATGACGTATTTTATTCTTACTTTCAACAACTGTGTCATATAACGTTCAAATCGGTCCATAACCTGATATAGCTGCCATATAAACCGATCTGGGATCTTGACTTCTTGATCCCTAGAGGTCGCAATTATTATCCGATATGCCTGAAATTTAGAAAGACGGATCCTCTCATGACCATCAACAAACGTGTTTATTATGGTCTGAATAGGTCTATTGCCCGATACAGCTCCCATATAAATCGTTCTCTCTATTTTACTTCTTGAGCCCCCAATGGGCGCAATTCTTATTCGAATTGGCTGACATTGTACACAGGTCTCCAACATATAATATAATTGTGGTCCGAACCGGACCATATCTTGATATCGCTCTAATAGCAGAGCAAATCTTTCTTATATCCTTTTTTGCCAAAGAAGAGATGCCGGGAAAATAACTCGACAAATGCGATCCATGGTGGAGGGTATATAAGATTCGGCCCGGCCGAACTTAGCACGCTTTTACTTGTTCTCTTTGTCATTTGGTGTCAGAGGCTCCCATTTTTACCATTTAGCTATTCATTGTTAGCAGGTTTGTCAGCAAGAATAAGCAAAATAGTGAAATGAAAACAATAACAGCACTGCGAAAAGAATGTTTTTAATGTGACCATAGCATAGAATGTTATGGAAGCCCTTCTACTCATTGGGTCATATGAACTTAAGGGCGATGGTTGCGAGAGCAGTTAAGCTAGTAAGTAGCATAAAATTATTAGGTGGGGCAAGGAAAAAGTTGAGGAGAGCCAGACGTTATCCTATTCTACTGTTTGCTTCTGCTTTCTTATTGCTGAAATATTGCCTTAGTATGAATAAAATTTGATCTAACGATTAAATACACAACAATGTGTACTCTTAAAATGCTTATTTTGAAGTTTTGCATTCGCTAACCCATAATTAATATACCCCCTTCCATAACAATAAGAAAAAGTTAACGTGTTTTATCTCACTTTACTTGAATTAAAGCCTTGCTATTGTTTTTCACAGTTTGGCTGGGGACCATTAACCAAGCAACCATCCTCTTGAACAATAATGACGTTCTCAACCTTGACGTCATTAGGATTATAACCAAACATAGCAACGTTGATAACAAAGTTTTTTTTTTTTTTTTGTATAAGAGTAGTGTATGTGTGCGTGTGTGTGAACTTAGTTCTCAAGTAATATGGACATTAACACCCAGTTTCAACACTCATGCACACATTCACAGCACAGCATTCGGTGTTTTGTCCCCCCACACTGCAATGAGAGAGAGAGAGCCAAAGAGTGCACCACTCAAAGCTATTGTCCACAGAGCTCTGTGGAAAAAAAAAACAACAAACAACAAACAACAATGATGGCTATGACAACAACAATTCGGAGAAAACAATTACGATGAGATTATATTTCGCGTAATGAATATTGCCCGGTCGCCTGCTACTCGCCACTTGTGTTGTTCTTAATAACAACACTTCTATTTCTATGGAGAGCAAAAACAAGAAGAAACAAGGAAAAAGAAATTGACATTGACATGCCAGCCTCATTGCTGGCATGACTTTGCTTGACTTGCTCTGTTATGACAATGGGATAGATATTAACAAAGAAACTTCACTCGTTCAAGTAAATTGACATTTATATCAACAACTTTGGACATTATTGTAATTATTATCTATATATTCTGTATGTGTATGTGTGTGTATATTTGTATGTATATCCCACAGCATTTAAAAGTAAAGGGCAACATATTTCCTTTTGAATTTCTCAGAACATCTCTCTACGTCGACTTTACTTTAATGTTCATACTGAAAAATGCCTTTTGGCCCAAAGTGCTGAGTTTTCAGAGTGTTGCCTACTGAAAAATTTGTCATTTTATGATTTTCAATGATTGTCATTTTCATGAAATTTCTTTAACACTGACAATGCCATAAAATTAACATAAGGCAAGGCATGCTGTGTCTGTCAAAGAGTTATCCAACCCAGGTTTACGCAAAATCTTTTGAAAGTTCAAAGGAAAAAACGATTTCAAATGAAATTACATTACAGCCCGGCAAAATGTGCCCGAGCTTGCATAATGACCTAGAATAATGGTTATACTTGCCAAATGGTTTAAATAAATGTGAGACAACCAGAAATGGTTTCTAGGAATAAGGATAAGCCTGAGGATAATTCTTGGTAGCCACAACTGCTGAAAGTGTTGGGTTAATTTGGCAAGTCAACAAACATTTTCTTGAAAAATTCGGGAAAATCTCATGTTACAGAAAATCTAATGTTACAAAATTTTAGCAAGTACTGAACTTTGGGTAACCACCCACCATTAATTGAATTTGTTTGTCAATTACATTGCAGATATCAAATTGGTATTGATTGAGGGGCAAAAGATTAAGGAAGAATATCAAAAGATTATGAACATGAAGGAGTCTTTTTAAGGCGATCACGATGGTACACGCAAACCGGAACGGCCAAGAACCCGATGGAAGATCAAGTGGTGAGAGACGCCTTGAAGCGCAGCGCAGAAGTTAAGTAAGTTGGAAGTCAAATTTCAATCAGATAAAAATTGCGACGTCTACGGCCTCAGGAAGTCAATTCTTGGGATGGATTTATATGTCGAATCGGTTTGCAATCCTCAATGGCCTACACGAAAGCGAAGAAGTCGGGAAAAAAAATCCAAGCGGAGGTCCTCAAACGCTCCAACGTCAAAACGATCTGGAATATATGAATAGTGGTACACATAACCCCCATCTTTTCTTTTTGATCCCAACAAGCAGCGCCATACGAAATATTATGGCGGTCGGTTTAAGAAAACCTGTGCCGAATCGACGTCCAAAGTTGGATGCAGTGATTTCTACGATATAGCGGTAAGTACTTTATATTGTAGCATCAAATTGTTATACAAAGTAAAACTATATATAAAAATTATAATTATAACACAAACTTTACCCCACACGAATAGTGTGGCTGTGATAAAATCTAAAACTAAACTCAGAAATTCTTCCTGATTTGGCTTGGCCATGTCCGTCTGTCCGCATATATTGGGTTGCCCAAAAAATAATTGCGGATTTTTCATATAGTCGGCGTTGACAAATTTTTTCACAGCTTGTGACTCTGTAATTGCATTCTTTCTTCTGTCAGTTATCAGCTGTTACTTTTAGCTTGCTCTAGAAAAAAAGTGTAAAAAAGGTATATTTGATTAAAGTTCATTCTAAGTTTTATTAAAAATGCATTTACTTTCTTTTAAAAAATCCGCAATTACTTTTTGGGCAACCCACTTTCTGTGCCGTTTGCCTGTCTGTCGTTCTTTAGGCCCATCCCCATAGGATGGGGGTATACTAATCTAGCCATTCCGTTTGTAACACCTCCAAATATTGCTCTACGATCCCATAAAGTTTATATATTCTTGATCGTCTCGATATTCTAAGTCGATCTGTGTCCGTCCGTAAGTCGAAATCGCGACAGCGGTCGAACGCATAAAACTAGCCGCTTGAAATTTTGTACAGATACTTCTTATTGATGTAGATCGTTAGGGATTGCACATGGGCCATATCGGTTCAGATTTGGATATAGCTCCCATGTAAACCGTTCTCCCGATTTGACTTCTTGAGCCCCTGGATGCCGCAATTTGGCTAAAATTTGCACTTAGTGTTCTGTTATGACTTCCAATAACTGAGCCAAGTACGGTCCAAACATGATAAAGCTCCCATATATACCGATCTCCCGATATGACTTGAGTCCTTACAAGCCTCGATTTTTGCCTATAGTGTTCTGTTATGACTTTCAACCACTGTGCCGAGAAAATCCCAAATCGGTCTATAACCATCCACACCGCAGGCGGGTATGATGATGCTGAATTTATAACTTGTTGAAGTATTGGGTTGCCCAAAAAGTAATTGCGGATTTTTTAAAAGAAAGTAAATGCATTTTTAATAAAACTTAGAATGAACTTTAATCAAATATACTTTTTTTACACTTTTTTTCTAAAGCAAGCTAAAAGTAACAGCTGATAACTGACAGAAGAAAGAATGCAATTACAGAGTCACAAGCTGTGAAAAAATTTGTCAACGCCGACTATATGAAAAATTCGAAATTTCTTTAAGACTTGAGATGAGGAACTTGGCATGCTGAGAGAAGACGGACACTGCCGCTGATCAATTCTGGATGCCATGGATATGGGGGATAGGCTGAGGAGGGTCTCAGGCTACCCGTTGCCAAGATCGGTTTGAAAAAAGATTTTCCGAATTCGCTTTCCCGAATGGGAGGAGTGGGAGCAAGTAACTGCGCTTGAGTTGGATTAGGCCTCGGTCTTCACTTACCGCTCCAAGATGGAGTCAGGGACGGAATTGGGTGTCTACTCAGAGATACTCGACATGGGTATGACAGTTAGAGTGATGGATGATGATGGAACTACCATCTTCGAAACTCAAGGGACAGTATGGCTGCCCTCAAGGCCTTAAATTCGAGGACGATGAGGTCGAAGTGCGGGCTGGAGTTTTTGAGGGCCCTGAACGGGCTCATGACGTTGTGTTGGCCTGAGTTTGGGGTGAAGAATGAAAGGGCCGACAAATGTGCCATGAGAGGATCCTCCACAGCAGGCAGATCTTTAGCCGTTTTTTCTCACCTACTTTTGTCGAACTACTAAACATAGTAGAGCATATGGCCAGTGTCGAGGCGGTAGCAAAGTGGTAGTCTGTGTTGGATGTCGCATGCTGGCCCTTAATAAGGGGCCACTGCGTACGATTACAGGAATTATTGGGTTGCCCAGAAAGTAATTGCGAATTTTTTAAAAGAAAGTAAATGCATTTTTAATAAAACTTAGAATGAACGTTAATCAAATATACTTTTTTTCTAAAGCAAGCTAAAAGTAACAGCTGATAACTGACAGAAGAAAGAATGCAATTACAGAGTCACAAGCCGTTGAAAAAATTTGTCAACGCCGACTATATGAAAAATATGCAATTACTTTTTGGGCAATCCAATATAATCAAACACTGTGCGATAGACCATATGGCCCGTTCCTATAACATATGGGGTCCCGCACAACGATTACTGCCGACGATGTCTTTATGAAGATGAAAGAGGAGATGATCACTCTGCTAATGCCCGGATCTACAGGGGCATAGGTTTCCCATCTTAAGGTGACAGTTTTTCTCCAATCTCGACGAACTTACAGATGTGTGTCTGAGTAGTCTCCTAAGATATGTGGATAAAATGGTTTTATTTCGACTAGGGACGCAATATTTTATACCTCAAGAGGACTTATTTGTAGGGATTTTTGTATCGGAAATAGGACCACAAAAGAAGATTTGTCAGGCCGAACCAATTGCCGTGGTGACCAATTTCAGGGGCCTTTCAAGAGGCACCCGGACCACCTAGGGCCAGGGCCTTGAAATATTGCACACGATCTCGATAACTTTAACTGTTCGGCATATTTTTTACTAGTTTTTTGTTCGAGTTCCTCCCACTGACGCAGGGTATTAATGCTTGACACTCGGCGAGTGGATACTTGAGTAGGTGTGAGCTGACACTCCGTTGTGGTAAAAATCGGACAATAAATGCGGGTTTTATGGGCCTAGGATCTTAAAGCTGGATTGCGTTCTATATGGGTGTATACTAAGATGCAGTCCATTTTTGGACTTAGCTTGCCTATAGATATATGTGAATCGAATAGGGTGTGTGTATTAACACCCTATTCGACTGCATCTTAGTATACACCCATATAGAACGCAATCCTGCTTTAAGATCCTAGGCCCAAAAAACCCGCATTTATTGTCCGATTTTTACCACAACGCGTTGTGTCAGGACCCTCGCTATTCCGGTCTAGTATGGTCTATATCGCATTATATTTCGATATACACGCCAAATATACCCCTCTTTCGATTAATGTTTTTGGACCCATAAAAGGCGCATTGGTTATCCGATTTGGTTGAATTTCAACACAACGAGTGGGAGGAAGTAACTGTGCTTGAGTTGGATGAGGTCTCGGTCTTCACTGTCGGCTCCAAGATGGAGTCAGGGACGGAATTGGGTGTCTACTCAGAGATACTCGGCATAGGTATGACAGTTAGAATGATGGATGATGATGGAACTACCACCTTTGAAACTCAAGGGACAGTATGGCTGCCCTCAAGGCCTTAAATTCGAGGAAGACGAGGTCGAAGTGCAGGCCGGAGTTTTTGAGGGCCCTGAACAGGCTCCTAGCTCATGACGTTGTGTTGGCCTGGGTTTGGGGTGGAGAATGAAAGGGCCGACAAATGTGCCATGAGGGGATCTTCCACAGCAGACAGACCTTTAGCCGTTCGTTACGTTAGGCTCTTTGACATCTGTGCTGAATATGATTTACATCAGTCCACATTTGGATACAGCTGCAATATAGACTGATCCTACGACTTAAAGTCTTGGGCCCATAAAAATCACTTTTTTTAACCGATTTCGTTGAAATTTAGTGCAATTAGTTGTGTAAGGCTTCTCGACATCTGTGGCAAATATGGCTTAGATCCGTTTCTATTTAGATGGAGCTGTCATATATTCCGATCAATCGATTTAAGGTCTTTAGGACCACAAAAGGCCTCTTTACTTTCCGATTTCGTTAAAATTTAACAAAGTAAGTTGTGTTAGGCTTCTTGACATCTGTGACGAATATGGCTTAGATCGGTATATAATTATATATTGCTGCTATATATACCGATCTACCGATTAAAGGTCTAGGACCCATAAAAGCCACTTTTATCACCCTATCTCACAGCAATTTGGCACAGTGCGTTGTGTAAGGCCCCTCGACATATGTGGCAACTATGGCTTAGATCAATCCCATGGCAGCCGGTTGTACGCACCGGATTGACCCGATGGAGTTCTTCATCGGCAAGGGCTGTCGTCTCAGTGCTACAACAACAACAACAACATGGCTTAGATCGGTCTATATTTGACATTGCTGCCAGCAATTCCCCGATTTACGGTCTTAAACCCATATAAAGCCCATCTATTATCCGAGTTTGCTGAAATTTTAAACATGCAGCTGTATTAGGCTCCTCAACATCTGGGCTGAATATGATTTAGATCGGCTATTCTTAGACAGTACCTCCATATAAACCGATCTTCCGACTGCAGATCTTTCACCCACAAATAGAGTAGTTATTACCCGATTTTACTGAAATTTTTGTACTGCAAGTTGTATTAGACCCTGGATCAGATCAAACCATATTTTGATATAGCTGCCCTATAGAAGGCCCATTTATTACCCGATTTCGCTGAAATTTAGCAAAATGACTAGTGAAAGGCCCCCGACGCTCCTGTCGTGTTTATACCCTACGCCACCACTTTGGTACAGGATATTATAATTTATTGCGTTTCTTTGTTAAACCCAGAAGAAAGAGAGATAGACCCATTGATAGGTATACCGATCGAGTCAGAATCACTTTCTGTTTCGATTTATTGGGTTGCCCAAAAAGTAATTGCGGATTTTTTAAAAGAAAGTAAATGCATTTTTAATAAAACTTAGAATGAACTTTAATCAAATATACTTTTTTTACACTTTTTTTCTAAAGCAAGCTAAAAGTAACAGCTGATAACTGACAGAAGAAAGAATGCAATTACGGAGTCACAAGCTGTGAAAAAATTTGTCAACGCCGATTATATGAAAAATCCGCAATTTCTTTTTGGGCAACCCAATAGCTGTGTCCGTCTGTCTGTCCATTTTACAGGTGGCAATTTTCATCCGATCGTCTTAAAATTTGGTACAGCCATGTTTTTCGGCCTAGAGACGAAGCCTATTGAAATTGGAAAAGATCGGTTCAGACTTGGATATAGCTCCCATACATATGTTCGTCCGATTTGGACAAATATCGCAATAAAGTGCTCCTTTGTTAACCGATTCTCTCGAAATTTAGCAGGAAGGATTTTCTTATGGCTCTCCACATTTCTAATGAATTTCATAGAAATCGGTTCAGATTTAGATATAGCTGCCATATATGTATATGGCCCGATTTTCACTTCTAAAGCCACTGCAAGCGCATTAATGGACCAATGTTGCCAACATTGTGCACAACGCTTTCCTCGGCGACTACCACAATATCTAAGAAGTTTGATAGAAATCGGTTCAGATTTGGATATAGCTTCCATATATGTATATGTTCGTCAGATTTGGGGTAATTTGCAATCGCATTGTCATTTGCCAACCGTAGTTATTACAGTTTGAACATGTTTGCTCAAAATTCGATACGGATCGTTTAAAAACCCATCCGAAAACAGCCGCAGAGGTCCATCAAAATTGGTTCATAATTAGATATAGCTCGCACTTTGTACTTAAAAGGAAGGTATAGGGTATTATACAGTCGGCACTGGACCGACTTTTGCCTTTCCTTACTGGTTTTAATTTGAAACTTTGTTTCTTATTTGGTATAGATACTGGAAAATATATATTTTTTTTTAATTTTTTGAACCATAAAACATCAATCTTTTCATTTACCTACCTTAGCATATGAGGTGTGGGACTTTTCAAACCTGACCTATATGTCAACCCTATTTTTTTTTATCACAATACCACCAAAAGGACTTTAACACAATACAATATGTGTCGAAAGCTATTTGCTTAGGCAATTTTAATTAGATTTGCATTTTTCAATTTCAATTGGATCACAAATGAGGCCAGCATAGCGTATGAGTGTTGATAATTCTAACCACAGCAATTAAAATAACTCATACGCATCGGGTGACCACTACAAAGAATTTGAAAAGCATGTTAAACTAGTTTTCATTATTTAATCATAGATCTTTGTATATAAACCGAATAAAATCAATTGTTGCTAAAGCAAATATATTCCATTTGAAATGAATACAATTGAGAGAAAAACACATTCAACAATCGATGAGAGCCAAAATAAATACAACTTGAAAAAATAATTAAAATGTGCAATTTCTATAATCCATCTATGAAGTGGATATTTTAGAGAAATGTTATTTTAAAGCGGCTTATTTTAGGTAAAGAAGAAAAAGCAAATGAAAATTCAGGAAAAAAAATCAAAATAATTATTTCAACCACAAATAAAGCAAATGTGAGATTTCCCATTGAGTTTTGAATGACAATTACTTTACAAGAGCATCAAGCATCACTTCATTTTAAGCAATTCATTTATGTTTTCTAATTATTTTTAATTAAAGGATGGATCAAGTGATTAGTTTGTGTGGCAAAATTATTAAGTTGAACAAGCGAGAAAAACTAATCAAACGATTGTGCCATGGCATCTACACACAACTCTAAATTCCGCACGAAAATAAATAATGACACCATTGCCAATAAAAACGTTCTTAGTCTGGCTGGGCCAAACCCATCACCAAGGGTTCTACTAAAAATTTGCACAAATGAACATAGTTGTGTATTTAAGGTAGGAAATGTCTGTTAATTGAGCCAATAATTTTAACTTTGGGGCCGTTGATGATTTATCGGGAGATCGGTTTATATGAGAGCTATATCAGGTTATAGACCGATTTGGACCATACTTGGCGCGGTTGTTGGAAGTCGTAACGGAACACTACCTGCAAGGTTTCAGCCAAATCAGATAGTAACTGCGGCTTCCAGTGTCACAAGTTATCAAATATAGAGATAGGTTTATATGGCAGCTATATCAGGTTTTACTCCAATTTAAACCCGGATGCTGAAAGTCATAACAGAACACTATGTGCAAAATTTCAAACAAATCGGATAACAATTACGGCTTGCAAAAGTTCAAGATGGGAAATCGGGTGATAGTTTTATATGGAAGCTATATCAGATTTTACTTCGATTTAGATCATAATCATCACGGATGTTGGAAATCATAACAAAACACTCCGTGCAAAATTTCAGCCAAATCGAACAAAAATTGCGGTTTCCAGGGGTTCAATATCTGAGAACGGCAGATAGATTTATATGGAAACTTTATCAGGTTAAGAACCGATTTGGATCTTACTTGGCACAGTTGTTAGCAATCAAGACAAAATACCTCATGCAAAATTTCAGCCAATTTGGATAATAATTGGGGCTTCTAGCAGCCAACGAAATCAAGTCGAAGGACCATTTTATATGCAATCCCCAAAAGCCTACATCAAAAAGAAGTGTATATGCCAAATTTTAAGCGGATATTTTTATTCGTTCGACCGCAATCGTGATTTCGCCACGATCCTCTTGACAGCCTTGTCCGTCTGTCTGCCCGCCCGTCCTGTCTGTCCTGAAAGAACGCAAACTTTTGAAGAAGAAAATCTAGGCGCTTGAAATTTTGCAGAAATACTTCCCATTAGTGAAGGTTGGTTGGGATTGTAAATGGGCCATGCAAATTTGCCCATGCACATTCCATTAAGGAGCTAAGGCAAACTTCTCTCAAAGTTTGCTCAAAGCAGTCCGATACAAGTTTAAGCTCAATGATAGGGGACCTACTTTTTATAGCTGAATCCGTACGGCGTGCCGCAGAGCCACACCTCTTTGGGGAGATTCAATTTTAAGCTCAAGGATAGGGGACCTCCTTTTTATACCCTACACCACTACTGTGGTACAGGGTATTATAATTTAGAGGATTAGTTTGTAACACCCAAAAGGATGACAGATAGACCCATTGATAAGTATACCGATCGACTCAAAATCACTTTCTGATTCGATTGAGCCATGTCCGTCTGTCTGTCTGTCCGGATAGACGGACAATCCATGTTAATTTGTGTACAAAGTACAGGTCGCAGTTTTCATCCGATCGTCTTAAAATTTGGTACAGGCATGTTTTTCGGCCTAGAGACGAAATCTATTAAAATTTAAAAAAATCTATTTAGATCTGGATATAGCTCCCATATATAAGTTCGTCCGATTTTCAGTAATAATGCGATAAAATGGTCATTTGTTAACCGATTCTCTCGAAATTTGGCAGGAAGTATTTTTTTACGACTCTCGACATTACTGGTGAATTTCATGGAAATCGGTTCAGATTTAGATATAGCTCTCATATATATATATTGCCCGATTTGAACTTCTAGAGTCACAGCAAGCGAATTGTTTGACCAATCTTTCTAAAATTTTGCAAAACGCTTTCCTCGACGACTGCCACAATATACATAGAGTGTGTTCAAAATCGGTTCAGATTTAGGTATAGCTCTAATATATATGTTCGGCCGATTTTCAGTAATAATGCGATAACATGTTCATTTGTTAACCGATTCTGTCGAAATTTGGCAGGAAGGACTTTTTTACGACTCTCGACATTGCTGGTGAATTTCATGGAAATCGGTTCAGATTTAGATATAGGTCTCATATATATCCATCGCCCGATTTGCACTTCTAGAGTCACAGCAAGCGCATTTATTGACCCATCTTGCCAAAATTTTGCAAAACCCTTCCATCGACGACTGCCACAGTATCTGAGGAGTTTGCTCGAAATCTGTTCAGATTTAGGTAAAGCTCTTATATATATGTTTGTCCGATTTTGGGAAATATTGCAAAAAAAGTTCTCATTTGTTAACCGATTCTGTCGAAATTTTGCAGGAAGAATTTTTTTACGACTCTCGACATTACTGGTGAATTTAATGGAAATCGGTTCAGATTTAGTTATAGCTGTCATATATGTATATGGCCAGATTTTCACCCCAAGAGCCACTGCAAGCGCATTGTTTGACCAATCTTTCTAAAATTTTGCAAAACGCTTTCCTCGACGACTGCCACAATATACATAGAGTGTGTTCAAAATCGGTTCAGATTTAGATTTAGCTCTCATATATATGTTCGTCTGATTTTGAGAAATATTGCAAAAAAGTTCTCATTTGTTAACCGATTCTCTCGAAATTCGGCAGGAAGATTTTTTTTACGACTCTCGACATTACTGGTGAATTTAATGGAAATCGGTTCAGATTTAGATATAGCTATCATATATGTATATGGCCAGATTTTCACCCCAAGAGCCACTGCAAGCGCATTGTTGGACCAATCTTGCCAAAATTTTGCACAACGCTTTCCTCGACGTCTACTACATTATCTGAGAAGTATTTCTCGAAATCGGTTCAGATTTAGATATAGCTCCCATATATATGTTCGTCAGATTTTCGGTAATTTGCCATAATGTTGTCATTTGTCAACCGTAGTTTTTGCAGTTTTACCATATTTGCTCGGCGAGGTCCATCAAAATTGGTTCAGAATTGGATATAGGGTCCCACATTGTATTTAAAGGGTAAGTGTAGGGTATTATGCAGTCGGCACCGCCCGACTCTTGCCCCTTCCTTAGTGGTTATAGCTGAGTCCGAACGGCGTACCGCAGAGCGACACCTCTTTGGGGAGAAATTTTTACATGGCAAAGTACCTCACAAATATAGCCAGCATTAGGAGGGGATAACCACCGTTGAAAAATTTCATCATATTCTCGCCAGGATTCGAACCCAGGCATTCAGCGTCATAGGCGGACATGCTAACCTCTGCGCTATGGTAGCCTATCGGTTCATATTTTAATATAGCTGCCATATTACCCCATCTCAGATCTTGATTTCGTCAGCCTCTAAGAATTATGGGGTCGCAGATCAATATCTCGAAGTGTTATAAACGGAATAAATAGCTAAGCATACCCCCATCCTATGGTGGTGGGTATAGAAATGAAAATCTACAAATCAATCTCTACTATTGTAGTAAAAAGTCAATGATCCCATACCAGTCTAAAACCATCCCCATTTTTCTGGTTATTAAATATTCAAATGCCAAGAATATCCCATTACCAAATCAATTGGCCTTTTAAAAAATAATCAAAATATTATTTCCATTAATCCCTAGAGGATAAATTATAAGACTATTTGCATGGCCAGCAAACGGAATGATTTCCATGGCAACATAAAGCCGTGAAAATCCCTGAACTTAATTCCCTCCCCCCATTTAATTAAATTATTCAAATCATGGGCAAAACAACAACAAATTTAGAAGACATCAATTAAAGTGTTATTTATGTGACAAGCTATAAACGCCCTCCCCCAACACCCTCAAACCCCAAATCCTCTCCACTCTCCATCTCTCGGTCACTCGGTCTTTGATATGAACAAAAATCAACATTAGTTTATTAGACCCCGGGAGTAGGCATCAACGTCATGATTCATAATAATTAGTCTTAATGATACGCCAAAATCATTATCATTAACTGCCCTCCTGGAGGAGGTCTATGTCCATTTTGAAGTGGCAGTTGAGGCCATTCTTCCATTGCTGTGACACTTTATATTTGAAACATTAATTTGAAATGACAATACGTTACTGGACATGCATGCAAGCGGAAAGTGGCATTGAGCATAGGGATGGGCCACCATCATCGCCAGAGGCGTGTTTCTCATCAAACCCAACGGGGAGGTGGGGTCAATTGGTGTTGTGTGTGAAGAGGGCTGATGTTTGGGGGCCACTAAGCAAAACCCAAATAGACCATTTCAGTTAATTATATTTTTCTATTTTTGTTTTTTTCTTTCAGACCATAAAATAATGCCTTGATATGAAAACATGGCCATTGCACTTTAATGAATTGTGCGTTGTCCTCCTCTTGTGGAAACTGACACGTCAAGCACTCATATTTTAAGCATATAGGACATTGTCATGACTCTAGTCAATACTCTTGAGTGCAATTTAATTGTTTAGAACATTTTTTATTACTTTCGAAATGACACTCATTGGATTCGTTGAAAAACATTAATTTGAAAAACTACAGGGTTAGGGGATGGAATAAAACGATGTTTATACTCAACACCGTAATGAAGAGGTAAGCATGGGTTCGAATCCCTCCTAATGCTGGCAACATTGTAAAGTACTATGCCATGTAAAACTTCTCTCCAAAGAGACGCTATACATGTAAACCACATTTCGTCATAATCCGACGAAAAATGCCTAGCTTAATGCCCATAGCAGCAATATCGAAATATAGTCCGATTTGGACCAAATTGGGCACAGACATTGAGTGGTCTAAGAAGTACAAGTCACTGTTCAATTTTGTAGAAGAAAATATTGGTCTGTTTGATAGCTGCATTGAAATATAGACCGATCTGAACCATAGATCATAGATTAGACAAGTCACTAAATCTAATTTCAGCGAAATCGGATTGCAAATGTGTCTTTAATGGGGCCAAAACCCTAAATCGAGTCTATATGACAGCTATATCCAAAACTGAACCGATCTAGGCCAAATTGCAGAAAGATATCGAGGGGTCAAACACAACTCACTGTCCCAAATTTCGGCGACATTGGACAACAAATGCTCCTTTTATGGTCCCAAAACCTTAAATCGAGAGATCGGTCTATATGGCAGCTATATCCAAATCTGAACAGATCTGAGCCAAATTGCCGAAAAATTTCCAGGGGCCTAACACAGCTCACTGTCCCAAATTTCGAAGACATCGGTCGTTCAAAACACCTTTTACGGGCTCAAACCCTTAAATCGAGAGATCGGTCTATATGGCAACTATATCCTAATCTGGACCGATCTAGGCCAAATTGCAGAAAGATATCGAGGGGTCGAACACAACTCAATGTCATCAATTTTGGCAAAATCGGACAATAAATGCGCCTTTTATGGGCCCAAGATCTTAAATTTAGAGATCGGTCTATATATGGGTTGTGGCAGAGCCCTCAATATTCCTGCCCGTTATGGTCCAGTTCGGACAATATTTGGGTATGCCTTCTATATATACCAATCTTCAGATTTAAGATCTTGGTCGCACTTATTTTTAATTCAAAACTGTGTTACGCCGACTTAATGCTCACTAGGCGGTACACTCTTTCTGTGGTATCTACGTCACAACCACTATAACATGTCAAAAGCGAGGGTATACTAATCCTGTCATTCCGTTTGTAACACCTCGAAATATTCGTCTAAGACCCCATAAAGTGTATATATTGGGTTGCCCAAAAAGTAATTGCGGATTTTTTAAAAGAAAGTAAATGCATTTTTAATAAAACTTAGAATGAACTTTAATCAAATATACTTTTTTTACACTTTTTTTTAAAGCAAGCTAAAGATAACAGCTGATAACTGACAGAGGAAAGAATGCAATTACAGAGTCACAAGCTGTGAAAAAATTTGTCAACGCCGACTATATGAAAAATCCGCAATTACTTTTTGGGCAACCCAATATTTTTGATCGTTTCGACATTCCAAGTCGATCTAGCCATGTCCGTCCGACCGTCCGTGTGTTGAAATCACGAATGCGGTCGAACGCGTAAAGCTAGCAGCTGGAAATTTTCCACAATTACTTAATATTGGTGTGGATCGTTGAGGATAGCAAATGAGCTATTTTGGTTCAGATTTAGATATAGCTCCCATATAAACTTGAGCCCCTGGACGCCACAATTTATATCTGATTTAGCTGAAATTTTGTATGTGGTGTTCCCTTGTAACTTTCAACATCTAAGTCAAGTACGGTTCGAATCGGTTTATAACCTGATATAGCTCCCATACAAATCGATCTCCCGATTTGACTTCTTGAGCCCCTGGGAGCCACAATTTGTGTCCAATTAGGCTAAAATTTTGAACAAAGTGTTCTGTTTTGACGTCAAACAACTGTGCTAAGTACTGTCCCAATCGGTCTATAATCTGATATAGCTGCCATATAAACCGATCTCCCGATTTGACTTTTTGAGTCCTTACAAGCCTCAATTGTTGTCCGATGTGGCTGAAATTTTGCATTCAGTATTCTGATACGACTTTCAACAACTGTGACAATTACGGTCAAAATCAGTCTATAACCTGATATAGCTCCCATATATATCGGTATCTCGATTATCCTTGTTTGGTTCGTAGAAGCTTTAATTTTTTTTTTTCCCAAAGACAAACGCTATCAATTTTGGTAAAAATCAGTTCAGATTTAGATACAACTCCCGTAGTTACTTCAATTTTCAATGGGTTTGCATGAAATTTGGTATGGAATTTTGTATTACTCATCTGATAGCCTCTCCCTATTTTCATCAAAATTGGCTCAGATTTGGATATAGTTCCTTTTTGTTATGCTGAGTCCGAAGGGCTACCCTTTTTTATGCCGAGTCCGAAGTGCGAGCCTCATAGACACCATTTTTAACTAGACCAAGTATTAACTAGGCAGGATACCTTACAAATTTAGTGAGGGGATAACCTCCGCTGAAAAAATTTCTGTTGTTCACGCCGGGATTTGAACCCAGACGTTTGGCGTTACAGCTAACCACTAATCACTGTGGTCTCCAATGCTCGTATATAAACCACATACAATTGGTAACAGCTCAATCGCCTAAACCTATTTATATGACTGCATTTTATTGGGTTAAAGTTGCCTCCAGAAACGAATTAAAAAATTTTTAATAACAGTAAAAAAAAGACTTTATTCATAAAACTAAACCATTACAGCAAAAAGTTAATTACAACACTTTTATGGGTTTGTACTTGCGAAACAAAAAAAAAAACCGTGGCAATCAATCCGTGAAAAACTATTGTAATTAAATTTAAAAGCACACAATAAAACTCTTAATAATTAGATTTGTTTAAATGATAATTTTCTACAGTTTAAATAAAGGGTGATTTTTTTGAGGTTAGGATTTTCATGCATTAGTATTTGACAGATCACGTGGGATTTCAGACATGGTGTCAAAGAGAAAGATGCTCAGTATGCTTTGACATTTCATCATGAATAGACTTACTAACGAGCAACGCTTGCAAATCATTGAATTTTATTACCAAAATCAGTGTTCGGTTCGAAATGTGTTCAAATTTTGACAAATTTTGTTCAGCGATGAGGCTCATTTCTGATTGAATGGCTACGTAAATAAGCAAAATTGCCGCATTTGGAGTGAAGAGCAACCAGAAGCCGTTCAAGAACTGCCCATGCATCCCGAAAAATGCACTGTTTGGTGTGGTTTGTACGCTGGTGGAATCATTGGACCGTATTTTTTCAAAGATGCTGTTGGACGCAACGTTACGGTGAATGAACACATTTCGAACCGAACGCTGATTTTGGTAATAAAATTCAATGATTTGCAAGCGTTGCTCGTTAGTAAGTCTATTCATGATGAAATGTCAAAGCATACTGAGCATCTTTCTCTTTGACACCATGTCTGAAATCCCACGTGATCTGTCAAATACTAATGCATGAAAATCCTAACCTCAAAAAAATCACCCTTTATTAATACCAAAAAAAAAATAATTGTAAATGTATAGAGAGGTGAATGATTTATTTGTATTTAACGGTAATAGATACATAGAGCGTATGATTCATATGAATTCAGTTATTACTGCAATAGTCATCTAGTGCGTATGATTTATATAAATTCAGTTATAATAGCCATATAGAGCGTATGATGTACATATATGGACTCATCTAAAACATAAAATAGTTTAAATCGAATTCAATTCTCTAATAATTTATTTTATTCTTAAGAAATTTTACATTGAATGTTTTGAAATTTGTTTAGTACTGTAGCTATACTCGTAATATGATCCTTCGACTTGACTTCTCGAACCCCTACAAGCAGCAATTGTAGTTCGATTGGGCGGAAATTTTATTATGTTACGACTTCCAACACTTGTGCTAGGTATGGTTCAAATCGGCTTGTAACCTGATATAGCTCCCATATAAACCGATCTCCCGAATTGAAATTTTGAGCCGTTGGATTGTGATTGTGACAGTACCGAGTACTATCCGAATCGGTCTATAAACTGAGATAGCCCCCATATAAACCGATATTTGGATTTGATTTCTTGAGCCCACAAAAGACTCCGTTTTCGTCCCAATTGGCTGAAACTTGGCATAAGACCTTATGTTTTGACTAGCAGCATTATTGTGAAATAAGATCCGAATAGCCCCCATACGAACCCATTCTCGGGTTTTGCTTCTTGAGCCCCTATAAGACTCAATTTTTGTCTAATTTAGTTGAAATTTGGCATAAGACTTTCAGTTCTGGCTAGCAAGTATGGTCCGAATGGGTTTATAAACTCATATAGCCCCCATACGAACCCATCCTCGGGTTTGACTTCTTGAGTCCCCATAAGACTCAATTGTTGTCTAATTTGGCTCAAATTTGGAACAAAGACTTGTGTTGTGACCTTCATATCCATACGAAGTTTGATCCGAATCGGTCTATACACAGTTATAGCCCCCATATACACCGATCCCCGTATTTGACTTCTTCAGCCCTTTGAAGCCTAAATTTTCATCCGATTTGGCTGAAATTTGGCACAAAGACTTGTGTTATGACTTTCAATATCCATGTGAAGTACGATCCGAATCGGTCTATACACAGTTATAGCCCCCATATAAACCGATCCCCGGATTTGACTTCTTCAGCCCTTTGAAGCCTAAATTTTCATCCGATTTGGCAGAAATTTGGAACAAAGACTTGTGTTATGACTTTCAATATCCATGTGAAGTACGATCCGAATCGGTCTATAAACAGATATAGGCCCCATACAAACCGATCACCATAAAACTCAATTTTTGTCTAATGTGGCTGAAATTTGATACAAAGACTTCTGCTATGTCTTCCAATATACATGCCAAGTAAGATCTGAATCAGTTTCTGAACAGATATAATCCCCATATGAATCGATCCCTGGATTTGTCTTGTTGAGCAGCTAGGGGGGCCTCAATTTTCACCTGATTTGGCTGAAATTTGACAAAAAGACTTTTGCTATGACTCTTAGCGTCCGTGCCAAGTATGATTCAAATCGGTCTATGTATCGATTCCCCGATATGACTACTTGAGACCACAGCAGCCGCAACCAATTCCCGATTTGATTGTTGTAAAATAATTCTAATACGAACTGAGTTAATAAAGTCAAATTTTAAGCCAGATCCATAACGGATTTTCCAAGATTCGGCTTGGCCAAACTTAACTTTTTATACCCTGCACCACCACTGTGGTACAGGGTAGTATAACTTTGTGCATTTATTTGCAACGCTAAGAGAGAGAAGAGCTAGACTCACCAATAAGTACACCGATCGGCTTAGAATCATTTCCTGAATCGATTAGGCTATGTCCGTCTGTCCAGATTTAGATATAGCTCCCATATATATCTTTCATCCGATATGGTATTTTAAGGCTGTAAACCCCAAATTTTCGTCCGATCTTTACAAAATTTGACACAAGGTGTTTTATTTGACATCCCCATACGTGTGCGAAATTTCTTAAAAATCGGTTCAGATTTAGGTATAACTCCCATATATATCTTTCATCCGATATGGCCTTTTAAGGCTGTAGAAGCCACAAATTTGGTCCGATCTTTACAAAATTTAGCATGAGGTGTTTTATTTAGTGTCCTAAAATGTGTGCAAAATTTCATAAAAATCGGTTCAGATTTAGATATAGCTCCCATATATATCTTTCATCCGATATGGTCTTTAATGGATGTAAAAGCCACAATTTGGTCTGATCTTTACAAAATTTAGCATGAAGTGTTCTATGTGATGTCTTCTTATGTGTGCAAAATTTCAAAAAAATCGGTTCAGATTTAGATATAGCTCCCATATATATCTCTCATCCGATATAGCCTTTCAAAGCTGTGGAAGCAACAATTTTGGTCCGATCTTTAAAAAATTTAGCGCGAGTTGTTTTTCTTTATGTCTACATATTAGTTTAAAATTTCATAAAAATCGGTTCAGATTTAGATATAGCTCCCATATATATATTTTTCATCCGATATGACCTTTCATGGCTGTAAAAGCCAGAATATTGGTCCGATCTTTACAAAATTTTGCATGAAGTGTTTTATTTGGTGTCCTAAAATGTGTGCCAAATTTCATGAAAATCGGTTCAGATTTAGATAAAGCTCCCACATATATCTTTTATCCGATATGGCCTTTTAAGGCTGTAAAAGCCAAAATTTTGGTCCGATCTTTACAAAATTAAGCATGAGTTGTTTTATTAAGTGTTCTAAAATGTGTGAAAAATTTCATAAAAATCGGTTCAGGTTTAGATAAAGCTCCCATATATATCCCTCATCCGATATGGCCTTCCAAGGCTATAAAAGCCAGAATTTTGGTCCGATCTTTACAAATTTTAGCATTAGGTGTTCTACTTGACTTCCCCATAAGTGTGCAAAATTTCATAAAAATCGGTTCGGATTTAGATATAGCTCCCATATATATATCTTTCAACCGATATTGTCTTTTAAGGCTGTAGAAGCCACAATTATAGTCCAATTTTAACAAAATCTTTCATGAGATGTTTTATTTGAGGTCCAAATACATGCACAATATTTCATAAACATCGGTCCAGATTTAGATATAGCTCCCAAATATATATATCAACCGATATTGTATTTTAAGGCCACAAGTTTGGTCCGATCTATGCAAAATTTTTCAGGAGATGTTTTTATTGACATCAAAATCGGTTCAGATTTATATAAAGCTTGTATGTCTATTATTCAAAATGGTATTTTAAGGCTGTATAAAGCAACAACTTTTGTACGATCGTAAGGAAATTTTAGTTCTGTTCGACATTTCAACAGGTATGCCAAATTGAAATCTGACTAGATTTGATGATAAGTTTTATATTCTAGATTAAAAGTAGTACGTAGACTCGGTGGTGTAGGGTATTACATAGTCAGCTTCGCTCGAATTTTGCCTTTCCTTACAGGTTTTACTTGTTTGTGTTGGCCTGATTATTTGCTGTCGGTTAATACTGGTCAACAGAAAAGCTTTTCATTTTTTGACAACATTTTCATAGGAAGCAAATATTCTTTTTTCGCAAAATTTCATCAGATTTCTTTAGATTATTTAAGAAGTAAAAGAAATTTTCCATTGTTATATTTTCATTATACCAGCCTAGACTTTCTAGGAAATAGGAAGCCACTTGAATGCTCCTTCTCGATGTGCATGTACATCGGAGCGTATGATTTATTTGTATAAAGATAAGGGGAAGAAAAATAATAAAACACACACACGCCACGCATGCTTGAAATTCATTGTTTTCACCCACCGTCATCTTTTGGTTGGCATACAATGACATTATTGAGTTTCCTTAATTTAAAACAGAAAATGTCGTCTCTGCCTGCCTGCCTGCCTGCCTTTCGCGTAGTTTGTTTGTTTGTTGTTTATGAGTACACCAGTGCGTATGATGTATTTTAATAAGAAGAGTAAAAACTTTTAATTAAAAACAATTATACGCTCCGTTGTATTATGGTCGTTAATAAATGAGTACAAATTTGTTTATACCCACCACCATAGGATGGGGGTGTACTACTCTAGTCATTCCGTTTGTAACACCTCGAAATATTCATCTAGGACCCCATTAAGTATATAAATATATTCTGGATCGTATCGTCGTTCTGAATCGATCTAGCCATGTCCGTCCGTCTGTCGAAATCACGATAGAGGACGAACGCGTAAAGCTAGCCTCTTGCAATTTTGCACAGATACTAAATATCAATGTAGATCGTTGGGGATTTCAAATGGGCCATATCGGTTCAGATTTAGATATAGCTGGCATATAAACCGATTTCCCGATTTGACTTCTTGAACCCCTAGAAGCCGCAATTTTTGTCCGATTTGGCTGAAATTTTGCATGTAGTGTTTTGTTATGAGTTCCAACAACTATGTTTAGTACCGTTTGAATCCGTCCATAACTTGATATAGCTCCCATATAAACCGATCTCCCGATTTGACTTCTTGAGCCCGTGGAAGGCTCAATTTTCGTCCGATTTGGCTGAAATTTTGCACACAGTGTTTTGTTTTGATTTGTAATATCTGTGCTAAGTACGATCGAGATCGGTTCATAACCTGATATAGCCCCCATATAAACCGATCTCCCGATTTGACTTCTTGAGCCTTTAGAAGCCTCAATTTTTGTCCAATTCGGCTGAAATTTTGCATGTAGTGTTTTGTTACGACTTCCCACAACTGTGTTAAGTACGGTTGAAATCGGTCTATAACCTGATATAGCTCCCATATAAACCGATCTCCCGATTTGACTTCTTGAGCACCTGGAAGCCGCAATTTGTATCCGATTTGGCTGAAATTTGGCATGTAGTATTTTGTTATGACTTCCAATATCTGTGTTAAGTACGATACAAATCGGTCCATAACCTGATATAGCCCCCATATAAACCGATCTCCCGATTTGACTTCTTGAGTCTTTAGAAGCCGCAATTTGTTCCCGATTTGGCTGAAATTTTGCATGTTGTGTTTTGTTATGAGTTCCAACAACTGTGTTAAGTACGGTTGAAATCGGTCTATAACCTGATATAGCTCCCATATAAACCGATCTCCCGATTTGACTTCTTGAGTCCCTGGAAGTCGCAATTTGTATCCGATTTGGCTGAAATTTGGCATGTAGTATTTTGTTATGACTTCCCACAACTGTGTTAAGTACGATCCAAATCGGTCTATAACCTGATATAGCCCCCGTATAAACCGATCTCCCGATTTGACTTCTTGAGCCCCTAGAAGCCGAAATTTTTGTGATATTTGGCTGAAATTTTGCATTTGGTGTCCTTTTATGACTGTCATGTACGGTCCAAATCGGTATATAACCTGATATAGCTCCCCTATAAACCGATCGCCCGATTTGACGTCTCGAGCCTTTGCAAGCCGCAATTTTTGTACGATTTGGCTGAAATTTTGCATGTAGTGTTTTGTTATGACTTACAAGAACTGTGCTTAGTACGGTCAAAATCATTCTATAACCTGATATAACCCCATAAAAACCGGTCTCTCGATTATCCTTGTTTGGTTCCTCGAAGCTTTAATTTTTGCGGATTTGACAGAAGTTTGGTATGTAGAATAAAATTATGCCCTACAATTTCATTTAGTTTGCATACATTTTTAACAGAATCCATGGTGGTGGGATCCCAATATTCGTCCCGGCCGATCTTTGCACGCTTTTACTTGTTCTAAATTCATTTAAGCAGCACACAGTATGCAATGTGCTGAATCTGGGGTTATTTTTCTTATGCCTTTTGTGCATCTTTTGTGGAAAATTTCAAGAGAATTGGTTGACATATGATGACATTACAGCAATACTAGCTGGACAGGGCCCGCTCCGCTGCGCCTTCTTATACTTGATAAGGAAGAAAATTATCCCTTGAATGCTTATTTTCAACGATTTTTCGAAAAGAGTAAATATATATCGCTTGACTAACAGCATAACAATGTTTTAGGGAAGGAGTAGACCCCCAGAAAATTGTTTCCGAAAGTGGGTATCGATTTCGTGCTCTACTCCCCAATGCCTTTCATTTGAGCCCCACATTGACATGATTGGTAAAAATGCCCGATTTAAGGGAGTTTGGGGAGTGGGGTGATTCCCCAAACACTTAGCCCTAAAACTATATCAACATCGTTCTCTACTTTCAAATATTATATATTTGAACTCCATATTGCCATTGGCCTCAAAATTCGTTATTAAATTCGTTTTCTAATCTCAAATACCTTTCATTGAAACCCCTTAAAGCAAAAGTTAGCAAATATGTCCGGTTTGGGGTATGGGTCCTAAAACGCTCTCGTTACGACCCAAATTGTCTTGGTGTGGAAATACTACCTATTTGTAGGTTGTTATGGTGGTGGTACGTCCCCTTGACAGTTGGTCTCAATTGTTGATATCAGATTCGTGGTCTACTCCCAAATACCTTTCATTCGAGCCCCGATATTTCCATAGTCGAAAAACACGACCAGTTTGGAAGGTGCTTTGGGGGATGGGTCGGCAGTTCAGTGACTTGGCCCTGTTCTACTCTAAAATACCTCTTATTACAGCTCCATTTTGGAATGGTTAGAAAGTACACCTATATGTGTGGTGTTATGGGGTTGAGGTGGCCCCATAGACTCTTTTTCCCGAATATTGATTTCAAATTCTTGCTTTTCTCCCAATGTCCTTTTATTTGGGCCCCATATTGCTATAGTCGTAAATTTCTCCTCATTGGAGGGTTTTTTTTTGGTAGGGGCGGCCCCCCAAATACTTAGTCCCACATTTAGATATCAGATTCGTATTATACACTCAAATACCTTTTATTTAAGCCCCATAGTATACAAGTCCTGTTTGGGGGTGTTTTTGGGGAAGAAGTGGGCCCCCAGAAACTTGGTCCCACATTTGAATATCAGATTCGTATTCTACTCACAAATACCTTTCATTTGAGTCCCATATTGCCATGGTCGGTAAATATGTCCGATTTAGGGGTGTTTTGGGGGTTGGGGTGGTCCCCCAAACACTTGGTCCTACAATTGGATATCTGATTAGTTTTCTATTCTTAAACACCTTTCATTTGAGTCCCATATTGTCGTGATTTGTCTAAATATATATTGGGGAGGTTTTAGAGTGGGGCGGCCCCCCTAGGTACCCCATCCGAAATTTGTATACCAAATTTATATTTTTAAGTTACTACTGTATAAGAGAGCACACAAAATTTCGCCTAAATCGCACCACTCATCACCGAGATCTGGCTATTCTGAAAACTAGGATAAGGGGGAGTACCCTATTTGCACCACGGGATCATTGGTGCATTATCAGTGAAAATTTCATGAAATTCGGTTCAATCGTTTTTTGTCTATGAAGAACACACAAACAAACATACAAACAAACACAAATTGATTTTTATACCCTCCACCATAGGATGGGGGTAAACTAATTTCGTTATTCTGTTTGTAGCACCTCGAAATATGCGTCTGAGACCCCATAAAGTATATATATTGGGTTGCCCAAAAAGTAATTGCGGATTTTTCATATAGTCGGCGTTGACAATTTTTTTCACAGCTTGTGACTCTGTAATTGCATTCTTTCTTCTGTCAGTTATCAGCTGTGACTTTTGGCTTGCTTTAGAAAAAAAGTGTAAAAAAAGTATATTTGAGTAAAGTTCATTCTAAGCTTTATTAAAAATGCATTTACTTTCTTTTAAAAAATCCGCAATTACTTTTTGGGCAACCCAATATTATTGATCGTCTTGTCATTTTAAGTTGATCTAGCCATGTCCGTCCGTCTGTCTGTCTTTCGAAGGAGTTAAGCTAGCCGCTTGAAATTTTGCACAAATACTTTTTTTTTTTGGGAGGCCACCCTATCGCGGAGGTTTACATGTCCGTCTATAAGGCTGAACGCCTGGGTTCGAATCCTGGCGAGACCATCGGAAAACATTTTTCAGCGGTGGTTTTCCCCTCCTAATGCTGGCAACATTTGCGAGGTACTATGCCATGCAAAACTTCTCTCCAAAGAGGTGTCGCACTGCGGCACGCCGTTCGGACTCGCCTATAAAAAGGAGGCCCCTTATCATTGATCATAAACTTGAATCGGATTGCACTCATTGATATGTGAGAAGTTTGCCTATGTTCCTTAGTCGAATGTTAATGGGCAAAATTTGCATTTTTACTTTTTGTTGGTGTAGGTCGGTTGGTATTATAATTGGGCCAAATCGGTCCAAGTTTTGATATAGCTGCCATATAAACCGATCTTGGGTCTTGACTTCTTGAGCCTCTAGAGGGCGCAATTCTCGTCCGACTTAACTGAAATTTCGCACGTAGTGTTTTGGTATCACTTTCAACAACTGTGCTAAGTATGATTCAAATCGGTTCCTAATCTGATATAGCTGCCATACAAACCGATCTTGGGTCTTGACTTCTTGAGCCAATATAGGGCGCAATTCTTATCCGATTTGGTTGTAATTTTGCACGTGGTGTTTTGTTATAATTTCCAACAACTGTCCTAAGTATGGCGCAAATCGGTGCATAACCTGATATAGCTGCGATATAAACCGATCTTGGGTCTTGACTTCTTGAGCCTCTAGAGGGCGCATTTCTCATCCGATTTGGCAGAACTTTTGTACAGCTGATTTTCCCATGATCTTCAACATACATGTCCAATATGGTCAGAATCGATCTACAGCTTGATACAGCTTCCATATTCTTATCCGAATGGACTGAAACATTACACAATGACTTCTAAAATGTTCAGCATTCAATTCAATTATGGTCCGAATCGTTCTATGTCTTGATGTAACCTTAAAGTAATTTCATTCTTTTTCAACACAAAAAGCTAAATTTCTCTATATGTTCCGTACTTTATCGATCGGTGTAACCCCTAATCATTATATTAGATATAAGAGTTAAACCTTACTCTTTGTGAGGCTTAAAGAAAATTTCATTTTCTCCACATTCATACCCAACCATCTCATTAATGTACTCACAGGCGATAGCAAGAATCCATTTATGTTTTGTGACAAAAATTCCATTTGGCCATAAAAAGCAAAACATGCTTTAATTATCTCCCCAATCCCAATTATTACAACAAGCAAAATAACTCATAAAATATTAATGGTCCAACAGGCATGTTCGGTCATTATAGCCACATTAATACCTTTAATATAAATGTATGTATGTGTGTATGTATAAAAATAAACCCCAAATTATTTCGACTTTGAAACGAAATGAAGAAGAGCAACGTGTGTGCACATTAGAATGTAAAGTAATTAAGATGTGGAAGAATTTTTATATAATTGCAGCAGATGTCAATAAAGAAGTTGTAGCACTATAAAATAATCGAATTTCTCAACAATAATATATAAGAAGATAAAACGTGCGAATTCGGTCGTACTTCGCACGGTTGGGTCAAATCATAACAGAACACTTCATGCAAAATCTTATCCAAATCAGACAAAAATTGCGACTTTCAGGGGCTTTATGGGAACTATATCAGATTATACAATAGATCGATTTTAACCGTACTTGGCACAGTTGTTGGAAGTCATAACAGAACACTATATTCAAAATTTCAGACAAATTGGATAAAAATCGCGGGTGGTAGGGGGCTCAAGAAGTCAAATCGGGAGATCCGTTTATATGGGAGCTATATCATGTTCTTAACCGATTTAAACCGTACTTGACACAGTTGTTGAGAGTCATATCAAAATACTGTGTGCAAAATTCATCATTCATTCAATGTTCATCAGCCAAAGCGGATGAAAATTATGGCTTCCAGAGGCTCAACAATTCAAATCGAGGGATCGGTTTATATGGGAGCTATGTTCAAATTTGAACCGATATAACCCATTTGCAATGCTCAACGACATACATGAATACTAAGTATCTGTGCAAAATTTCAAACGGCTAGCTTTACGTGTTCGACCGCATATCGTGATTTCGACAGACTGATGGACGAACATGGTTAGATCGTCTCAGAACGTCGAGACCATCAATAATACGAGTATATATACTTTATGGGGTCTTAGACGAATATTATGAGGTGCTACAAATGGAATGACTAGATTTGTACACCGCCATCCTTTGGTAGTGGGTATAAAAACAAAATGTGCTCCTTTATAGCATGGGGCGGTCTAATGGTCTAGAGGTTCTTTGCACAACGAGAAGAATATCTGATGAAAATTGTGAACAGGATCATCTATTTTAGATTTAGACCCAGGGCTTCCTCAGCAAAACTTTTTATACCCACCACCATAGGATGGGGGGTATATTCCTTAAGTCATTCCGTTTGCGACACATCGAAATATCACTTTCCGACCCCACAAAGTATATATATTTTGGATCGTCGTAAAATCCTAAGACAATTTAACGATGTCAGTGTGTCCGTCCTTCCGTCTGTTGTAATCACTCTAGAGGCTTCAAACATTGAGATATTGAGCTGAAATTTGGCACATATACTTTTTTTTGATGCACGCTGGTTATGTTCTTGAACGGGCCAAATCGGACCATACTTGGATACAGCTGCTATATAGACAGATTTTCCGAAAAAGGGTCTAATGTCCATAAAAACTTTATTTTTCATCCGATTTTGCTAAATTGTGAAACAATGAGCAGTTTAAGGCCTCCCGACAACTGACCAAAATATGGTTTACATTGAACTATATTTAGATATGGCTACCATATAGACCGATCTGCCTATATGGGGTCTGAAGACCATAACCGACTTCGCTGAAATTTAAAACAATGAGTTTTTCTAATCCTCCCGACGTCTGACCCAAATATGGTTCAGATCGGACTATATTTAGATATAGCTGCCATATAGACCGATCTGCCGATAAAGGGTCTGAAGCCCATAAAAGCTTTATTGTTTATCCGATTTCGCTGAAATTTGGAATAGCACACAGTTTTAAGCCTCTCAACATCCGACCTAAATATGGTACATATCGGACTATATTTAGATATAGCTGGCTTATGAACCGATCTACCGAAAAAGGGTCTGAAGGCCATAAAAGCCTTATTTTTTATCCGATTTCGCTGAAATTTGAAATAGTATGCAGTTTGAAGCCTCTCAACATCCGACCCAAATATGGCACAGATCGGACTATATTTAGATATAGCTGCCATATAGACCTATCTGCCGATAATTTGTCTGAAGCCCATAAAAGCTTTATTGTTTATCTGATTTCGCTGAAATTTGGAATAGGGCACAGTTTTAGGCCTCTCAACATCCGACCCAAATATGGTACAGATCTGACTATATTTAGATATAGCTGGCTTATAGGCCGATCTGCCGATAAAGGGTCTGAAGCCCATTAAAGCCTTATTTTTTAACCGATTTCGCTGAAATTTAAAACAATGGGTTATTTTAAGCCTTCCCATATCTGACCTAAATATGTTTCAGATCGGACTATATTTAGACATAGCTGCCATATAGACCGATCTGCCGATAATTTGTCTGAAGCCCATAAAAGCTTTATTGTTCATCCGATTTCGCTGAAATTTGGAATAGCACACAGTTTTAAGCCTCTCAACATCCTACCTAAATATGGTACATATCGGACTATATTTAGATATAGCTGCCATATAGACCGATCTCCCGATAGGGGGTCAGAAGGCCATAAAAGCCTTTTTTTATCCAATTTCGCTAAAATTTGGAATAGTACACAGTTTTAAGCCTCTCAACATCCGATTCAAATAAGGTACAGATCGGACTATATTTAGATATAGCTGCCATATAGACCGATCTGCCGATAATGTGTCTGAAGCCCATAAAAGCTTTATTTTTTACCGATTTCGCTGAAATTTAAAACAATGGCTTATTTTAAGCCTTTCAACATAGGATCTAAATATGGTTCAGATCGGCCATATTGACCGATCTACCGATAAGGGGTCTGAATCCCATAAAAGCTTTGTTTTTTAACCGATTTCGTTGAAATTTCAAACATTGGTTAGTTTTAGGTCTCCCGACATCCTTCCCAAATATGGTTTGTATCGGACAAAATTTAGATATAGCTTCCATATAGACCGATCTGCCGATAAAGGGTCTGAAGCCCATAAAAGCTTTATTTTTTATCCGATTTCGCTGAAATTTTAAAGAGTGAGTAGTTTTAGGCCACATGCTATCCGATTCAAATATGGTTAAGATCGGATGGTATTTAGATATAGCTGTCATATAGACCGATATGTTGGATAAGGCCGTAGTCATTAAACTTCAAACATATTAGCTCAAAATTTGATGCGTATACTATAACCCATCAGAAAACCTACCTCGAGATCCTTCAAATTGATTCAGAATTAGATATAGCACCCACTTTGTACTTATAGGATAGGTGTAGGGTATTATACAGTCGGCGCCGCCCCACTTTTATCTGTCTTTAATGGTTTTCTTTTAAATTTTTTACAACCGACTTTACCAAAAAGTCAATTTGATATACAGTTCTTTACTCTAATGTCTCATTCATTACCTTTCTATTATGCAAATATTTAGTATTAACCCAGATTCTAAATTTTGAAAATTTTTAAAAATAGAAAATTAACTCTTTCCCCTTTCTTATGTAAAAAAGTGCTCGTATTTACTTTCCATGTATACTAACAAATCAAAATATTTTTTAATTGGTTAAAATTCTATAACATAGAATTAAAAATTTGCAACGCACAAACAAATCATTTCACTTGAGTAGAATAGAAAACAAATTGCAATTCCATAACATTTTTAATTAAAAATAAATACAGTTTAAATTTTTAACAATGTTTACATAACCAAATTGAAAGAATTTAAAAGTCTACCAACTCATAAAGGAATTGTGACAAACAAAATTGCTTAGAAGCCCCAAAAGAAATCTATTTACCAAAAAAATATAAATGGAAAAAAGAACAAAATTACATAATATGAAGAAAAATATTTTACACAAATGAAGTCAATCAAGCTGAACTTTTAATATCCTTAACGAATGGCTGCCAATACAGTGCTTATGAAGTACCATTGTGATCACATATGACAGACATCAAGAGCTGATGATAGTGCAAATGGAAATTTGTCCGCGAATACTTTATTAAGGAACAGTTGATAATAGTTGATTCAAAGTTTGAGAATTTGATTATTTCTAAATAGAACTAACAATAATATAACTATTTCAAAATTCATTCTCATAAGGCAGGTAACGATTTCTACTGTTCTCACCTACTTTTTATATATATCTTTTTATACCCACCACCGTAGGATAGGGGGTTATTCATTTTGTCATTGCGTTTGCAACACATCGAAATATCAATTTCCGACCCTACGAAGTATATATATTTCGGATCGTCGTAAAATTCTAAGACGATTAAACGATATCCGTGTGTCTGTCCGTCTATCCGTCTGTCCGTCTGTTGACCACTCTAGAGCCTTCAAAAATTGATATATTAAGCTGAAATTTGGCACAGATACGTCTTTTTGATGCACGCTGGTTAAGTTCTTGAACGCGCCAAATCGAACCATATTTGGATATATCTGCCATATAGACCGATCTTCCGATAATGGGTCTGAAGCCCATAAATCCTTTATTTTTTAGCCGATTTCGCTGAAACTTCAAACAGTGAGTAGTTTTAGCCCTCCCGATATCTGGTCCAAATATGGTTTAGATCGGACTATATTTAGATATAAACCGATCTCTCGATTATGGGTCTCAAGCCCATAAATACTTTATTTTTTAGACGATTTCGCTGAGATTTCAAACAGGAAGCAGTTTTAGGCCTTCCGATATCTGACCCATATATGGTTCAGATCGGACCATATTTAGATGTAACTGTCACATAGAGCGATCTGCCGATAAAGGGTCCGAAGCCTATAAAAACTTTATTTATTCCCGATTTCGCTGAAATTTGAATCAGTGAGTTGTCTTAAGCCTTCCGTCATCCGACACAAATATAGTTCAGATCGGACTATATTTAGATGTAGCTGCTATATAGACCGATCTGCCGATAAGGGGTCTGAAGCCTATAAATGCTTTATTTTTTAGCCGATTTCGCTCAAATTTGAATCAGTGAGTTGTCTTAAACCTCCCGTCATCCAACCCAAATATGGTTAAGATCGGACTTTATTTAGATATAGCTGTCATATAGACCGATCTGCCGATAAAGGGTCCGAAGCCTATAAAAACTTTATTTTTTACCCGATTTCGCTGAAATTTGAATCAGAGAGTTGTCTTAAGCCTTCCGTCATCCGACACAAATATGGTTCAGATCGGACTTTATTTAGATATAGCAGCCATACAGACCGTTCTGTCGGTTAATAAGCATATCGATCGACTCAGAATCACTTTCTGATTCGATTTAGCTATGTCCGTCTGTCTGTCTGTTCGTGTCAATTTAGTGTACAAAATACAGGTAGCAATATTCGTCCGATCGTCTTCAAATTTGGTACAGCCATGTTTTTCGGCCTTTTGAAATTGGAAAAAATCAGTTCAGATTTGGATATAGCTCCCATATATATGTTCATCCGATTTGGACTAATATTGCAATAATGTGGTCCCTTGTTAACCGATTCTCGCGAAATTTGGCTGGAAGGGTTTTCTCTTTACATTCGACATTACTGGTGAATTTCATAGAAATCGGTTTAGACTTAGATATAGCTCATATATATATATATATATATTGCCCGATTTTCACTCCTAGAGCCACTGCAAGCGCATTTATTGACCAATTTTGCCAAAATTGTGTACAACGCTTTCCTCCACGACTACCACAATATCCATAAAGTTAGATCGAAATCGGTTCAGATTTAGAAATAGCTCCCATATATATGGCCGTCCGATTTTCAAAAATATTGTTATAACATGCTTATTTCTTAATCGATACTCTCGAAATTTGGCAGGAGGGATTTTCTTATGAATCTCGACATTACAGGTGAATTTTATGGAAATCGGTTCAGATTAAGATATAGCTCTCACAAATATATACTTCAAGCGCATTTATTGACCACTCTTCCCAAATTGTGTACAACGCTTTCCTCGACGACTACCACAATATCCAAAAAGTTTGGTCGAAATCGGTTTAGAATTAGATATAGCTCCCATATATACGATCGTCAGATTTTGGGTAATTTGCAATAATGTTGTAATTTGTAAACAATCTAGTCATTCCGTTTGTAACACCTCGAAATACTGATCTGGGACCCAACAAAGTATATATATTCTGAATGGTCTCTACTTTCTGATTCGATATAGCCATGTCCTTCCGTCCGGTCCGAATCGATCTATAACCTGATATAGCTCCCATATAAACCGATCTCCCGATTTGACTTCTTGAGCCCTTACAAGTCGCAATTTGTGTTCGATTTGGCTAAAATTTTGCATGTGGTGTTATGTTATGACTTCCAACAACTGTTCCAAGTACGGTCTAAATCGGTCCATAACCTTTCTCCGTCCGTCCTCCATCCTCAAAGGAGTAAACCAAAGCTCTTGAAATTTTACACAAATACTTCCTTATAGTGTAGGACGCTTGGGATTATAAATGGCCATTATCGGTCCATGCTTTGATATAGCTGCCATATAAACCGATTTTGGATCTAGACTTCTTCAGCCTCTAGAAGGCGCAATTATTTATCGATTTGGCTGTAACAGTGTTTGCTGTGACTTTCAATAACTATTCTAAGTATGGTCGCAATCGGTTCATAACCAGGTATGGCTCCCATATAAGCAGATCTCCCGATTATATTTTTTGAGCCTCTAGAGGGCGCAATTCTTATCCAATATGGCTGCAATTTTACACAACCATTTTTCATATGACTTTCAACATACGTGCCAAATATGGTTTAAATGGGCTGATATGGCTCCCATATTAACCAATCTTGAATCTTGACTTCTTCAGCTTTTAGAGGGCGCAATTCTTATCAGATTTGGCTAAAATTTGGTACAAGGTGTTTTGTTATGGATTTCAACAACTGTGTTGAATATGGTCCAAATCAGTTTATAACCTGATATAGCTGTCATATAAACCCAGCTCGGATCTTGATTTCATCAGCCTCACCACTGATAGAAAAATGACGGTACTTTCTCAATACCGCCTGGTATTATTTTATTCGCGTCATTGGCAATGATTTTTAATGCCATTATCAATTCAATACCAGACAAAGGAGACTTTTAGGAATTGAAGGTGTCATATTTACATTCTTGTCATCGCGCCAAAAGTGTTGTTGAGCTTTGTACTTAAAATATTGTCCCCATTATAAAATATTTGTTAAACAAACAAATAAAATATTTGAATACAATTTGAGTGCGTAAAAACCTGTTTCAACTACCCGAAAGCGGTGCAAATCGAAATTGTGCAAATTCTAAGGACATTCTACATCAAAAACATTATAGTCTACTGTGTTGATGTATTCATATGAAAACCACTTCTGGGAATTGATGAAAATGGAATCAACTGTTGAATACAAAGAATTGAGGTTGGCCACGGTGTAACTTTATTTTTCAAATGGATCAAATTGGATTACAAATATTTGCAATGTGTTTTTTTTTTGTTCATTAGGGGTAGAATAATGAATATCGATTTGATACTAAAATCAATAACGCTCTGGTGCTAAAACCAATAACTAATTGGTATTAAAACCAATACCAGTTCGGTAATAACTTTTTATTTTATTTTTCATCCATACCATCCGATATTGCTTTTGTACCATACGAAGTTGTTTTTCTATCAATACCTTATGGTTGTGATATGATCACGTTTGGAATCAACTTTTCTCTGGGTTCATAACCTGATATATCTGTCATATAAACCGATCTCGGATCTTGACTTCTTGAGACACTACACAAATAACAAATTTCGCCCTGTGCCCACTAAGGAACAGGAGCAAACTTCTCACATGTCAGCGAGTGCAGTCCGATTCAAGTTTAAGCACAATGATAAGGGGCCTCCTCCTTTTTATAGCCGAGTCCCAACGGCGTGCTTCTCTCTTTGGAGACAAGTTTTACATGACGAAGTACCTCACATATGTTGCCAGCATTAGGAGGGGAGAACCACCGCTGAAAATTTTTTCTAATGGTCTCGCCAGGATTCGAAACCAGGCATTCAGTGTCATAGGCGGACATGCTAACCTCTGCGCTATGTTGGTCTCCACTTCCATCGTGCTCTTGAGACACTAGAGGACGTTATTATAATATAATTGGGCTGAAATTGCATGCTGTGTTTTGCTATGACTTCCAACATCTATGCCAAGTATGGTCAAAATGGGTATATAACCTGATATAGCCCTCATATAAACCGATCCCCCGATTTTACTTATTGAGCCCCTATAGGCGAAATTCTAATCCGATTTGGCGGAGATTTTGCACAACGACTCCTTCTAAGTCTTCTAATCTTCAACATACCTGCCAAATATCGTCTGAATCGGTCTATAACCTGATATAGCTCCCATATAAACCCATCTCCCGATTTTCTTTCTTGAGCCTCTAAATTGCACCCTAAATTTTTAACCGATTTGGCTGAAATTTTGCACAATGACTTCTACTATGATGTTCCCCATTCCAACCAAGTATGGCCTGAATCGGTTTATAATCTGAATTAGCTCCAATAAAGAGATACAGAGTAAAGAACTTGACAAATGCAATCCCTAATGGGGGGTATATAAGATTCAGCTCAGCTGAACTTAGCACGCTTTTACTTGTATGCTTATATAAATCCGTGCAAGACAGAAGTAGTTCTTTTCAGCAGGATATACGAGTTGCCTACAGTGGAACCTGTCTCCTTGGGTGGAGAGAATGTTCCATTTACAGAAAACGCAAAATACCTGGGTGTTTTGCTGAACAGGAAATTTAACTTCAAATCCAACATTTTGGAAAGGACAAGAAAGGCCCCTCTCGCCCTTTACACCTGCAAGAGAGCCATTGGCAAAAGTTGGGGATTTAGTGTCATACATTGGATATATACTGCAGTTGTCAGACCTATTATGCTATATGGTGTTGTGGTCTGGTGGACGGCGTTTCAAAAATCCACCTACTGCTCAATACTTAACCGTATTCAAAGGATGACTTGTTTGTGCATCACAGCCGCACTGAGGACGACACCATCTGAAGCACTGAATTTAATGCTACATCTTATGCCTCTGGACATTGTGGCTACCCAAATTGCAGCGACCACTGCCGTGAGTTTAAAGGAGCTTTCTCATTGGCCATGTGGCGGCCGCGGACAATGTGCTATACTTGATGCCATATCCGATGTTCCAGGCAGTGTGGATTACACCCTACCTGAGCCGCTTTTTGATAAAAAATTACTGTACCACTGATAGAACCAATTGGAACTATGATATCCCTGGTAACAGAAGTTACATAGAATTTTATACGGATGGTTCCAGACTAAACGACCAGGTGGGCTTTGGGGTGTACTCTAAAGATTTAGAACTAGTCATATCGCTACAGTGTGTATCCAGCAGAGATCCTTGGAATTAAAGATGTGGTGGAATGGCTAAGATATAATATCATTACGACGATTGGCATAAATATCCTCTCAGACAGCCAGGCAGCCATTAAATCCCTAGAGAACGTATATCTGAACACAAAAACCGCCCTTGACTGTCGCAGATCTCCCAACGAGATGGCAGAACAGTTCAAATTTCACCGGTTCTGGGTGCCGGACCACAGAGATGTCGCAGGGAATTTTAAAGCAGACGAGCTTGCGAGACTAGGAACTACCTTACACACTACAGGGATACTGGAATCTGTGGGTATGCCTCTAGCGACATGTAAGCTAAGTTTTCAGGACCAGGCCCAAAGGGTTTTTAGATGGCTTCTATGTATGGCATAGTACCTCACAAATTTCGCCAACATTAGGAGGGGAAAAGCACTGCTGAAAATTTTTTTCCGATGTTCCCGCCAGGATTTGGCGCCCCGGTAGCCGAGTTGGTAGCGTGCTTGGACTACCAATGCAGGTGGCGTGAGTTCGATTCCCGCCAGATGCCTTGGTCTGTCACTACTGTGATATCACAATGGACCTAAAACTGTCTAAGTGAGTCTGAAAAGGACTGCCACTCTTATCTAACCTAACCTCGCCAGGATTCAAGCCCAGGCGTTCAGCGTCAAAGCAGGACATGCTAACCTCTGTGCAACGGTGGACTGCACTTTTACTTGTTTCATTATTATGATACTCTAAAAATTTTAAATCCTATATAAGTCCTTGCTATTTAGAACTACCGTACGAATATTTATACCCTACACCACTATTGTGGTACAGGGTGTTATAACTTAAGGCATTTGTTTGTTAAACCCAGAAGTAAGAGAGATAGACCCACTGATAAGTATACAGATCGAATCTGTCAGAATCACTTTCTGAATCGAAAGACAGACGGACAGACAGATAGGTATGTCCATCTGTCTGTCCGTCTGTCTGTCCATGTTAATTTGGGTACAAAGTACAGGTCGCAATTTTCATTCGATCGTCTTAAAATTTGGTTCATGCATGTTTTTTGGCCTAGAGATGAAGCCCATTGAAATAGAAAAAAATCGGTTCAGATTTGGGTATAGCTCCCATATATATGTTCGTCCGATTTTCAGTAATAATGCAATAAAATGGTCATTTGTTAACCGATTCTTTCGAAATTTAGCACCAAGGATTTTCTTTTGACTCTCGATATTTTTATTTATCGGATATCGGTTCAGATTGAGATATAGCTCTCCTATATATATATCGCCCGATTTTAACTTGTAGAGTCACAGCAAGTGCATTTATTGACCAATCTTACCAAAATTTTGCACAATGCTTTCCTCGACGGCTACCACAATATCTGAGAAGTTTGCTTGAAATCGGTTCAGATTTAGATATAGCTCCCATATATATGTTCGTCCGATTTTGGGAAATATGGCAATAAAATGTCTATTTGTTAACTGATTCTCTTGAAATTTGACAGGAAGTTTTTTCTTATGACTTTCGACGTTACTGATGAATTTCATGGATATCGGTTCAGATTAAGATATAGCTATCCTATATATATTTGAGCCGATTTAAACTTGTAGAGTCACAGCTAGTGCATTTATTGACCAATCTTACCAAAATTTTGCACAACGCTTTCCTCGACGGCTACCACTATATCTGAGAAGTTTGCTCGAAATCGGTTCAGATTTAGATATAGCTTCCATATATATGTTCGACCGATTTTGACAAATATGACAATAAAATGTCTATTTGGTAACTGATTCTCTTGAAATTTGACAGGAAGTTTTTTCTTATGATTTTCGACGTTGCTGATGAATTTCATGGATATCGGTTCAGATAAAGATATAGCTATCCTATATATATTTGGGCCGATTTTAACTTGTAGAGTCACAGCAAGTGCATTTATTGACCAATCTTACCAAAATTTTGCACAACGCTTTCCTCGACGGCTACCACAATATCTGAGAAGTTTGCTCGAAATCGGTTCAGATTTAGATATAGCTTTCATATATATGTTCGACCGATTTTGACAAATATGACAATAAAATGTCTATTTGTTAACTGATTCTCTTGAAATTTTGCAGAAAGAATTTTCTTTTGACTCTTGGCATTGCTGGTGAATTTCATAGAAATCGGTTCAGATTTCGATATAGCTGCCATATATGTATATCGCCCGATTTTCACTCCAAGAGCCACTGCAAGCGCATTTATTGACCAATCTTGCCAACATTTTGCACAACACTTTCCTCGACGGCTACCACAATATCTGAGAAGTTTGCTCGAAATCGGTTCAGATTTAGATATAGCTCCCATATATATGTTCGTCCGATTTTGACAAATATGACAATAAAATGCTTACTTGTTAACCGATTCACTTGAAATTTTGCAAAAAGGATTTTCTTTTGACTCTTGGCATTACTGGTGAATTTCATAAAAATCGGTTCAGATTTAGATATAGCTGTCAGATATGTATATCTCCCGATTTTCACTTCCATTACCACTGCAAGCGCATTTATTGACCAATCCTGCCAAAATTTTGCACAACGCTTTCCTCGACAGCTATCACAATATCTGAGAAGTTTGCTCAAAATCGGTTCAGATTTAGATATAGCTCCCATATATATTTTCGTCCGATTTTGAGAAATATTCCTATAAGTGTTCATTTGTTAACCGATTCTCTCGAAATTTGGCAGGAAGGATTTTCTTATAACTCTCCACATTACTGGTGATTTTCATAGAAGTCGGTGCAGATTAAGATATAGCTGCCACATATGTATATCGCCCGATTTTGACTTCCAGAGCCACTGCAAGCGCATTTATTGACCAATCTTGCCAGAACTTTGTACAACGCTTTCCTCAACAACTATCAAAATATTTAAGAAGTGGGGTCGAAATCGGTTCAAATTTAAATATAACTCCCACATATATGTTCGCCCGATTTTGAGAAATATTCCAATAAAGTGTTCATTTGTTAACCGATTCTCTCGAAATTTGGCTAGAAAGATTTTCCTATGACTCTCCACATTACTGATGAATTTCATAGAAATTGGTTCAGATTTAAATATAGCTGCCATCTATGTATATCGCCTGATTTTCACTCCAAGAGCCACTGCAATCGCTTCTATTGACCAATTTTGCACAACGCTGTCCTCGACGACTACCACAATATCTGTGAAGTGTGCTTGAAAATGGTTCAGATTTATAGACAGCTCCCATACATATGTTGGTCTTATTTTGGGTAAATTGCAATAATGTTGTCATTTGCCAATCGTAGTTGTTATAGTTTGAACATATTTGCTCGAAATTTTATACGGATTGTTTAATAACTCCTCTAAAAACATCTTCGAGGTCCATTAAAATTGTTTCAGAATTGTATATAGCTATCACATTGTACTTATAGGGTAGGTGTAGGGTATTATACAGTCGGCACCGCCCTACTTTAGCCCTTTCTTACTGGTTTTACCATTGGTTCGTAGAAAACCAACAAATTTCTTAAATAAACTTTCCTAGGCCCTTTAAAAAATATGTCTTTCTCAATAAGGGCAAACCTTTGACCCTTAATTTTATATTTTGCCTTTCTTGCATATTGCCAACATATTTTATTTTTTTCTCCAAAATAACCATCGTCCTTTCCAAAACTCCTCTTTTCAGCACATTCTAATATATACATATTCCCCAAAATTTATTTTTGTATATAAAGTTCCGCATTGACATGCACGTGTCCACATTACCTTGTTTGTTTTTGTTGTGGCTGCTTAGGTGCTTAAAAATGTTATAGCTGTTGTTGTTGTTGTTCTTGCTGCTGCTGTTATTGTTGTTTTGTTGCTTGTCCTGGTAATTTATATTGTATGTTATCCTTAATCATTTAGCAGCTACCAAGACTAGGGCATCATCACCATCATTCACATGCTCCTTTAGTGCGTGTGTGTGTGGTCCAAAAGTGTACAGCATTCGTTATCAGGTTGAATGGCTGTTTACAAGGTCTACTCATACATGCATATATAGGTATGTATGTATGTATGTGAGTATGTGTATGGACCAAGGTACTTGCTACAAGTTTATTTATTATTGTTGTTGTTTTATTTCGTTGTAATCCTTGAGCAGCCAGGCAATTTTACACCACATTCAACGTTAGACATTAGCCACACTTTCTCTCTTACACTCACTGGGGGCACACATGCACACAAACACACTGTATAACTCTATCAAATGATGACATGCCTACATACAGCAGCCCCTTCAGCCTATGACAAGCCACGTCGATGGGCACTCTACACACAGATGATGCCTAAGAGTACAACGACACAATACGAGATGACGAAAGCAACAACGAAGGCGACTACGACAATGCCTAGTAAAAAAAAAAAAAAAAACTAGGTAAGCCTGAGTGTAAGTGTGTGGGGGGAGTGTATGTTTTGCTTGTAGTAGACTGAGTATGACTGAGAGCCCATAAACACGTTTATTGATTATCGATTGGTGGAGGGAGATTAATCGATTGTTCGTTTTGTTTTAAATACCTATGGGCATTCGTTAGTACCAGGGGTGGGCTTTGATTTTATGAAATTCGTTTATGTAGGTCTTGATTTTAAGATTTTTTTTTCACTTTATTCGTTTTTTTTTAGAATTTTTTGTGTTTATTTTTTTCTTTAAGACTTTCACTAATACCTTGCCTTTTACTTTTGAGGAATCCAACTTCGTTGCCTTTGTTAAGCTTTATTTTTGCAATTGTTTGAATTTAAGCCTTAAACAGTGAATATGTTGGTGTGTGTTTTCTTTTTGTCTAAGGGAAAACTTAGATGTGTATGGGGAGTTTAAGGGTTTCACTTCGCTACACTGCACTTCTAGTGTTTCTTCTTCTGGTTGTTGTTTGGCTATGTGGTTTGTTATTATTTTATGCCCCATAAAACTCTTTTAACGTTTCGCCTGGTTTCATTTGCATGTTACCTTGATATGGTTTTTGCATCTCATTTCAATCCTTCATGCTTCCATCATCCACATCATCATTATCGCCATCATCATAACTACCGCATATATGTACCAAGGTGGGCAGCTTAATTTACCGCTTTCTGCCTTACGCAAATCACTTATCACGCCACCTTCGAGACCATCACTGCACACTTTCACTACTCACTGTGTGTAATATTTTCATTTTCATTATTTTGTTTTAGCAATATTTTAGCTCGTTTTGTATTATTATTCATGAAATTTATTTAAATGCTGAAATCACTCATACGCACACCTGGGCACCCACGGAACAACCATAGGAAGGAGATGTCGCAGGAGATGACGTCGTAAAGGATTCGTTCTCTTGCACGTTTTACCCCCGCCCAAGGGTTGTGTGAAATTTTATTAATTTATTCATAGAATTTCGTTTTGGATGCCACGTTTTTCATATATAAATATTTTTGTAGCAAATGATTTTTTTGTTGTTGCTGTTTTGCTGGTTTTGTAACGGTTTCCTTTGCTCTAAGCTTCGTAATTTTTCTTCCTCTTCTTGTGCTTATTTTTATATATTTTTTGGCAAGCTGACACTCACATATCTCACTTCACCTTATGTACAACGAGAGCGTGTGATGTGCGTGTGATTTTTCTCTATTTTTTTTTTGGCAAGTTTATGGCTAGGCTTTAGCTCTGCATCATCACATTTCTTTTTTGTTGGGAATTCACGTTTCACGCCACGCTTATATTCAAATTTCCTTTCAAACGGATTTCTAGTTTAATTTGATTGTTTCAAGGCATACCAAATAAACGAATAAAAAAAAACTTCCTCAACACTTTTCACATTTCCTCATTGAATTCCTAAACTTTTGGCCTTTTTTTCAGTTCATGCTGTGTTGTTGTGTTTTACTCTTCTTTTTCACATTCTCTCTCTGCTTCTTGCTTCTTGGCCTATCAATAATTTATATTTCTTGTTTTTTAGGTTTTTGATCTGTGTGTGTGTGTGTGTGTATGAATAAAAATCCCGAAATCCGTTGTACTCGTTACACGTCTTTACTTTGCAATTGAACTAGAAACACTGCCAGAAGGGATGAAAATATTGTGCGGAGTTTCAAATGGAAATGGTTGGTGAGCAACTTGAGCCAGCTAAAGGAAATGAAAAGCTTCCATATTTCCAGCTAACCCTGTAGTTAAGAGAAATCGCATAGGCAAAGTTAAGTAAGACCAGCTGTTTAAGGGTCCACACACACACACACACTTAAACACTGAAATAAATACAAAGAGAATGTTTGAAAGCTAGAAACACAAAGCCCAGACAATTTTCATAACCTGGTAATAAAAAGAGAGCAAGAGACACACAAAATTAGAGAGGGAGAGAAAGAGAAAGAGAGAGAGCGACTAATCAATTTTCAGTTTCTATTCACTCTTAATCCTGGAGTATATAAATTGCAAGCTTTGGGAATTTTGTGTAACACCAAAGAGAGTTTTAGATAATTTTGGTTTTGGAAAGAGAACATATTATGATTATTATTCATTTCCTCTCTCCCTCTCTCTTTCTCTTTAGTATTTTTAATACCTTATTATTTAATAAAGAGTAATAACATTGGCTAAGCTTTTAAGCAACAAATTTTCTCTTATATGGTGTAACAATATTCACTCACATTAACATAATTTAAAATAACCGGCTAAATTAAAGTTTTTTCTTCCATGCAATCAACTTTTTTTTGGTAAGAATGTGAAAGGTTTTACTTGGCCAATTTAACATGGAAGTGAAATAACATACTAAGCGATGGTAAATGAATTTTAATATTTTTATAACCTACACCACCGCTGTTGTATAGAGTATTATAACTTTGGGAATTTTTTGTAACATAAAGAAGGATACCAGGTAGACCCATTGATAAGTATAGCGATTGGTCTAGAAGCACTTCCTGATTCGATTTAGCTATATCCATCTACCTGTCTGTCCATGTATACTTGTTATCAAGGTACAGAACGCATTTTTGTCCCATTGTCATGAAATTTTCCACAAGTCTCCTTTTTGATCCAAGAACGAACGCTAGACGACTCAGACGTTTTCGTCCATTGTGATACCACAGGAACAGAAGAAGAAAGATGCCTTCTAGTTCCTTACGTTGAACCATCCAGATCGCTTTAAAAATCCCAATAACTTACGAATGTTCACTTCCGCTAAATCAGTCAGGTTCTCAAAGCAATGAGAACCTAAAGTGGAACGCCTTCTGATTGCTAGTGCGGGGCACACACACAGAAGGTGTTCTATAGTCTATTCTTCTTCGATGTCCTCACAGCTTCTGCAAAAGTCGCTGCTGGCAACCTTCAGTCTTTCAGCATGCTTTTCGATTTGACAGTGACCTGTCATGACGGACAAAATGACTTAAACGTATGTTCTAGCCAATGACAGCAAAGCGGTAGACGTATTCAAGTCTAGGTGGAGCCACATAGTTTTGGAATGCTCAAAGCCCCCTCTTTGTGACCATCTATCACTCGTTGTCCTTCGGGCCTACTCCTGAAAATTTAACTTACATGTCGCTAGAGGTATACCCACAGATTCCAGTATCTCTGGAATGTGTAGGGTAGTTTCTAGTCTCGCAAGTTCGTCCGCTTTACAATTCCCTCTGTGGTCCGGCACCTAGAACAGGTGAATTTTAAACTGTTCAGTCATCTTGTTGAGAGATCTGCCACAGTCGAGGGCGGTTTTTGTGTTCAGAAATACGTTCTCCAGGGTTTTAATGGCGGCATGGCTGTCTGAGAAGTTATTTACGTCAATCGTCGTAATGCCATTATATCTTAGCCATTCCACCACTTCCTTAATTGTAAGGATCTCGGCTTGCTACACACTGCAGTGGTCGGGTAACTTTTTCGATACGACCAGTCCTAGATCTTTAGAGTACACCTCAAACACCACCTGGTTGTTTAGTTTGGAACCTTCTGTTACCAGGGATATCGTAGTTCCAATCAGTTCTATCAGGAATAATGGTACAGTAATCCACACTGCCTGGAACATCGGATATTGTATCAAGTATAACACATTGTCCGTAGACTCCACATGACCAAAGAGAAAGCTCCCTTGACCTCACAGCAGTGGTCGCTGCAACTTGGGTAGCCACAATGTCCAGAGGCATAAGATGTAGCATAAAATGCAGTGCATCAGATGGTGTCGTCCCCAGTACGGCTGTGATGCACAAACAAGCCATCCTTTGGATCCGTTTAAGTATTGAGCAGTAGGTGGATTTTTGAAGCGCCGTCCACCAGACCACAACACCATATAGTATAATAGGTCTGACAACTGCAGTATATACCCAATGCATGACACGCGCTCTAAACCCCCAACTTTTGCCAATGGCTTTCTTGCAGGTGTTGCCTTCTGGCCCTTTCCAAAATATTGGATTTGAAGTTCAATTTTCTGTCTAGCAAAACATCCAGCTATTTTGCGCTTTCTGTAAATGGAACATTCTCTCTTCCCAAGAATACAAGTTCCACTGTAGGCAACTTATATCTCCTACTGAAGAGAACTACTTCTGTCTTGCAGGGATTTATACCTAGACTATTGTCGGTAGCCCACTTTGCTGTTGCACCTAGAGCTTCCTGAAGTACATCTCTTAAAGTGCTGGGAAACTTTCCCCTAACCGCAATTGCCACGTCATCAACATACGCGTCCAGCTACAGAATGCTACCCAGGAATTGTTCTGAGCCTATCTCAGCTCACCCTAATATTTTCTTAGCTCAGCCTTATAGATGTCCCAATCGCATGGTGCTCTTGTGGCTTTTGCTCTGTTGAAGAGTATTCTGCAATCCTTTCTTAAACCAACCAGCTCTGGGGTGCACCTTGGCCTGGGACATGCCGACACAAGCGCGTCATTCAGGGACTTCGCGATCCGTTTGACCATTGTGTCTATAGCCTTCGCGGTTCCTTTTCTGGTCTAGAATGAAAAGACTTGCAGAATTTGTGCCGAAATTTATCCCAACCCGCCTTTCTTCTGTTTAGCCGAGAGACCACTACTGCAGTATTTTCTCCAAGGCTGAAACTCAAACTCAATGGGGTCTCAATGTTAACCCAGAAAAGGCCAAAATTTGCTTGTTCACGAGGAAGACATAGGTGGGCCAATTTAACGCACCACGTTTCCTCAATAGAACGATTTCGATATCTGACAAGGTCAAAGACTTAGGAATGATATTAGACAGACAACTGAATTGGAAGTGTCATATTCAAGAGCGTACCGAGAAGGCTCACAGATATTGGGCTACACAATATCTGCGCCCACTAGGGCACTGGAGACTATTCTAGATAACCGACCCATTGACATACAGATTAAGTGTGAGGCTGCCACTGCGGCTATGAGTCTTAGGCGATGTGAGAAAAAAAACTATACTCACCTCCTTCTTACTTCCTTTCAGCAATAGCCTCGTCCTCTCACGATCCGTATCACCCCAATGAATTTTCACCATCCTACCGACTTTTCCGCTGTTCCACAGCGTTGCATGCACTTCCACGACTTCGGGTTAACCAAGTTTATTGACAGCAGTCCTCTGGCCTTCAATGCCAAATCGTCTGCCCTTTCATTCTCCCTTACTCCGTTATGGCCCGGCAACCAAACGATGCGGATCGTGTCATCCTCAGAAAAGGCGTTAATTTCCTTCTTACATTCCAAGACTGTTCGTGATCTTACCGTCATGGTTGTTATTGCCCTTATGGCAATTTTACTGTCCGTATAGATGTTCCCACTCGTCCACGCGCTAGCACCACAACACCATACGCATTCCGTGACCGCCCGGATCTCCGCCTGCAGGACCGTATTATGGTCAGGGAGTCTGAAACAGATCTCATTCCTTGGGTTCTCAATGTAAACCGCCAGACTGGCTCACCTTCGTCTTCCTCGTGAACAGGCATATTTCAGTCCTCTCTAGGTTAAAATTGAGACCAATGGGTCTAGCCCAGTAATACGCCATAAGCAAGACCTTTTCTTATCCCTAAGAAGTATTATAACATCGTCTGCATTGCAGACGGGTTCAAATCCCGCCTAAGTCAGCACAGCATCCGTAAAAGGTAATTTATGGTGGTCACCCGATTTGACTTCTTGAGCCCTTACAAGCCGCAATTTTTGTCCGATTTGGCTGAAATTTTACATTTAGTGTTTCGTTATGAATTTTAATAACTGTGTTCAGTACGGTTCAAAACGGTCTATAACCTGATATAGCTCCCATATAAACCGATCCCCCGATTTGACTTCTTGAGCCCTTCCAAGCCGCAATTTATGTCCGGTTTGGCTGACATTTTGCATGTAGTGTTCTGTTATGTCTTTCAAGAACTGTGACTAGTACGGTCCAAATCGGTCTATAATCTAATATAGCTCCCATGTAAGCCGATCCCCCGAATTGACTTCTTGAGACCCTTGAAGCTGCAATTTTTATCCGGTTTGGCTAAAATTTTGAATGTAGTGTTTTGTTATAACTATAACTTTCAGCATCTGTGCCAAATACGGTTCTAATCTGTATATTTGATATAGCTCCCATATAAACCGATCTCCCAATTTGACTTCTTGAGCCCCTGGCAGCCGCATTGTTTGTCCGATTTGGCTCAAACGTTGCATGTAGTGTTCTGTTAAGACTTCCAATAGCTATGCTAAGTTCGGTCCGAATCGGTTTATAACCTCATATAGCTCCCATATTAACCGATCTACCGATTTGACTTTTTGAGCCCTTACAAGCCGCAATTTTTGTCCGATTTTGTGAAATTTCGCATGTAGTGTTCTGTTATGATTTTCAAAACTGTGCCTAGTATGGTCTAAATCGGTCTATAGCCTGATATAGCTCCCATATAAACCGGTCTCTCAATCATCCTTGTTCGGTTCCTAGAAGCTTTAATTTTTGCTGATTTAACAGAAGTTTGGTATGTAGAGTAAAATCATGCCCTTCAAAAAATTTATTTTGTATAAATTTTTAGCAGAACCCATGGTGGTGGGTTCCCAAGATTCGGCCCGGACGAACTTAGCATGCTTTTACTTGTTTTACATAGCATTGTTGTTTTTTTACACTTGGTTGATTGGTCGGAATTTACTGCTCCCATACAAACACAATTTATTATTTTCAACGGTGTTAGTGTGCCCAGCACTGATTTATAGTGTGTTGTACACTGAGGCGGCAGCCCTTGCCCCTTTACGAGAATTTGTATACCCTACACCACTACTGTGGTACAGGGTATTATAACTTAGTGAATTTGTTGGTAACACACACAAGGAAGATAACTAGACCCATTGATAAGTATACCGATCGACTCAGAATCGCTTTCTAATTCGATTTGGCTATGTCGGTCTCTCTGTCTGTCCGTCTGTCTGTCTGTCCATGTAATTTGTGTACAAAGTGTAATTGTGTACAAAGACCATTGATAAGTATGCCAATTGATTAAGAATCAATTTCTGATTTGATTTAGCTATGCCTGTCTGTCCGTCTGTTTGTCTGTCTGTCCCTCTGTCCGCGTTAATTTGTGTACAAACTACAGGTCGCAATTTTCAACCGATCGTCTTCAAATTTGGTGCCGGCATGTTTTGCGGTCTAGAGACGAAGCCTACTAAAATTGCAAAAATTGGTTCAGATATTCATATATATGTTCGTCCGATTTGCAGTAATAATGTAATAAAATGGTCTGTCGATTTTCGACATTACTGGTGAATTTCATAGAAAACGCTTCAGATTAGGATATAGCTCCCATATATATATATATATATATATATATATATATATATATATATATATATATAGCCCGATTTTCACTTCGAGGGCCACTACAAGCGCATTTATTTACCAATCTTCCTAAATTTTTGCGCCTTTCTAGACGACTTCAGAATATCTTTAAGGTTTGATCGAAATCGATTCAGATTTAGAAATACCTCCCATATATATATATACGTCCGATTTTGAGAAATATTGCAATAATGTGGTCATTTTTTAATCGATTCTCTCGAAATTTGGCAGGAAGGATTTTCTAATGACTTTCGACATAACTGATAAATTTTGTAGAAATCGGTTCAGATTTAGATATAGCTCTCACATATATATATCGCTCGATTTTTACTTCTAGAGCCACTACAAGCGCATTTATTTGCCAATCTTCCCAAAAATGTTCTCAACGTTTTTCTGGAAGACTATCACAATATCTATAGAGTTTGGTCGAAATCGGTTTAGATTTAGATATTGCTCCCATATATATGTCCGTCCGCTTTTGAGTAATTTGCAATAATGTTGTCATTGGTCAACCGATTGTCACCATAATTGGCATACATAACATGTCTCTTATAACTGTTGACATTTTTGTTAGATTTTATAAAAATCGCTAAGGATTGATTTTTGACTTCCATATACATATATACATTGCCCAATTTGCACTTATGGAGCCGTAGTTATTACTCTTTGAACATATTGTCTCGAAATTTGATGCGATACTAAAACCCATCTGAAAACCTCCGCCGAGCTCCATTAAAGTTGTTTCAGAATTAGATATCTCTACAAATTGTTACATATAGGGTAGGTGTAGGGTATTATATAGTCGGCACAGCCCGACTTTTGTTATTTTCTTACTGGTTTCTCCTACCTTTGGCAGCCAAACCCCTGTATATGAGTTAGTCACATTTGCCTATTCGTTTCCTCAAAAACAGAATAACATGAATTTCATTCTTTATTCCAAACAAAACCGGTATAATTAGTTTGAATATAACGGTTATCTAAAGAAAAAACCCATATCTTGTGCTCTTACTAATGTGATAATTACAGTTGAAGAAGCACTGCTTCCTTCTTTTATACACAGAGTTGTATTTCTTTAAAGGTATTTGGCTAAGCTCATATGTAAACAAAACGTACACAGGGCGACATTAGTTGCGACATTACCGTTAATTTTAATTTTCAATAAAGGCAGAACATTTTAAAATCTATTGCTGGCGTTTCGGTACTCAAATGCAATGATTTTCGCTAAGCAAACACATGGGCGATAAACAAATTCGGTCTAAAAATTTACCGAATTTGTTTATCGCCCATGTGTTTCCTTAGCGAAAATTAAAATTTATACTCTATTTTTGAGAATTTAAAACTGGAAGGTCAAAATATTAAGCATTCCGCAGTTCGAAATTCGAAGACGATTCGTAAAGTAAACTGATTTACTTAAAATTTCACCTTATTTTTTTTACATTTTTCTAGCAAAAAAAAACCAAAGTGAGTTTTCAACTGCTGTAACTTCCTCAATTTTTCAGATACCGTTGGATTCATGATAAAAATCCCTTTCCGTAGAGGTGCTGCATAAAGCAATACTTTAAAGGTTGCTATGAAAACATTGCAAAAACCAATTTTATTTGGGCGTCAAAATTCAAAGTCAAAAACGCTGTAACTTCTTCATTTTTACGAATGTCGAAAATTTTTAAGCATTCCACAGTTCAAAATTCGAAGACGATTCGAAAGGTAAATATAATTAATCAAAATTTCACATTTTAAATTTTTCGGATTTTTTAGCAAAGGCTAACCCCTTATGAAAATTTTCAATTTTTGATGCGAAAAAATTTTTCGAGTTGAGTATACAGTGTTGAAGATTTTGGCAAAAAAATCGGTTTAGTGCAACTCCCATGTTTTTTCTTCAAGAAACAAGCTCAAGATTTCATAATCAATATCCGAAAATACTAAAAATTCAACGTGAGTTTAAAATTGCTGTAACATCTATAGTTGTTGTTGCCAATAAAAGACTCAAGTTTAACATAACCACTGTTTAAGTCTATTTTTATTTAATATACAATTGTGCGACAATTAATTCGTTTAACTTTTACCAAAGTCTTCAGCCGAAGGCTGAACAACTCACGAGTTACTTGTGCTTTCGTCTTCGTCTGGCAGCTGAAGTTTTACCATCTTGTTTTCTCTCAGAAATCCAACCCCTTCAGTGACAAAGTCAGCAAGTGGTTGGCTTTGCGAGATGGACATGGTTGTGTACTTGGAGGAAGTTCATTATCAATCGCTGGTGAGTCTTGAACTGAAGATGATATCATGTTTTGAGACAATGTTGAAATAGTCTCAGATCTCGACGTTGCATCTTGTCTTAACTGTGGTTCTTGATATTCTTTTACGGGTTGTTTAGAATTATTGATGATGAAAGCAGGTTTCAGAGGGTCGACGGATATGTTAACGTTTTTGCCCCTTATCATGATGGTATATACGATCTGAAATTGGTCCAGTGTGAGGTGGTTCAAGAGGTTCTCTAACAGCATCTGTGCGTAGAAAACATGACTACAATCCTTAAAATTCTTAAATATGAACATTTTACTTTTGTTGTGATGCGAGGCTGGAACTGGTCTCAAGAAATTTAAATGATCACGAAGTCACTTCAAAAATTCTAATGATTCTGCAGGAATGTTTGATTGGCTGAAGAACTGGTATATGCCCGCCATATAAAGGGTGATTTTTTTGAGGTTAGGATTTTCATGCATTAGTATTTGACAGATCACGTGGGATTTCAGACATGGTGTCAAAGAGAAAGATGCTCAGTATGCTTTGACATTTCATCATGAATAGACTTACTAACGAGCAACGCTTGCAAATCATTGAATTTTATTACCAAAATCAGTGTTCGGTTCGAAATGTGTTCATTCACCGTAACGTTGCGTCCAACAGCATCTTTGAAAAATACGGTCCAATGATTCCACCAGCGTACAAACCACACCAAACAGTGCATTTTTCGGCATGCATGGGCAGTTCTTGAACGGCTTCTGGTTGCTCTTCACTCCAAATGCGGCAATTTTGCTTATTTACGTAGCCATTCAACCAGAAATGAGCCTCATCGCTGAACAAAATTTGTCAAAATTTGAACACATTTCGAACCGAACACTGATTTTGGTAATAAAATTCAATGATTTGCAAGCGTTGCTCGTTAGTAAGTCTATTCATGATGAAATGTCAAAGCATACTGAGCATCTTTCTCTTTGACACCATGTCTGAAATCCCACGTGATCTGTCAAATACTAATGCATGAAAATCCTAATCTCAAAAAAATCACCCTTTAGAAGGCCAGCTGGCGAGGCTTGTAGATCTTCTTCAAAAGCCGTTCTTAAACCAAACATTCGCGTAGGAAGTACTTCAACCCAAGACGTATTACTATGACGCATTAATGCGGCTTTAAAAGACCTGTGCCATCTCTATCATCTCGATGGATTGGGGATAATAGGCTGTTGTCCTCGTTCATTTAGATCCAGTTAATTTAACAAGTGCTTTGAATAATCCAGATTCACCCTAGGACAACCAAAACGTGAAATCCAATTTGACCAAAATACTGTTGCCACGATTTGTGCTGACATGTCTTTCAAAGGCACTGCTTCTGACCAATGCGAAAAGCGATCTATCATCATTAGGCAATATCTGTAACCTTGAATCAAAGGCATTACAACAATATCCACGTGGACATGATCAAATCGATGATCGGGAACACCTACTTCGTTGGGTGTAAGTCGGTTATGTCTGGTAATCTTGGATCTTTGTCACGAAAGACAGACACGAGACCATTTCAAAATTTGCTTCTTCATTCGAGGCCAAATGTACCTATGTTCAAATACCGTTGGATTCGTGGGGAAAATCACTTTCCACAAAGGTGCTGCATAAAGCAATACTGTAAGGGTTGCTATGAAAAACATTGCAAAAACTATTTTTTTTGTGGGTGTAGAAATTCAAAGTCGTTTTTAAGGCCAAAAACGCTGTAACTCTTTCATTTTATCGAATTTCGAAAATGTTTTAGCATTCCGCAGTTTGAAATTAAAAGACGATTCGAAAAGTAACAGAATTACTTGAAATTTCACATTTTATTTTTTTTTGGAATTTTTTAGCGAAGGCTAAAATGAAAATTCTCAATTTTTGATGCGGAAAAAGTTTTCGAGTTGAGTATACAGTGTTATAGATTATGGCAAAAAATTCGGTTTAGTGCAACTCCTATGTTTTTTCTTCAAGAAACAAGCTCAAAATCAATATCCGAAGAATGCAAAAAACGTATTTTATACACCGTTGGATTCGTGACAAAAATCCCTTTCCGTAGAGGTGCTACATGAAGCGATACTGTAAAGGTTGCTATAGAAAACATAGCAAAAACCAATTTATTTTGGGCGTAAAAATTCAAAGTCGTTTTCAAGGCCAACAACGCTGTAACTTCTTAATTTTTATGAATTTCGAATATTTTCTAGCATTCCGCAGTTCAAAATTCGAAGACGATTCGTAAAATAAACAGAATTACTTAAAATTTCACATTTTATATTTTTTGGATTTTTTTAGCAAAGGCTAACCCCTTATGAAAATTTTCAATTTTTGATGCGGAAAAATTTTTCGAGTTGAGTATATGTATAGTATTTCAGGTTATGGCAAAAAATTCGGTTTTCTGTTTTTTCTTCAAGAAACAACCTCAAAATGGCTTAATCAATATCCGAAAAATGCAAACAAGTCAACGTAAGCTTGAAATTGCTGTAACATCCTTAGGATTGTGACCTTCAAAATTCTGAGCACTCCATTGGAATCGTAAAGATCTTTTTCCGTAATGGTGCTGGATGAAGCAATAGTCTTTTCTATTTCCTTGAAAACTTTACATGTATTGCTTCACAATCTCACAATTGATATCCAAAAATTCAAATTATTTCAATGATAATCTATATGCAATGATGAGAATCTTAACGAAAAGTTGTCGAGATTTTAAAGTGGTCCAGCGTGCTAAAATCGCATCTTTACCGAAACATTGAGATTCATATAGGCCGATTGCGATACTATCTGTTTTGTCAAAGGCGTTCGAGAGGATCCTTCAAAGGCAGATAAGTGAATTTATTTTCGGAAACAATTTGCTCACTGATAGGCAGAGTGGTTTTCGGGCTAAACGGACCTCTGCGACTATCCTATTACATGTTGTGAAGAATATTCGCTCTACCATTGTTAACAATAATATTTCATTCCCAGTTCTCCTCGATCATTGAAAAGTCTATGACACAGTATGCCATGATATTTGAATTTGGAAGCTTAGGAATTATTTTGGTTTCGGCCATTATGCGGCGAAACTTATGGAATCATATCTGTCCGAGAGGATACAATCTGTTTCCGTAAATGGCTGCTTTTCTGGTTACTTGACATGTTCACGTGGTGTCCCAGGAGTCGGTGCTGGTACCAATTCTTTTTTCACTGTATATCAACGATATTGTCAATATGCCAAGAGGTTGTCATACACATATTTAAGCAGAGGTCCAACTTTGCTTTTCGAGCATGTTAGATGGCTTGACTTCTTGCATTAAAGATATAAACGAAAAATTGCGTCTTGTAAGCGAATGGGCCAGAGTAAAAGGCCTTCAGCTGATTGAAACAAATACTTTAAATCAATTATAATCTTATATTCAATATTTATATAACGGCACTTTTGTCGAATAGATAGTACTAATTATAAGTTAATACATTTTGTACTGTTATAAAATCAATAAATAAATACAAATAAAACATTATAAAAACATTGGTGGGGGGAAAAAATTCAAAGTGGTTTTCAAGGGCCAAAAACGCTGTAACTCCTTCATTTTATCGAATTTCGAAAATTTGTAAGCATTCCGCAGTTTGAAATTAAAAGACGATTCGAAAAGTAAACAGAATTACTTGAAATTTCATATTTTTTTTGCATTTTTTTAGCAAAGGCTAACCCTTATGAAAATTTTAAATTTTTGATGCGAAAAAATTTTTTGAGTTGAGTTGAGTTTATTTGACTTTATTGAAGATTATGGCAAAAAATTCGGTTAAGTGCAACTCCTATGTTTTTTCTTCAAAAAAAAAAAAAACAAGTTCAAAATCGCATAATATCCAAAAAAAGCAAAAAATCTACTTGAGTTTGAAATTGCTGTAACTTCCTTAGTTTTGCGAACTTCAACATTCTAAGGACACCGTTGGATTCGTGAAGAAGATCACTTTCCGTAATGGTGCTGAATGATGCAATACTTTTTTCTATTTCCTTGAAAACTTTACGAGTATTGCTTCAAAATCGCATAATTCATATCCCAAAAATTCAGAAAAACCAACTTGAGTTTGCAACTGCTCTTTCCGTAGTGGTGCTACATGAAGCAATACTGTAAAGTTTTCTATGAAAAACATTACAAAAAGCAAACTTTTTTGGGCGTAAAAATTCAAGGTCGTTTTCAAGACCAAAAACGCTGTAACTCCTTCATTTTTTCGAATTTCGAAAAATTTTAAGCATTCCGCAGTTCGAAATTTGAAGAAGATTCGTAAAGTAAACAGAATTACTTTAAATTTCACATTTTATTTTTTTTGGAATTTTTTATCAAAGGCTAACCCCTTATGAAATTTTTAAATTTTCGATGCGAAAAAATTTTTTGAGTTGAGTATACAGCATTGAAGATTGTGGCAAAAAATCGGTTTAGTGCAACTCCTATGTTTTTCCGTCAAGAAACAAGCTCAAAATCGCATAATCAATATCCGAAAAATGCAAAAAAATCAACGTGCGTTTGAAATTGCTGTAACATTCTTAGTTTTGCGAACTTCAAAATTTCTGAGGACACCGTTGGATTCATGATGAAAATCTCTTTCCGTAATAGTGCTGGATGAAGCAATACTCTCTTCTTTTTCCTTGAAAACTTTACGAGTACTGCTGCAAAATCGCATAATTGATATCCAAAAATTCAAAAAACCAACGTGAGTTTGCAACTGCTGTAACTTCCTCAGTTTTGCGAACCTGACAGGCACCGTTAGATTCGTGACAAAAATCCCTTTCCGTAGAGGTGCTACATGAAGCGATACTGTAAAGGTTGCTATAGAAAACATAGCAAAAACCAATTTATTTTGGGCGTAAAAATTCAAAGTCGTTTTCAAGGGCCAAAAACGGTGTAACTCCTTCATTTTTTCGAATTTCGAATATTTTCTAGCATTCCGCAGTTTGAAATTCAAAGACGATTCGTAAAGGAAGCAGTATTACTTGAAATTTCATATTTTATTTTTTTTGCAATTTTTTGCCAAAGGCTAACCCCTTAGAAAATTTTCAATTTTTGATGCGAAAAAATTTTTCGAGTTGACTATACAGCATTGAAGATTATGGCAAAAAATTCGGTTTAGTGCAACTCATATGTTTTTTCTTCAAGAAACAACCTCAAAATCGCATAATTGATATCAAAAAAACGCAAAAAAATCTACTTGAGTTTGAAATTGCTGTAACTTCACTAGTTTTGCGAACTTCAACATTCTAAGGACACCGTTGGATTCGTGAAGAAGATCTCTTTCCGTAATGGTGCTGGATGAAGCAATCTTCTATTCTCTTGAAATCTTCAGAGTATTGTATCAAAATCGCATAATTCATATCGCAAAAATTCAAAAAAACCAACGTGAGTTTGCAACTGCTGTAACTTCCTCAGTTTCGCGAACGTGGCAATATTTTATACACCGTTAGATTCGTGACTAAAATCCCTTTCCGTGGAGGTGCTACATGAAGCGATACTGTAAAGGTTGCTATAGAAAACATAGCAAAAACCAATTTATTTTGGGCGCCAAAAATTCAAAGTCGTTTTCAAGGCCAACAACGCTGTTACTCCTTCATTTTTTTGAATTTCGAAACTTTTTGAGCATTCCGCAGTTCGAAATTCGAAGACGATTCGTAAAATAAACAGAATTACTTGAAATTTCACATTTAACTTTTTTTGCATTTTTATAGCAAAGGCTAACCCCTTATGAAAATTTTAAATTTTTGATGCGAAAAAATTTTTCGAGTTGAGTATACAGCATTGAAGATTATGGCAAAAAATTCGGTTTAGTGCAACTCATATGTTTTTTCTTCAAGAAACAAGCTCAAAATCTCATAATCAATATTCAAAAAATGGTAAAAAATCTACGTGAGTTTCAAATTGCTGTAACTTCGTTAGTTTTGCGAACTTCAACATTCTGAGGACACCGTTGGATTCGTGAAGAAAATCTCTTTCCGTAGTGGTGCTGGACGAAGCAATACTCTTTCCCATTTCCTTGAAATCTTTAGTGTATTGCATCAAAATCGCATAATTCATATCCCAAAAATTCAAAAAAACCAACTTGAGTTTGCAATTGCTGTAACTTCCCTATTTTGGTAAACTTTACAATTTTTCAGACACCGTTGGATTCGTGGGGAAAATCTTTTTCCGTAGTTGTGCTACATGAAGCGATACTGTAAAGGTTGCTATGGAAAACATAGCAAAAACCAATTTATTTTGGGCGTAAAAATTCACAGTCGTTTTCAAGGCCAACAACGCTGTATCTCCTTCATTTTTTTGAATTTCGAAACTTTTTGAGCATTCCGCAGTTCGAAATTCGAAGACGATTCGTAAAATAAACAGAATTACTTAAAATTTCACATTTGATTTTTTTTGGATTTTTTTAGCAAAGGCTAACCCCTTATGAAAATTTTCAATTTTTGATGCGGAAAAATTTTTCGAGTTGAGTATACAGCATTGAAGATTATGGCAAAAAATTCGTTTTAGTGCAACTCCTAAGTTGTTTTTTCAAAAAACAACCTCAAAATCGCATAATCAATATCCGAAAAATGCAAAAAAAATCAAAGTGAGTTTGAAACTGCTGTAACATCCTTAGTTTTCAAACTTCAAAATTCTGAGGAAACCGTTGGATTCGTGAAAAAGATCTCTTTTCGTATTGGTGCTGGATGAAGCAATACTCTCTTCTATTTCCTTCAAAACTGTACGAGCATTGCTTCAAAATCGCATAATTGATAACCAAAAATTAAAAAATTCCAAAGTGAATTTTCAACTGCTGTATCTTCCTCAAATTTTGTGAACTTCACAATTTTTCAAATACCATTGGATTCGTGATAAAAATTCCTTTCCGTAGTGGTGCTACATGAAGAAATACTGTAAAGTTTTCTATGAAAAACAAGGCAAAAAGCAAACTTTTTTGGGCGTAAAAATTCAAGGTCGTTTTCAAGGCCAAAAACGCTGTAACTCCTTCATTTTTTCGAATTTCGAAAAATTTTAACCATTCCGCAGTTTGAAATTTGATGACAATTCGTAAAGTAAATAGAATTACTTGAAATTTCACATTTTATATTTTTTGAATTTTTTTAGCAAAGGCTAACCCCTTATGAATATTTTCAATTTTTGATGCGAAAAAATTTTTCGAGTTGAGTATACAGCATTGAAGATTATGGCAAAAAATTCGTTTTAGTGCAACTCCTAAGTTGTTTTTTTCAAAAAACAACCTCAAAATCGCATAATCAATATCCGAAAAATGCAAAAAAAAAATCAACAAGGGTTTGAAATTGCTTTAACATCCTTAGTTTTGCGAACTTTAAAATTTTGATTCGTGAAGAAAATCTCTTTCCGTAGAGTTGCTGCATAAAGTGATACTGCAAAGGTTGCTATGAAAAACATTGCAAAAATCATTTTTTTTTTTGGTGTAAAAGTTCCAATTCGTTTTCATAAGCCAAAAACGCTGTAAATCATTAATTGTTTTCGAATTTCGAAAATTGGTTAGCATTCCGCAGTTCGAAATTTCAAGACGATTCGTAAAGTAAACAGAATTACTTGAAATTTCACATTTCTTTTTATTTTTTTTTAATTTCTTTGGCAAAAAAAACCGTTATGAAATCTTTGAATTTTTGATGCAAATAATTTTTTTGAGTTGAGTTTTTTCTTCAAGAAACAAGCTCAAAATCGCATAATCAAAATACGAAAAACGCTGAAAAATCAACCTGAATTTGAAATTGCTGTAACATCTAAAGTTGTTGTTGCCAATAAAAGACTCAAGTTTAACATAACAATTATTTAAATCTGTCTTTATTTAATATTTAATATACAATTGTGCGACAATTAATTCGTTTAACATTTACTAAAGCCTACAGCTGAACAACTCACGAGCAACTAGCAATTGCTTTCGTCTTCGTCTGGCAGCTGAAGGATTTCCATCTTGTTTACTCTCATAAGTCGGCAAGTTCGGGGTTGCCACATCTACCCCCCGTCCAGTGACCAAGTCAGGAAATGCTTGGAACGACACACTTTTGCGAGATGCACATGGTTGTGTGCTTGAAGGTAGTTTGGTACTTCATCATCTATCGCTGGTGAATCTTGAACTGAAGACGATATCATGTTTTGAGACGATGATGGAATAGTCACCAGATCTCGACGTTGCATCTTATGTTGGCTGTGGTTCTTGATGTTCTTTTACCGGTTGTTATTGAAGATGAAAGCAGGTTTCAGAGGGTCGACGGATATGTTAACATTCTTGACCCTTATTATGATGGTATATATTCGATCTGAAATTGGTCCAGTGTGAGGTACAAAACATGAGTACAATCCTTAAGGTTCTTAAATATGAACATCTTACACTTGTTGTGGTGCGAGCCTGGAACTGGCTATTGATAAAATTATATGTGGCCGACAAATCGTTTGTTCGATTTAAAATTTATTAACGTAATGACATAAAACAAAATGTAATTTTCTATTACATAAAATACAAATTCAAAAGTATAGTAATGAAATTTAACAAGTGAATGATAACAAAGTTTATTTCAATACTCCTCCTCATTCACTTTAAATTACATTTTTCGCAGAGAGCAATATGTTTAGATGCTGTTAGTGGTTTGGTTAATATATCAGCTACCATCTCCTCCGTTGGACAATATATGCATGTTATTATTCCTTTCTTTACTAAGTCTTTTGTTAATTTATATTTTGTATCCATGTGCTTAGTACGAAAAGAAAACTTGTCGTCATTTACCAGACGTAAACAGCTTTGATTGTCATTGTAAATTACAGTTGGTTCGTTGGTAGGATGATGTATTTCTTCCAACAATTGCCTTAACCACTTTGCTTCTTTAGCCGCTTCTGATAAAGAAATGTACTCAGCCTCGCATGTTGAAGATGCTACAAGTGTTTGTTTCTGACAAGACCATCCAATTGTACCTCCATTATAAAGAAAAATTCTTCCGCTATTGGATTTTCTTTCAGTTCTTTCTTCTGCCCAATTTGCATCAGCATATCCAACGAGACTTTGTTCATTTTCTTCGTTGCTTAATTTTAACTTTATTTCTGATGTAGACTTAAGATACTTCAAAATTCTTTTACACTGAGACCAATCTTCCATTGTTGGTTTAGAAACCTTTTGAGCCAAGATACTTACAGAAGCTGAAATATCCGGTCTTGTATTTGTTGATATGTATAAAAAGTGTCCAATGATTTTCCGATACTTTGTATTTGACTCAAGAAATTTTGATCCTTCTGCTTTCCCGTAACTAACATCCATTGGCGTTCTTACAGGCTTTGAATTCTGCATACCATATTCATTTACAATTCTTTCTATGTACGATGACTGACATAGCTGAAAGTTTCCTTTAACATCTTTAGAAATTTCAATTCCCAGATAATGTTTAATTTCACCCAAGTTTGTGATAGTGAAATTCTTAGACAACGCATTTTCGACATACATAATTTGTTTTGATGTGCGACATGCCACAATGATATCGTCGACATATACAAGAATATAGCTCAACGTTCCACATATATTTCCCCGGTAGAAACATACATCATTTACGCATTGTTTAAATCCCAATTTTTCAAGAGCTTCATGTAGAACCATATTCCAAGACCTAGCAGCCTGTTTCAGTCCATAAATACTTTTCTTTAGCAAACAAACCTGCTCATTGTCCTCTTGAAACCCTGGAGGTTGTTTCATATAAATGGTTTCAGAGAGCTTTCCATTTAAAAATGCAGTCTTCACATCAAAATGATTAACAGTCATTTTTTCCTTACCAGCAATTGACAGCAGGATTCGAAACGAGGAGTGGAAGCGTGCTGGGCCCATAACCTATTGATAAAATTATATGTGGCCGACAAATCGTTTGTTCGATTTAAAATTTATTAACGTAATGACATAAAACAAAATGTAATTTTCTATTACATAAAATACAAATTCAAAAGTATAGTAATGAAATTTAACAAGTGAATGATAACAAAGTTTATTTCAATACTGGCCGCAAGAAATTGAAATGATCACGAAGTCTCTTTAAAAATTCTGATGATTCTGCAGGAATGTTTTATTGGCTGAAGAACTCGTGGCGAAGCTTTTAGTTCTTAAACCAAGCATTAGCGTAGGAAGTACTTCAACCCAAGACGTATTACTGTGACACATTAATGCAGCTTTAAAAGATCTGTTTTAAAAGATCAGTTAATTTAACAAGACCAGTTAATTTAACAAGTGCTTTGAATAATCCAGATTCGAATTAGGTCCCTTGATCTGTTGTTATCACCCTAGGACAAACAAAACGTGAAATCCAATTTGACCAAAATACTGTTGCCATGGTTTGAGCTGGCATGTTTTTCAAAGGCACTGCTTCTGGCCAATGCGAAAAACGATGTATCATCGTGAGGCAATATCTGTAACCTTGAAACAAAGGCATTACAAAAATATCTTCGTGGACATGATCAAATCGATGATCGGGAACATCTATTTTATTGGGTGTCAGTCGGTTATGTCTGGTAATCTTGGAACTTTGTCACGAAAGACAGACGCAAGACCAATTCAAAATTTGCTTCTTCATTCCAGATTAAATGTACCTACATATGTTTAGATACTGTTGAATTCATGGGGAAAATCACTTTCCGTGGAGGAGCTGCATAAAGCGATACTTTAAAGGTCGCTAAAGAAAACATTGCAGAAAACGTTGGAAAACCCAATTTTTTGGGGTAAAAATTCGAAATCGTTTTCATTGACCAAAAACGCTGTACCTCCTTCATTTTTTCGAATTTCGAAAAATTTTCAGCATTCCGCAGTTCGAAATTCAAAGACGATTCGTAAAATAAACAGAATAACTTAAAATTTCACATTTGATTTTTTTTGCATTTTTTTAGCAAAGGCTAACTAACCCCTTATGAAAATTTTAAATTTTTGATGCGAAAAAATTTTTTGAGTTGAGTATACAGTATTGAAGATTATGGCAAAAAATTCGGTTAAGAGCAACTCCTATGTTTTTTCTTCAAAAATAAAAACAAGTTGAAAATCGCATAATATCCAAAAAACACAAAAAAATCTACTTGAGTTTGAAATTGCTGTAACTTTGTTAGTTTTGCGAACTTCAACATTCCAAGGACACCGTTGGATTCGTGAAGAAGATCACTTTCCGTAATGGTGCTGAATGATGCAATACTTTTTTCTATTTCCTTGAAAACTTTACGAGTATTGCTTCAAAATCGCATAATTCATATCCCAAAAATTCAGAAAAACCAACTTGAGTTTGCAATTGCTGTAACTTCCTTATTTTTGCAAGCTTTTCAGACACCGTTGGACTCGTGGCGAAAATCTCTTTCCGTAGAGGTGCTGCAAAAAGTGATACTGTAAAGGTCATTATGGAAAACATTTCAAAAAGCAAACTTTTTTGGGCGTAAAAATTCAAGGTCGTTTTCAAGGCCAAAAACGCTGTAACTCCTTCATTTTTTTGAGTTTCGAAAAATTTTAAGCATTCCGCAGTTTGAAATTCGAAGACGATTCGTAAAATAAACTGAATTACTTAAAATTTCACATTTTATTTTTTTTGCAATTTTTTGCCAAAGGCTAACCCCTTAGAAAATTTTCAAGTTTTGATGCGAAAAAATTTTTCGAGTTGACTATACAGCATTGAAGATTATGGCAAAAAATTCGGTTTAGTGCAATTCCTAAGTTTCTTTTTCAAAAAACAAGCTTAAAATCGCATAATTAATATCCGAAAAATGCTAATAATTCTACGTGAGTTTGAAATTGCTGCAACATCCTTAATTTTGCGAAGTCCACATTTCTGAGCACACCGTTGGATTCGTGAAGAAAATCTTTTTCCATGATGGTGCTGGATGAAGCAATACTCTTTTCTATTGCCTTGAAAACTTTACGAGGATTGCTTCAAAATCGCATAATTGATATCGCAAAAATTCAAAAAAACTAACTTGAATTTGCAATTGCTGTAATTGCCTTAGTTTTGCAAACTTCACAATTTATCAGACACCGTTGGATTCGTGGGGAAAATCTTTTTCCGTAGAGGTGCTGCAAAAAGTGATACTGTAAAGGTCATTATGGAAAACATTTCAAAAAGCAAACTTTTTTGGGCGTAAAAATTCAAGGTCGTTTTCAAGGCCAAAAACGCTGTAACTCCTTCATTTTTTCGAATTTCGAAAAATTTTAACCATTCCGCAGTTTGAAATTTGATGACAATTTGTAAAGTAAATAGAATTACTTTTTTTAGCAAAGGCTAACCCCTTATGAAAATTTTCAATTTTTGATGCGAAAAATTTTTTCGAGTTGAGTATACAGCATTGAAGATTATGGCAAAAAATTCGTTTTAGTGCAACTCCTAAGTTGTTTTTTCAAAAAACAACCTCAAAATCGCATAATCAATATCCGAAAAATGCTAAAAATTCTACGTGAGTTTGAAATTGCTGTAACATCCTTAATTTTGCGAAGTCCAAATTTCTGAGCACGCCGTTGGATTCGTGAAGAAAATCTCTTTCCATGATGGTGCTGGATGAAGCAATACTCTCTTCTATTGCCCTGAAAACTTTACGAGCATTGCTTCAAAATCGCATAGTTGATATCGCAAAAATTCAAAAAAAAAAACCAACGTGAGTTTGCAACTGCTGTAACTTCCTCAGTTTCGCGAACGTATTTTATACACCGTTGGATTCGTGACAAAAATCCCTTTCCGTAGAGGTGCTGCATGAAGCAATACTGTAAAGGTTGCTATGGAAAACATAGCAAAAACCAATTTATTTTGGGCGTAAAAATTCAAAGTCGTTTTCAAGGCCAACAACGCTGTAACTTCTTAATTTTTATGAATTTCGAATATTTTCTAGCATTCCGCAGTTCAAAATTCGAAGACGATTCGTAAAATAAACAGAATTACTTAAAATTTCACATTTTATATTTTTTGGATTTTTTTAGCAAAGGCTAACCCCTTATGAAAATTTTCAATTTTTGATGCGGAAAAATTTTTCAAGTTAAGTATACAGTATTGAAGGTTATGGCAAAAAATTCGGTTTAGTGCAACTCCTATGTTTTTTCTTCAAGAAACAAGCTTAAAATCGCATAATCAATATCCGAAAAATGCTAAAAAAAAATCAACCTGAGATTCAAATTGCTGTAACATCCTTAGTTTTGCGAACTTCAAAATTCTGAGGAAACCGTTGGATTCGTGAAAAAAATCTCTTTTCGTAGTGGTGCTGAATGAAGCAATGCTCTTTTCTATTTCCTTCAAAACTTTACGAGCATTGCTTCAAAATCGCATAATTGATAACCAAAAATTCAGAAAAACCAACGTGAGTTTGCAATTGCTGTAACTTTCTCAGTTTAACAAACTTTGCAATTTCAGATACCGTTGGATTCGTGACGAAAATCCCTTTCCATAGAGGTGCTACATGAAGCGATACTGTTAAGGTTACTATGAAAAGCATTGCAAAAACCAATTTTTTGGACGTAAAAATTCAATGTCGTTTTCAAGGCCAAAAACGCTGCAACTCCTTAATTTTTTCGAATTTCGAAAATGTTTAAGCATTCCGCAGTTCGAAATTCGTAAAGTAAATAGAATTACTTGAAATTCACATTTAATTTTTTTTTTTTTTTTAAGGCAATTTTTTGGGTTAAAAATTCAACGTCGTTTTCTAGGCCAAAACGCTGTAACTCCTTAATTTTTTCGAATTTCGAAACTTTTTGAGCATTCTTCAATTCGAAATTCGAAGACGATTTGTAAAGTAAGCAGTATTAATTGAAATTTCACATTTTATTTTTTTTTTTTGCATTTTTTTAGCAAAGCCTAACCCCTATGAAAATTTTCAGTTTTTGATGCGAAAACATTTTTCTAGTTGCGTATACAGTATTGAAGATATTGGCAAAAAGGTCGGTTAGTGCAACTCCTATGTATTTTCTTCAAGAAGAAAGCTCTAAATCGTATAATCAATATCCGAAAAATGCGTTGGATTCGTAAAGAAGATCTTTTTCCGTAATGGTGCTGGATGAAGCAATAGTCTCCTCTATTTCCTTGAAAATTTGCGAGTATTACACATGTAGAGACTTTAGAAATATCGACTTGAATGCACTAAGTACTGATGCTGACAGTATATCGTGGGACGAGATGTACTACATTGATGGTGCGGACAGGAAAACAGACTATCTTGAGCGCAGGACTGTTTGATTGTCATGTGCCTCTGAGGGCAAAAATTTTAAAACCCCAAAACCATCCATGCATAAACAGCAGATTTTAAACCTGGTGACACAAAGAGACTTCGCATACAGACGGTGGAAGCGTTTTATAACTTATCAACTTAAGGAGGAATATCGCAATTTTGAGGAGGCAAGTTGTGCGTACTTCACGGATGTTGAAAAAGAACTACTATAAAGAGAAATTCAGTTCTGATTTTAGTTCCAAACAAAGATGGCATGCGATAAAAAGTATTGAACTTGGCAAAGCCAGGGTTACTGCCCCATCCTTCGGTGATCCCGACGAGCTTAATTGTCAATTTACTTACATTGACGTCTTGGATTTCAGCGTCAGTCAATACCTCGTTTCCTACAGCGATATTGTACCTATTTTCGAAGGCAAATTCTTCGAACTTCGGGAAACACAGGGTGAGGCTATGCAGGCTGTGAATAGTCTAAAATCTTCGGCTTCTGGATTAGATAAGATACATCCATGGGTTTTGAAGCTACTTATTCCAAACATCATTGTTTTAATTACACACATCTTTAATCAAAGGGAAATTCATATAGGCCGATTGCGATACTATCTGTTTTGTCAAATGTGTTCGAGAAGATCCTTCAAAGGCAGATAAGTGAATTTATCTTTGGAAACAATTTGCTCACTGATAGGCAGAGTGGTTTTCGAGCTAAACGGGGCTGTGCGACTGTTCTACTACATGTTGTGAAGAATATTCGCTCTACCATTGATAACAATAATAATTTCATAATTTCATTCCCAGTTCTCCTCGATCATTGAAAAGTCTATGACACAGTATGCCATGATATTTGAATTTGGAAGCTTAGGAATTATTTTGGTTTCGGCCATTATGCGGCGAAACTTATGGAATCATATCTGTTCGAGAGGATACAATCTGTTTCCGTAAATGGCTGCTTTTCTGGTTACTTGACATGTTCACGTGGTGTCCCAGGAGTCGGTGCTGGTACCAATTCTTTTTTCACTGTATATCAACGATATTGTCAATATGCCAAGAGGTTGTCATACACATATTTAAGCAGAGGTCCAACTTTGCTTTTCGAGCATGTTAGATGGCTTGACTTCTTGCATTAAAGATATAAACGAAAAATTGCGTCTTGTAAGCGAATGGGCCAGAGTAAAAGGCCTTCAGCTGATTGAAACAAATACTTTAAATCAATTATAATCTTATATTCAATATTTATATAACGGCACTTTTGTCGAATAGATAGTACTAATTATAAGTTAATACATTTTGTACTGTTATAAAATCAATAAATAAATACAAATAAAACATTATAAAAACATTGGTGGGGGGAAAAAATTCAAAGTGGTTTTCAAGGGCCAAAAACGCTGTAACTCCTTCATTTTATCGAATTTCGAAAATTTGTAAGCATTCCGCAGTTTGAAATTAAAAGACGATTCGAAAAGTAAACAGAATTACTTGAAATTTCATATTTTTTTTGCATTTTTTTAGCAAAGGCTAACCCTTATGAAAATTTTAAATTTTTGATGCGAAAAAATTTTTTGAGTTGAGTTGAGTTTATTTGACTTTATTGAAGATTATGGCAAAAAATTCGGTTAAGTGCAACTCCTATGTTTTTTCTTCAAAAAAAAAAAAAACAAGTTCAAAATCGCATAATATCCAAAAAAAGCAAAAAATCTACTTGAGTTTGAAATTGCTGTAACTTCCTTAGTTTTGCGAACTTCAACATTCTAAGGACACCGTTGGATTCGTGAAGAAGATCACTTTCCGTAATGGTGCTGAATGATGCAATACTTTTTTCTATTTCCTTGAAAACTTTACGAGTATTGCTTCAAAATCGCATAATTCATATCCCAAAAATTCAGAAAAACCAACTTGAGTTTGCAACTGCTCTTTCCGTAGTGGTGCTACATGAAGCAATACTGTAAAGTTTTCTATGAAAAACATTACAAAAAGCAAACTTTTTTGGGCGTAAAAATTCAAGGTCGTTTTCAAGACCAAAAACGCTGTAACTCCTTCATTTTTTCGAATTTCGAAAAATTTTAAGCATTCCGCAGTTCGAAATTTGAAGAAGATTCGTAAAGTAAACAGAATTACTTTAAATTTCACATTTTATTTTTTTTGGAATTTTTTATCAAAGGCTAACCCCTTATGAAATTTTTAAATTTTCGATGCGAAAAAATTTTTTGAGTTGAGTATACAGCATTGAAGATTGTGGCAAAAAATCGGTTTAGTGCAACTCCTATGTTTTTCCGTCAAGAAACAAGCTCAAAATCGCATAATCAATATCCGAAAAATGCAAAAAAATCAACGTGCGTTTGAAATTGCTGTAACATTCTTAGTTTTGCGAACTTCAAAATTTCTGAGGACACCGTTGGATTCATGATGAAAATCTCTTTCCGTAATAGTGCTGGATGAAGCAATACTCTCTTCTTTTTCCTTGAAAACTTTACGAGTACTGCTGCAAAATCGCATAATTGATATCCAAAAATTCAAAAAACCAACGTGAGTTTGCAACTGCTGTAACTTCCTCAGTTTTGCGAACCTGACAGGCACCGTTAGATTCGTGACAAAAATCCCTTTCCGTAGAGGTGCTACATGAAGCGATACTGTAAAGGTTGCTATAGAAAACATAGCAAAAACCAATTTATTTTGGGCGTAAAAATTCAAAGTCGTTTTCAAGGGCCAAAAACGGTGTAACTCCTTCATTTTTTCGAATTTCGAATATTTTCTAGCATTCCGCAGTTTGAAATTCAAAGACGATTCGTAAAGGAAGCAGTATTACTTGAAATTTCATATTTTATTTTTTTTGCAATTTTTTGCCAAAGGCTAACCCCTTAGAAAATTTTCAATTTTTGATGCGAAAAAATTTTTCGAGTTGACTATACAGCATTGAAGATTATGGCAAAAAATTCGGTTTAGTGCAACTCATATGTTTTTTCTTCAAGAAACAACCTCAAAATCGCATAATTGATATCAAAAAAACGCAAAAAAATCTACTTGAGTTTGAAATTGCTGTAACTTCACTAGTTTTGCGAACTTCAACATTCTAAGGACACCGTTGGATTCGTGAAGAAGATCTCTTTCCGTAATGGTGCTGGATGAAGCAATCTTCTATTCTCTTGAAATCTTCAGAGTATTGTATCAAAATCGCATAATTCATATCGCAAAAATTCAAAAAAACCAACGTGAGTTTGCAACTGCTGTAACTTCCTCAGTTTCGCGAACGTGGCAATATTTTATACACCGTTAGATTCGTGACTAAAATCCCTTTCCGTGGAGGTGCTACATGAAGCGATACTGTAAAGGTTGCTATAGAAAACATAGCAAAAACCAATTTATTTTGGGCGCCAAAAATTCAAAGTCGTTTTCAAGGCCAACAACGCTGTTACTCCTTCATTTTTTTGAATTTCGAAACTTTTTGAGCATTCCGCAGTTCGAAATTCGAAGACGATTCGTAAAATAAACAGAATTACTTGAAATTTCACATTTAACTTTTTTTGCATTTTTATAGCAAAGGCTAACCCCTTATGAAAATTTTAAATTTTTGATGCGAAAAAATTTTTCGAGTTGAGTATACAGCATTGAAGATTATGGCAAAAAATTCGGTTTAGTGCAACTCATATGTTTTTTCTTCAAGAAACAAGCTCAAAATCTCATAATCAATATTCAAAAAATGGTAAAAAATCTACGTGAGTTTCAAATTGCTGTAACTTCGTTAGTTTTGCGAACTTCAACATTCTGAGGACACCGTTGGATTCGTGAAGAAAATCTCTTTCCGTAGTGGTGCTGGACGAAGCAATACTCTTTCCCATTTCCTTGAAATCTTTAGTGTATTGCATCAAAATCGCATAATTCATATCCCAAAAATTCAAAAAAACCAACTTGAGTTTGCAATTGCTGTAACTTCCCTATTTTGGTAAACTTTACAATTTTTCAGACACCGTTGGATTCGTGGGGAAAATCTTTTTCCGTAGTTGTGCTACATGAAGCGATACTGTAAAGGTTGCTATGGAAAACATAGCAAAAACCAATTTATTTTGGGCGTAAAAATTCACAGTCGTTTTCAAGGCCAACAACGCTGTATCTCCTTCATTTTTTTGAATTTCGAAACTTTTTGAGCATTCCGCAGTTCGAAATTCGAAGACGATTCGTAAAATAAACAGAATTACTTAAAATTTCACATTTGATTTTTTTTGGATTTTTTTAGCAAAGGCTTATGAAAATTTTCAATTTTTGATGCGGAAAGATTTTTCGAGTTGAGTATACAGCATTGAAGATTATGGCAAAAAATTCGTTTTAGTGCAACTCCTAAGTTGTTTTTTCAAAAAACAACCTCAAAATCGCATAATCAATATCCGAAAAATGCAAAAAAAATCAAAGTGAGTTTGAAACTGCTGTAACATCCTTAGTTTTCAAACTTCAAAATTCTGAGGAAACCGTTGGATTCGTGAAAAAGATCTCTTTTCGTAATGGTGCTGGATGAAGCAATACTCTCTTCTATTTCCTTCAAAACTGTACGAGCATTGCTTCAAAATCGCATAATTGATAACCAAAAATTAAAAAATTCCAAAGTGAATTTTCAACTGCTATAACTTCCTCAAACATTGTGAACTTCACAATTTTTCAAATACCATTGGATTCGTGATAAAAATTCATTTCCGTAGTTGTGCTACATGAAGCAATACTGTAAAGTTTTCTATGAAAAACATGGCAAAAAGCAAACTTTTTTGGGCGTAAAAATTCAAGGTCGTGTTCAAGGCCAACAACGCTTTAACTCCTTAATTTTTTTGAATTTCGAAACTTTTTGAGCATTCCGCAGTTCGCAATTCGAAGGCGATTCGTAAAGTGAGCAGTATTACTTGAAATTTCACATTTTATATTTTATGCATTTTTTTAGCAAAGGCTAACCCCTTATGAAAATTTTCAATTTTTGATGCGAAAAAAAATTTCGAGTTGAGTATAGAGTACTGAAGATTATGGCCAAAAATTCGGTTTAGTGCAACTCCTATGTTTTTTCTTCAAGAAACAAACTCAAAATCGCGTAATCAAGATCCGAAAGGTGCTAAAAAAATCAACAAGGGTTTGAAATTGCTTTAACATCCTTAGTTTTGCGAACTTTAAAATTTTGATTCGTGAAGAAAATCTCTTTTCGTAGAGTTGCTGCATAAAGCGATACTGCAAAGGTTGCTATGAAAAACATTGCAAAAACCATTTTTTTTTTTTGGTGTAAAAGTTCCAATTCGTTTTCATAAGCCAAAAACGCTGTAATTCATTAATTTTTTCGAATTTCGAAAATTGGTTAGCATTCCGCAGTTCGAAATTTCAAGACGATTCGTAAAGTAAACAGAATTACTTGAAATTTCACATTTCTTTTTATTTTTTTTTTTTTAATTTTTTTGGCAAAAAAAAACCGTTATGAAATCTTTGAATTTTTGATGCAAATAATTTTTTTGAGTTGAGTTTTTTCTTTAAGAAACAAGCTCAAAATCGCATAATCAAAATACGAAAAACGCTGAAAAAATCAACCTGAATTTGAAATTGCTGTAACATCTAAAGTTGTTGTTGCCAATAAAAGACTCAAGTTTAACATAACAATTATTTAAATCTGTCTTTATTTAATATTTAATATACAATTGTGCGACAATTAATTCGTTTGACATTTACTAAAGCCTACAGCTGAACAACTCACGAGCAACTAGCAATTGCTTTCGTCTTCGTCTGGCAGCTGAAGGATTTCCATCTTGTTTACTCTCATAAGTCGGCAAGTTCGGGGTTGCCACATCTACCCCCCGTCCAGTGACCAAGTCAGGAAATGCTTGGAACGACACACTTTTGCGAGATGCACATGGTTGTGTGCTTGAAGGTAGTTTGGTACTTCATTATCAATCGCTGGTGAATCTTGAACTGAAGACGATATCATGTTTTGAGACGATGATGGAATAGTCACCAGATCTCGACGCTGCATCTTATGTTGGCTGTGGTTCTTGATGTTCTTTTACCGGTTGTTATTGAAGATGAAAGCAGGTTTCAGAGGGTCGACGGATATGTTAACATTCTTGACCCTTATTATGATGGTATATATTCGATCTGAAATTGGTCCAGTGTGAGGTACAAAACATGAGTACAATCCTTAAGGTTCTTAAATATGAACATCTTACACTTGTTGTGGTGCGAGCCTGGAACTGGCCGCAAGAAATTGAAATGATCACGAAGTCTCTTTAAAAATTCTGATGATTCTGCAGGAATGTTTTATTGGCTGAAGAACTCGTGGCGAAGCTTTTAGTTCTTTAATCAAGCATTAGCGTAGGAAGTACTTCAACCCAAGACGTATTACTGTGACACATTAATGCAGCTTTAAAAGATCTATTTTAAAAGATCTGATAGAGATCATCCCGATGCATTGAAGATTATAGGCTGTTGTCCTCGTTCATTTAGATCCAGTTAATTCAACAAGTGCTTTGAATAATCCAGATTCACCCTAGGACAACCAAAACGTGAAATCCAATTTAACCAAAATACTGTTGCCACGATTTGTGCTGACATGTCTTTCAAAGGCACTGCTTCTGGCCAATGCGAAAAACGATGTATCATCGTGAGGCAATATCTGTAACCTTGAAACAAAGGCATTACAAAAATGTCTTCGTGGACATGATCAAATCGATGATCGGGAACATCTATTTTATTGGGTGTCAGTCGGTTATGTCTGGTAATCTTGGATCTTTGTCACGAAAGACAGACGCAAGACCAATTCAAAATTTGCTTCTTCATTCCAGATTAAATGTACCTATGTTAAGATACTGTTTAATTCATGGGGAAAATCACTTTCCGTGGAGGAGCTGCATAAAGCGATACTGTAAAGGTCGCTAAAGAAAACATTGCAGAAAACGTTGGAAAACCCAATTTTTTGGGGTAAAAATTCGAAATCGTTTTCATTGACCAAAAACGCTGTACCTCCTTCATTTTTTCGAATTTCGAAAAATTTTCAGCATTCCGCAGTTCAAAATTCAAAGACGATTCGTAAAATAAACAGAATAACTTAAAATTTCACATTTGATTTTTTTTGCATTTTTTTAGCAAAGGCTAACCCCTTATGAAAATTTTCAATTTTTGATGCGAAAAAAATTTTTGAGTTGAGTATAGAGTATTGAAGATTATGGCAAAAAAATCGGTTTAGCGCAACTCCTATGTTTTTTCATCAAAAAACAAGCTCAAAATCGCATAATTAATATCCAAAAAACGCAAAAAAAATCTACGTGAGTTTCAAATTGCTGTAACTTCAACTTCAACATTCTGAGGACACCGTTGGATTCGTGAAGAAAATCTCTTTCCGTAGTGGTGCTGCACGAAACAATACTCTTTCCCATTTCCTTGAAATCTTCAGTGTATTGCATCCAAATCGCATAATTCATATCCCAAAAATTCAAAAAAACCAACTTGAGTTTGCAATTGCTGTAACTTCCCTATTTTAGCAAACTTTACAATTTTTCAGACACCGTTAGATTCGTGACTAAAATCCCTTTCCGCAGAGGTGCTACAGGAAGCGATACTGTAAAGGTTGCTATAGAAAACATAGCAAAAACCAATTTATTTTGCGCGTAAAAATTCAAAGTCGTTTTTAAGGCCAACAACGCTGTAACTCCTTCATTTTCTCGAATTTCGAATATTTTCTAGCATTCCGCAGTTCGAAATTCGAAGACGATTCGTAAAATAAACAGAATTACTTAAAATTTCACATTTTATATTTTTTGGATTTTTTTAGCAAAGGCTAACCCCTTATGAAAATTTTCAATTTTTGATGCGGAAAATTTTTTCGAGTTGAGTATACAGTATTGAAGATTATGGCAAAAAATTCGGTTTAGTGCAACTCCTATGTTTTTTCTTCAAGAAACAAGCTCAAAATCGCATAATCAATATCCGAAGAATGCAAAAAAATCAACGTGAGTTAGAAATTGCTGTAACATCCTTTGTTTTGCGAACTTCAAAATTTCTGAGGACACCGTTGGATTCGTGATGAAAATCTCTTTCCATAATAGTGCTGGGTGAAGCAATACTCTCTTCCTTTTCCTTGAAAACTTTACGAGTACTGCTTCAAAATCGCATAATTGATATCCAAAAATTCAAAAAACCAACGTGAGTTTGCAACTGCTGTAACTTCCTCAGTTTCGCGAACGTATTTTATACACCGTTGTATTCGTGACAAAAATCCCTTTCCGTAGAGGTGCTACATGAAGCGATACTGTAAAGGTTGCTATAGAAAACATAGCAAAAACCAATTTATTTTGGGCGTAAAAATTCAAAGTCGTTTTCAAGGCCAACAACGCTGTAACTTCTTAATTTTATGAATTTCGAATATTTTCTAGCATTCCGCAGTTCGAAATTCGAAGACGATTCGTAAAATAAACAGAATTACTTAAAATTTCACATTTTATATTTTTTGGATTTTTTTAGCAAAGGCTAACCCCTTATGAAAATTTTCAATTTTTGATGCGGAAAATTTTTTCGAGTTGAGTATACAGTATTTCAGGTTATGGCAAAAAATTCGGTTTAGCGCAACTCCTATGTTTTTTCGTCAAGAAACAACCTCAAAATGGCATAATCAATATCCGAAAAATGCAAACAAGTCAACGTGAGCTTCAAATTGCTGTAACTTTTTCCGTAATGGTGCTGGATGAAGCAATACTCTCTTCTATTTCCTTAAAAACGTACAAGTATTGCTTCACAATCTCACAATTGATATCCAAAAATTCAAATTAAACCACGTGAGGTTGCAATTGCTGTAACTTTCCCAGTTTTGCGAATTTAAAATTTCACGAAGTGCTGCATATATATATATATATATATATATATATATATATATATATATATATATATATATATATATATATATATATATTCCATAGATTTATAAATGATAAATCCAAATGATGCGTTTAGGTGTTCCAATGATAATCTATATGCAATGATGAGAATCTTAACGAAAAGTTGTCGAGATTTTAAAGTGGTCCAGCGTGCTAGAATCGCACCTTTACCGAAACATTGAGATTCATATAGGCCGATTGCGATACTATCTGTTTTGTCAAAGGCGTTCGAGAGGATCCTTCAAAGGCAAATAAGTGTATTTATCTTTGAAACAATTTGCTTACTGATTCACTCTACCATTGTTAACAATAATATTTCATTCCCAGTTCTCCTCGATCATTGAAAAGTCTATGACACAGTATGCCATGATATTTGAATTTGGAAGCTTAGGATTATTTTGGTTTCGGCCATCATGCGGCGAAACTTATGGAATTTATATCTGTCCGAAAGGGTACAATCAGTTTCCGTAATTGGCTGCTCTTCTGGTTACTTGACATGTTCACATGGTGTCCCCCAGGGGTCAGTGCTGGGACCAATACTTTTTTCACTGTATATCAACGATATTGTCAATATGCCAAAAGGTTGTGATGCACATATTTATGCAGATGATGTCCAACTTTGCTTTTCGAGCACGTTAGATGGTTTGACTTCTTTCATTAGGGATATTAACGAAATCTTGCGTCTTGTAAGCGAATGGGCCAGAGTAAATGGCCTTCAATTGATTGCAACAAATAAATAGTTTAAATTAATTATAATATTATATACAATATTTATATAACAGCACCTTTGTCGAATAGATAGTACTAATTATAAGTTAATACATTTTGTACTGTTATGAAATCAATAAATAAATATAAATAAAACATTACAAAAACCAATTTTTTTTTGGGGAAAAAAAATTCAAAGTCTTTTTCAAGGGCCAAAAACGTTGTAACTCCTTCATTTTTTTTTTGAGTTTCGAAAAATTTTAAGCATTCCGTAATTCGAAATTTGAAGAAGATTCGTAAAGTAAACAGAATTACTTGAAATTTCACATTTTATTTTTTTTGGAATTTTTTATCAAAGGCTAACCCCTTATGAAAATTTTCAATTTTTGATGCGAAAAAATTTTTTGAGTTGAGTATACAGTATTGAAGATTATGGCAAAAAAATCGGTTAAGTGCAACTCCTATGTTTTTTCTTCAAAAAAATCAAGTTCAAAATCGCATAATATCCAAAAAACGCAAAAAAATCTACTTGAGTTTGAAATTGCTGTAACTTCGCTAGTTTTGCGAACTTCAACATTCTAAGGACACCGTTGGATTCGTGAAGAAGATCTCTTTCCGTAATGGTGTTGGATGAAGCAATACTATCTTCTATTCCCTTGAAATCTTCAGAGTATTGCATCAAAATCGCATAATTCATATCCCAAAAATTCAAAAAAACCAACTTGAATTTGCATTTGCTATAACTTCCTTGTTTTTGCAAACTTTACAATTTTTCAGACACCTTTGGATTCGTGGCGAAAATCTCTTTCCGTAGTGGTGCTACATGAAGAATACTGTAAAGTTTTCTATGAAAAACATTACAAAAAGCAAACTTTTTTGGACGTAAAAATTCAAGGTCGTTTTCAAGACCAAAAACGCTGTAACTCCTTCATTTTTTCGAATTTCGAAAAATTTTAAGCATTCCGCAGTTCGAAATTCAAACACGATTCGTAAAGTGAATAAAATTACTTGAAATTTCAAATTTGATTTTTTTTTGCATATTTTTAGCAAAGGCTAACCCCTTATGAAAATTTTCAATTTTTGATGCGAAAAAATTTTTTGAGTTGAGTATACAGTATTGAAGATTATGGCAAAAAAATCGGTTAAGTGCAACACCTATGATTTTTCTTCAAAAAAACAAGCTCAAAATCGCATAATTAATATCCAAAAAACGCAAAAAAATCTACGTGAGTTTCAAATTGCTGTAACTTCGTTAATTTTGCGAACTTTAACATTCTGAGGACACCGTTGGATTCGTGAAGAAAATCTCTTTCCGTAGTGGTGCTGCACGAAACAATACTCTTTCCCATTTCCTTGAAATCTTCAGTGTATTGCATCAAAATCGCATAATTCCTATCCAAAAAATTCAAAACAACCAACTTGAGTTTGCAATTGCTGTAACTTCCCTATTTTGACAAACTTTACAATTTTTCGGATACCGTTGGATTCGTGACAAAAATCCCTTTCCGTAAAGGTGCTACATGAAGCGATACTGTAAAGGTTGCTATGGAAAACATAGCAAAAACCAATTTATTTTGGGCGTAAAAATTCAAAGTCGTTTTCAAGGCCAACTACGCTGTAACTCCTTCATTTTTTCGAATTTCGAATATTTTCTAGCATTCCGCAGTTCGAAATTCGAAGACGATTCGTAAAATAAACAGAATTACTTAAAATTTCACATTTTATTTTTTTTTTGGATTTTTTTAGCAAAGGCCTACCCCTTATGAAAATTTTCAATTTTTGATGCGAAAAAAATTTTCGAGTTGAATATAGAGTATTGAAGATTATGGCAAAAAATTCGGTTTAGTGCAACTCCTAAGTTTCTTTTTCAAAAAACAAGCTCAAAATCGCATAATTAATATCCGAAAAATGCTAAAAATTCTACGTGAGTTTGAAATTGCTGTAACATCCTTAATTTTGCGAAGTCCAAATTTCTGAGCACACCGTTGGATTCGTGAAGAAAATCTCTTTCCATGATGGTGCTGGATGAAGCAATACTCTCTTCTATTGACCTGAAAACTTTACGAGCATTACTTCAAAATCGCATAGTTGATATCGCAAAAATTCAAAAAAAAAAATTGAATTTTCCGTAGAGGTGCTGCAAAAAGCGATAATGTAAAGTTGCTATGGAAAACATTTCAAAAACCAATTTTCTTTGGCGTAAAAATTCAAAGTCGTTTTCAAGACCAAAAACGCTGTAACTCCTTAATTTTTTCAAATTTCGAAACTTTTTGAGCATTCCGCAGTTTGAAATTCGAAGGCGATTCGTAAAGTAAGCAGTATTACTTGAAATGTCACATTTCATTTTTTTTGGGGTTTTTTTAGCAAAGGCTAACCCCTTATAAAAATTTTAAATTTTTGATACAAAAAAATTTTTCGAGTTAAGTATACAGCATTGACGATTATGGCAAAAAATCGGTTTAGTGCAACTCCTAAGTTTTTTTCTTTCAAAAAACAACCTCAAAATCGCAAAAAATGCAAAGAAAATCAATGCGAGTTTGAAATTGTATTGCTGTATCATTTGAAGTTGTTGTTGCCAATAAAAGACTCAAGTTTAACTCAAAAACAATTTAAATCTATCTTTATTTAATATACAATTGTGCGACAATTAATTCGTTTAACATTTACTAAAGTCTACAACTCACGAGCAACTAGCAAATGCTTTCGTCTTCGTCTGGCAGCTGAAGGGTAGCCATCTTGTTTTTTTCTCAGAAGACGACAAGTTCAGAGTTGCCACATCCACCACCTCCAGTGACCGAGTCAGGAAGTGCTTGAAATGACACACTTTTGCGAAATGGACATGGTTGTGTGCTTGAAGGTAGTTGTGGTAATTCTTTATCAATCGCTGGTGAATCTTGAACTGAAGACGAGATCATGTTTTAAGACGATAATGGAATAGTCCCCAGATCTCGACGTTGCATCTTGTGTTGGTTGTGGTTCTTGATGTTCTTTAACCGGTTATTCAGAATTATTGATGATGAAAGCATGTTTCAGACGATCGACGGATATGTTAACATTATTGCCCCTTATCATGATGGTACATATTCGATCTGAAATTCTTTGAACGAATTGTCCAGTATAAGGCGGTTCAAGAGGTTCTCTAACAGCATCTGTGGATAGAAAACATGAGTACAATCCTTAAGGTTCTTAAATATGAACATTTTGCTCTTGTTGTGACGCGAGGCTGAAAGAAATTTAAATAATCATGAAGTCTCTTTAAATTCTGATGATTCTGCAGGAATGTTTGATTGGCTGAAGAACTCGTAAGGTAACCGTATATGCCCCCAATATAGTTTAGGTGGCGAGGCTTGTAGATCTTCTTTAAAAGCCGTTCTTAAACCAAACATTATCGTAGGAAGTACTTCAACCCAAGACATATTACTGTGACACATTAATGCAGCTTTAAAAAATCTGTGTCAACTTTCTAATATTCCGTTTGATTGGGAATATTTGGCTGCTGTCCTCGTTCAATTAGATCCAGTTAAATTAACAAGTGCTTTGAATAATCCAGATTCGTATTGGGTCCCTTGATCTGTTGTTATCACCCTAGGACTAAAAAATATTCACTATATTCAAAGATAAAATTAATCTCCATAACATCTTCAGTGTCATACTCTAAATATAAGCTGTTTGAATAAAAATAAATTATGTACATATATAAAATAATTACTCAAAAAATAAAACTTAATAAATAAATTTTTAAATTACAACCAAAACGTAAAATCCAATTTGACTAAAAAAATATTGCCAAGGTTTGTGCTGACATCTCTTCCAAAGGCACTGCTACTGGTCAATGCGAAAAACTATCTATCATCGTAAGGAATATCTGTAACCTTGAACCAAAATCATCACAACAATATCTAGGTGGATATGATCAAATCGATGATCGGGAACATCTATTTTTCTGGGTGTAAGTCGATTATGTCTGGTAGTCTTGGATCTTTGGCACGAAAGACAGACGCAAGAGCAATTCAAAATTTACTTCTTCATTCCTAGCCAAATGTATTTATCTTCTCATACCGTTGGATTTGTGACTAAAATTCCTTTCCGTAGAGGTGCATGCAGCACCTCTAGCAATATTGTAAAGGTTTTTATAGAAAACATTGCAAAAGCTAATTTTTTGGGGGTAAAAATTCAAAGTCGTTTTCAAGGCCAAAAACGCTGTAACTCCTTCATTTTTTCGAATTTCGAAAATTTGTAAGCATTCCGCAGTTCGAAATTCGAAGACGATTCGTAAAGTAAACTGAATTACTTGAAATTTGACATTTTATATTTTTTGGATTTTTTTAGCAAAGGCTAACCCCTATGAAAATTTTCAATTTTTGATGCGAAAAAAAAAATCGAGTTGAGTATAGAGTATTGAAGATTATGGCAAAAAAAATCGGTTTAGCGCAACTCCTATGTTTTTTCTTCAAAAAACAAGCTCAAGATCGCATAATTGATATCCAAAAAACGCAAAAAAATCAAAGTGAGTTTGAAACTGCTGTAACATCCTTAGTTTTGCGAACTTCAAAATTCTGAGGACACCGTTGGATTCATGAAGAAAATCTCTTTCCGTAGTGGTGCTGGACGAAGCAATACTCTTTCCCATTTCCTTGAAATCTTTAGTGTATTGCATCAAAATCGCATAATTCATATCCCAAAAATTCAAAAAAACCAACTTGAGTTTGCAATTGCTGTAACTTCCCTATTTTGGCAAACTTTACAAATTTTCAGACACCGTTAGATTCGTGACAAAGATCCCTTTCCGTAGAGGTGCTACATGAAGCGATACTGTAAAGGTTGCTATGGAAAACATAGCAAAAACCAATTTATTTTGGGCGTAAAAATTCAAAGTCGTTTTCAAGGCCAACTACGCTGTAACTCCTTCATTTTTTCGAATTTCGAATATTTTCTAGCATTCCGCAGTTTGAAATTCGAAGACGATTCGTAAAATAAACTGAATTACTTAAAATTTCACATTTTATTTTTTTTGAAATTTTTTAGCAAAGGCTAACCCCTTATGAAAATTTTCAATTTTTGATGCGAAAAAAATTTTCGAGTTGAGTATACAGTATTGAAGATTATGGCAAAAAATTCGTTTTAGTGCAACTCCCAAGTTTTTTTTTCAAAAAACAACCTCAAAATCGCATAATCAAGATCCAAAAAATGCTAAAAAAATCAACAAGGGTTTTAAATTGCTGTTACATCCTTAGTTTTGCTAACTTCAAAATTCTGAGTACACCGTTGGATTCGTGACAAAGATCCCTTTCCGTAGAGGTGCTGCATAAAGCAAAATTGTAAAGGTTGATATGAAAAACATAGCAAAAACCAATTTATTTTGGGCGAACAAATTCAAAGTCGTTTTTAAGGCCAAAAACTCTACAACTCCTTAATTTTTTCGAATTTCGAAATTTTTTGAGCATTCCGCAGTTCGAAATTCGAAGACGATTCGTAAAGTAAACTGAATTACTTGAAATTTCCCATTTTATATTTTATGCATTTTTTTAGCAAAATGAAAAATTTTCAATTTTTGATGCGAAAAAAATTTTCGAGTTGAGTATTGAGTATTGAAGATTATGGCAAAAAAATCGGTTTAGCGCAACTCCTATGTTTTTTCTTCAAGAAACAAGCTTAAAATCGCATAATCAATATCCGAAAAATGCTAAAAAAACCAAAGTGAGTTTGAAACTGCTGTAACATCCTTAGTTTTGCGAAGTCCACATTTCTGAGCACACCGTTGGATTCGTGAAGAAAATCTCTTTCCATAATGGTGCTGGATGAAGCAATACTCTTTTCTATTGCCTTGAAAACTTTACGAGCATTGCTTCAAAATCGCATAATTGATATCGCAAAAATTCAAAAAAACTAACTTGAATTTGCAATTGCTGTAACTGCCTTAGTTTTGCAAACTTCACAATTTATCAGACACCGTTGGATTCGTAGGGAAAATCTTTTTCCGCAGAGGTGCTGCATAAAGCGATATTGTAAAGGTTGCTATGAAAAACATAGCAAAAACCAATTTATTTTGGGCGTAAATATTCAAAGTAGTTTTCAAGGCCAACAACGCTGTAACTCCTTCATTTTTTCGAATTTCGAATATTTTCTAGCATTCCGCAGTTCGAAATTCGAAGACGATTCGTAAAATAAACAGAATTACTTAAAATTTCACATTTTATTTTTTTTGCATTTTTTTAGCAAAGGCTAACCCCTTATGAAAATTTTCAATTTTTGATGCGGAAAAATTTTTCGAGTTAAGTATACAGTATTGAAGATAATCGCAAAAAATTCGGTTTAGTGCAATTCCTATGATGTTTCTTCAAGAAGCAAGCTCAAAATCGCATAATCAATATCCGAAGAATGCAAAAAAAAATCAACGTGAGTTAGAAATTGCTGTAATATCCTTTGTTTTGCGAACTTCATAATTCTGAGCGCACCGTTGGATTCGTGAAGAAAATCTCTTTCCGTAATGGTGCTGGATGAAGCAATACTTTCTTCTATTTCCTTGAAAACTTTACGAGTATTGCTTCAAAATCGCATAATTGATATCCAAAAATTCAAAAAAAAAACCAACGTGAGTTTGCAACTGCCGTAACTTCCTCTGTTTCGCGAACGTGGCAATATTTTATACACCGTTGGATTCGTGACAAAAATCCCTTTCCGTAGAGGTGCTACATGAAGCGATACTGTAAAGGTTGCTATGGAAAACATAGCAAAAACCAATTTATTTTGGGCGAAAAAATTCAAAGTCGTTTTCATTGGCCAAAAACGCTGTACCTCTTTCATTTTTTCGAATTTCGAAAAATTTTTAGCATTCCGCAGTTCGAAATTCAAAGACGATTCGTAAAGTGAATAAAATTACTTGAAATTTCACATTTTATATATTTTGAATTTTTTTAGCAAAGGCTAACCCCTTATGAAAATTTTAAATTTTTGATGCGAAAAAAATTTTCGAGTTGAGTATAGAGTATTGAAGATTATAGCCAAAAATTCGGTTTAGTGCAACTCCTATGTTTTTTCTTCAAGAAACAAACTCAAAATCGCGTAATCAAGATCCGAAAGGTGCTAAAAAAATCAACAAGGGTTTGAAATTGCTTTAACATCCTTAGTTTTGCGAACTTTAAAATTTTGATTCGTGAAGAAAATCTCTTTCCGTAGAGTTGCTGCATAAAGTGATACTGCAAAGGTTGCTATGAAAAACATTGCAAAAACCATTTTTTTTGGTGTAAAAGTTCCAATTCGTTTTCATAAGCCAAAAATGCTGTAAATCATTAATTGTTTTCGAATTTCGAAAATTGGTTAGCATTCCGCAGTTCGAAATTTCAAGACGATTCGTAAAGTAAACAGAATTACTTGAAATTTCACATTTCTTTTTATTTTTTTTTTAATTTTTTTGGCAAAAAAAAACCGTTATGAAATCTTTGAATTTTTGATGCAAATAATTTTTTTGAGTTGAGTTTTTTCTTCAAGAAACAAGCTCAAAATCGCATAATCAAAATCCGAAAAACGCTGAAAAAATCAACCTGAATTTGAAATTGCTGTAACATCTAAAGTTGTTGTTGCCAATAAAAGACTCAAGTTTAACATAACAATTATTTAAATCTGTCTTTATTTAATATTTAATATACAATTGTGCGACAATTAATTCGTTTAACATTTACTAAAGCCTACAGCTGAAGGCTGAACAACTCACGAGCAACTAGCAGTTGCTTTCGTCTGGTAGCTGAAGGGTAGCCATCTTGTTTATTCTCAGAAAACGACAAGTTCGGAATTGCCACATCCACCACCTCCAGTGACCGAGTCAGGAAGTGCTTGAAATGACACACTTTTGCGAAATGGACATGGTTGTGTGCTTGAAGGTAGTTGTGGTAATTCTTTATCAATCGCTGGTGAATCTTGAACTGAAGACGAGATCATGTTTTAAGACGATAATGGAATAGTCCCCAGATCTCGACGTTGCATCTTGTGTTGGTTGTGGTTCTTGATGTTCTTTAACCGGTTATTCAGAACTATTGATGATGAAAGCAAGTTGCAGACGATCGACGGATATGTTAACATTATTGCCCCTTATCATGATGGTACATATTCGATCTGAAATTCTTTGAACGAATTGTCCAGTATAAGACGGTTCAAGAGGTTCTCTAACAGCATCTGTGGATAGAAAACATGAGTACAATCCTTAAGGTTCTTAAATATGAACATTTTGCTCTTGTTGTGACGCGAGGCTGAAAGAAATTTAAATGATCATGAAGTCTCTTTAAATTCTGATGATTCTGCAGGAATGTTTGATTGGCTGAAGAACTCGTAAGGTAACCGTATATGCCCCCAATATAGTTTAGGTGGCGAGGCTTGTAGATCTTCTTTAAAAGCCGTTCTTAAACCAAACATTATCGTAGGAAGTACTTCAACCCAAGACATATTACTGTGACACATTAATGCAGCTTTAAAAAATCTGTGTCAACTTTCTAATATTCCGTTTGATTGGGAATATTAGGCTGCTGTCCTCGTTCAATTAGATCCAGTTAAATTAACAAGTGCTTTGAATAATCCAGATTCGTATTGGGTCCCTTGATCTGTTGTTATCACCCTAGGACTAAAAAATATTCACTATATTCAAAGATAAAATTAATCTCCATAACATCTTCAGTGTCATACTCTAAATATAAGCTGTTTGAATAAAAATAAATTATGTACATATATAAAATAATTACTCAAAAAATAAAACTTAATAAATAAATTTTTAAATTACAACCAAAACGTAAAATCCAATTTGACTAAAAAAATATTGCCAAGGTTTGTGCTGACATCTCTTCCAAAGGCACTGCTACTGGTCAATGCGAAAAACTATATCATCGTAAGGAATATCTGTAACCTTGAACCAAAATCATCACAACAATATCTAGGTGGATATGATCAAATCGATGACCGGGAACATCTATTTTTCTGGGTGTAAGTCGATTATGTCTGGTAGTCTTGGATCTTTGGCACGAAAGACAGACGCAAGAGCAATTCAAAATTTACTTCTTCATTCCTAGCCAAATGTATTTATCTTCTCATACCGTTGGATTTGTGACTAAAATTCCTTTCCGTAGAGGTGCATGCAGCACCTCTAGCAATATTGTAAAGGTTTTTATAGAAAACATTGCAAAAGCTAATTTTTTGGGGGTAAAAATTCAAAGTCGTTTTCAAGGCCAAAAACGCTGTAGCTCCTTCATTTTTTCGAATTTCGAAAATTTGTAAGCATTCCGCAGTTCGAAATTCGAAAACGATTCGTAAAATAAACAGAATTACTTAAAATTTCACATTTTATTTTTTTTGCATTTTTTTAGCAAAGGCTAACCCCTTATGAAAATTTTCAATTTTTGATGCGAAAAAAATTTTCGAGTTGAGTATAGAGTATTGAAGATTATGGCAAAAAAATCGGTTTAGCGCAACTCCTATGTTTTTTCTTCAAGAAACAAGCTCAAAATCGCATAATTAATATCCAAAAAATGCTAATAATTCTACATGAGTTTGAAATTGCTGTAACATCCTTAATTTTGCGAAGTCCACATTTCTGAGCACACCGTTGGATTCGTGAAGAAAATCTCTTTGCATAATGGTGCTGGATGAAGCAATACTCTTTTCTATTGCCTTGAAAACTTTACGAGCATTGCTTCAAAATCGCATAATTGATATCGCAAAAATTCAAAAAAACTAACTTGAATTTGCAATTGCTGTAATTGCCTTAGTCTTGCAAACTTCACAATTTATCAGACACCGTTGGATTCGTAGGGGAAATCTTTTTCCGTAGAGGTGCTGCATAAAGCGATATTGTAAAGGTTGCTATGAAAAACATAGCAAAAACCAATTTATTTGGGCGTAAAAATTCAAAGTCGTTTTCAAGGCCAACGACGCTGTAACTCCTTCATTTTTTTGAATTTTGAAAAATTTTCAGCATTCCGCAGTTCGAAATTCAAAGACGATTCGTAAAGTAAGCAATATTACTTGAAATTTCACATTTTATTTTTTTTGGATTTTTTTAGCAAAGGCTAACCCCTCATGAAAATTTTCAATTTTTGATGCGGAAAAATTTTTCGAATTGAGTATACAGTATTGAAGATAATCGCAAAAAATTCGGTTTAGTGCAATTCCTATGTTTTTTCTTCAAGAAACAAGCTCAAAATCGCATAATCAATATCCGAAAAATGCTAAAAAAATCAAAATGAGTTTAAAACTGCTGTAACATCCTTAGTTTTGCGTACTTCAAAATTCTGAGGACACCGTTGGATTCGTGAAGAAGATCTCTTTTCGTAATGGTGCTGAATGAGCAATACTCTTTTCTATTTCCCTGAAAACTTTACGAACATTGCTTCAAAATCGCATAAATGATATCCAAAAATTCAAAAAATCCAAAGTGAATTTTCAACTGCTGTATCTTCCTCAAATTTTGTGAACTTCACAATTTTTCAAATACCATTGGATTCGTGATAAAAATTCCTTTCCGTAGTGGTGCTACATGAAGCAATACTGTAAAGTTTTCTATGAAAAACATGGCAAAAAGCAAACTGTTTTTGGGCGTAAAAATTCAAGGTCGTGTTCAAGGCCAACAACGCTTTAACTCCTTCATTTTTTTGAATTTCGAAACTTTTTGAGCATTCCGCAGTTCGAAATTCGTAGACAATTCGTAAAGTAAACTGAATTACTTGAAATTTCACATTTTATATTTTTTGGATTTTTTTAGCAAAGGCTAACCCCTTATGAAAATTTTCAAATTTTGATGCGAAAAAATTTTTCGAGTTAAGTATACAGTATTGAAGATTATGGCAAAAAATTCGGCTTAGTGCAACTCCTTTGTTTTTTCTTCAAAAAAACAAGCTCAAAATCGCATAATCAATATTCGAAAAATGCTTAAAAATCAAAGTAAGTTTGCACTGCTGTAACATCCTCAGTTCTACGAACTTCACAATTTATCAGATACCATTGGATTCGCGACAAAAATCCCTTTCCTTAGAGGCGCTGCATAAAGCTATACTGTAAAGGTTGCTATGAAAAACTTTGCAAAAACCAGTTTGTATGGGCTATAAAATTCAAAGTCGTTTTCAAATCCAAGAACGCTGTAACTCCCTCATTTTTTCGAATTTCGAAAATTTTTAAGCATTCCGCAGTTCGAAATTCATACGTCTCTGCATCAGCCAGTTATAATCGCGTTGCAGTCTTTAAAAATTGAGATATTGAGCTGAAATTTGGCACGCAAGTTAAGTTTTTGATCGATCTGGTGGTCCCCCAGACACTTAACCCTGAAAAATATCAGCATGGCAAAATACCATGGTCGGTAAATTTGTCCTCTGTGGGGAAGGGGTGGACCCCCAGAAACTTAGTCCCGAAAGTTGTTATCAACTCAACTCCGCAATACCTTGCATTTGAGCCCCACATTGCCATGTCCGATTTAGAGGTGTTTTGGGGTTTAGGTTGGTCCCTAAAACACATAGCCCTGAAAACATATCAGCATTGTTCTTTACTCTCAAATATCATTTATTTAAACCCGATATTGCGATTGGTTTAAGGGGGCTTATAGGATGAAGCAACTGCCAAACACTAGGCTCCAAAATTGGATATCAAGTTCGTGTGGCCTTTTAGTGACTTTACTCTGAAAATATATATCAGATTCGTGTTGTACTTTGAAAACCTTTTATTTGAGGCCCATATTGCAATGCTCAGCAAATACGTCCTATTTGGGGGGTGTTATGGGAGTGGGTGGCCCCATAGACACTTTTTTCCCGAATTTGTGCTTTACCCAAATAACTTTCATTTGTGCCCCTTATTACTATGGCTGGTAAATTTATACTCTTTGTGGATGTTTTGGGGAGGGGTGCCCCCCCAAACACTTGGTCCCACATTTGGATATTAAATTTGCATTCTTCTCTCAAAAACCTTTATTTGAGCCCCATATTGCCATTATCACTAAATAGGCGGTGTTTGGGGGTGTTTTTGGGAAGGTGTGGAACCCAGAAACTTGATACCGAAAGTGGGTTTCAATTTCGTGCTCTACTCCCAAATACCTTTCATTTGAATCTCATTTTTCCATGGTCGATAAATATGTCCAATTAAAGAGTGTTTTAGATTCTGGGGTGGTCTCCCAAACACTTGGTCCCACTATTGGATATCGGATACGTTTTCTACTCTCAAATACCTTTCATTTGAGTCTCATATTGTCGTGATTGGTTCATATATATACTTGGTGGGTTTTAGGGGTGGGGCAGCCCCCCCCCCCCCCCCCTAGACACCCCACCCGAAATTTGGATACCAAATTTTTGCTATTAGGTTATTGTAAGAGGGCAAACAACATTTCGCTTAAATCGCAGCACCCATCTCTGAGATCTGGCGTTTTATGAAAATTGGGGTTAGGGGGAGTTTCCCCCCCCCCCCCCCCTCCCTTCGCATATAAAAACATTCCCTCCCTTCGCATATAAAAACATTTAGTACTTTATTTTCACCACAGGATCAATATGTGAATTTCACCATTTGTGAATTTGTTTGTAACACCCAGGAGGAAGAGAGATAGACCCATGGATAAGTATACCAGTAGACTCAGAATGACTTTCTGATTCGGCTATATGCGGCTGTCTGTCCCTTTGTCTGTCTGTCCATGTTAATTTTTGTACAAACTTCAGGTCGCAATTTTCATCCGATCGTCTTCAAATTTGGTACAGGTATCTTTTTCGGCCTAGAGACTACGCTTATTGAAATTGAAAAAAATCGGTTAAGATTTGGATATAGCTCCCATATATATGTTCGTCCGATTTGCAGTAATAACGCAATAAAATCGTCGTTTGTTAACCGATTCTCTCGAAATTTGGGTGGAAGGATTTTGTCCGATTCTCTTGAGATTTAGCAGCAAGGATTTGCTTAATATTTCTGGTGAGTTTCATAGAAACCGGTCCAGATTAAGATATAGTTGCCATATACGTATATCGCCCGATTTTCACTTTTAGAGCCACTGGAAGCGTTTTTATTGACCAATATTTTTTACGGATTGTTTTTATACGGATTGTTTAATAACTCATCTGCAAACATCCGCCGAGGTCCGTCAAAATTGGTTCGGAATTAGATTAGCGCCCACTTTGTACCTATAGGGAGGTGTAGAGTAATTTAAAGTCGGCACCGTACGACTTTTGCCTTTCCCTACTGCTTATATATAAGAATTGGTATAACTAGATTTCTATAAAAACAAATTTCAAAGTTGATTTTCACAAAAAATTTCGAAGTCGGATTATTCTTTTTTTAATTTTAATCGAAATTAGATTTTTATAGAAAAGTTTGTGTTCATTTTACTTTGATAGAATATTTCGTCGAAATTTCATTCAAATCATTTTTTTTTTTTTTGATTTTCGTACAATATATTTATCAGTTTATTTGATTTGTTTTATTACAAAAATATTTTTTGTAACAGAAATTCTCTTCTCCCAAAATGCTCTTATATCACTTGTGATGGAAATGAAAACATTGGTCTATTTTTAATTTTTAATATTTATTTTTTTCAATTTTATTCTAATTTATAGTTTTTGCCTTAGAAAAACTAAATCGCTTTTGTTTTCTTATCTTTTAGATATCTTAACGAAAGAATGAGAGATAGGGGATAGAGAGAAAAAAGCCTGCTCTCCCCCAATGCGCAAGCCAAAGGGGAGCCAAATTCGACTTTTTCAAGCTAAAATGTTTTTCGTTTTTTAAACTTATACACACACTTAAGCATACTACAAACATAAACTGTTTTCTATTTTAATTTTAATTTATTTAATTATTGATTTTTCTTTACGCCATTTTGTTGCTATATTTTGCTGTTTTTCTTCTACACACCAATATGCGGGCGCATGCTTACTAAGTTGTTTGCAATCCACCAGATGTTGATTGTTTGTTCCTTTAGAATTGATAGAGGCCTCTCTCCTACATGGAGGAGCAGGTGGGGTGTTGGTGTTGATGAGCGAACAAACACACTAACTCTTACAAGCTATTGAAACACAAAGCCTTTGCCAAAAATTATCAATTAATTTTTCTGTCTGCTCTTAAATATATGCATATGCTTTCGCTTTAATTGTTTATCAGTGTTTAATGCATTACATTATTCGTGTGTGTGTGTGTAGCAGTGTGTATATGAAGGTATGCATGTAGATGTTTGTTTTATGCTGCATGTATGCACTATACGTAGATAATAGTATATATGTATATAGACTTAATAAAACAGTTCGAAAATATATCTACAGTTAATACGATTTATCTTGGTTTCTTGTTGTTGTTGTTGTTGTTGTTTGTTGACGATACAGGACAATTTCGAGTAAATATAATTAAGATGTTTTGTTTTTGTTTTTCATGTATTTTTTTTTTTGTAAAATATAACTATGTACATTGTTTTTGTAACTCTCTCACTTTAAGAACGTCATTTAAACGACGAATATTATTGAACAGCTTAAGTCGCTCTCATAGCTCTCTCTTGCAATACAAAGTTTTTTTTTTTTAAGAAAATACTCATGGCATTAAGAGAGGCTGAGAGAGCGAGAGAGAGAAACCGAAAGTGAGAGCTAACAAGTCGAGGTCGCGTTTTAAATGTCCCTTCAGCTTTGCGAGACTTATTTTATGGGTCATTTACCATTTTACAATTATTCGTTGATACTAACTTCGTGATTCGTTCTAGTGTAGTTATGCCTTAAGGTATGTTTTTTATAGGGTAGGGTGGGTGTGCTGCTGGGCTGCCTGATCGCAACATAGTATTTTGGGGGTTTGATTGCTTAGAGATTTAAATTCTACATTGTGGTTTTACAATTACAGAGACAACGACAAATATATAGTCTTTCTTTCTTTCTGCTTCTTCTACTTTGCTTCATTCTAATTTTAGAATATACTGGGTAACCTAATGCATATCTATGAAACTGTACAACGTTGTGGGTACCATTCCTTCATAGCTTAGATTATGCTTTCGTATGCATTTCGCTGCTAGGCAAGCTAACGACGTATATTTGAGAGTATTCACAGTTTCATGGATTTTCTTGGGCTTTATGAGTGACTCAAATGTTTCACCAGCTTTATTGCGAGCATCCTGCAAAGAGAAAAAATGGAAAGAAAACATGAGATTTGTAAAGTAAACATAACCCCCAAAACAATTTCATGCAAGCCCTTAAAAATGTAGCCTACTTTTAGGAGAGAAGGAAAAATCATATAAAGAGTTAGTTAGAGTTAGTTAAAACATGGTACACAATATAGAGAATCTTATATAAAGGGTGATTTTTTTGAGGTTAGGATTTTCATGCATTAGCATTTGACAGATCACGTGGGATTTCAGACATGGTGTCAAAGAGAAAGATGCTCAGTATGCTTTGACATTTCATCATGAATAGACTTACTAACGAGCAACGCTTGCAAATCATTGAATTTTATTACCAAAATCAGTGTTCGGTTCGAAATGTGTTCATTCACCGTAACGTTGCGTCCAACAGCATCTTTGAAAAAATACGGTCCAATGATTCCACCAGCGTACAAACCACACCAAACAGTGCATTTTTCGGGATGCATGGGCAGTTCTTGAACGGCTTCTGGTTGCTCTTCACTCCAAATGCGGCAATTTTGCTTATTTACGTAGCCATTCAACCAGAAATGAGCCTCATCGCTGAACAAAATTTGTCAAAATTTGAACACATTTCGAACCGAACACTGATTTTGGTAATAAAATTCAATGATTTGCAAGCGTTGCTCGTTAGTAAGTCTATTCATGATGAAATGTCAAAGCATACTGAGCATCTTTCTCTTTGACACCATGTCTGAAATCCCACGTGATCTGTCAAATACTAATGCATGAAAATCCTAACCTCAAAAAAATCACCCTTTATAACCAGTAAGGAAGGGCAAAAGTCGGGCGGTGCCGATTGTATAATACCCTACACCCTATAAGTACAATGTGGGAGCTATATCCAATTTTGAACCAATTTTGATGTACCTCGGCCAGATGTTTTGAGATAGTTTATTAAACATCCGTATCAAAATTTCGATCAAGTATTCTCAAACTGTAATAACTACGGTTGACAAATGGCAACATTACTGCAAATACCTAAAATCTGACAAACATATAGACAAACATAGACACAAACATATTTTCTAATTATTTTAAATTTTCCAAGGCCAAACTGGTCATTATTATCATAAATAACATCATTATTAATTTATTTCTAACTTCTCTAAACTATAACGCATTTCTATTTATTTAAAATTAGCTCTGCAATATGCGTACAGATCTGCGTGGGCGTTCACATTACCCCTCTTGCCTCTTTTGTGCATACTTATACACCAGCAGCTTGTGCGTTGCCACCCCCCTAATGCAGAGGCTGAGCATAGGTCGAGTTTGATATAGAACGTAACAACAACCACATATCCGGGATTACAAAATAACAGCACGCAAATCAATACGCCAATGCATAATCACACGCACTTTAGTATTTTTGCTTTACATTGCGAATGCCTGCATGTGCAACGATCAAACTATAGCTTGGCAATCCAATAAATAGATAGTCAATGACTCCCAACATCAAATATGCTGGAACTAAGTTTTTGGGACATACATACATTTGCCACATAAGTTGGTTTATTGTACGATACATACATTTGTTTTAGATTTTAAGACTTTTTAACTTTTGTTTTATTTAAAAACTCCATCTTCTTTTTGGACCTCCAAGCGATCAACAATGATAAGTACTTTGGCTTATAAATTGTGGAAGCTTTTTTCCAAAATTAGACGCGCTTGCAATGGCTCTAGGAGTGAACTTCGGTCGATATAGATATATATGACAGCTATATCTAAATCTGAACCGATTTCTATGAAATATTGAGAGAAAAAGAGAAAATCCTTCCACAAAATTTCGAGAGAGGAGTTTCTATCTCTTCCTTCTGGATGTGGGTGTTACAAACAAATGGATTAAGTTACAATACCCTGTATCACAGTAGTGGTGTAGGGTATACAAATTGAGTGTTGGCATAGAAGTTTCATACAACCACTTAAAAATGTAGCCTACTTTTAGGAGCAAAAGAAAAATCCTATACAAAGTTAGTCAATTAGTTGTTGTTGTTTTTGTAGCAGTGTGTTGTACACTGAGACGGCAGCCCTTGCCGATGAATTACTCCATCGGGTCAATCCGGTACGTCCAACCGGCTGCCATGGGATTGCTTGTTGTTGTTGTTGTAGCAGTGTGTCCCTATCCAGGAACAATGCGACTAAGATGGGGTGCTTTCGGAGGGATATGGGTCTGAGTCGAGAGGGTCTGGCTGGCCAGTTAAGCAGGTGACGTTCATCGTATGGTCCCTGGTCACAATCGGGACATACATCTTCTACGTCGGCATCAATCCTTGCTCTGTAGGAGTTGAGTCCTTGCTCTATAGGAGTTTAGGCGGGTGCATCTGCCGGATCGTAATGGAGCCAGAACGACTCTGGTTTGCAGGGGGAGGTCAATTTCTTCAGGTGCAATGGAAGGTGGTCGTTCTCCAAGGACTACATACACCCGGTAGCTATTTACCGCATCTGCATGAATGTTGTCTAGACCTGCTTGATATGCCGCTTGATCTAGAGGTTCTCTCTTGTAGCGCTGAACCTCACGCCTTAAGGCTTCTGAGCGGTGGATAGCTACAACAAGATGATGATTGGGATGTTACCTACGATAACAGCCCAGTAGGTATTGCTTAGACAGCATGTAGTTATGTCTTCCACGGGTAGGATCTTTGTCTCCTGATGGAGGTGGTCCACATGAGAAGTGAGGAGATAGCCCGTCGCAGTTCGAAGGGCGGCATTCTGACAGATCTGAATATTATTCCACTGCGTATCACACAGCTGACGAGACCACACTGGCGCTGCATAACTCACCACAGACCAGCCAATTGCTTTGCACGTGGTCAACAAGGTTTCTTTGTCAACACCCAAGCGCTGCCGATAAGTGACTTAAGGTCCTTGTTTCTACTTTCGACTTTATCCCAAATTGCTGTGGCATGTGGAAAGAATGTGTAGGAGCTGCCAAAGGTGACGCCAAGTATTTTGGGACACTTGATGGTCGGAATCATTTCTCCATCGACCATCACAGTCAGCTCAGTAATCACCTCACGCATATTTGTAGTGAACAATGTGGCTGAAAATTTGGTGGCAGATATCTTCAGATCTCTTGTAGTGAAATATGGGGCAAGTTCGTTGAGGTAGACGTTCAACCTATGCAGAGTTTCAAAAGTGCCAATTTTATAACCTCACCTTGGAGTACTACTTGACTTGGACCCGGCACGGGATAACTATGAGCACCAAACGGGCAGGAACTTTCAATTCCGATCCGAATGTGGCTCATCGTTATCATTAGAAGCTTTGGCTGCGAGCTAGCGGGCGCGTCCACAGGTTGCGGATGGCTTCATACGGAGTAACTGTAATTGCAGTCGCGGACAATTAGCGGTATCGAGTGGAGAGTCGCAGTGATAAGATGTACGGCACCGGCGCTTGCTTAAATACTAACATGACAAGGCGAGTTTATGGGTGCCCTAAATAACGAAAGACAATCACGAGGAACGAGCTTGCTTATCTATAGAAGCTTGAAGACGATCGCTAACTCCACATTCAAAAATTGCTGCAACAACTAGACTTAGATTTCTTACTCCAAAATTTCGAAAACCCCAGCAACCATACAAGTATTTCACTATCCAACGTTTCGGTCCCAGCGGCAATGTCCTCAAAAGCGTGACCTCTTTCTTGTTCAATGTTCAATCTTTTTTGGTTTCTACTATCAAAGACATGAAAAACTTATCTCAAATTACAAGTGTAATTTTTACCATACGTCACATCTAGCGGAAAGCCTTATCTCTAATCGCACCATATATTATTGACTTCGTTATAGTTGCTACGGCCATTCCAAGCGTCATAGCTTTTGTTGTCCCACTAATGAAATTCCATATCACATACAGTAAAGTACGATTAATTCGAATCGTAGACGGTTTTATTGGGGCGTTTCCAGATTAAAACTACGTACGAGACCAGTCAATGTACTGCATTATTGTAAAGTCTCTGTTATAATGATGGCATTATCCAAGTCATATTAATTTTATAGTAATAATAAAAAATCTGCTACTTCCTATACATAGAAGCAAAAAAATGCATAAATGTAAATTTTCTTATAAACATCTCATTTAGGAGCTTGAATTGGCTATCACTTAGTTTCCTGTATAAGTTATATTCGATTCAAGTTTCCGCTCAATGCTAGGGGATCTTCTATGCCTAGACATACAGTATTTGCGGGATACATTTGTAAGAATAGGAAAGAATCTCTCTGAACCAAACAAGGAGAGAGCCTATCGTGTGACCTCTTTAATATCCTGCTGGAGAAGATTATACGAGATGCAGATGTCAATAGATATGGCACACTACTAACGGAGCAACAAATGCTACTCGCCCATTCCCTCTACATCGATATCATAGGTCTGTCACCAAAAGTAGTAGTAGCCTTTGAAAGAATCGAAAGGGAATCAGTGAAAATGGATGGTATCAACCACCAAAATGCCCTGTACAATCGATCAGATAAAGAAAATGCAGAACTTTGAGGTAGTCAGCAAGTTTATCTACCTCGGCACCGCCGTAACCGAAACGAATGACACCAGCTTTGAGATAAAGCGAAGAAACAGATGCAACTTTGGACCTGGCAAACAGATGCAACTTTGGATCAAGTAAGCAGTTTAACAAAAAGACCACCTTTCGACAGGCAAAGATTACACTATACAAGACACTGATACTACCCATGTTCAATCCCATGGCAGCCGGTTGTACACACCGGATTGACCCGATGGAACCCTCATCGGCAAGGGCCGCCGTCTCAGTGTACGTGTTCGTCATGCGTGAGGCACATCCCGGAGTGCCTTCTCCGCACGCTTCTGGTCCGTGCCGGGATTGAAAAGAACCCTGGACCGTGGTTCTGTTCGGTTTGCAAGAACCTCCTTCATCATCGGTCGGTGTCAGTGAGGTGTAACCGGTGCATGGAGTGGGTACATTTCCGATCTTGCTCTGGCCTCACTTCACTATGGGAGTATAGTCATACTGGATATGTCGCAAGGTGATGTGTGACGGGTCACAAGCGTCGTCATCGTCGCCTTCTGCGTCCTCGTCGTCGGACTATGTCTGGCCATAATCTTATGGTTCTAGGTAACTTTAATGCGCATCACGTTTCATGGCATTCTCCCCTAGGTAACGACCAGAGGGGCATAGCTTTGGCAGAGCAGATTGAATGAGGATGCCGCCACTGGGATTACGAGGATGTGTAGCAGCTCACCAGACAATTCCATTACATCCACTGATCTCCTGAGTGACGAAACCTAGCAAGCCGTCATCTCTTTGGGGTCAGACCACCTCCCACCAGCCGGTCGAATATCCCAAGTGCGGCCCAATTTCCAGGCCCAGGCAGTGGTGCTCGGAGACAAGTGTGATGAGATTCGTTGTACGAATCCCACTAATCCCAGAATCAGGGTAGTCAACGAACATAGGCGAAATTTGGGGCTGGAACACTTGGAGCAATGTAACTTAGGCACCGGTTTGGGCAAGCTGTGGTCTACTGTTAAGTCAATCTCGAACCCCGGTAGACAGGATGACGGGACCTCAGTCACTTTTGGCAACGTAACCGTGATTGGTCCGAAGAGATGCCTCAGGTTGTTCAACCGTTTATTTATTGTGCATCGCGAGAGTGACAGGGCAAGGGAGAGAGCCATTCCCCGTATCCGTGGTCTCCGAGCCGATGGACAGTCATCACAATTTGCCGTGAACAAAAGTACGAATGTCATCCGTGGCGCCAAATCATCTAAGACGTTGGGCCCCGACGAAGTCTCTACACTCATGCTGAAGAATGTGGATTTACCTGAAGTTGGGTACCTTACTACTGTCTTCAACCTTTGTCTGTGAACACTCTTAAAGTTCCCGATGTCTGCAAAATGTGCAGAGTTAATCTGCTGCTGAAGCCTGGAAAGGACCTGGGGGAGTCGTACAGACCAATCTCTCTTCTATCATCAGTAGCAAAGACGCTTGAGACATTACTCCTCCCAAATCTCATATGTCGACGATTGTTCGTCATGGCATCAAGCCCACCGGATGCCACCGTAGCGCAGAGGTTAGCATGTCCGCCTATGACGCTGAACGCCTGGGTTCGAAACCTGGCGAGACCATCAGAAAAAAAAAATATAAAAAAAATTTCAACGGTGGTTTTCCCCTCCTAATGCTGGCAACATTTGTGAGGTACTATGCCACGTAACAACATGACCTAGCCTTGCGTGGGCTAGGTCATATTGTCAGAACGAATGAAGGAGCTCCAGCAAAGAAGTATTTTGAAGGCAAACACGGTGGTACACGCAAACCCAGCACTCAGTATCATAAGCGCAACTAGAACCTATGCGCCATGGTGGCCTAAAATTTAAAAGTCTAACTCATCGTAGAAAAACCTCTCATAAGAGTAAAAAAAAAATCATAAAACTTATCAGTCACATTTTCTCCAATATAATGTATAAACTATTCTAAAACACTTACTATATGCGCTCCATTATCCAACAGGACCTTTGCAATATTTGGCCATTTGGGATATACCAAAGCGGCCAGATGCAAAGGGGTATTGCCCAAATCATCGGTAGCATTAGGATCTGCTCCCACCTCCAACAAAGCCTTGGCTAAATACGGTGAGGGAAATTGACATGCTGGATAACGGCCAACCAAAGTGCCCTCACGATAGCAGGCATAATGCAGAGCTGTACGTCCAGAGCGAACAGCAACATTGAGACGATTTAATTTGTAGAGGGCCACTAGGATATCTCTTCGCATTTTGGGACAGCAGCTCTCATCATCTATTAGCCAGGCTAATAGGCAACCAATGTGTAAAGCACTGACCAGAGCACGACTGAGAGCATTGGGATCGTTATTGCAATCATGAATGGAGGAGGATGAAGATGAGGCGGAGGAGGAGGAGGAGACGACTTGTTGTTGTTGCTGATGGTGGTGATGATGCTGATGCTGATGCTGCTCCTGCTGGTGTTGTTCTGCGGCTGAGGTTGTTGTGCTGCTCTTCTGCTGTTCCATCGACCAACTTTGTCCTGCAAGTGAGGAGGAGGAGGAGGAGACAGTAGCAGCAACTGATTGCAACAATTGTTGCTTTTGAAAATTGGACAAACCTCGCTCAACCTCAATGACAGCCTTATTGAAGATCATCAACATGTCACAGGCCTCTATGGAGGGCACCACACGACCCCGTGGTAATAAACGGCCCGCTTCCATCATCATAAAGCTAAAGAGTTCGGCAAAGGATAGCAACGAGGATTGGGTCATGGGACTTAGGGGTGGTAGGATTTTCTGTTGCATCGTTAAAGCATACGTCCAAAGGTCAATGCACCGATCGAAACGACCTGCGTCGGCATAATGAGCACCTCTGTAAGAAGCAAACAAACGGAAATATTAAAACCATATTTTAGGCTCCCCTCAGGAATGACAACTCACCTAAAGCGTATATAATAACTAGTATCTGGATGTGTGGGACCTAAGATCCTTTGTCTAATAACTAATGCCTGCATGCGCATTTCGTCCGGATCCAAGACAAGTTCTTCCAAATCCTCTATGGTCGTCACCTCTGTTACATACTCGTAGGCAGCTATGGGCTCGTGGACTTCTTTTGGTATCTTCGGTACTACATTACGCTCCTCCATGGCTCTTCGCCACAGCGATAGAGCACTAACCATGTCGCGTTTCTTATCCACATAGGTAGCGCCCAACAGTTCCAGGGCATCGATGCGGCTCTCTCGTGTAACACAGGGCAAGGTAATTAAATGTTCAACAATGGGCACATGGCCCGTTACACTAGCTGCCAGCAGCGGTGTCATGCCATAGTAGTCCACCTCCATTGTGGCACCATGTTTCAAGAGTAACTGCAATATCTCCAAGGAACCCGATTCGGCACAATCGTGCAACGCTGTATTACCCTTCACACTGCATCGATTCACATTCGCCTTGAGTGACAACAAATACTTGGCAATCTTAAAGTGTCCCTTGTAGCAGGCAATCATTAGGCAGGTGTGACCATGGCGATTTGCCACTTCGAAATCGGCACCATTGTGTATTAAATATTTGACTATTTCAAAATGGCCATCGAAACATGCTGCTCTCAGGGGTGTTGAATTCGTTCGTGTCGTACTATTCACATTTGCTCCATGTCTGACTAAGAGTTTGACTATGCCCAAATGGCCGGCCGCCGAGGCACACCACAGGGGTGGGGCGTCTTCAATTGGTTCGCCATCGAAACTGACTGAGCCCACTTGTTCCACATCTGCCTGGCACCATGTTAATAAATATTCTACAATTTTGCTGTGTCCATTGCGACAGGATATGACCAAGGGTGTGGCGCCATTGACTTTCGATGATATGAGCATAGAAATCTCTGAAGCTGATCTGCCATTGAGAGCACTCTGTAATGAGAAAGAAATGGGGAAAAAATTTAAGTAAAATAGAAACTACAACATGTTTTAAAAATGATTAAAATATAAACACCGAATGCAAAACTTTGCCTGAATAGAGAAACGCTGACTATTCGGGTCTCCTAGCATAGGTAATCAAAGAATATGGGATCCTAATGGCGGAAAGTGGAGAGACACCACCAAATATTGCGTATTGCCGATTGGCGGAACTGAAGCAGTTTACCACTCCACCCTTTAAAAGAAATCTCACTAAAATTTGAGTACATAGATTGGGAACCTAAAATTGTTGTAGCACATTTTGTTGACCAATATCCCCGGACTATGTATGTTGATGTTGTATGGTTCTGCAAAGAATTTTAATGATCTACTGTGACTTAAGATTGCTGAATGAAAATGAAATCACAAGCACGAAGTTAATTTTTAGTGGTCCCAAGAATTTTTCAAGTTTTAACTTGGATTTTATAAACAAATTTTATTCGTTTCGGTTTTTAGTTCTAGCTGGATTTTTTCTAAGCCTCGGTTATGCGATCAGTTTAAGAGGGCTTAACTGGTTTTTAATCCCCATCATTCCTGTTATTCTCTTGCACTCTCTTCCTATCTCTCTCTTCCTCTCTCTCTTACTTTCTTCCCTTCTCTATTATTCTTTATTTCCCATTCTCTTACTCCTTTTCTCTCTCATTACCATCCGTTCTCTATTTCCCTCTCTATTCCCCTTTCTTTTTCACTCTCTATTTCCCTCTCTCTTCCTTCCCTTTCCCTTCCCTTCTCTCTTCCCTTCTCTCTCCCCTTCTCTCTTCCATTCCCTCTTTTCCTCCTACACATTCATCTTTCTCTCTTCTACTCGTTCACTCTTATTATTTTTATTACTATTACTCTTCCCTTCTCTCTTTATAACCTCAATTCTCATTCCTCTGCATATCTCTCTTCCTTTCTCCCTTTGTATTGTATGTAACTTCCTTTCGTTCTATCTTTATAACTTCCTTTCTCTTCCTCTCTCTGATCCGTTTTCTCTCTCTCATACTACTCATCCCACATCTCTTCATCTTTTGACTTCTCTTTCACTCTCCTTCTCTCTCTTTTTCTCTTATTCACTCTATATCTTCCTTTCGCTTTGTCTCTATCTACCACACTCTTTCCCTGTTGGTGCGAAGTCGGACTGGAATGTAATTGGAAACCTTAAATTCCCCTGAAACGTTGGTCAATGATTTGGACTGTATATGATATGAACTGCCTGTTTCTTTCTCTGCTCTCTCTTTGTCTTCCAATGTTTTAGGTCGATTGTAAAGCTGGAAACCATTTCCTTGGAGGTATTGACCTTTGCGTCAAAGGCAAAGCAAGACAAGACCATACACAATGCGAGTGGGGGATTTGGGATTGATTAGGGGCTTAACTCGTATTTTACTATCCGTTTTTTTCTTCTATTTTTCTCTCCTCTCTCCATTTCCCTCTTTCCCTTTCTATGTCTCTCTTGCAGATTTGTCCATGAAGGCTCTATAAAGGAACAGGGGCTAACTTCTTACATACCAAAGTATGCTATACGATTCAAGTTTAAGCTCAATAATAAGGGGCCTCCTTTTTATAGGCCAGTCCGAAGGGCGTGCCGCAGTATGACACATCTTTGGAGAGAAGTCTTTACATGACAAAGCACCTCACAAATGTCGGCAACATTAGGAGGGGATAACCACAACTTAACATTTTTTTAAGATGTTCTCACTAGGATTCGCACCGTCATAGGCGGAAATGGTAACCTCTGCGCTACGGTGGCTTTCTCTAACTGCTTCTATCTCTCCTTTTCTTCTGCTTCAATCTATCTCTCTCTATCTACCTCCCTATCTCTCTATCTCCTTTATTATCCTTTCTCTCTATCTCCATCTCTTTCTCGCTCAATCTATTTCACTATCTCTCTCGATCTCTCTTTCTATTGGGTTGCCCAAAAAGTAATTGCGGATTTTTCATATAGTCGGCGTTGACAAATTTTTTCACAGCTTGTGACGCTGTAATTGCATTCTTTCTTCTGTCAGTTATCAGCTGTAACTTTTAGCTTGCTTTAGAAAAAAAGTGTAAAAAAAGTATATTTGATTAAAGTTCATTCTAAGTTTTATAAAAAATGCATTTACTTTCTTTTAAAAAATCCGCAATTACTTTTTGGGAAACCCAATAGATTCCCTCTCTATCTCACAAACTTCTCTCTATCTCTTTATCTTCTGTCTCTATTGCCCTCTCTCTCTATTTTCTCTCTCTATCACCAACTCTCTCTCTCTCTATTTTTTCTATCCCCTTCTTTCTATCTATATCTCTACCTTCCTCTATCTCCCTCTCTCTATCTATAACTCTACCTTCCTCTACCTCCCTCTCTCTATCTATATATCTCTATTCTTCTACCTTACTTCATCCAATATCTCTTTTTCCCACATGTTTTCTATATTTTCCTCTCTGTTCTTCTATTTTCCTACCTCTTCGTCTATTTTCCACCCTCTTCGTATCTCTCTTACTGTTCTAGTCATTCCGTTTGTAACACCTCGCAATATTGATCTGAGAACCTATAGAGTACGTATTTTCTTGACCATCTTGCCATACTGAGCTGATCTAACCATGTTCATCCGTCTGTCGAAATTACGATTACTTTCGAACGAATAAAGATATACGCTACAATTGTTGCACCGATACTTCTTATCGATGTATATCGTTTGGGGCATATCGGTTCAGATTTGGATATAGCCCATATAAACCATATACACCAATCCTCAATTTTGGCTTCTTGAACCCCTAGTGGAAACTGAAGTCTTTCACCCGATTTGACACAAGGATTTTTCTTAAATACCGTTATCTCGATAAGAATTCTTGAGATCACATAATCCTTAATCAATCCCGATTTGAGTGTTATAAAGAAATTCAAATACAAACTGAGTTAATAAGAGAAAACTTTTTGCGGATTCCATGATGGTGGGTACCCAAGTAGAGCTGGCAAGCTATCGCTATTCGCAACAATCGATATTTACGATATTTCTCATAATAAATATCGATACTATCGTTTATTTCCCATCACCTATATTTCAAACGAATATTAGAAGTAAAAATCAAGTGATCGATTTATATGGAAGCAATATCAATGCACAGACTGATATAAAACCAAATTTAACAGTTAAGTCAGTTGAAAGTCATGAGAGAAATCATTGTACAAAATGTAAGCCCAATCGGATGAAAATAGCGCCATCTATAGGCGCAATGTGTCTTATAGGATACATTCAGTGTCGGGTAGCTTATTTTTGTTCAATTAAAAAAAATAACTTTGACGTTAGTATCGATAGGAAAAATATCAATCGATATTCAGACAAAAAATAAAATATCGATAGTATCGACAGTGCCATATTTTGCCAGCTCTATACCCAAGATTCTGTGCGGCCAAACTTGTTTTATAGTGATTTTATATTGATTTGTGGTCAAGCCATTTTTTATTAAACCACTGCCAGCACGTTTATCCGCTTTTTATTCACAATAGCAAGTTCTACAAACTTTCCTTAAATGAAATAAAAGTTCTTTGTGTTTTATTAAAATAATCTTTTGAATTTGCCATTAAAGGAAATTGCAAGTTTTTTTCTCTACTGGCACTACATGATGTTTATATCTATAAAACAAATGAATAATGATGTATTTATTGTTTATAAATGCCAACAAAAATTCAAAACATCTTTCCTTATAAAGAAGAAAACAAAAAACGAAAACTTTATTAAAATATTCAAACAAATAACGTGAGTTAATGTACATAGATAGAGGTAGTACATATTTAGACAAAAGAGCCAACTGAGCTTTGACAATTTATAACAAATAAAGACAAGTTATCTGTTCTTTACGAGTTTATATAAAAGTTGATTATTAGATTTTATCTTAAACGAAAGCAATTACTTATATGTGATGGGAATATACTTTTTGGATTTTCAGGAAATATAGAAATACAATGGTAGAAATCAGTTAACATTTTCAGATTTAATTTATGATATATTGACAAAAATGGCAGTGAACTAATAAATCAAATCCTTCCAAAAAAGGCCTATGGGAGGGCTTTTGAACTTTGGTACCTCCAATTTCATGCCAAATGAAATTTCAAAAATGTCCACTGATTAAAAAGAGATTGATAACAAGTAAAAAGGCGTTATATTCGGCCGGGCTGAACTTTGGATACCTACCACCTCGGGTATATATGTAAACCACCTTTCGTCGAAATCCGGTTAAAAAAGCATACCTTATGCCTCATAACAGCTATATAGAAATAGGTTCCGATTTGGACCAAAATTCATTATTCAATTGTTTATAACAAAATATTGTTCTTTTTAGTAAATATATCTAAAAATAAACCGATCTGAACCATATACAATGCGGATGTCGAAAAGCCTAATATTAGTCACTGTGTCAAATTTCAGTGAAATTGGATTATAAATGCGCCTTTCTGTGTAGCCAAAACTTTAAATCGAGATATCGATCTATATGTCAGCTATATCTGGTCTGTATACTGTATGCCAATACTTAAATCGATACCTGTAAGCAAAATAGAGTATATACTGGTTGAGGTATCTACACTTAATAACACTAAAGTTTCATTAGTTTGCTTTTATCGTCCACGCAATAATGTTGAATATACTGATATGTTAGAGAACATAAAAACTGTTTCTTTGAACTACAATGTTATTGTCATTACTGGTGACTTCAATAGTAATATCCTGGTTGAAAATACTCTTACAAATTACATGGAATCACTTGAACTCTTTTTGACTAACTCAACTGTTTCTACACATTTCACAAGCACATCTTCAAGTCTTCTCGATCTGTTTTTCGTGAGTCAAAAGTCAAAGGTATTGTTATATGATCAGTTATCTGCTTATGGATTTTCTAAACATGATTTGAATAAAACTAAAACCTATCGAGATTTTAAAAATATTGTTTTTATTGCATTAAATCGAAATTTTTCTGGAATACATTGCGTTTTTATTTATCAACTACCGACTTTATTTATCAACTAAAGCTTTGAATGCATTATGTCTTATCAAATTAGTAACTTTCTAACTGAGAGTGACTTACTATCTGACAGACAATCTACCGGATATCGGACGAAAAGAAGCTGCTGCACCGCTCTGTTAGATGTTAGTCAAAACCTTCGCCAAAACATGGATGACAAAATGGTGTCGTTCTTACTTCTTTTGGAACACAGTAAAGCATTTGATACCGTTGATAATCATATTCTGATATTAAAACTGCAAAAACTGTTTAATTTTTCTCATACCGCATGTAAACTTATGCTATCATATACAGCGGTCAAAAAAAGTATTCATCATTCAATGTTTTTTTTTTAATAAGTCTACAAAAGACAATTGGAATAAAAACATATTAAACTAATGATGCAGTAGTGCTTGTGTGATATATATGTACACAATTTCATTGTTTTTAAAGAAAAAAATAGTATTTATTGGAACAAAAAGGCCCATTTTACAGCTGAACACAAAAAATTAAACAAAAAAAGTATTCATCATTGCAAAAAAACAAAAAAATAAATAACATAATTTAAAAAAAAAAATTAATACTTTGTTATTCGACCACCGCGTCTTATAACTTCTTTTAAACGGTTTGACATCGATTGGACTAATTTAGCGGTTATATTTTGGTCTATATTAGTCCATTCCTCCATTATCACCTGTTGCATTTGACTCTTGCTCGAAAAATTGCGCGTTCTCAATTTGCGTTCGAGATGTTCCCAAAGATGTTCAATTGGGTTCAAGTCGGGACTTTGAGGAGGATTTTTAATGACTTTGGGGCAGTTATACAGCATCCACATCTTGGTATTTAAAGCAGAATGTTTGGGGTCATTATCTTGATAATATTGAAAGTTATTACCAAGCCCAAGTTTTACAGCACTATCTTTTAAATTCCTCTTTAAAATGTCAATGTAATACTTATGATCCATTACTCCATTAATAATTTCAAGATTTCCCGCTCCTGAAGCCGCCATACACCCCCAAACCATTAAACCACCTCCACCATGTTTTACAGTAGCAACTGTGTTTCGTTCTTCAAGCCTGTATTTGGTTTTCTGTACACTATGACCTTTCCATCGCACCCAAAAAGATTAAACTTGCTCTCGTCTGCAAAAATGACTGTTTTCCAAAATGATTCGGGCTGTTTTACATACATTTTTGCGAAGTTTAGCCTTTTCACTCGGTTTATTTTATTTATAAAGGGCTTCTTACGTGCAGTTTTTCCTCTGTAACTATGCCTTTTGAGTGTATTTCGAATTGTTTGTGTAGTAACTTCCTTCCCTAAATATTCCATAGTGTTTTTACGAAGAATGGTCGCATTTGTCTTCGGAGTTTTCTGAACTTGCCGCACTAGCCAACGCACATCTCCAACTGAAAGTGCTTTTGGTCGACCAGATCTTGGTTTATTGTCAACAGTTTTCGTTTCTGTCCACTTTCTGATGATGGATTGTATAGTAGATCGTGGTCTATTTAATATTTCACTGATAGTTTTTTGAGTTAAACCATTCCTGTGGTGTTTTATTATCAAAACTTTTACCTCATCAGAAACCTCGTTTTGCTTACGACCCATTTTGACAAAAACTATATTTTCAATGAAATTAAATATTTGCTGTCAAGGGCAAAGCCTCCTTTACTAAATAAAACAGAAAAGGGGGATTCCCAAATAATATTTGAATTTGACTTTGATGATAGCACATCAATGATGAATACTTTTTTTGTTCTGTTTTTGGTGTTATTATATAAAATTGCATTTTTTGCGCTAATTAAATTTATTTTTTGAATTTATTTTAAAACATATTACGAAAAATAAACTATTGCATAAAACTGCATTATTTGTTTACTTTAAATTTTCTTCAATTACCCAAAATAAGTGAATTTATTATCAATTTTGCTAATGATGAATACTTTTTTTGACCGCTGTATGTCACAAAGAGCACAAACGGTAGTAAATGAAAGTCGTTACTCCAGTCTAATTGAACTATCAAAAGGCTCCATTTATGTCCTCCATTTATGTAAATGATCTTCCAGATGTTCTAGCTAACTGTAAAACACAAATGTATGCCGATGATCTGCAGCTATATATTGGTACAAAAATAAGCGATATTCAAATATGTGTATCTGATATAAACTATGATTTGAATCAAGTTTATAACTGGGCAAAAAATAATAAACTTGGCATAAACCTATCAAAGTCGAAACTACTTGTAATTCATCGACGTAAACTAGCTATCCTGAATAATTTAATTGTACATCTTAATAACACTTCAATACCACGAGTTGAAACTGCTTGTAACTTGGGATTAACTTTCAACTGCAATTCAACTAATCAAATCAGTAAAATTCTTGGCAGAGTGTATGGAATGCTGCGTAATCTGTGGGCAGTCCGCCTCTCTACACCATTACAAATCCGCATGCTGCTTGCAAAATCATATCTGATTCCCACTCTCCTATATGGCTTCGAAGTTTTCTACAACTGTGATTTTGAAGATAATCGCAGACTTATTGTTGCTTTCAATGACATTACCAGATACATCTTTAATAGACAACGCCATGAAAGTATTTCAAAGTATTTATTTAGAATTATCTAAATATTCAAGAACAACCTGGGTATCTCTTCGCTCATCTAAAATTTGCACGATCTAATAGAGTACTGAAAATTATACCACCGTGAATAAACTGCCTGAACTCAGGGAGACAATTCTTCATTGCTACAATACGTCTCTGGAACAACCTTCCTTCGAACATTCAACGCATAAGCAATTTTACAACTTTCAGAAAAGAGCTTTTCTCATTTTTCCAATAATATTAATAATTAAAATTTTTTTGTATTTTTTAATATTAAATTATTGTATTATTTAAATTTTAAATCTATTTTTTTTTTAATTTTTATATTTTTAATTACAATATATAATGCTTTCATTTTTATAAATTTTTTGTAAACTAGACTTAATTATTGTCTACACATCTATGAAACCAACACTGTCATATATAAGAGCATATTTTGTTGTGTTGGTATCACAAATAAAATAAATCGTAATCCAAATCTGGACCGATTTGCGCGAATTTGCAGAAAAATGTCGAAGAGCCTAACACAATTCACTGCCCCAAATTTTCTTCGAAATCGGACAATAAATGCGCCTTTTATGGCTCCAAAACCTTAAATCAAGAGATCGGTATATATAGCAGCTATATCCAAATCTGGACCGATCTCAGCCATATTGAAGATGGATGTCGAAGGGCCTAACACAACTCACTGTCACAAAATTTCGGCGACATTGGACAACAAAGACGCCTTTTATGGTTCCAAAACCTTAAATCGAGATATCGGTCTATATGGCAGCTATATCCAAATTTGGACCGATCTGTGCCATATTGCAAAAGTATGTCGAGGAGCTTAATATAACTCAATGTCCCAAATTTCGGCGACATCGGATAATAAATGTGGCTTCTCTGGACCCAAAACCTTAAATCGAGAGATCGGTCTATATGGCAGCCATATCCAAATCTGGATCGATGTGAGCCAAATTGAAGAAAGATGTCAAAAGGTCTAACACAACTTACTGTCCCAAATTTCAGCAAAATCGGATAATGCAAATGCAAATTTATGGAAATTTTTACAAATTTTGCCAATGAACATTCCACTAAGGAACAGAGACAAACTTCTCTCTCTGTCCTCCGGATAATATAATAGGTTGCCCAAAAAGTAATTGCGGATTTTTTAAAAGAAAGTAAATGCATTTTTAATAAAACTTAGAATGAACTTTAATCAAATATACTTTTTATACCCATAAGATGGGGGGTATACTAATTTCGTCATTCTGATTGTAACTACTCGAAATATTCGTCTGAGACCCCATAAAGTATATATATTCTTGATCGTCGTGAAATTTTAAGTCGATCTAGCCATGTCCGTCCGTCTGTCCGTCCGTCCGTCTGTCTGTCGAAGGCACGCTAACTTCCGAAGGAGTAAAGCTAGCCGCTTGAAATTTTGCACAAATACTTCTTATTAGTGTAGGCCATATCGGTCCATATTTTGATATAGCTGCCATATAAACCGATCTTGGGTCTTGATTTCTTGAGCCTCTAGATTGCGCAATTCTTATCCGATTGGTATGAAATTTTGCACGACGTGTTTTCTTATGATATCCAACAACTGTGCCAAGTATGGTTTAAATCGGTCCATAACCTGATATAGCTGCCATATAAACCGATCTTGGGTCTTGACTTCTTGAGTGCGCAATTCTTATCCGATTGGAATGAAATTTTGCACGACGTGTTTTGTTATGATATCCAACAACTGTGCAAGTATGGTTCAAATCGGTCCATAAACTGATATAGCTGCCATATAAACCGATCTTGGGTCTTGACTTCTTGAGCCTCTAGAGGGCGCAATTCTTATCCGATTGAATGAAATTTTGCACGACGTGTTTCGTAATGATATCCTACCGCTGTGTTAAGTATGATTCAAATTGGATGACAACCTTATATAGCAGCCATATCAACCGATCTTGGGTCTTGACTTCTTGAGCCTCCAGAGGGCGCAATTCTTATCCGATTGGAATGAAATTTTGCACGACGTGTTTTGTTATGATATCCAACAACTGTGGCAAGTATGGTTCAAATCGGTCCCTAACCTTATATAGCTGCCATATAAACAGATCTGGGGACTTGACTTCTTGAGCCTCTAGAGGTCGCAATTATTATCCGATTTGCCTGAAATTTTGCACGACGGATTCTCTCATGACCATTAACATAGCCCGATAAAGCTCCCATATAAAGCGATCTCTCCATTTTACTTCTTGAGCCCACAAAGAGCGCAATTGTTATTCGAATTAGCTGACATTTTACACAGGTCTCCAACATAAATATAATTTAACTGTGGTCCAAACCGGACCATATCTTAATATCGCTCTAATAGCAGAGCAAATCTTTTCTTATATCCTTCTTTTTTGCCTAAGAAGAGATGCCGGGAAAAGAACTCGACAAATGCGATCCATGGTGGAGGGTATATAAGATTCAGCCCGGCCGAACTTAGCACGCTTTTACTTGTTTACACTTTTTTTCTAAAGCAAGCTAAATGTAGCAGCTGATATCTGAAAGAAGAAAGAATGCAATTACAGAGTCACAAGCTGTGAAAAAATTTGTCAGCGCCGACTATATGAAAAATCCGCAATTACTTTTTGGGCAACCCAATATGTGGCTTTTATGGGCCTAAGACCCTAAATCGGCGGATAGGTCTATATGGCAGCTATATCCAAATCTGGACCGATCTGGGCCAAATTGATGAAGGATATCACTGTCCCACATTTCATCAAAATCTCATAATAAATGTGGCTTTTATGGGACTAAAACCCTAAATCGGCGAATCGGTCTATATGGGGGCTATATTAAGATACAGTCCGATATAGTCCATCTTCGTACTTAACCTGCTTATGGTCAAAAAAAGAATCTTTACAAAATTTCAGCTCAATATCTCTATTTTTAAAGACTGTAGAGTGATTTCAACAGATAGACGGTCGGACATGGCTAGATGGTCTTAGATTTTTACTCTGATCAAGAATATATATACTTAATAGGGTCGGAAATGGATATTTCGATGTGTTGCAAACGGAATGACAAAATGCATATATCCCCATCCTTCGTTGGAGGGTATAAAAATTAAGACGACATTTTGCACAAAGTCATATATCGTCAAAAATTTACTTAGAAAATCTTAAAAAATGTCTATAATAGTCAAAATTCTATGGAAATATAAATTTCTCTTTGTAGGTCAACCTTTGAAAACATATTCTTGACATTTATTTCGCCATTTTTTTTGAACAATATAATAATCGTCTGAGAATCTTCTTTGTCTTCTTTGTTATATTATGCGATGAATGCTTGTTTGTTATTATTATTGTATTATTATTCTCATTTCTTGTAGGAAATACGCAAATTAAAATAAATTGTATACCTGAATCATCACATGGCAGCACTTGCTTCGTTCTCAAACCGTTAATCCTGTCTGTACGACACAGCGCGTCTACTTTAAATTCCTATGTTAATTATTTGAAAATTCAAACGCAATGATTCATTAAATACGCAGTTTTTTCTTCGAAATCCACAAGTCCGCAAATAATAAACAGGGAATAGGTAGGTAGTAAGACGAAATGTTTGCTGTACATATTGTATATACAAATTCTATTTGTTGATCTAATATAATCAGTCCCATTAGCAGTCAATCAGTCCCCCATTAGTGGGGCCCACAACAACTGCAATATCACATATGATGTTGAACTCTCGAATAGGCGTGTGCTATGCAAAGTGATGAAATACTTTTCGTGGGGGGGAGGGGGTTCGACTATAACGGAAGGAGGAATTAATATATACGCACAAAATAAGTAAAAGGTGACAACACTGACTACACCGAAGAAAGCTGTTCTATGCATGAGGTGGCATTCGTTATCTGAGCATTCTCAAGGTCGTTGTTACTTTGAAAATTCTGCTCACTTGCCAGCTAACTCAGCATCCGTCTAAATCATTGTAGCGTTGTGCTACACACGAGTCTATGTGATTTTGCAAAACATAAGGGCAAATGTTTGTTGTATATTAGATACGTGAATTGCTATTAATATTTTAGGGATATCGATGGTATACAACAAATTTAATTTATGACTATAAAACAAAATTTAAAAATTGTGAAATGAATAAAAAAAAAATAACAAATATTTTTTTATATAATATTTCTATTAAAAATGAGAAAAAATATTAATATTACAACAAGTAAAAACTCATAAATTCGGCAATGCCGAACTCTTTATACACATCACCTCAGGTATAAAAACCACCTTTGCACAAAAATCTGGTGGATATGTAAAATTTAGGAACTGATCATATTTGCTTTGCTCGAAATTTGATACGGGTTTTTTGACAAGCCATCTAAAAACATTCGCCTAGGTCCATCAAAATTGGTTCAGAATTAGATATAGGTCCTACTTTGCACTTATAGGGTAGGTGTAGGGTATTACAAAGTCGGCAACTCGTTACCACATCCATGCAAATGGAGGCTGGTCTGGATCATATTTGATTCAGGTCTCGAGACCTCTTATACAAGTCACAGTTTCAACAGTTTGAGTCGGATATCGGGTGGTTTTAATCAACTCAATTTTTTAAATTGCAGAAAAAACGGATAATGATTGCGGCATTTCTGGGCTTAAGAACCTCAATCGGCAGATCGGTCGATATAGCACCTTATCTAAATATTATCCGATCTGTGCTATTTGGAAGATGGAAGACTTTAAACAACCCACTGTTTCAAGTTTCAGCGTAATCGGATAATAATTGCGTCTTTTATGGGCTTTAGACCCGAAATCAGCAGATCGGTCTATATGGCAGCTATCTTATATATAAAAATTAATTTGTGTTAGTTTGTTTGTTCCCTATAGACTCCAAAACGGCTGAACCGATTACCTTGAAATTTTCACAGATTGTGTAGGTTGGTCTGGGAGGAAACATAAACTATATAATTTTTTTTTTATATCGGAAGGTTGCGGACCCTCTCCCCAAAAGTACTACCCAAAAATAAAAGTGTACCGATCGGCACAATATGGAACTAAAGTGATGGGTATTCAGGAGCAGAGTACGAATTTCATATTAAAAATTGGGTCAAAGTAACTGGGTGGCCACCCCAACCCCAAAACCCCCTGAAATAGGTTTATTGGACGATCATGACAATATGGAACTCAAATGAATGGTATTCGGGAGTAGATCGCGGATATGGGCAGGAGAGAGGAGCAGGCTTTATAAGGACCCTCCCCCGATTACCACAAAAACACCACCCAAAATCAAAAGTGGGCCGATAATGACAATATGGGTATCAAATAAAAGGAATTGAAGAGTTGAATGCGAATATGGTATTAAACCAACACCCCCAAAATGGTAGTAGAACGAAAAACGGCTGAACTGATTTTCTTAAAATTTTCGCAGATTGTGTAGGTTGGTCTGGAATCTGGAACACATGCTATATAATTTTTGAATATCGGATGGAAGCGGACCCTCCCCCTTACCCCAGAAACACCACACAAAACCAATATTCGCGTTCAAGTCTAGGTGACGAGGAGGGTAGGTGTAGGGTATTACAAAGTCGGCAACTCGTTACCACATCCATGCAAATGGAGGCTGGTCTGGATCATATTTGATTCAGGTCTCGAGACCTCTTATACAAGTCACAGTTTCAACAGTTTGAGTCGGATATCGGGTGGTTTAAATCAACTCAATTTTTTAAATTGCAGAAAAAACGGATAATGATTGCGGCATTTCTGGGCTTAAGAACCTCAATCGGCAGATCGGTCGATATAGCACCTTATCTAAATATTATCCGATCTGTGCTATTTGGAAGATGGAAGACTTTAAACAACCCACTGTTTCAAGTTTCAGCGTAATCGGATAATAATTGCGTCTTTTATGGGCTTTAGACCCGAAATCAGCAGATCGGTCTATATGGCAGCTATCTTATATATAAAAATTAATTTGTGTTAGTTTGTTTGTTCCCTATAGACTCCAAAACGGCTGAACCGATTACCTTGAAATTTTCACAGATTGTGTAGGTTGGTCTGGGAGGAAACATAAACTATATAATTTTTTTTTTTATATCGGAAGGTTGCGGACCCTCTCCCCAAAAGTACTACCCAAAAATAAAAGTGTACCGATCGGCACAATATGGAACTAAAGTGATGGGTATTCAGGAGCAGAGTACGAATTTCATATTAAAAATTGGGTCAAAGTAACTGGGTGGCCACCCCAACCCCAAAACCCCCTGAAATAGGTTTATTGGACGATCATGACAATATGGAACTCAAATGAATGGTATTCGGGAGTAGATCGCGGATATGGGCAGGAGAGAGGAGCAGGCTTTATAAGGACCCTCCCCCGATTACCACAAAAACACCACCCAAAATCAAAAGTGGGCCGATAATGACAATATGGGTATCAAATAAAAGGAATTGAAGAGTTGAATGCGAATATGGTATTAAACCAACACCCCCAAAATGGTAGTAGAACGAAAAACGGCTGAACTGATTTTCTTAAAATTTTCGCAGATTGTGTAGGTTGGTCTGGAATCTGGAACACATGCTATATAATTTTTGAATATCGGATGGAAGCGGACCCTCCCCCTTACCCCAGAAACACCACACAAAACCAATATTCGCGTTCAAGTCTAGGTGACGCTTTTCTTCCCAAAAAATACGTCGAGCAATATGGGACTCAAATGAAAGGTATATGAGAGTAGAAGACGAATTTGACATACAATTTTAGAGCCAAGGTTTGGGGATATGCCCTAAATCACCCCCTAAACTGAACTTCATTTCCGACTTTAGCAATATGGAGCTCAAATCAACGGTATTTGGGAGTAAAAAACGAATTTAATGTCTATTTTCAGGGCAAAGTACCGGTGGACGCCGCAGCCGCAAAACATCCTCCAAACGGTTCATACTTATCGTTCATAGTGGAGCACGAATTTGATATCAATATTTGAGTCGAAATGTCTCTCCTACAAAATACTTCTCATTACACTAATGTCAAAAATACCAGATCTCGGAGATTGGTAATGTGAATCGTTTGAAAATTTTTTGCACTCTCACCAAAAACGAAAAATGGTTTCTATTGTTGGGGTCGAGTGCCGCGGGGGCTGCCCAAAGCCCGACAAATGGATATATAGACCAATCACGACAATATAGAGATGCGTTTTAAGGAACCCCATCCCAAAATACCTCCCTATTATATACAGGCTATTTGGGGTGAAAATTGATTGAGTATGTAGTGTTTTGTTATGACTTTGAACAACTGTGACAAGTACGGTTAAAATCGGTTTATAAGCTGATATAGCTCCCATATAAACCGATCTCCCGATTTGACTTCTTTAGCCCTTACAAGCGGCAAGTTTTGTCCGATTTGGCTGAAATTGAGCATGAAGTGTTTTGTTATGACTTTCAACAAACCTGCCTAGTATGGTCCAAATTGGTATATAACAGGATATAGCTCTCTTATAAACCGATCTTCCGATTTGACTTCTTTAGCCCTTACAAGATGCAAGTTTTGTCCGATTTGGCTAAAATGTTGCACATAGTGTTCTGTTATCACTTCTAACATTTGTGCTAAGTACGGTTCAAATCGGTGTATAACCTGATATAGCTATACCGATATAATCGGTCCATGTTTCGATATAGCTGTCATATAAACCGATCTTGGGTCTTGACTTCTTGAGCCTCTAGAGTGCCCAATACTTATCCAATTGAAATGAAATTTTGCACGACGTGTTTTGTTTTTGTTATATCCAACAACTGTGCCAAGCATGGTTCAAATCGGTCCAGAACCTGATGTAGCTGTCAGTTAAACCGATCTTGGGTCTTGACTTCATGAGCCTCTAGAGGGCGCAATTCTTATCCGATTTGACTGAATTGCACGAATTATTTCGTTGTGATATCCAACAACTGTGCCAAGTATGGTTCAAATCGGTTCATAACCTGATATAGCTGCCATACAAACCTATCTAGGATCCTGACTTCTTGAGCCTCTAGAGGTCGGAAATATTATCCGATTTGGCTGAAATTTTGTGCGACGGATCCTCTCATGACCATCAACATACGAGATGATGTCGAATTGGCTGACATTTTACACAGGTCGCCAACATATAATATAATTGTGGTCCAAACCGGACCATACCTTGATATCGCTCTAATAGTAGAGCAAATCTTTTCTTCTATCCTCTTTTTCCTAAGAGATGCCGTGAAAAGAACTCGACAAATGCGATCCATGGTGGAGGGTATATAAGATTCGGCCCGGCCGAACTTAGCACGCTTTTACTTGTTTAATGTTGGATTAGGGAAAGCTTTATTGAAATTTTATGGAAATTTTATCTTTAACGCTGCTATTGTATTCGCTTTCCGCGCCATTACTTTTCTAGATAATAGATTTTGAAGCGAAAAAAACTTGCTGAGGGACATTCCCCTATAAGTTATCATTGAGATTTTTGTAGTGTTTTAAAAAAAGTAATCGCGAAAACCATGTGTTTTCAACAGTGAAAAACGAACATAGTACTAGCCAGTAGATAAAATTTTCATTGAAATGTTGTCTTTGGTGGAGACAGAAATAACATGCAAACAAACACACCAGTCTTAAAATATAAAAATCGAACTTCGTTGTTAGTGTCAGAATCAACTTGTCAGAATAAATTTCCTAAGATTTATTGTCGCATTCGACAGGAGAATGTGAGCAAAAAATCAAATGTTTAAAAATAAGAAAGTTGTTGCCAGTTTGCAACTAAGCTGATGACAGGTGACTATTGCCTAGCAATGGGGTACAATGAACCAACATTCAGAAATTTCCTGTTTTGGCATTAAAATATTATTGTATTAAATTTCAAGTGATTGTGGTTTACACATGTTTCATTTATGAGAAACACTAAAGTAATAACAGTTTTGGGTATATTAAGTAAGAGGAGTATCATTTTCCTTACATCATATTTATTGGGTTGCCCAAAAAGTAATTACGGATTGTTCATATAGTCGGCGTTGAAAAATTTTTTCACAGCTTGCGACTCTGTAATTGCATTCTTTCTTCTGTCAGTTATCAGCTGTTACTTTTAGCTTGCTTTAGAAAAAAAGTGTAAAAAAAGTATATTTGATTAAAGTTCATTCTAAGTTTTATTAAAAATGCATTTATTTTCTTTTAAAAAATCCGCAATTACTTTTTGGGCAACCCAATATTATTTTTCTACACAAAGAAGAGGCAGTTGAGAAATATGTGTTGCAGTTTAAAATGGAAAAGGTCTGTTTCTCTAAAACCCTATATTTTCAAAAAGTTTCATATTACTGAAAATTAAAGTTACCTAGAAAATATTTTATTTTCACCCACTTTCAATTTTAAATTAACAAACTTTTCAAACAACTCAATGGGAACATTGAAAAAAAAAAGATAATTTTTGAAGAATTGTGGCACCTATTTCTTGATTCGCCAAGTGATTTGTCACTTGCCACAGTAATTTGCATTCCTTTTCAATTGGACTTTTTGTCTGTGGCTTTTTTTTAAGCAAAAAAAAAGTTTTTTCTCGATCACATCACATGTTGTTTATGTATTGTATGGTCTTTTTTTGTGTCAGCTATTGTTTAAATTTAGGCGTTATTTTTAGAATCTCAGGCAAGTGTATGGGGACGACGACACACGTTAAAGAACACTTTCAAAATATTGGGGTAAATATATATTTGTAAGTGTGCTGTCATTCACTATAGTTGCAACACCTTGAAAATATATTCTTTAACGAGAAATACCTTGAGATTTTTGTGTATACGAGTACAAGTGTATCTGGATTTCGGTGAAATGATGTGATAATTAAACCATAAATTAAGATAAACACCTTAAAATTGGGAAATGCCTTTTCTGTAAACGCAAAATCTTGTGAAACCACAGACATTTTTTTGTAAGGTAATTGTGTATGGTTGGGAAAATGCTTTACAATTTCAATGAATTTTTGTAAACACCTTGAAGAATTCAAAAGCAAACAAGAGCTTTAGCTTTTAAGTAGATGATATTCTAGAATTTTTAAAATGGGCCGGTGTTCAACGAAATGTCCTTTACTCAGTCATAAAGGATGATTGTTTACTAGTTGAGTTTTTCGGGGTGGCAGCACTGAAAATTGTGTCTTCATCTGTCAAAGTGAAAAGTGTGCGTTATACTCCGCCATTTTAACGTGGAAAAACTGACAAGGAAGAAAAACTCATTGCAAATAGGGATGGCAGCACTGATAATTGTGTGCAAACGTCAATTGTGTAAATGAAAAGTGTGCATTATACTCCGCCATTTTATCATGGAAAAATTCAAAAGCGAGCAACAATTGCAAATAGTTGATATTTAATATCAAAATTTGTGCTTTGTGAAAACAGCTCGATGGAAACCCATTATTTTATCGAAAAATTGTGCCATCGCACAGTGGGAGAAAATTAAAAAAAATAGTAAAAAATATGCCATGTGGGAATGGGTAGAGATCTCGCTTTGAAATTTAGAATGGTTAAAGCTTTTAGTGAGATCGTTCGCAAAATTACAAGGACTAGGTTGTCCGGAAGCCTTTTGGCAAGTCGCCACCTCGGTATTTCGAAAATTTGTTGGGGCCTGCCAAATTTTCATTTGTGGCCTGATTTCTAATTTTTTTGCTGGAGTGTGCTTAACAATCCCTATAAAGAAGTCCTACGGCCTTGATATTCAACAAAAAAATTAAGAGGGCTACCAGAACTCGCTGCGCCAAATTTCATCGAAATAGAATGAAAAATGCTCCTTTTATCGGCTCATTACACTATATCGGGAAATTGGTCTATAGGCAGCTATATCAATTTTGGTGCGATCTGAACGATATTCAACAGAAAGGTTTAGAGGGGTACCAGAACTCGCTGTGCTAAGTTTCATCAAGGTAGATCGGTCTATATGGCAGCTATATCCAAATATGGTTCGATCTGGACGATATTCAACGGAAGACTCGCTGCGACAACGCAGAACTCGCTGCGCCAAATTTCATCGAAATACGATGAAAAATGCTCCTTTTATAGGCTCATTACACTATATCGGGAGATCGGTCTATATGGCAGCTATATCCAAATATAGTCCGATCTGGACGCTATTCAACAGAAAAATTTAGAGGGGTACCAGAACTCACTGTGCCAAGTTTCATCGAAATAGGATGAAAAATGCTTCTTTTATAGGCTCATTTCACTATATAAGGAGATCGGTCTATATGGCAGCTATATCCAAATATGGTCCGACCTGGACGCTATTCAGCCGAAAGGTTGAGAGGGCTACCAGAACTCGCTGTGCCAAATTTCATCGAAATAGGATGGGCATTGCTCCTTTAATAGCCTCATTACACTATATCGGGAGATCGGTCTATACGGCAGCTTTATCCAAATATGGTCTAATCTGGACCACATTTGACAGGAATGGGTAGGGGTCTACCAGAAAACACTATGCCAAATTTCATTGAATTCGGGTAATAAATGCATCTTTTATGGCCTCACTACCATATATCGGGAGATCGGGCGGTCGGTCTATAGGGCACCTATATCCAAATATTGTCCAATCTGAACTTCACACTTCACAGAAATGTGTAGGGGTCTACCAGAACTCACTGTGACAAATTTCATCGAAATCGAATGAAAAATTACCAATTTATTGCTTTAAGACATTAAGTCTTTAGATCGGTTTATATAGCGGCTATATATAACTAAAAACCGATTTTATTAGATCAGAAGGTCAGGTTTATATACAAACAATTCGAAATCATCAAAACTTGTTTGGAAAATGCAAAATTATAAATTGCCAGCTTTTGGGTATAAATGGGTAAATACACGGGTATTTACCCAATTTACCGGGTAAATACATTTTGGGTATTTACCAATCGTCCATCTCTAAAAATGGGGAATATTGCTCCATGTTTTGGTATAGCTGCCATATATACCGATCTTGGGTCTTCACTGGTTGAGCCACCAGAGGGCGCAATTCTTATCCGATTTGGCTGAAATTTTATGATTTTTAAGAACTGTGCTACATATGGTTCAAATCGGTCCATAATATCGGTCCTGATATAGCTGCCATATAAACCGATCTGAGGTCTTGACTTCTTGAGCCTCTAGAGAGCACAATTCCTATCCGATTTGGGTGAAATTTTGCACGAGGTGTTTTGTTATGGTTTCCAACAATTTTGCCAGGTATGGTTGAAATCGGTACATACCTCGATATAGCTATCATATAAACCGATCTGGGGTCTTGACTTCTTGAGCCTCTAGAGAGCACAATTCCGATTTGGATGAAATTTCGCACGAGGTGTTTTGTTATGATTTCCAACAATTGTGCCAAGTATGGTTGAAATCGGTACATACCTTGATATAGCTATCATATAAACCGATCTGGGGTCTTGACTTCTTGAGCCTCTAGAGAGCACAATTCCTATCCGATTTGGATCAAATTTTGCACGAGGTGTTTTGTTATGACTTTCAACAAATGTGCCAAATGTAGTTCAAACCGGTCCCTAACCTGATATAGCTTTCATATAAACCTATCTGGGATATTGACTTCTTGAGCCTTTAGAAGGCGTAGTTATTATCCGATTTGGCTGAAATTTCGTACAACGGCTTCTCCTATGACCTTTGATATACGTGTCAAATATGGTCTGAAACCGATTTGGCTGAAATTTTGTACAACGGCTTCTCCTATGACCTTTAATATACGTGTCAAATATGGTCTGAAGCGTTCTATAGCCTGATACATTCGATGATTCCGTCCGTCTGCCGAAATCACGATATCTATATCCTGACATAGCTCCCATACAAACCGATTTCCCGATTTGACTTCTTGAGCCCCTGGAAGTCACAATTTTTGTCCGATGTGGACATAGTGTTCTGTTATGACTTCCAACAACTGTGCCAAGTACGGTCCAAATCGGTCTATAACCTGATATAGCTCCCATACAAAAAAAATCTCCCGATTTGACTTCTTCAGACCCTGGAAGCCGCAATTATTGTCTGATTTGGCTGAAATTTTGCATATAGTGTTCCGTTATGACTTTCAACAACTGTACCAAGTACGGTCCAAATCGGTTTATAACCCGATATAGCTCCCATATAAACCGATCTCCTGATTTGACTTCTTCAGACTTTGAAGCCTCAAGTTTTATGCGAATCGGCTAAAAATTTGCACAAAGTTTTCTGTTATGACTTCCAACAATTGTGCCTAGTACTATCCAAATCGGTATATAACCTGATATAGCTTCCATAGAAACCGAGCTCATGAATTGACGTCTTGAGTCCTTGCAAGCTTCAATTTTTGTCTTATTTGGCGGAAATTTTGCACATAGTGCTCTGTTGCTACTCCCACCAACTGTGATATAGCTCCCATATTTTTTTGCGGAATGTTGCACATGATCTCGATAACCAGTTCAAATTTCAAAGAGTTTTTTTATCCATTCTCAAATGGCATATTTTTTACTACTTTTTTTGTTGCTATACCACTGTGTGTGCTGGTGGTTTTAAAAATCTGATTCTTTTTATTTCTTTTTTTTTTATTCAGTATACACCTAAATTTAACCAGTTTCTGCTTTATGAGAAATGATTGATTTCTCTTTTGTTTTGAATGGTAAACCCCAAAATGTTAAACAATGAAATATTCATACAACTTTTCGAATAGCAAAATTCCGTTACAGTTGGTTAGTGTCTTTTCTTTTGTTTTTTTTCTTGGTGATGGACCACGACCCCGTTTAATGTGCATGCTTTCGAACGTTGTATATCAGCGGCAAAATGTCGATTTTTTTTGCTCATTTAAGTTTGATGTGAATATTTCATTCAACTCTTACTACATTGACATTGTACAAGTTCATTGCCAAGATTAAATTCAAAATCGCATAATAAACTAAAAAACAAAAAAAACAATCACACAAAGCGCTACAACGATATAAGACAAGTAAAACAAAATAAGGCGAACAACAACACCAACGTCAAAAAATATCATGAAAACCAATTCAAAATGCGTAACAAAGCATAGAGAGGCATGTGCTCGCCTAGTGCTATCGCGCTGAGCCAGCCCATGCTACTACATTGAGGTGGTACCGGCCACGTTTGTACCCATTGACGCTGAAAGCACCGGCGGCGCCAACAACAAAACAAATAGTAAAACCGATAATACCAATACAGCATTGTACGATGAGAAATGTTTATGTTGTTGTAGTTGTAACAATGCTGACAACAATTTTAGTCACTTCATCATCATCGCAGCAAAATGCGGAAGCGCATGACACCCGCCGAATGATATGTAATGACTTTTTTTTTTTTTTAATTTTGTTTTTGTTTCGACTTGCCTTTGTTTTCTATTTCATTTTGTTTTTGTGTAACAGATTTCACGAATTATTTTTTTTATTTGCAAATATAATTTTAACTTTCATTTACGAATGTTTAGAAGAAGTCATCATTTACTTTCATTTTGAAAAGGCGTAGAACTAATAACTAAATCCTATCTGGACTTCTACTACTTTGTCTTGGTAAACTTGGTGAAAATCCAAAAATCCGGAATGAATTCAAGCTACACCGCCTAGCCAGGATGAGATGAACATAGTCGCAACCCGGCTATAGGATATAAAGCTGAAGGAGCCGATGAGTTACCGTATGAGCTACGCATGAGCTTAGTTGCACAACTAGGTTAGAAGGTAGGAACCTTATCATATTCTGCCCAGTCCAAAAGGCAAATTATATGTAAGGAACCTATTATTTATGTATAGGGTCTTAATCCGCTTTTTATGGGATTAAGATCCTAAAGATCGGAAGATCGGTCTATATGGCAGCAATATCTAAATATAGTCTGATTTGGATCATACTCTGGTCGGACGACAGGAGGCTTATTACAAGTCACTGTGTCAAATTCCAGCGAAATCGGATAATAAATTCATCTTTTATGGGATATAGACACTATGTCGCCAGAGCGGTCTATATGGCAGATATATCTAAATATAGTCCGACTCGAACCAAATATGGGTCAGATGTAGGGATGCTTAAAACAAGTCACTATTACAAATTTCAGCGAAATCGGCTTATAAAAAAGCTTTTTTTTGGCTTTATACCCTAAATCGGCAGATCGGTCTATATGGCAGCTATATCTTAATATAGTCCGATCTGAATCATATTTGGGTCGGATTTCGGGAGCCTTAATACAACTCACTGTTTCACATTTCATGAAATCGGTTAATAAATGTAACTTTTATTGGTTTCAGACCCCAAATAGGCAAATCGGTCTATATGGCAGCTTAGATATAGCTATATAGCTAGATATATAGTCCGATCTAAATCATATTTGAGTCGGAAGTCGGGAGGTTAAAAAAAACAACTCACTGATTAAAATTTGGGTAAAAAATAAAGCTTTGAACGGTTTCAAATCCTTAATCGGCAGATCGGTCTATATGACAGCTATATCCAAATATAGTCCGATTCCAGAATTTACCCTGAGCGCAGCAAAAAGACGTATATGTGCCAAATTTTAGCTCAATATCTCAATTTTTTAAGGCTGAAGCGTGATTATAATAGACGGAAGGACACAAAAGGAAGGTTGGGATTGCAAACGGGTCATGTTTTGATAACGGCGATGGCCCATGTTCATCCATGTTTTGATATAGCTGTCATATAAACTGATCTTGGATCTTGACTTCTTAATCCTCTAGAGGGAACAATTCTTATCCGATATGGCTGAAATTTGGCATGAGATGTTCTGTTATGATTTCCAATAACTGTACTTTGGTTCAAATCGATCTATAACCTGACATAACTGTCATATAAACTGATGTGGAGTCTTGACTTCATGAGCCACTGAGGGGCGCAATTTGTATCCGATTTGGCTTAAATTTTGCATGACGTGCTACTGTGCCAAATATGGTCTATAACCTGATATAGCTGCCATATAAACCGATCTGGGATGTTGACTTCTTGAGTCACTGGAGGGCGCAATTTTAATCCGATTTGACTGAAATTTTGTACAACGGCTTCTCCTATGACCCTCAACATACATGTCAAATAAGGCCTCAAGCGGTCTATAGCCCATTTCCCTTTTTTACTTCTTGAGCCCCTAAAGGGCGCAATTCTTATTTCAATTGGCACAATGCCTTCTACTATGGTCTCCAAGATTAAATTCAATTATGGTCTAAATGGGACCATTACTTGATAAAGCTCCAATAGCATAGCAATTATTTATTTTTCCTTTGTTTGCCTAAAAAGGGGTACCAGGAAAAAAACTTGCAAATGCGATCCATGGTGGAGGGTATATAAGATTCGGCCTCGCCGAACTTAGCACGCTTTTACTTGTCTTATTTTTTTTTTATTTTTTTTTTATTTTATTTTACTTTTTTTTTATTTTATTTTATTTTATTTTATTTTATTTTATTTTATTTTATTTTATTTTATTTTATTTTATTTTATTTTATTTTATTTTATTTTATTTTATTTTATTTTATTTTATTTTATTTTATTTTATTTTATTTTATTTTATTTTATTTTATTTTATTTTATTTTATTTTATTTTATTTTATTGATAATGTCATAATAAGTTCGGAATCGCTTACACTCCTTAATAAAAATCTTTTATACGTCTGCCAGATGTTTAAAAAAAGTTTTAACACAATTATAACCCGTTTAGTTAGCGTTCCACATTTTAATTAAACCGTTGATATAAATAGCTTAAAAAGATGTTAAGTACCAAATTTATATCAAAAAATTTGGGTTAGTAAGTTCAATGTTTTTTTTTTTATTTTGCATTAACCGGCATCTGGTTTTGTAAATAATGAGATTTTTGACCCCGGCACACGGTGGTAGGGAAATAATTCGTATTCTTATCATCTCAAAACGTTCAATGACATAGGAAGAGAGAGGGAGCGAGAGAGAGAGCGAGAGCGAGAGAGGGAGAGAGAGCAGCAGCAGACATTGTATGTATGCGATTAAAATATTATTTTATTGGGTTGCCCAAAAAGTAATTGCGGATTTTTCATATAGTCGGCGTTGACAAATTTTTTCACAGCTTGTGACTCTGTAATTGCATTCTTTCTTCTGTCAGTTATCAGCTGTTACTTTTAGCTTGCTTTAGAAAAAAAGTGTAAAAAAGTATATTTGATTGAAGTTCATTCTAAGTTTTATTAAAAATGCATTTACTTTCTTTTAAAAAATCCGCAATAACTTTTTGGGCAACCCAATATATTATTTAATAAATTTAAATGGGTAACTGGGGTAATAAGTCAGCTCATCCACCATTACTTAGACAAGATCGGTGGAAGACAAGTCTTTTTCGAGCATAATGCAGTTCAAGAAACCAATTTCTTAAAAAACAAATGTTAGACAATCATCAAAGTTGATAAGAGCTCTTTGAGAATACGCAGCCTAGTAAAAGATAAAATGAATGCAAAGTCCATAGAGAGGAGTTTGGAGTTTGTTTGAAGAGATATTGCTCAGTGAAAAAGCTTACAGCGAATAGTCTGGTAGTAGTAGTTGAGATTTCACATAGGATTTGTGCTTATGATCTCAACTATAAATACCACGAACAAAAGGCTGAGAACTGTAGGCCGGTCAGACGGACGGACATAGTTCACAATGATGCCGCTGAGATAATGAAACCCAATTATTGAAACGCGTCCACCAGTGGGGTGACATGGGTCCTGCCGTGTCTGAGGAACTGGCAATTTCGTTTCTTCAAGACTCATTTAACAAACTCTTCTTTGGATGTTGCATTCGCTTGGTCATTAAGCTCGACTTGAAAAACAATGAAACAAAGAAATAATTTTTTTTTGAGAAATTGGATCGAACATTTTATTAAATGTGTTTAGAGAAAATGTCATGGTAAGTTTGCCACTAAAGAATAATTCATTGAAATTTAAATTTTTATTGAATTTTTGATCTTCAGATACAATTTTGAAAGACGTAGGTCGAACTAGACAATCAAGACATAAGATCTATATTTTGTTTATGACGCTATTCTAACCAACGGAATGACGACATACTACGAAACAGTACATTTCAATTACCCAATTCTTGCATCTGAGGACGTTTTATTTGATTTTCAAGAACGTCTTCTATATTAGGGATGACGTCGTACTTCATTGACTGACGTATAACAATATGAAAACACAACTTTGAACTTCCCCCAGGTGTTAATTTTTAATTTCAATTGTTTATAACCCGTTTGTTATCGATTACCCCGCTTTTAATTATAGCAGTTGAGATAAATAATTACAAATATGCATAATGAATAATTTGTTTTTAAAAAGATTTGGGTTAGTAGGTTCATTATTGTGGGGATTTAAATAAATGAGATTGTCGACCCCCATCATCGTTCAAAATTATCATTTCGTAACATGCAACGACATGGAAATATAGCAACATAATGATAAATAAATTCCTTGGATGGGGGTATTACTGATGCAAGAAATTTATATAAAAAAACGATGATGACAAAGAGGAAAACGAATGATCATTTTCTGCGGCTCGATAATGAGAGTATAATATACAATATATTTAGCACCAATAAGGTAATAATAATGAATCCTCCCAGACAATGCGGAAATTGTATCATATTTTGTTGATGATAAAGGAAATAAATCAACTACATTAATGCTAGGAATAGAAAATGTAAGATGTTATCTTTATATAGGAGAATATCAGCAGAAGGGTAAGTGGGTAGGGCTAGGATAGCCACAGGTTTACTGATCACCGTTAAATGAGCTTCTGCCTTGAAGAGAACAAATAGATTTTGTTCCTCCGCATTATGCAGGAAAAACATTTATGATTGGTCTTTGACATTACTGAAGAATTTTATATGATGATCAAACGTGACGCAAAAGTTCTTAACTATTCTCTAAAGGCTGCATTCTAAAGCAAAGAATAGCTTCAGCTATGGCCCTACGCTGATTTGATAAATCCAAGGAAGAGTAATAGAATTGGGCTTCAATGTTAATTGTTAAGTTATTGGACTGAGCCCATTGACAAACTCGGGCTCTTCATCAAGGTTTGAGATGCAACTTTCTAAAGTACCAGAGTCTGTTGTACTTAACAACTGAAAATCATCGGCATATATTGCTAGGTCTACATGTTGTACACAAGGACGAACGTCATTAACATCTATTTATATAAAAGAGTAGCGTGACTAACTGACTGACTGAGTGACCGACCGACCATCGCCCAGCTCAAACGGGTCAAATGGAATGTTGGATAAGGCTGGATTTGGTGGTATTCGTACGTTTATGTACTAAAAAAATACGATATGGTACATATTTGCCCAGTGCGAACGGAAAGGGCTAGAATTTTGTTCTTGAGCTCAATCAAAAGAGCGAAAAAATAAGGTTTGGTAAAAGAAAATTTGGAAAATCGTACCGGAAGTGGGAGAAATAGTACGTTTAGTACCGCTATTGGTACTTTCTTTACCGATGGAGCTAGAGGTCTGAAAAATGACAAGGTAACTATAAGAGTTTTTGGAAATTTGTACATTTAGGTACAAAAAAAAAGTACCAAAAAGCTACGAAATGGGTGACCTGGTACAGAGTGGATGGGTAGAGCTAAAATTTGGAAATTTCACTTAAAAGTCATCTGGTGCAAAAGGATAAGGGTGGAAAAAAAGTACTGATAACGGGAGAAAACGTACGTTTACTACCGTAATTGGAACCATTTGGTACTTTCTTTACCGATCGAGCTAGAGGTCTAAAATATAGCAAGAAGGTAAAACTGACTATGATGGCTGACTAAATGATTTATTCCAAATACGTATATTTTGGTACCAAAATGGGTACCATTTGGTACTTCCTTTATAGATAGAGCTAGGGGTCTGAAATTTGGCATGTAGGTACAACTAGGAAAAATATGACGGGTGACTACGATCTTTTTACAATTTGTGCATTTTGGTACCAATATCGGCACCATTTGGTACTTTCTGTGCAGGTGGAGCTAGAAGTCTGAATTTAGCATGAAGTTAATCTTAAAAATATATGGCTTTTTCACAATTCGAACATTTTGGCACCAAAATTGGTACTATTTGGTCATTTCTATATAAATGGAGCTAGAGGTCTGAAATTTGGCACGTAGTTACAACTAAGAAATAAATGATGGATGACTAAATGCTAAATTGTTACTTTCTGTTCAGATGAATCTAAAGGTCTGAAATTTAGTATGTAGGTACAACTAAGAAATATATGAAAGTTGGCTAAGTGATATATTGTATATCACCATTCAAACATTTTGGTATCAAAAATGGTACCATTTGGTAGTTCCTTCATAGATGGATTAGAGGTCTGAAATTTGGCATGTAGATGCAACTAAGAAATATATGATTGGTGACTAAATGATCTATTAAAAATTCAAACATTTTGGTACCATTTGGTACTTTCTTTGCAGATGGAGCTAGAGGTCCGCAATATGGCATGTAGGTACAAGAACGAAATATATAATGGGAGACTAAATGATCCTTTTAAAATTCGAACATTTTGGTAACAAAAAGTTCAAAATAAGTATTAAAATAAACAAAATGGTACTTTCTTTACAAATTGAGCTAAAGCCCTCAAAATTGGGAATCACTTATATCTTGGCAATATATATCGGGCGACAGATCCTTGGGGTACACCAGTAGAAATAGAATTAATAATAGAAACACGATCATGGCAGACTACATACTACAAGAGGCATGTGACAAATTGAAAATGTTACAAAGTAAAAAAAAAAGAATGTTATGGTCAACAGAATCAAAAGTTTTGCTGAGTTCAAGTGCGGCAAGAATACTGGGATTGCCTGTTCTCATCAGTAAGTTGACCATAATACGTGGTCAATCAATAAAAAAGGATTAAAATGATCCACAAATTGATTCTTTATTATTATTTCCGAGGCCTTCGACAATGCTGGTAGAATGGAGATTATACGATAATCAGAATAATTTTGACCGTGTCTTTTGTCCGTAGCGGAGTAGCTCTAGGTAATTTCTATGGAATCAAAAAGACTTTAGTCATTAGTATAATATCCGTGATACATATGAAATGAAGATATACAAACTGAAACCCAGAAAGAATATCGTATGTTAAAGCCATAATCCCTTGTGTAAAAGATTTACAAAAGTTCAGAGACTCTTAACTCAAATCAAAGTGTCCTAAGAGACTACTATTACAACAGCTGCATTCTCACAGTGAGGCCAACATTGAATGATAGGGTTCGATAAATATGATAATATTGCACTATTTATTAGTGATGGCTATACAAATGCTCCCCTTGTTATATCGCAGATATAATAATGTGCGGGAATTCCCAAGCTATTTATATTGATTAATAATTTATTTTCAATGTATATTTTTAAATTCCAATATTTTGTATCGCCCATTGAATAGATTGCTAGAAGAAATATTGCAAAAAAACACAAACAAAATACAATTTAATATATTTTTCCAGGTGTTCAACATGAAGAAGAATCGAGAATGAATCGATTAACAGAAACCTATCTATCACCTAACGCAACAACAACAACACGAAGGCAAAAATCAAAACCTAATTAATAATTTATTAGTTTAAAATAATACATTGCAATCTTTTTTTAATCGAATTCCTGGAACAACAAAGTGGCATACAAATTATAGCAAAGTACCTAGTATGGAAATTGAAATCACAGAACACAAACAACCAGGCATTATGAAATCAAATCGTACGTTGTATGTATATATAAAATTAAATGAAATTCCCTCAAAACAAAATTGTCAATCAACTAAAAATAAAAGTGTAGCTCAATAGCCGGGCAAACAAATTTTCTTTGGTTATTTCTCATTTGTTGTTGGTATACTAAGAACATCATCATCTACTGATTTCCCGCCTTTTATTATTAATTGATGATCGATGGGGTTTGCCATCCACTAATAAAATGAAAGAGAGAGAGAGAGTGAATATGCATCTGATTAACAGAGCATAGCTTTGAGATGTGTAAACAAAAACACAGACGAGACTGATTATTATTAATACTCTAATGGCAATAACAACATGAAATGTTTAATCAGCATTGCAAATACACACAAATACTAACGAACAGTAGTAACATGCATGTGCGCCCATATCTAAGTATGTTTATATGCATGTTATTGTTATTTAAAATGTCGATAACACTGAAATTAAATGACTTCATGCGAAACACAGTACTGTTACCAAAAATAATAAACCTCACAATATTTTCCTACTCTCTGATTCACTTATTCTCTTTTTCATGAGTAAGTGTTGTATCATATAGTTATTTACAAGGTAATATATAGAATATTGATTAATGTTTGAAGTAAACCCATTACTTCCGGGTGAGTAGTACTATCAACTACCAATTAAAAGAAAAGAGTTATCTTTGTTTTTATTAATCGTAGGTATTGTAATCAGAGGGACAAAAATTTAATTGTCACCAAAGTGTTTTAACCAAACTTTCAAAATGTGTTTCTTCTTCTTCCGCGAAGAAGTTCATTTTCGGCTCAATGGGTACATAAATAAGCAGAATTGTCGATTTGTCCAAGTGAAGATCAGACAGAAGCATGGCAAGTTTGGTGCGGTTTATAGGCTGGTGGCATCATTGGACCGTACTTTTTCATAGATAATGCGAATTGTAACGTAACGAATGTGAATGGTGAACTCTATTGTGAAATGTTATCCAACTTTTTTGCCCAAAATGCAAGAGTTTGACTTTTTTCACATGTATTGTATTTGTATTTATTTTTATTGTGATAATACCCATACAAAAGACTAAGTATTATATACAGTATGGGGAAGATAAACGAATAGTTTTGATTTGCAACTAAGTTTTTTATCAGTATCAGTGCTGCTTGTCTCTGTTCCTTAATTGATTTACCAGTGCTGTCAACACTTGCCAATGCCATGCAGTTGTCAATTTTAGTCCGTTAAATTCTCTAAATGTAACACAGCCTTAAGAAATCCCACAGTAAATTGCAACACAGTCCCCTCTCTTTCTCTCACTCATTCTCTCCCTGTTTATACCTTTTGATATTACATTGCATGTTTTTGCTCTTACTTCTCCCATGTTAACTTTGCAACAGAGTTCCGAAAATTGAATTGGTCTGTGTAAAAGCTTTATCACTAGCATTTTTGAAGGTGACAAATTTAATTTAACATTAATTTAATTGTCAAAATTATAATTTGGTTTCTAGTTTATTTTCTCTGTGAAAACCGCAATTTGACAAGACAGAAGCCACAATCTTTTGTTCCATGCTTAGGTCAGTTCGAATTGTCTATACCCATCAACAAGATATCTTGCTAGTGTTTTTTACACTAAAAAAAAACTCAGAATTGCCTAGTCACGATCAACTCTCTGCAATGGTCCCTCAAAAGACCAATAGTTCATCTATTCTTTAAATGAATTCTTTTTTTTGGTTCTCATTGCTTTGTTGCAATACAATTAGCATTTCAATGGGATCTTGGATACACAACAACAACAACAGCAAATGGAAACAATGAGCTCTAGCGATTGCTATCAATTGGTTAGCATCGACCGCAAGTTTACTTCTTGACATTATAAACAAAACCCATTTGTATGTGTTCAAGTGTATATTAAATAGAATCTTCAATTAAACACACTTAGTAGGTAATAAAGCTAGAATAATAGCAGTGGCAGCAGCAGCAGCAACAACAACAATTAAAGCAAACAACAACCATAATAGCCACAAGAAAAAAATCACCCAACCAGACCTGTCATACACCAGCAAACCAACTGACACAACAGCAAAAACCCACGATAGGTATGGTTTTTGTTTTTTTATTTGAACCGGAATATGGTTTACGAATTTTTAATACTTCCGGACATCTGACTAACACACAAGTGATAGACAACGACTGGCTGACTGACTACAGGTTCATAGTAGCCGATAGCGACAAATGACGATTGCTGAGAGGCAACGTCATAGCTACCACATGCGATTGGCTTTGTCATCATTATTTTTTTTTTTGTTTTGTTGCTGTTATTGTGATTGGGCTATTACCATTTTCTTAACTTTATTAGGCTGTGAACATATACAAAGTGAAGATAAGGTATTTTCAAAGCAAAGTTGAAGGAAAAAAGTAATATAACAATTTAAAGAATCTATTAAAGAATAAATAAGATTGAAATAGATTTAAAACAGAAATAAAAATATAAAAATAAAATTTGGAAAAACTTAAAATGAAAATAGAAAAAAATAAAAATAGAAAAAATAAATAATTTTAAAAATAAATGAATAATTTAAAATAAATAAAGTATTAAAAACATAAAAACCAAAAAAAGTTAAAACAAGTAAAAGCGTGCGTTCCTCCACCATAGGTCGCATTTCTCGAGTTCTTTTCCCGATATCTCTTTTTAGGCAAAGGATAAACGAAAAGAATTGCTATAATATTGGAGCTATATCAAGTTATGGTCCGATTCGGACCAGCCAATTCGAGTAAGAATTGCGCCCTGAAGGGGCTCTAAAAGTAAAATAGAGAGATAGGTATATGGAAGCTATATCGGGTTATAGACCTATTCGGACAATATTTAACACGTATATTTGAGGTCATGGGAGAAGCCGTTGTACAAAATTTCAGCCAAATCGGATAATAATTACGCCCTCTGGAGGCTCAAGAAGTCAAGATCCCAGATAGGTTTATGTGGCAGCTTCATCAGGTTATAAATCGATTTGAACCATATTTAGCACAGTTATAAAAAGTCATAATAAAACACGTTATGCAAAATTTCAGTCAAATCGGATAAGAATTGCGCCCTCTAGCGCCTCAAGAAGTCAAGATCCCAGATCGGTTTAGCAAGCTCGTTCCGATCCAAAGGACCGATCGCCGCGGAAACAGTGTAGCCATTGGTTATTTAAAGGCGCCAATAACTCGCCTTGTCATATCGAACATCATAGGCACTCAGTACTTGTGCAAGAGCCGGTGCCGCTCGACCTCTCACTGAGACTCTCCGCTCGATACCGCAGATTGTACGCGACTGCCGTTGCAGCTACTCCGTATCCACTATCCGCAACCTGTGGACGCGCTCGGTAGTGCTCACAGCTATGCCGTGCCGTGCCAAAGAAAGGTATAAGGAAGTAGAGCAAAAATTTGGCCTTGGACTTTTCATTGAAGAATATGGCCCAACTTCTCACATATTAATGATGAATGTCCGATTCAAGCTTAAATTCAATGATAAGGGCCTAACTCCCAAAATACAGCCCAAATCGGATACATTTCCCCCACCTACAATATAGGTGTCCAAAGAAATGTATAAGGGCGTGGAGCAAAAATTTGCCCATGAACTCTTCATTAAAGAACAGGGGCCAACTTCTCACAATACAATGATGAATGTCCGATTTAAGCTTAAATTTAATGATAAAGGACCTCCTTTTTACATAACTTCTATGCATGGCATAGTAGCTCACAAATGTCGCCAACATTAGGAGGGGATAACCACAACTTAAAAATTCTACCAATGTTCTCGGAAGGATTTGAAATCACGAGTTAAGGGGACTTGCTTAGCTCTGGGCTTCAATGGCACGAATTCGACATCCACACTCGGGGCGAAATGGCCCCATCGTAAAACTCTATCAAAACAGGGGCCAAATTACCGCATACGTGATCGAGTGCACTTTCGTATCGAATGCAATTTCATCTCATATTTAATGGATGTTATACCACTTTTATGCACATTTTTTTGGACATTTTATAATTTTTAAGACCGCTTTAAACATTTAAGTTCCTAAATTTCAATAAATTGTCGTTCAATAAAAAAAAAAATATAATTCACAATAGAGTGATTTCGTTCTCTATTGTGAATTATACGTTCACTTATGCCGTAATTCGGCCCCAGGACTTATAGCAATATAGGGCTCAAATAAAAGGTATAAGTGCTTTGAAGAAGGTGCTGCGGAGCGGACCCGGTTCGTTTCGGCCAGTAATTTATAATTAAAAAGCAAAAAAAAATACAAAATAGGTTTAATTGTTGATAAATATCTTTTTCTTCATTCGCGCCATCTTCTTTGTCCATTCACAATTATCCTGGTGCTTAAATTTTCTCGTTTATTTCTATTCGTTACAATTGACAGCTTTGCAAAAAGTCGGATGGGACATCTTACTCTATCAAAAGTAATAATTGAAAATTTCAAAGCAAAAAAGTGTACACAATCGATTGACAACTAACTGAATCAGATTCATCGTTCATTCACAGTTCTCTCTAAATTTTCTCTTTCATAGTTTCTAATCTTTGCACTTGTTGCCACTTTCAAGAGTCGCATGACAAATCTATCTACAGCGGTCAAAAAAAGTATTCATCATTCAATGTTTTTTTTTTTAATAAGTCTACAAAAGACAATTGGAATAAAAACATATTAAACTAATGATGCAGTAGTGCTTGTGTGATATATATGTACACAATTTTATTGTTTTTAAATAAAAAAATAGTATTTATTGGAACAAAAAGGGCCATTTTACAGCTGAACACAAAAAATTAAACAAAAAAAGTATTCATCATTGCAAAAAAACAAAAAAATAAATAACATAATTTAAAAAAATTAATACTTTGTTATTCGACCACCGCGTCTTATAACTTCTTTTAAACGGTTTGACATCGATTGGACTAATTTAGCGGTTATATTTTGGTCTATATTAGTCCATTCCTCCATTATCACCTGTTGCATTTGACTCTTGCTCGAAAAATTGCGCGTTCTCAATTTGCGTTCGAGATGTTCCCAAAGATGTTCAATTGGGTTCAAGTCGGGACTTTGAGGAGGAGTTTTAATGACTTTGGGGCAGTTATACAGCATCCACATCTTGGTATTTAAAGCAGAATGTTTGGGGTCATTATCTTGATAATATTGAAAGTTATTACCAAGCCCAAGTTTTACAGCACTATCTTTTAAATTCCTCTTTAAAATGTCAATGTAATACTTATGATCCATTACTCCATTAATAATTTCAAGATTTCCCGCTCCTGAAGCCGCCATACACCCCCAAACCATTAAACCACCTCCACCATGTTTTACAGTAGCAACTGTGTTTCGTTCTTCAAGCTCTGTATTTGGTTTTCTGTACACTATGACCTTTCCATCGCACCCAAAAAGATTAAACTTGCTCTCGTCTGCAAAAATGACTGTTTTCCAAAATGATTCGGGCTGTTTTACATACATTTTTGCGAAGTTTAGCCTTTTCACTCGGTTTATTTTATTTATAAAGGGCTTCTTACGTGCAGTTCTTCCTCTGTAACTATGCCTTTTGAGTGTATTTCGAATTGTTTGTGTAGTAACTTCCTTCCCTAAATATTCCATAGTGTTTTTACGAAGAATGGTCGCATTTGTCTTCGGAGTTTTCTGAACTTGCCGCACTAGCCAACGCACATCTCCAACTGAAAGTGCTTTTGGTCGACCAGATCTTGGTTTATTGTCAACAGTTTTCGTTTCTGTCCACTTTCTGATGATGGATTGTATAGTAGATCGTGGTCTATTTAATATTTCACTGATAGTTTTTTGAGTTAAACCATTCCTGTGGTGTTTTATTATCAAAACTTTTACCTCATCAGAAACCTCGTTTTGCTTACGACCCATTTTGACAAAAACTATATTTTCAATGAAATTAAATATTTGCTGTCAAGGGCAAAGCCTCCTTTACTAAATAAAACAGAAAAGGGGGATTCCCAAATAATATTTGAATTTGACTTTGATGATAGCACATCAATGATGAATACTTTTTTTGTTCTGTTTTTGGTGTTATTATATAAAATTGCATTTTTTGCGCTAATTAAATTTATTTTTTGAATTTATTTTAAAACATATTACGAAAAATAAACTATTGCATAAAACTGCATTATTTGTTTACTTTAAATTTTCTTCAATTACCCAAAATAAGTGAATTTATTATCAATTTTGCTAATGATGAATACTTTTTTTGACCGCTGTACATATATAGAGCATCTGTGGCTCTAATACGCACACATACAAAACCGATAACAACAACAATCATCGATTACCCACGAGTAAATTTTCCATGTACACATCAGAAAGTGTTTTGTTTTTATAAAGGCCTGTCAGCTAGCCCTTTAAACCTCTACTAACGCCCCTCCACACAAACCTTATTGAATTTGAAGCTATTTTGGAATATTTGGTGCCTCTTTTAAGAGTCGCATGACAAATCTATCTACATATATAGAACATCTGTGGCTCTAATACGCACACATAAAAAACCGATAACAACAACAATCATCGATTACCCACGAGTAAATTCTCCATGTACACATCAGAAAGTGTTTTGTTTTTATAAAGGCCTGTCAACTAGCCCTTTAAACCTCTTCTAACGCCCCTTCACACATATCTTATTGAATTTGAAGTTATTGTGGAATATTTGATTCGTTTACATGGTGATACCAAAACATGTTTTATTTGTTATTAACTTAAGCCATTTTTGGGTTCTCGTTTTGTATTTTGTTTTTATGTTATTTTTTTATATGGGCCTGATACTGCTGCACCAAGAACCGAGAAGGCCATACCAGCCACAGTGCCCGCAATAGAACCAACGACCAAACGAACTCAAACACGAAGTCAGCACAACTCACGCACACTTGCCAAGACTACACCGAGCAAAATAATCACAATTCCTGTTAGATGGCAATAAAATATTCACTCGTATGTCTTATTTTGGTAAGAATAGTTTTATATGTCATATACGAGTATCCACCAACTAATCACGATATCGATTGGAATACATTAAAACAAGTCTTAATTTGTCTAGTTTCGTATATGGATCATAGTAGTTAGTAATGATGGTGATGGCCCAAAATTTATACACATACATATTTCTAGTTCAAGGTTTGAAAACGAACAAACGAAAAGAATATTATGTATGTGCCACAACCGGCATTTCAGTTAGCCCTCATTTTGGTGGGACAAGATTCTTGAGAACCAGTAAATATTGATTATTTTTTTGAATTTAAAATCTAATTGTAAATTTTTTCAATGGCAGCGCGTATTATGCTCATCAATATGCATATGGATTTGTTAATTGAAATGCAGCAGATTCTCAAGGATTTCCTACTTATAAATTAGGCCATATATTCACAATTTTCCATAAAATTGAATTTAATGAGTAAAAGAAGAAACATACACACAGGGGTGTTAGTAATAGAGCTGCCAAAATATCGATGGCTCTATCGATATTTAATTTTTTGACTGAATATCGATTGATATTTTTCCGATGGATACTATCACAAAAGTTAAATTTTTTGCAAACATAAACAAAAATGAGCAATCCGAAACTGAATGTATCCTTTAAGATACATTGCGCCTATAGAGGGCGCAATTTTCATCCGATTAGGCTAACATTTTGTACAATGATTTCTCTTATGACTTCCAACTGACTTTATTAACTTTGGTTTTATTTGGTCTGTGTATTGATATTGCTTCTATGTAAATCGATCTCCTAATTTTTACTTCTCATTTTCGTTTGAAATATAGGCGATGGGAAATTAACGATAGTATCGATACTATCGATATTTATTATTAAAAATATCGTAAATATCGAATGTTGCGATTATCGATAGTTTGCCAGTTCTAGTTAGTAAACTGGTCCAGAAATCGCTATGAAATGGCATAATAAAAAAGTACAAATTTTATATTTAAAAATTTTATATTTAAAATTTCTTGAAGAAATTCTTGAAGAAATTTTATTTTTGAAGAAATTTTAATAATCGAGTTTAATTTTCAAAATAATATAACATATTTTTTTCAAAAGTTTCTATAAATCATAAATTTCTTTAAATCACAAATTTCTTTAAATCACAAAATTTCTTCTAACATAAAATTTTACTTAAAATGTCTTTTAATATCAAAGTTTTGTTGTTTGATTGGTTTTATATTTGTTTGTCTAAACTCTACTGAACGGTCATGTAAACCGAGTTGAGGACGCACCTGATATCCAAACAGAAGGCCTAATGTTCCGGCGGGCGTCAAATCCCCAAAAACAACGGAAAACCAGTAAGGACGGGCAAAAGTCGGGCGGTGCCGACTCTAAAATACCCTTCACCTACGCTATAAGTACAATGTAGGAGCTATATCCAATTCTGAACCAATTTTGATAGACTTCGGCGGGTGTGACACAGGTTCCGTCGTTGGCAGGTCCGTGCTTGCGTAGCGAAGGGCGGTTCTTCACCTCCCGCTCGGGTTTTCTCCACTCCTTCTGTCTTTTGTCTTTTTTTATTCGTGTATAACCTCTAGTACGAGGTTTCAAATTCTTATACCCACTACCGAAGGATGGGATTGTATTCATTTTGTCATTCCGTTTGCAACACATCGAAATATCCATATCCGACCCTATAAAGTATATATATTCTTGATCAGCGTAAAAATCTAAGACGGTCTATAAATGTCCGTCCGTCTGTCTGTTGAAGTCACGCTACAGTCTTTAAAAATAGAGATATTGAGCTGAAACTTTGCACAGAGCAGGTTAAGCTATATCAGACTATATCTTGATAGCATCCCCATATAGACCGATCCTCCAATTTAGGGTCTTAGGCCCATAAAAGCCACATTTATTGTCCGATTTTGCTGAAATTTGGAACAGTGAGTTGTCTTAGGCCCTTCGACATCTTTCTTTAATTTGGCCCTAATAGGTTGAGATTTGGATATAGCTATCATATAGATCGATTTCTCGATTTAAGGTTTTGGGTCCATAAAAGGCGCATTTATTGTCCGATGTCGCAGAAATTTGGGACAGTGAGTTTAGTTAGGCTCTTCGACATCCTTCTTCAATTTGGCCCAGATCGGTCCAGATTTGAATATAGCTGCCTTATAGAACTCTCGATTTAAGGTTTAGGGCCCATAAAAGACATTTATTGGGACAGTGCTTTGTGTTAGGCTCTTCGAAATTTTTCTGCAACTTGGCCGATATCGGTTTAGATTTGGATATAGCTGTCATGTAGACCGATATCTCGATTTAAAGTCTTGGCCCCATAAAAGGCGCATTTATAATCCGATTTCACTGAAATTTGAAACACTGTGACTTATGTTAGGCTTTTCGACATCCGTGTCGTATATGGTTCAGATCTTTTTTTTTAGATATAGCTACTGTACTTATTAGTATTTGGTCCAAATCGGAACATATTACGATAAAACAGCTTTGGGACATAAGGTATGAAATTTTCACCGAATTTTGATGAAAAGTGGTTTACATATATACCCGAAGTGGTGGGTATCCAAAGTTCGGCCCGTCGAACTTAACGCCTTTTTACTTGTTCCTTTTCCTTCCCTTTCTCTCTCTAGGGTACCACAATGGGCCAAACTGGCCTCCGAGTGAACTCACCTTTTGAATGGCGACCCATTCAACCTAACCTAAACTAACCTACTATCAATTTCAATCCCAATTTAAATTTTCAATCCCATGGTAGCAGTTGTACATACTCGATCGGCCCGATGAATTACGACTCTTTGTAACTGTAATTGACCCCTCACATTCATGTTTTTATTCTGCACTATTAACGAATATACAGCAACGACAAGAAGTAAAATAATTTTAGTTATCTCGGGCGATTCTTTCAGTAAAAAACTTTACATTTTACGGGAAAACCTACCAGACATAAAAACCTACCAATTTTGGTAGGAAGCTACCAAAAACAGCAATACTGATTATGACCCCTAGATACGATGGATGAGTTGCATCGAGCCTCGTTTATTCAGCAAAAAGGTTTGTTGATCCTTCTTCACGCCAGGGCCCACTACAATAATGTCGTTAAAACTACCTCATTCAAGTTTGAATGAGAGGTTCTTCAATATCCGCCATCCATAAAGTCAAATGCCTGATTTCGAATCTTGTCATTAACATCAGGAAATAAAATATCATCGGTACTTATCCCCCCACTAATGCTGGTGATATTTATGAGGAATTTAGCCACGTAAAACGTCGCTGCAAAGTGGTGTAGCCCAGCGACAAGCTGTTCGGACTCGTCTAAAGACGTCCACTATCAGTGAGTTAATACTTGGACGGGACGGCATTCATTGACATGAGAGAAGTCTGCCGTTGTTTCGTAACAGAATGTTTTTGGGCACTTTTGCAATTATCTTAAAAGTTATGAATGAAAAGTATTTCAACAACTTTTAGCTATACTGTCGCATGCTATTTTTGCTATTTTTTCGCATTTTTATATGACAACAGTATTATTACTACCGAATGAACAAGCATATGACCGTTATTATGAAATTTCTATGTTATCTATGTGACAGTCGATTTGAGATAACCACAAACAACGGGAAATATTATTAATTATATACCAATACATACATACATGCAAATATTCTCTCAACAAAAATTCTCTTTAAATAAATCGTTTTCGATGTAAGTTGACATGTCATTTACAAGGTTAGATGGCAAATAATTAGCATATGTTTGTTTGAGAGGCAACAAACAACTATTACTTCCGAGTAACAATTAAAAGAAAATAATTGTTTTTGTTTTTCTTGATGTGTATATTTAGTTGAAGGAAATAATAAATATTCAAATTAGAATTTTTAAATATTATATGAATCAAGGTTCGAAGTGGACTAAACTAAATAATTATTGGCAGAAAAATGCATGTGCATGCATGTCGTTGGGTATTTGGCCTTGTATAGTAAAAAGTACCACCGGTATTCACAAAACTTTATGTAGATTTGGAATGGGTTTATTTAAAAGATTTCCTTTATAGAACAGTGAAATAAACCCATTTTTAGGCTTCATTAACTTTTGTGAATAAGGCCGTACATGTTTGGAATTAGTGAAGTTGACAAGCATATAAATCATGAAGGTCACCGTGGCGCAGAGGTAAGCAAGTTCGCCTATGACTCCGAGCGCCTGGGTTCAAATCCCGGCGCGAACATCAGAAAAAAAATTCTGCGGTGAATATCCTGCCATGTACAAAACTTCTCTACCAAGTGGTGTCTCTATGCAGTACGCCGTTCGGACTCCGGGGCGTACAACCGGCTGCCATGGGATTGAACCGGATAGTCGTTGCGGATAGTAGGATGCTCCACAGGTTGCGGATAGTGGAATACTCCATATCAGCAGTATCGAGTGGAGAGTCTCAGTGAGAGGGCAGCCGGCACCGGCTCTTGCTTAAATACTGAGTGCGTATGATATTCGTCGATATGACAAGGCGAGTTTACATAACCAATGGTCATAACTTTCCCGCGGCGATCAGTCCTATAAACCCGAACGAGCTTGCTCACATATGGGGTTTGACGAGGATCGCCATCTCCACATACATATGTTTACAACAACAACAACCAAAGCCGGCAATCGGGTTGTTGTGTGCTCTAAAACCGAAAGTTACCCCCAAAGAGATCTATGTTAGGATTTCCGCGCTGATCACAAAATCCTCAATAGTTTTCCATTCCATGCCCCAAAGTTTTTTGTAAGTTTCTAAAAACATGTTTTTAAATAATTATCAACGCCACAAAAGACCAAACCCCCGGTCTACGTAGACAAACAAGAATTCAAATTCATACATTTATTAATTTCCCAGACATCTGTTTAAACATTAATCTACTTGAATTGATTTAAGTCCACAACACACTTTGGAATGTGTGGTTCTATGCTGATAAATAAGCATTCTAATCGAGAATTGCTTTAGGCCTTTATGGATGATCGGAGCCACTACAGCATACACAGAGCCATACACATACACACATACAAGATAAGATTAATTAAAAGAACACGTCTATTGTTTTAAGTGGGAAGCGGCATGTTAATATTCGCACATAAAACCAACAACAAAGAAGAGAAACAATCTTGGAAATCAAGTTTATTGAGGAGAAAAACAATAAACACAAAATTCATTGTCAAAAAAAAATAAAAACACGTTATGACAGTTATAATAATAGAATATGCAAACAAAACGTTATTTAGTTAATTTGATTATACACACACACATGTACATACATACATACATTCATACACAATTGTATAAAAGAAAAACAAATTTAGTTTGTAAAATGACCTCTGACAATACTAAAAATGTTGACAAACATCCATCTCTACTAGAAGCTGTTTATTAGTATTATAAAAAAAACTACAATTGGAAGAGAGAGAGAGAGAGGGAGAGAGAGATATTTGCAATAAATCTTCTTAGCTAATGTATAGGTTTAGGATGTCTTTCTAAATACACATACAATCTCTTTGTGGCGTTTGAATAATAATTCCTTTTAGTATTTTTCCATTAAGGAATCAAGCCTATTTTTACCTGAAATGCCATATGTTCTAACGGTCTTTAAATAAGTGGCGACCTCCAGAGTTAGTTTTTGGTTTTGAATTTGAATAGCATTTCAAATTTAAATACTAACAGCATTATTCACAGAGAATTAAAACAGCTCTATAATCGAAAATAGGTAAAATGTGCTTTTTCGCATTCACAGACACATACTAGCCAATTTTTACTTTGATAGGCCAATTTTAAATTTGAAAAAGTTATTTTTAAATTCACCCTTGTTTAACACCATAATTAAGTGTCATTTCTCAGTTCTACAAGAATGAACCTACATATATGAATGAATGCCGAAACAAGTAAAATCGTGCTAAGTTTGCAAATGCAAATTTGCCCATGAACATTCCACTAAGGAACGGGGGCAAACTTCTCACATATCAATGAGTGCTGTCCGATTCAAGTTTTAAGCTCAATGAGAAGCGACCTCCTTTTTATAGCCAAGTCCGAACGGCGTGCCGCAGTGCGACAACTCTTTGGGAAGAAGATTTTACATGGCTGTCATACCAAATGGTACAGTACCTCACAAATGTCGCCATCATTAGGAGGGGAAAACCACCGTTGATAATTTTTCTTTTTGTTCTAGCCAGGATACGAACCCAGGCGTTCAGCGTCATATACGACATGCTTACCTCTGCGCTACGTATCGCGCTAAGTTTGGCCAGGCCAATCTTTGGTTATTTACCACCCTGGCTTTTTTCTCTTAATGGATCTATTTAAGCGTGAATATTCAAGATCATTAGTGGTGAGAATTTAGTGCGTACAGTAGCACCAAATTTCCGCCAAACTCGACAAAAATCTAAGAAGCTTAGATGGCATCTATTTCTATTTTTATACGTACTTAGGAACCATTTCAACCAAATCGGCTTCTCATCTCTAGACCGGTACTCTGCGTTCCAAATTTCAGCTTAATCGCCAATTTTCAAGCTGTTAACTCAGACTCAGACTTTACAAAGATTGGATCCGTTTCGAGGCCGGACCATCAATTTAAGGACTTATAAAATCAACGGTAGATTTACTCTCACTTTAGCTCGTGATGCTAAACATGAAATAATGATGTCGACATTTCTCGAGCACGTATGTAACTCAGGTTCAGAGAACGTGTTATCTTGGCATAGGCTAAGAGATGAGATCCAATTAATTGATTCAGCCCTACACGGGACGACTATATGCACCACACGAGTTAAAACTCTGAGCTCCGATTCGTGTGATTTGCAACTGCAGCCGCGGACAATAAAAGAGAATTATTTTTGTGATCCCCCGTTTTAGTTGAAATTAAGGAATAAGAAATCGTGGCGCTGTAGAGTGAAACACTGAGGTTTCCAAGATGGGTTAATATCACTGGTACAGTTCAACCTCTTTTTATACTCTATTCCTCCCCCTTCGCATGACAACGAGATTTTATCATATGCGAACGATTTTACGATCTTGTCTTCCGGTTTAACCTCTACCGATCCTCTATTCCACTACCATGGGACGGCATCGAAATTAGCCGGTTGTCTATGCCGGTTGACCCGACGAATTCCTTCATCGGAAAGGGCTGCTGCCTCAGCGTACAACACACTGCTACAACAACATCGAAACCATAACATATGCGGACAATTGAACGTTGATGAATTCAGACCCCATGTTGTTCTCATATCCAATAGATTGAATGTCTTCTCTACTGCTGCTAGAATTTCTGAAGATATCTGAAGTCAAATGGTCTGCCACATTTTTCACCAAATGGACTGCGGAAATAGGACTGCAGCTAATTTGAGAATCGATGGCCTAAGGATTCCCATAACCAACTATTCCAAAATACTTGGTGTAACTATTTAAAACGCCTTCGAGGCCCCAGACAAGGAACGCGCAACAGGAAAATTTCAAGTTGGGTTTTTATGCTTTATGCAGGCCTTAATTTGGTTTCTTAGAGGACAGAGGATCTTCTTCCAAACAAAATGTTTAAAATGAGTCCACGCTTTGGTATAGCCTCTATATAATATAGTCAAAATTTGTTAATGATTTTTTTATTAAATTTTCCATACAAATTTGCCATAATTTTGCTTTTCGGATTCTCAGAGGGTAATTGGTCTCAATATTTTATATTAAATAGTGCAGAAAATTATCACCTCATAAGTTGCAGATACAATAAGTGCCCCCATACTAGAGTGCCGTTTATAATAAACATTCAATTCAAATGGCATTCATCTTAGAGGTTGGGGTTTTTGCTATTTGTTCTCAATCTCAAAGTAATAGTGGCCATTTGTTTAGTTTACTACTTTTGGTCTTTAAAAGTCTACAAGGCTTAAGGTCTGTGATGGTGTGTTTTTAACATTCAAGGCATTTAAAGTTTTGGCCAATTGCAGACATACCACCCATAATAAAAAATTTAATACATCATTAGTTTCAGTTACTAAATATGGATGGCAATCGTCGTCGTCGTCGTCGTCTTCGTCTCTGACTGTTTTTGATAAATTTTTGTTTTGCTTTGCTTTTCCACACCATGATCAACGCGTAAAATTCTTTGACTAGCTATGTACCGATGCTGTGTTGTTTTGAGTTGAGTTGCTTCTATTGAGTGCTTCCAAAAGTCTTTGGTGCGTTTGTTCGTTCGTTCAGTTTGGCTAGTGTTATTTTTGCTAAATTTCTAAGGTCAGTTTCTTGTAGCTGGTTTACTTTGAACCCAATACAGATTTCGTTTGGCTAAGCATCAGAGAATGTATTCTCAACGTTGTCAAATCTAATGGTGATGGCAAGCTGATTGAAGCTGTCTAACCCAACAACAGTCAGTACTGGCCAAGAGTTGTATACAATTTACATGGGTTGTAATAGAAATACAGCAAAGCAATATTTAAGGTTTATTATCAAGATTTGTTGTGGACTTTGAACAGGAAATACACTGGTTTCCAACTGTGACAGACACTCTTTCTAGGTTAGTTGCAAAGCATCAAGAGATTAATGCGTCCGTTAGGAAAGATTAAAAAAAGTAAATGAACACATATGCATGTATTAAACCATGCAAAATTTTTTTCAATTGGTTCATTTATATGTCCACCTATACCATACATAGAGTATGGAGTAAAACTAAGCTCGTTAATCCATGGAGGCCACCGTAGTGCAGAGGTTTGCATGTCCCCTTATGACGTACTGTACCATTTGGTATGGCAGCCTTGTAAAAACTTCTACACAAAGAGATGTCGCCCTACGGCGCGCCATTTGGACTCGGGTATAAAAAGGAGGCCTCTTATCATTGAATTCAAGCTTGAATCGGACAGCCCTCATTGATATGTGAGTGCTGTTCTTTAATGGAATGTTTTGAGGCAAATTTACATTTGCGTTACTCCATTGGCTGCAACTAAAATATGGATTTTTTACCCTATACGTTTATTTGGTCAGATATTTGTTCAATACGGAGTATACAAACTAGGTTCATAACCTTTGGTAAGTCTACGCACTATTTGAATGCAGCTGTGTTATCACTAGAGCTGGCGAAATATCGATGGCACTATCGATATTTCATTGTTTGACTGAATATCGATTGATATTTTTCCGATGGATACTATCGCAAAAGCTAAATAATAAGCAAATCGACACTGAATGTATCCTTTAAGAAGAAGACATTGCATTGCGCCTATAGAGGGCGCAATTTTCATCCGATTTCATTTCTCTTATGACCTCAAACTGACTTTATTAACCTTGGTTTTATTTGGTCTGTGCATTGATATTGCTTCTATATAAATCGATCTCCTGATTTTTACTTCTCATTAAAGTTTCAAATATAGGTGATGGAAAATTAACGAATGTATCGATACTAACGATATTTATTGTTAAAACTATCGAAAATATCGTATGTTGCGTTTATCGATAGTTTGCTCATCTAGGAGCTTCGGCGCGGGTCCACAGTTTGCGGAGAGTGGAATGTTCCATACGGAATAGCTGCAACTGCAGCTGCGCACAATAAGAGGTATCGAATGGAGAGTTTTAGTCAGAGGCCGGGTGGCACCAGCTCTTGCTTAAATACTGAGTTCCTATGATGATCTATATGACAAGGCGAGCTACTGGTGCCTTTTACTAACCAATGGCCATAATGGTTCCATGGCGATCGGTCCTATGGATCGGAACAAGCCTGCTTCCCTATAAGAACTTGACAGGGATCGCTACCAATACATACAGATTTGGCTACAACATTATCGAGACTATAATACGGATCGTATACCTGACGACACTGGGGGCACTGCTGCCGGCGCCACGGTCTTGGATTGGCGGAACTGTGCTATTGTCATCTGTTAGTTTATATTGTTGTTGTTGTAGCAATGTGTTATACACCTAGACGGCAGCCATTGCCGATGAACGACTTCATCCCAATCCGGAACTTCCAACCGGCTGCCATGGGATGGATCTGATAGTTTATGCTACATATATGTATCAAAGCTAGAGGACTGTGTTGGTATGGGTCTAAATTGAAGACCCAAGGTCTAAGATATGTTTTCGTCTGGTTGATCATATCATATCATCCGAGTCACGCAATGCCTGAAGTAGTATGGTGTTTACGCGATGATGTCGAGGGCGAAAATCATTACGAAAAGTAAACAGGCCATCATAGATATAACAACCAGAACGACCAAGGCACGAACAGTATTGAAGTTTAAGAAACAGATTAACGCCTTCTCTGGGACCCGCTGTGCTACAAAGGATTAATGGTGCACAAAAGGGTGACGATTTGGCAGCAGCGACCAGAGGACTAACGTCAGTAATCTTGGTTAATGCGATCAATTTTGGTAACCTAGTCGGAGTTAATTGCGAAGACGTCGAAAGCCTATAAAGCACTGTGGAAGTGAAACATTCGGTAGTAGGACGATGAAAATTACTGAGTGGAAGTATCAAGGATGTCAGTACGGATTTCGATATTATTACGCACTTATGCAGATTATTTCGACAAATGACGGCGTGCAGAGCATGTGGGGAAGATGATGATCTAAAGTCAGTTGCCAGAGATGTTCACACTTGAAGTCCTCGCGTTAGCGCAACACCACTTCACGCATTCCGTGATCGCCCGGATCTCCACCTGCAGGACCGTATTATGGTCAGGCAGTCTAAAACAGATCTCAGTCCCTGGGTTCTCAATGTAAACCAACAGGCCCACTCTGTTCTCTAGCTTTGATCCATCCGTGTAACATAATCTTCCAGATGACAATACTAGGGTTCCGTCAATCCAAGACTGTGCCGATGGTAACAGTGCCTCGCACTCTACTTCAATGTTCATCTCAGGTATCCGATCGCAAACCTCTTCTCTTCCTTGCAGGTTTCCTATCGTCGCTTCGATTATACCGCGATGGTATGAGCTGCTCCCATCCTCAATCCATTCTCCCATCGCCTTAAGTCTCATAGCCGCAGTGGCTGCCTCACACTTAATGCAAGAATTAACTGAACGCGATTTTGTTGCACGCCAAAACGGATGTGAAACATGACAACCTGTCTGAAGACGAGGTGTTGTTGTTGTCGTAGCCACATTTTCATGTGAAGAGGCTCACTTTCAAATTTTCTGCTGCGTCGACAAGCAAAACATGCGTTATTCGAGTCCTCACGAACACCTCCAGAAAAATATTTGCGACGCCATTGCCAACATAGCGATTGATATGCTGCAAAGAGTAAACACGAAATACAAAAATCGAATTAATCAGCAATGGGGGTCGCCTTTTAACCCACATAATTTTCCAGACGACATGAAAAAAAAATTGGGAAATTGTATCCTCAATTAAAAAAAGAATTAAAACAACTGAAGTACTTTTGTTTTTATTGACCTTTCAAATATGTAAGTTTCTCTGGCGCTCTCTGTAGCCCGCAAATATAACCTATATTAGGAGGAGATAACCCCTACTGAAAAATTTTCTTGATATTCTCGCCAGTATTCGGACAGGCGAACATTGTAACCTCTGCGCTACAGTGGCCGAGGGATTATTAGAACTGGAGATTTTGCCGGCAGCTGTTAATGATTCCAATCCTCAACTATCCCAAAATTCCTAAATCGGTCATCGAAAATAATCTACTTATCGACAAAAAAAGTTCTCACTTAACAACCTTGTTTATCGATAACAAATATAAGCCAATAATAACTGTTCTTCTTGAAGAACTTTCATAACTGACACTATCAAAGAGCTACATCTTGTTGTTGCCCACAAAACTAACCGTTATTACAACTAAAAGGCCAAATGAGAGCAATCAACTGTAGATAATTTCCTGCTCAAATATGTATTTCATTAGGCCAAATAATTTTTATTCAACAAACATTTGATTTGTATTCTGTTTTTATTATACATATGTATGTAAATACACCTCGCCTTCAAGAAGGTCAGAGCACTCAAATATGTGTTCAGATTTTTTTTTCCATAATTATTACTCTTCAATTAGAGAAAATCACGATGTCCTATTATTGTTATCGCCAGATAATTAAAACGAGCTGTAGATAATAATTTTGGGTGTAAGGGGCATTTATGGCATTGTAAAAATGACAAAATGAACGATAAGAAGTTTGGTTGAAACGCACTTAATAAGTGTTTCCACAACATACTCGTACGTACATATATAAAATACATTGTCTTAAGGTGAATAATGAACAACCATAAAGTTTTCTCATATGGTTCAAAACAAAGGAAAAGTTAACAAAAGAAAATTTATGAAACGCAGCAAACAAAGAAAAATGATCTTCACCCCAGCAGGCAAAAAAATTAAGTAAAGATTAAGTAAAGAAAAATATTTCATTTTTTTTTTTTCAAAAAAAGTAATTTCAGTTAATCGCTCAAAAAGCCAATGGCGGCCTTGTAAACTGATCGTGACATTATGGCATTTGCATTAAAGGTACATGAGGGTGCAATGGTGCCATAGCACCGACGTTCCGGAAGATAGCATTCATTTATTCTGCCTATATCCAGCTTTATGTCGTAGTAGAAATAGGTTAATTGGATCTTTCTTCTTCTAGGCACTAAAGGAGCTAAGAGGGGTAAGTTCAACCAGACTCAAGAACTTCATGCTGGCATCCAAATGGTATGAGGTGCGTTGACGGACCGTCTTAAGTAAAGGAGATGGAAGAGAAGATTGAGGTATCACAAAGGGCCACCTAGGGCCCCAGCGGGTATTAAAACAATATTTTGGTATCATTCTCTGCAACCTATGCTAACCTAACATACATGAGGGTAGAAAACGAACCTAGAAATCAAATTTTGGGGCCAAGTTTGCAGTGTAACTCCATTAACAGTAGAGAAACACACATATTCATGTTGTCTAAGCAGTATCTCCTGGGTCGTTATCCCAACTGGATCGTTATCACAGGTTGGAACTTTGAGTTCCGATCTAGGAAATGTTCATTGTTATCATGAAAAGCTCAGCTGCGGAGACTTAGGACGCGGATAGTGGAATGATCGTAACATATATGGACCAGTTTGCGTTAATGGAGAATATAGGCGACGTATGAACTACGAGCTGTATGACAATGATAGCATAGTTACACGCATCAAAATACAACGGCTGCGATGGCAAGGTCATGTTGTCAGAATCGATGAAGAAGCTCCAGCAAAGAAGTCTTTTGAAGGCAAAGATGGTGGTACACGCAAACCGGGAGGACCAAAAGCCCGATGGAAAGATCAAGTGGTGGGAGACAACTCGAAACTTGGTGTCAGAGATTTTAGACTGAGCGCAGAAGATCGAGACCCTTGGAACGCTATTCTACTTTCACCTAGTGAAACAAATGTTCTGTCAAAGCCAATTAAAATATATAAAATAAAAAAATAAAACAGAATCATCCATGAACTGAGTAACTGCAGTCGCCGACAATCAGCTGTATAAAGTATAGTTTCAGTGATAGGGCGGGCGGCAATGGCTCTTGCTTAAATACTGATTGCATATGATGCTCAACTCAAGAAGGCAAGTTATAGGCGTCGTTGATCGCTTCCTCCACCTGCAAATAGATGGCGCTCAAAGTGTAATGCTCACAGTTATATCGTGCCGGGCTTTGGTTTGTTGTTGCTGTGGTATGGGCTTAATTTGTCTAAACGAGTCAGTCAGTCAAATGACAGCCGTTGCAAACATAAAATATATTTATTTATATACCTTACAGGGCATTGATATTAGTTTTTGGCCTACTGATCCTACGTTATAGATTCGTTTTGCCTAAATTGTTACACATGTATTTTAAATGTCATGTCGTGATCTATGATTTATTTGATGGTTTCAGATAGTCATGCTTCAACATACTACATTATTTCCTTAGGGGGCCAGGCCTTTTGGAATGAATGCATGTATGTTATCAATAAACATTTATAAACGTTATCAAAAATACATAAATACGTATACAAAATTGTCTATCGTCTTCGAAACTAAAACATTAATGCATAATTTGATAAGGAACTAAGAAACAATTTTCGAAGAGAATAACGATGAGTGCTGCTTGTTGGTTTAGTAGCAAAATGCACTATATAAAAAAAGGTAAATAGCAGACCATTGTTTGTGGTATTGTGGTTTTACTTCCTTCTTGAATGGCGGCGGCTGGCGGTGATGCCAAAATCCATACATATGAACGCAAATGATAACCAGATAGCAATGTCTTGACTTATCGATTAATCGCCAAAACAATAACAACACTCAGAATGACATTTATCGCCGTTTTGTTTTTCTTAACACATCACTGTGAGAGGAAAGAGTGCGAAGCAATGGGGTTGCCAGCAAAAGGGTGGTGTGGGTGTATTGGTATCAGATGATGTGTACAAAGAAGGAATGCATTCTTTTTTTCTTATTGTTTCCATTTAAAAAATCAGAACGCATTTCCTGAATAATTACCACACCATACCATTGTAATGAAAATATAGGTATGTATGTATATATGCAAACACACATACTATATATGTACATATTACACACAACAGTCTTCCATACAAAAATAAGAAGTTTGTATGGGCGAGCTTATGAGTGTGTGTGTGGCGAACCAATGCCTGTCAGATGAGGGAAAATGGACAAATTCTTTGTTCTTCAGTCTTCTGATGCCATAACAAAAAGATTAAGATAATTGTTTTTTTTTTTTGCCTGATATTGTTTACTCACCTTCAGCAGATTTAAATTATTTTCCCTGGCTGCATTAAATACTATACAAGCAAGATCCATGACAAAATTCTGGAATATCTTCTTTTTTTCTTAATTACGTTTGTACCGTCGTTGCGTTGTAGCCGTCGTCGTTTATGTAGTTATGTAGGTTTCGTTTATTTCTCGGCACGGCGTATATATGTATGTGATTAGGTAGGCAGACGAATTTTTGTTCTGTGTTTGTATGATTTTAGCACTGGTCAATAGGATTTTTTTTTTGTTTTCTGCTTTCTTAAAATTTTATTAGTTTATATTACTTTGTCGTTGTTACTTAAAACTTGTAGATGCACCCAACCAACCCACCGTTATTAAGAACTTCGCAGTATATATGTATATTTACTAATAAGTATATATTTTACCAGCACACAACAATAAATTTTCTTGGTATCTTTTGCTTGTGCCTGCTTCTTGTTATTATGTTGCTTTTTTACTTCTTTTTTAATTCCTTTTCATCATTCCATTTCAGCGAATAAACAGGAAGACAACAATTTTCTGATTTTTCGCGTTTTATTATGATTTCTTCGGTGTAGCGTGTGTGTGTGTGAATACTTATTTTTCTAATTTGATCTGAAATGCCCGATGTTTGCTATTTTTGTTATAGTGGTTGGTTAAGCCCTTTCGCATATATTATTTTTTATTCTTTCTGCTAGACACACAATTTAAACGTCGTCACCACCAGATAGCAACAAAAACAAAAAACATTTATTGTAAAATTTTCTTTTTTGTTTGTATTTATTTTCCTTTCAGTATGCCAAGATATTTTGAGATTTTTGCATGCAGAGGCAAAGAGTGAATCACACTATCACTGAATCACGAACTTTTTCAACGCTGTATCTCATGTCAACTGAGCGGACTAAATTATTTAATTAATTTTTGGTTTCTTTCTGTTCTTCATCAATTGACAGCTGACAACCAGATTGCAGTTAGTTGTGTACGTATCGCATAGGTATGCTAAAGATCAGCTGATTTCCGGAATACGGAAATGTTGACGGATTAGTTGGTTAGTCGATCGTGTTTTTATTAACGTAATGAATGCCGATGATAATAATGGGCAGTTCGCACAATGGAAATAGTTGGAGAGTTGGTCAAATCTATCGAACACACAATTCATGAACGACGTGCTAACACACAAGAGAGACTCTGCATTCAATATCGTTGAATGTCTGTAAAAGAATTGCAGTTACTACGGTGTATTTCACTATCCGTAACCTAAAAATGCTCCCGGTAGCTAAAAAATTAGCTTGTCATGATAACGATGAACACCACACAGGTCGGAGCTCAAACTTCAACCTCCTGTGTGGTGCTCATCTGTCCCGGGATGCAAATATTTTTGAATGGCTGCTGTAAAAATACCCTATGCGTTGTAACATATGTGTGTCATCGCATTTCATGGATCCTTGTCTCCTGAAAGAAGAGGTCAACATGCAAACAGAGGACACAGATTTACATCCAGATAGCTGTTGATCTAATCTCAGATGCAGATGTTGGGTTCACATCGGCACTGCATAGTATATGGGCAAGCGACTTGAGACCTTGTTTCTATAAAGACTTGAATGTACAACCAATGCTAGTCACACATTCAGCTACCGAAGTATTTCCGCTTCCCTTTTAATGAGCAATATAGTTGTAGATTAGGCGACTTATTTATATATCTTCACGCTCTATTGAAAATACCAAATTGTGCTTTTGTGTGTATTATCAAACACCAACAAATTGAAATAGAGGCAGCCGAACGAAGCTGTTTTTACTGGGCGTGTGCTTCTATTCATTTTCCCAATGTACATGCTGCCCATCTAAGCTCTAGATCATGTTGATTGGGATGGTTTCTGCGATAATAACCCATAAGATGCTGCTGAGACATCACGTAGTTGTGCCTTTTCCTCATGGGGTTGTCTATATGGAAACTGAGAAGACAACCTTTCGCAGTACGTATTTTGACAGATCTAAATGTGACCCGAGCTTTGGTCACGTCTTTCGCTGTTTCGCCAACTCACAATCTTTATGCTTTAGCCATGAATTGGTGTAACAAAATAAGTATTACGTCTAAAGATATCGTATATTTATATTCATTTACAATATATAGTTTAAGCACTATACAAATTAAGCTTACAAAATAAAAATAAATCAAAGATGTTCATTCTTTTTGACATAATCTATGGCCAGTTGTTTTACGCGTTGCACCAGAGTATCGTTACCAAAACGTTCTTCAAATTCTAAATATTTCTTGAATATCGTTCGCATTTTACGCAAAGGAATTTTTTGTACCACAGCACGTTCCAGAATGTTTCTGCCAAAGATTAGCATAGTAATTGCAACATATATTTAGCAACAAATTAATTAATACTTACCTAGCGGACTCCACTAAATCTGCTTTAACCAGCATATCCACATATTGACACCAAACATCAACGCGTTTTGGATACGAAGTGACTACTTGATCCAAAAGCGTTTGTGCCATTTCGTTGTTTTCAAATTTATGATTTAGGTTGGCAAACATTACAATGGTATTGACATCTAAAACAAACCAAAAAATTACTTTGGAACAATTAAAAGTTTCAAAAAATTAGCTTACGATCTCTTTCGGGTAGGCACGTCAAAGCTCTGTGCAATAACTGTTGTGCTCTTTCCGGCATGTCTATTGTAAAGAAAGCATTTGCTGCTACTCTCCACATTTCCTGTTCCGTTTTGAATTTTTTAGTAATCACACCAATCATTTCGATTACTTCTTGATTCTTTTGAGCATCTGTCATAATTTCCACTGCTCTCAGGTAGACCTTCAAGGGATCATTGTACATAAGCGCCTCTTTGAGAATGTCATTGAAAGATTCTTTGCTGCCATAACGCAATTCAAGATTCAGCATCGCTACCCATATATTTATCTGATCATCAGAATTTCTAAATGTTATGGTTTTAAGCGCACGTCTAGCTACAGCTCTTGCTTTATCTATCTCCGCTGACTGTAGATGATAGACCATGTAGTTAATCCAGTGTTTGCTGTTATTGGGATCTGAAAGCACCAATCTGTCGAATTGATCCACCGAATCGGGTAATTGGTTGGGATCTGCATACTTTTCCTCAATGGCTCTTAAACGGGCTTCTTCTTCCCTTTGTTGTTTGAATTTCTCTGCCGTGGTTAGTTTCTTTTTGGTTTTGCCATCGTTGGACTTTTTATTATCATCATCATCATTTTCGTCTTCATCCTCTTCCTCCGAAGATTCATCATTCTTAGATATATTTGATAAATCTGTGGTCCAAAAATTACTAACACCTGCCAGAGTCTTGGCAACTGGCTTGGATTTTGCGACCTTAGGATCACTTACTGTGGTCCCTGTTACAGTATCTACAACTTTGGATGCGGCCTTTCTATCTGCAGTTTTGTCTTCATAAAAAAGTTGACTCTGATTGCTTTCATCTTTGATGGTTTGTTTAAGTTTCTTCGGGGGTTCCTGTTTCGAATCCGAGTCTTTGCGTTTTCTTTCAGTTTTGTTTTGTTTTTCTTTTTCCAATTTGGGTTTCTTGGCACTGGGACCCTCAGCGACTTGTGCTGTTTCTTTTTGCAATTTTCTCTTTTTCCCCACTTCCAACCATATTTTAAAGGTATCATCTAAAACTGCTATTGGTATGGTATCGTCAATAAATGTTAATTTGCAAAAATTTCCTTCCTCTACAGCGTTGCTGGAGGTTTTTTCAAAATCGTTAAAGTGCAGCTGTGAGGGACAATAGACCAAAGGATTTTTACCCTTCTTAAGGGAACACACAAATATGCTTTCATTTTTGAACAAAACTTTGGCGTTTATGCCACCTTTGCCAACCAAGTTTTGAGGTATGCCCTTACCGGGTAGTATGTGGTCAATATCACCTTGCCTATTGCTCAAAAGTAGCAAATTACTGCTGTAGTCTATCCATAAAATCACACAATCCTGACTGGTTTCGGGTTTAGGGCTTTTGGCCTTGCCCACCATGGTTGATTTAACTATACCAATAAGCTGAGTCTTCTGCAGGGTATACTCCCAATCACCTGTGGTTTCATTGACGCACTGAAATTTGGCCGTAACTTTGTCACCCACAGAATAACGGCCAATTGGATTTCCTTGTTTCTTTAAAGATTTTCTAATGGCATCCACTTCGTCTAGGTAACTGCAAATGATACATGTTATTTCAGGCTTAAAATAATAAAAAAAAATTCACTTACTCTTTTACAAATTGCGATGTGGTGCTCATCTGGCCATCCCAAACATCGGTTAATTGTGCCGAAACCGAAATTGTTTTTGTTGTATCCTCTTTGCCCAATACTTTGACAAACACAACTTGATCTTGAGTAAGGGAAACTTTTGAGGAGTTTGCTACATCCATTAGCATCATATTTAAATGAACTTTAACGGTTTTGGTATAGCCTTTAATGGGAACCATAACTTCCACTACATCATCGGAGACATCTTTTACATAGCCTTTAAGTATATCACCAACTTTTACCGATTTCCAATTAGGTGTAGCATTTTCGGTAAAATATGGGACGTCCCTTATGCTGAAAACATTATTTAGGGTACTAACAGCCTTGGTTTGTTCACCGATTTGATACATTTGCAGTTTAGCAAGCAGCAAATCAACAAAGTTCGATAGCAGACGCAATGGAACCAGGCCTTTAAACTCAATTTCCTGTCCCTCTTCCAAACCATAAGAGACCTTCACTTCCAGACCCGACTCAAGTTTGTGTACAATAGATATGGGACAAATCTCGCCAAGTTTAAAAGTATTTTCCACTAAACCCAATATAAGTTGATCGTCTTGTTTGCTGGCCACACGAAACTGCAAAGTCTGCCCTTCTTCCATGTTTTCCAACTGGCCAGGGGAAGCATTTTGACGATAAAAAATTCCTTTGACGTCTCCAAAAAACTTCACCAAAGCAAAGCTGCTGCCACATTTTACCACTGTCCCAGTATAGTTGCCATTGACTTTGGCCTCATTCACACTGGTTAGTATAGAACAATTTTTGGCCAAATACTCTGGGCGATTGGTTAAATATACCATCTTACGTTCTGGTTTAACAGCAACAATGCGGCATTTAAGTTTTGAATTCGCTTCAAGCATTTTGATGGAAGGTGCCAGAAAAAGTTTCTCAATAATTGCTGTAATAAAAGCAAATAAAAAGGTATAAATTTAAGGCCAGCTTCATTTAAATGTGTGACCTTACCTGTAACCATTCCCACCTGTAGTGTATAACCACCAATCTTTTCATTGTATTGTTTTACTTTAGCTGTTAGAAAATCACCAGGTTTAAAATCTTCCAAAGCAAAGAATTTCTCATTAACTGCAGTTGTGTTATCGGTGCAAATGTATAGAGAATCCATGACATCATAGTCCAGAATACGCACCTTATGTGTACTCTTGGTGGCATATTTCGCCAATAGTTCATCCTGATCATAGTTGCCTTTGTAATTTGATTTAATGGTTTTGAAGGAGAGCATTCCTTTAAATGTGTCATTCAATATCAATATAATTCCACCTGTGCCCAAGTGATGTACTTTAGCATTCTCCACAACATCGCCGCATTTAAGTGTCGAGGATTCTTCATTATCGGTATCTTCGGTTTTAACCTCCGGATTTCGTTGCACTTTGAGTGTTAGGTAGACCAATTTCGTAAGCGGCATTACATATAATATACGTGCCTCGAACTTTGCATTTATTTCATAGTCGTCCGGTCCTAACAAAGCATCCCCTAGTTGGTGCTCATTAACATAGGCAGTGAATACTTCGTTCATTATTGTCCCCTTTAGGCCGTCCTTTAAACGTTGGCTTACCTGAAAATTTACAATAGTGCTAGGCAGCAAATAATCCAAGCTGGGATCATTTTGGTCTTTAACTTTTAGTTTGGCCTCCTGAATTTCTTTGCAAATGCAAGTACTAGCTGATTTATCAGTTGTCATTTTATCCACTTTCAAATAGACCATTTCACCAACAGCATGTCCTTCTTGTGCCTTATCCGAAGGAACAAAACAACGTAGACCCTTAATGCCGCTCTCTATAATGTAGCCATGTTCCTGTACTTCTTCAATAGCTCCATTAAACACAAACCCTTTGCGAACACTGGAGTGATTTAAATCAGCATGAACCTCAGTTGGCTTCAAACTCATATCCACTAGTGTTTGTCCTCGTTCGTTGGTCTTGAGCTCTTGCACTCGACCATAGACAATTTGTCCCACTTTATAGAGGTCCGTCAAGGGTTTATAACCCTCCGATTGTGTTGAGTTTTGTAGAAATTCCTTTGTTGCTTTGGTGTATGAATCGGATATTTCCAACGCCGATACTCTAGCGGTAATTCGACCTGGCAATGCAATGCTCAAATACAACTGATCAACTTTCTTGACTATACCCATGATAATCATGCCATCCTGTATGGTTTCATAGGAAAGAGTTTGAGCTGAAAAGGATTCAAGAACTTCACTTTGATTATCTCCAACGGTGGACAATTTTTTTGAAGATTTGCTTTTGGTTTTTTTAATTTTTCTTTGGACTGCACCAAAAATCTGTGGAAAAATAAAACCGCAATATTTATTTTTGATGTTTTGGTAATACAAAATGCTACTAACCTGTCCATCTAATTTGGTTGTGGCCGCTTTCTCTTTTGAGGCTGGAATTCCTCCACGAGGAAACGATTTTTCAACAATGACCATTGTATTAGCAAAAAAATTATTAAAATTAAATCAAAACTCCTGGAAACTTATAACGAGCGACTGGCTACACGTGCAGGAAAATAAAGAATAACAAGATAGTTACCATATTTTAGAAATGCACAAACTCTCTGTAAACAGCTGGCTCATGGGACATTTACATGTAATATAATTTTGTACAATAAAGCTGAGTATTGTGTTCAGCTTTTCAGGCGGAAAGCTGTCAAACTCCATATGTTTGTACTATGTTGCCGTAAATGCAAGTGTCAAAGTGGTTTTAAGAAATAAATGTTGTTTTACATTTTATCTTCTTCAAATGTGTTTTAAAGTTGTATTTCTATTTCTGTTTTGTTGCTCATGTGTAGATTATCGGATCTAATAGAACATCTTTTTAATATAAAATCAATTTTTATTTATTTAAGGAGTAGAACAGGATTGACTGAATAAGGTTAAGCCAAGCGATCAGCCGACATACATTTTTCTTTAATTTTTGGCAGTACTTGGCATTGACGATGTCAACTTGTACTCTTTTTACATTCATTCTTTGTTTACGGTTTATCCTATTTGATGACATTTTCAATTGGCAAATTTGATATCCTTAATGATCTTCATGGGACCTATCCACTTTATGTTTGCACAAGTGACCTTACCTTCTATAAGTGATTCCTGGGAGAATATTTATTTATATTTATATACAAATTCTTTCTTATGCATTCACAAATAACAAATTGTTTTCCAACCCGAGTACGTACATGGGACCGAGATCTCTAACACTAACAAGCACGTAATTATTTTTAAGTACGAAAACGACTTGCTGCGCAGCGACTGTGATTGTGATTATCACAAATTTTTACTTGATGTAAAAACAAGTTATAGCGAAACGAACACTTTTCATCAACATTTTAAGCTTATTTTTTATTTAAAGTGGGAACATTTTAACAAACAAAATTCAGGTACTAACTTCGACTTTTCGCCCGAACAGCTGACAAAATGCATTATAAAAACATTATGACAAAGAAAATGCGAACACATTCTGTAAAAGTGATACGGAGTTCTATGAGCAAAATACCAGCGACAAATTGCACTTCAATTAATTGCAAAAGCCTATTATTAACTTGATCCCATGGCAGCCGGTTGTACGCACCGGACTGACCCGATGAAGTCCTTCATCGGCAAAGGCTACAGATTCAGTGTACAACACACTGCGATTTAAGCAAAAAAATGAGCCGATTTAAGCAAAAAAAGCCGAAGTAATAATACCAAGATAATTACATTTATCTCACGTGTCTCATTCTTTTTTAACATTTTTCGTCCAACAAAATTGAACGATAAGTCATCAAAAAGTGCTAATTTATCCGATCAAGATTTTTTCCAAGGAGCCGTCGATGACGCAAGGCTTCGGGTTTATTCTTGTTAGCTTAGTATATGTCAAGGCATTTTTATGGCAACGAAAATTGCATTTGAGGTGCCCACTGCCCTTAAAACCTTTACATTTTTGTGATAAAACCGCGTAAAAACTGCCCTTGTAATTCCGATTTAATGGCTCGATCATCTGTTTTCCCTTTATAAACTCAGCTGACTAGAGTATTAAATAAAAAGAGCAGTGAAAACGGGGTTTAAGTCATTCAAATACAAATGTCCTATGCCAGTAAATATCCGAATCCTGCCTACTATCGATGATTGTAAATATGTATCAATTACCCAATAGTCGATGTTCAGAGTCGCATAATCGATTATTGCAAACCGGCATTTTTCGCCATTTATAATACACACATAAAGCACACTCACACACCGTATAGAATCCCATCATTATTACTACACACAATCAAGCAAGAAAAACGAAAAGAATCGACGCCGCAATCACATTATCTTGCTGGGACGAGCCTTTGTTTTTTCTGTGTAGAATCGAGAAGAAAACTCCAGATAATTTTTGTTGCAAACATGTCCAGTTTACCGAGTAAGCGCGCAAAGTTGGAAGAGGGCAATTCAGCTCCTAATGAAGCTGTCTCAGAAGCATTGGAACTTATCGACGCGTGTCAGAACGACATTGACGCCCTCAATGAAAAGGCCAGTGAGGAAATTCTCAAAGTTGAGCAAAAATACAATAAACTCCGGAAGCCCTGCTATGAAAGGCGGAGTGAATTGGTGAAACGCATACCTAACTTCTGGGTGACAGCGGTAAGTACAAAAGAAAAAGACGAGGCAAGGATGATCAGTCAAATGGCTGTGTGGAGTCGTTACGAACTCCCGTTGTATGTATAATGGCTAATTGCTTAGCTAATCTTTTCATTTTCTTAATTATTCCATATCGTTATGGCATAGACCTAGGAGTCCTGGCCTTGTTTTTGTTTTTACATCACTCTCTGATGCATGTGGCTGGGAACATGGTTATTCCTCAGAAATTTGGTGACTGTATAACATAGGGTATATCTGTACTAGTATAATATTCTCGTAGTTGAAAGAAAATGTTTGGCGGCGCATATTTGTGTATGTATGTATGGGTAGTGTGTTGGGTCAGTCGTATTTTTGTCGCTGGCGGGTTAACTTTTGTTGTGTACATAGCTGTGAAGGGTTGCCATCGCAATTGAAATTGGTGGTTAAGTAAAATGTGGTTACAACGCATAGTTGGGTACAGTGAGGCATTTGTGGGAAAAAGTTTAATCTTTTTTTGTGGTAGATATTTAAAAAGGTATCTAAAATGGTTTCAAATATTTTTTTTCTTGTTTGTGGATTAAAACGTTTTATTTTCGGAGGGCTAAAACCTATTCCGGGCGATATCACGTCCGCCTTTCCCGTTACAAATGCTAGGATTTTTTAAAGGACATAAATGTTGTAACAGTGTGTTCTATCTTTATACTCAATTTGTTTGATAGGCTTTGGTTAATATCCAGTTCAAGAAACTATAACTTGATTTGGAAGCGTTTAGATTGACCAACTTGTAGTTCGAGTAGGATTTGTTTGCCGCACATCTAACATTGGCATCGATCCTGGGAGCAAAAGGAGTTGAGGCTGTTAAATCTGCCGGAACGTAGAAGAGCTATAACTAAACTACTTTGATGAAAGAGCTTGGGGTTTATCAAGGAGATGTGGTTTTCAAGAAGGGTATTCACTTGGTAACTCATTGTAGCTTCGTTTACCGGACTTTCATGAATGCCATTTAACTCAGCCTTATGCCCCCTGATCTACTGGTTCTATTTTGTATAGGTGAATCTACTGCTCTATGTAATGAAGATTTAACTTGACATCTTTTGGCGATGGCTGCCCATCCACAAGATGGTAATTTGGATAGCTGTATCGACAATAGCCCAGTATATAATGCTAAAATACCACACGAGAGCGATATATTTCCCCCGATGGAGCTGATCAACAGCAGAAAGCCTGTAGCTATTTGTATAGCAACATTTTGGCACGTCCGTAGATTATTGCAGCGTGCGTGTCGCTTCCCTGGCTATTCAATTCTGCCGCAGTATAGCTTGCCGCTAATCACCAATTGTCCAATAGGTAGTCAACCAGATCCTATGCTGACTCGCAAATGGCAAAGCTATGTGTCGAGGGCATGAAAAGTTTGCCAAATGTGATAACACGTATTTTGGAAAAGATGATGGCCGTAATCATTATATCATCGACTCCCCCAATATGATTCAATTTCAATGCTGTCCGGAGTTGGTGGAATATAGGTTAAGTAAAAATTAAACAGTGCCGGATATATAACCCTGTTTTAAGAAGCTCCATGTTTCGCTCTTTAGGGATTTGCATGAGTGTAATATAGTAGCCAAATATTTGCATGGGGAGGTAGCGATACTTGTCAAGCTCTTGTAGGTGAGCAAGATCGTTCTGTTCCATAGGATCGATCGCCGAAAGAACTTTATGGCTATTGGTTATTTAAATGCGCTATAACTCGTCATATGAGACTCCACTCGATACCATTTATTGTCCGCAACATTATTAGCAGTCACGCTGTATTTTTACGGAGTATGCCCGCCTGGTAGCTCTTAGCTGAACCCCACAAACATTGGATTTTAAAGTTCCAACATGTGAGGTGCCCTTTATTATCCCCTTCGGATTCGTAATGGTTGATGGTCATCGGCTCGAGCACCGAGATTATTGACACAACTTTTCTTTTCGAATGAGTCATTGTACTGAGGTCCTAAAATCCCTTCTTCCAGCGTTCGCGGGTGAATTGACAAAAGACCATGGACTACCAATACCAGAATTTAAGTTACAATGATTGATGTTTTTTTGTTGTCACATATTTTTATATGAAGCTAGCGATCCTCGCTATGCTCCTTAGGTGGAATGCTCGTTCCGGTAGGACCGATCTTTGCGGCAACATAACAGCTTTCTTTTGTTAGGTCGATCAATGGTCTGATTTCAATGAAGTGTAGCTAGGATACGTCATTTGCCAGACTAGGTGATGTATGTGATGGACATATTCGCGAACTCGTGCAATCATCCATAATTCTGGTGGGATATCTCCATTAACAGTCCAAAGCGTGGAGCAGGCTATATGCTCTGTCAAAGCTTTGCCTCCCTGTTACTTAGAAGGATATGGTATAGCTCATGTTGGCATTAAGTCTTCTAGCACCAAGCCTTCTACCAAACGGCGATATATACAGTTTCAGACGAGACTGACTTAGCGAAATACAGTTAACGTCAAAATAAAGTGTATAAATGCCATATTTTACAAGCCTTTTCTGGTCAAATGCCTTCAACTTCATTTAATCGCCTAGAATATTCCAGAAAGAAATTTGTTCGTATTTCATTTTACATTGCTTTTGACAAATTTCGCTATCTATATCAAATTAGGCCTACTTTAGGTACTAGGGCTGCTTTATAAATATCCGGTCTAATCATAAAAATGCAAATTTTTATCATCAAAAGCGGTTTTAGATTTCTTCAAAGTGTCCTCCACTATGATTTACTCAGTTTTGCCTGCGCCCAACCAATTGTTGTAGCACTTTTTCCACTCCGATTGAGACACCTCCAAAACATGGTTATTGAACGCTACAGCAGCATTTTCTGACGAAAAAAGGAAGTCATGACTGTACGACGAATGACCCATCAATTCGACATTTTGGGCTAATGTGTGAGAGCTCGCATTGTCAATGTGAGCAAGACTCCCTAAACTACAGGCGATCAATTTGTGGTGTACCGCTCAAAGTTGACCTCCTATGTTGCTCCAGAGGAACAGTCGCCACACGACCAGTTTCAGCGAAGAAACAGGCGAAAATTTGCTTCAAAGCTCATCTTCTATTAACAATTTTTGTTGGATTCGGCTCAACTTCGAAGATCAAAACGGGAAACGACAGTGGTGATCTTATAAACTCTTTTTTGAAGAACCACGATTGCATTTTTCAAAAAATTTTTTGCTCCAATCCACACGAGCCTTTTTTGAGTGATTGTCAGATTGTGCTCAAATAAGCTCATCCCTGCACTGTTGTTATGATAATCCATGCTGAAAGTAATGAGAAATTTGTCACACGGAAATGTTCGAGAGCTAATTCCAATTTTTTTGTCATTAATTTTTTTCAAGTTGGTGTAAGCAACACAAATGAGTGTCGTACGTCATAACGTTCTGAGTACGAACGATAGTGCTAGAAAATGTCAAACTTTTCAATGGAAATGTCAGATTGCACCTGGCAAAACGTTGTGTTCCCAAGGACAGAAAGTTATATAGCAGCCCTCGTATAATCAGCACATTTAAGTGTGAAATAAAAACTTTTCAAGCGAATACTTTTGTAAACTTTACTTTTACGCTCACTGTATACAGCGTTTAGCTTCTCATATTTAAGTTTTTAACAAGACTTTGGATTAAAATTAGTTTGGAAATTTTGTGTGAAAGTACACCTTAAAGAGCACTGTTTCGAACTCAGAACATGTAAAATATTTAACAAATATCCTTATAACGTCTTGGTGGAATAGAAATCGGAATCCGAGAAACCCTTCAAATGCTTTAACAACAGTACAATTTTGTCTTTAAACTTTGGCAGTAGATTGTAAAACCCCCTTTTACTCCTTTCAAATGTGTTCTCTAATATGATATTCTTAAAAGAGAAACATTAAATTTTGTTGTCCACAGCTGGACAATTACTACATAAAATCCGAAATTAAAAATATTTTTTTATTATATTTCATTTCCCTTAACAGTTTATCAATCATCCACAAGTGTCCGGAATTTTGGACGAGGAAGAAGAGGAATGTTTACATGCCTTAAGTAAATTGGAAGTAGAGGAGTTCGAAGACATCAAATCGGGTTATCGCATTCATTTTTACTTCGATGAGAATCCATTCTTCGAAAACAAGGTTTTGACAAAAGAATTCCACTTGGGAACGGGATGTAAGTTGAGAAGTTTTACTAACTCCGTGGAAAATAGAAAATTAAATTTTTATAACTTTTTCCTTTAGCTGATGAGAACAGTGATTGCCCCTCGTCAACCAGCACGTCTATACAGTGGAAGGAAGGCAAAAATCTCTTAAAACAATTGCTCTCAAAACCATTTACCAACAAGAAGAAGCGAAATTCCGAGTATAAGACATTTTTCGATTGGTTCACCGATAACAGTGATCCAGTTAATGATGAAATTGCCGAATTAATCAAAGACGATTTATGGCTTAACCCTCTGCAGTATTATCTGGTACCTGATATTGAGGTAGAGCCAGAAGATGATGATGAGGACAATGAAGACAATGAAGAGGAAGTGTTTGATGATGAGGATGGTGAGGGTGAAGAAGATGACGATGATGGTAAGTAGTATTGGCTTAAATGCATGTAAAATTTTCTTTTTTTCTCAATCCGTTACTATTGTTGTGTAAACTTTCAGATGACAAGTAGAGTGAAGGCAAATTAAGGATGAAAAACACATATTGATATATAATATCCGTAACAAATTGATTCCATACTATATACTATACATATACGGAGGAAAGCAAGAAAAAGAATAACAAAATTTCGTATTTTAGAATTTAACCCTAAAAGAAAGTTTCATTTTCAAATAAACCTCTTGAAAAAGGCCAAAAAAGGGTATGAATTTAGATATTGGTATTCGGTAAGTTACAACTAACAAGTAGGCAAAGCGATTGTTTTGTTTAGATTTGGATCTCATTGCGATCTTTTTAAGACCTTAAATGGCTTTTATACACTGCTGCACCTAAAGAGGCTACAATGGCACATGGGTTAGCCTGTTCGGTTACGATGCTGAACGAATGGGATCGAATCCTGGCGAGAGCACCAAAACATTTTTAAACTTCAAATTTAGAAAAGTTAAATAGAATTGTAAATCTAAAACAAAGTCAGTCCATTACGGCCAATGTAAGAAGCTCATGAGTTTCGACACGGTTGAAGATTCAAATATCAGAGATGTCTTCTAGTCGAACTAGAGGAAGTAGTAGTGGTCGACAGAAACATGCAAGTAAAAAACAGTCGTAGTAATCCCTGATGTTGTTGTAGCAGTGTGTTGTACGTTGAGGCGGCAGTCCTTGCCCGATGAAGGACCTCATCGGGTCAATCACTCCCTAATCACTGATAAGCTACTAATAAGATGTAGCACCTGTGGTTCACAGGTTAGCATGTCTCACTATGATGGTGAACTTGAGTTCGAATTCTTTCAAGAGCATTAGAGTACTTTTCAGCTGTGCCCTGTTCATAACGTGAAAGAATAAAACTTCAATATAAAGTGGAGTCGATATAAATTTAAGGCCCATATGTAGTTAAAAAATCTGCAATTCGGTTAAAAAAAACAATTTTCTAAACCATCCTTTACGGACAACTGCTCGATTTTATCAATGTTGATCTGACTAGGTTGTGTGGTAAGATAAAACATTATTTCATGGAGCTTTTCTGGATTCGAAACCTGAAAATCAGATAAGGTGTCGACCACGCAATTTCCTCTTTGATTATAGCTGCATAAGGTTGAAATAATACCTCGCCGTTTATTTTGCTGCAAGAAATCTGAAGATATCTCTCACCAAATCTCCAGCCACACTGTTCACTTCAGCCACATGTTCAGCGCAGATGCATAAGCAGTTGGATGTGATAGTCGAAGGCGTAAGAATTCCGACCACCTACTATCCCAAAGTACTTGGTATCACATATGATAACCTTTATAGATTTTCTGCAAGTTTCACTTTAATTTTTAAAAAGCTCAGAAATAGAAGCAATGCCCTAAGTCGATTGCCAGTAGCTCTTGGTGTGCTGATAAAGAAACCTTTTTGACCTTTTGACAGCTGACGATTCAGCTTAGCGACATACAGCGGAATAATATTCCGAACTGTTAGAATGCTGCTCTATATACTGCCGCGGGTTGTCTCCTCAATGTTCATGAGGACCACCTCCATCAGTAGACGAAAATCCCACTCGTGCGAACGTCCAACTACAAGCTGTCTAAGTTGGTCTTTGCGATAGCTAGGCATAGATAGGCATCTATCGCCCAGAGACATCAGGATGGAACTACGCATTCGGTATTCCAACCACTTCCGTGGGGCAATATACATATAGCAGCCTCAATTTTTGCCAGGAAGTATACCTTTCTTGTAATTGAATTGTAATCATCTTCGAGGAAAATTTGACAAGAGAGCAGAAGAACAAATTGGTTGCAGCGATTCAGGAGACAAAGCTGACCCAATCCCGGATTGTACGTACCGTATTGACCCGATGAAGTCCTTCATCGGATAGCTGTGAGCACAACACAGGCTGGAACTTTGAGGACCGATCTGTACGGTGTTCATCGCTGTTACGAGAAGCTAAGCTCTGTGCTACCGGTCCACTGGTTGGGGATAGTGGAAAGCTCCATATGGAGTATAACTGCAAGGGCAGTCGCGGACAATCAGCGGTATCGAGCGAAGAGTTTCAATGAAAGGCCGGGTGGCACCGGCTCTTGCGTAAATACTATGTCTATGATGCTCGATACGACAAGGCAAGTTATTGGCGTCTTTAAATAACCAATGACCATCATGTTCCCGCGGCGATCGGTCCCTTTGGACCGGAATGAGCTTGACGAGGATCGCCACCTCCACATGCAAATGTGGAGGTGGCGACAACAAGGCTGACCAACACCTGTAGCCTACACAGTTGTAACGGTTACAATGTGCTACGCAACGATCGCATAAGGAGTGGAGATGGGGGATAGGGCTTCGCGATTAACCATTCTGTGCAGTATAGACCAATCTCACCTGTGCCTGGCGCCAGTAACCTCTACATGGAATGTATTGGAATAGCAGTCAAGTCCGGTACTGTCGAGATGAAACTATACAACATGATCATACCGATGCCGGCTAAACTCACGTTTTATGGCATTTTCCTTTAGGTAACGACCAGAGCGACATGGCTTTGGCAGAGCAGATTGAAGGTACCTCGTTCTCCACGGTGAATGAGGATGCCCCTGCCTACCTTCTCTGGACGAGAAGGTGCAGCAGATCGCCAGTCATTTCCATTACGTCCACTAATATACTGAGTGACGTTTCCTGGCAAGACGCCATTTCTTTGAGATCGGACGATGATACTCACCATCGGCAGACCACCCGAATTTATAAACTCTGAGTGCCGGATGTTTATCAATAAGAGTTCCGTGATATGGATATTCAACCGAACCAAACAGAGGCTCAATTACGGTCCGGTAAATGCAGCCGCCTGAATTCCTACAGTTTAAGGATATATGCCAACGTGCAGTATGTATGTCCCGACTGTGACCAGGGATACGCAATACACGTTACCAGTTTAATTGCCCAGCCAGGAGCACTCGTCTCAAACCAAAATCCCTCTGGACGCACCCCATCTTAAACGCAGAGTTCCTGGAACTGGACACTAAACAGAATCAACCAGACAAAAGATAGAAGACAATACACTGCTATAACAACAACAATCCCATAGCAGCCGGTTGTACGTACTGGATTGATCTGATGGATTCCTTCACCGTCAAGGGCTGCCGCCTCAGTGTACAACACACTGCTACACAACAACAACGAAAGATAGAATACAACACACTGCCACAACAACAACAACGAAAGATAGAATACAACAGACTGCTACAACAACAGCAACGATAGATAGAATACAACACACTGCTACAACAACAACAACTGCAATCAGACTAGGATTATTGCCATCATGCTAGTCGTTTTTCCCAAGCGTAACCTGTGATCACGCATCACCTGTTCCTCTGCCCAGATATCTTACAAATTTGCCCATGAATATCCTAGTAAGGAACAGGGGCAAACTTCTCCCATATCAATGATTGCAGTCCGATAAGGGGCCTCCTTTTTATAGCTAAATCCGAAAGGCGTGCCGCAGTGCAACACCACTTTGGGGAACAGTTTTCACATTGCTCCTATACCATTTTTTTAAATGGCATAGTTCCTCACAAATGTCGCCAGCGTTAGGAGACAACACTGACATTTTTTTCTGATGTTCCCAGTATTTCAAACAAGGGGTTTAGCACTATATCGACTTACTTATCAGATCGATCTCTCAGGATGTACACCACCAGAGTTTCTATATCTGGATATTTAAACAACCCAGCAAGCAAATGAAGACCGACGGCACTTTTACAAGAATAAAATCACTCATTTAACAACCAGCGCAGGAGAACCGTTAAACAAAGCACCACTTACATTTCACATCACTTGTTTTAATTTTTGAATTTATTTTCCTGACTGCTGCTGCTTTGAATTTCCCATAAACTCATAAACTGTTAAAATTACCCTATTTCGATAACTGATGCAAATGTCAACTTTTTCTATATCGATTATGTCGAACTCGATAAATGGATGGAAAAATCGTCCATAATTGTTTGACAGCTGTCAACCAGTGAGGTATTCGTGAATTGGTTTTCTGCAATCTTGTACAAGGCAAAAATACGATGGCCGCCGTTAATAAATTATCCATTTTGGTAAGTAAAATTATAATGTAATGAAATTGGCAGTTTTTAATTAAACCAATCATAAAATGAGAGTGTGGCCACTCTAAGGGCAATCTGATCTAGTGACAGGTGAAAATGTTATCTGGAAAAATTACCCAACAATTTTTTTTGGTTATGTAATGTCACGCACAGAATCCAAAAAAGTTGTAGGGATTAGAGCAGGGTTCTGTTTTAGCAACATTGTTAAAAAAATTATCCAAAAGTTTAATGCATTTCCTTCTTCCAGAGCCGTGCTATGTGCACTGGTGCCCAAGCCGTCAAGCCACCAATCCAAGTTTTCGGTTTGGAGGGCCGTTATGCCACCGCCTTGTATTCTGCTGCCACCAAAATGAAGCAATTGGACCAAGTAGAAAAGGATTTGCTTGCTTTCCAAGCAACCCTCAAGCAGGATAAAAAATTGCGCGAATCCGTAGTCAGTCCCATCGTTAACAAGAAAGTTATGGGTACTGCCTTGAAGGAAAGTGCCAGCAAATTGCGTTGGTCCCAAGCCACCGGTAATTTGTTGGACCTCATGGCCAACAATGGTCGCTTGAGTGCTTTGGATGGTGTCATCAATGCTTTCAGCGTCATTATGGCTGCCCATCGTGGTGAAGTTGTTTGCGAAGTCGTTTCTGCCAAACCCTTGGATTCAGCTCAAAGCAAACAATTGGAAGGTGCTTTGAAGGTAAGTACATATACTAGCCGGCTTGCGTAAAACAAATGAAAATGATTAATGTGTTTGTTTGCAATGTTTCTTTTGCAGTCTTTCTTGAAGAGCAACCAAAGCTTGAAGATTACCTCCCGTGTTGATCCCAGCATTATTGGTGGACTTATTGTATCTATTGGTGATAAATACGTAGACATGAGCATTGCCAGCAAGGTCAAGATGTACACTGATGTCATCTCCTCTGCCGCTTAAGCGCTCTATGAAGCGATCCAGGCTTAAATCCTAAAATTCTCTTAGGTTCTTTTTCATTTATTAGTTAAAAAATACATACTACCTTTAATTTTAACTTTCCGAATTGTATAATTTTAAATGCGTTCTAAATGCCCTAAAACGTCATAGTTTTCATAACAACAACAACAAAACAGACTCTTGGATGAAATGTGTTACAAACATCAACAAACAAAAACAATAAAATGATGGAAGTTGTAAAACAAGTCAACGAACAGCTTGCAATATTTTAATGGTATATTATTCTGAGGAATTTTACACCATGCAATTCCCATTTTGGCTTTGGTCTTTTAATCTACCGAATGACATGACCTATTTTTTTTGAACAATGCTATGAAGCGGTAGATTTTTAAAATTTGAATAAATAAAATGGTTAACTAGCAGATAATGGCATATAACACACTGAATGAAAAAACTAGGCTGCTTGCACGCCTGCGTAAATGTTCAGGTGAGTGGGTGTAACGGCAACCAGCAGCAAAAAAAAGCCAAACAGTGGACGAATTTTCGTAAATAATGGATTTTTTAAACTTGGAATGGGATTAAATTACTTTGTAAAATAAATGGGCTTTTTATGGGTCCAAGACCATTAATTGGTCTAAAAGACGGCTACATCCAAATTTTATCCTATCTGAACCATACTCAAGAGGGATGTATCGGCGTTTAACGCAACTCACTATATAAAATTGCAGCAATATCGGATAAAGACTTTGATGGCCAATCGGATGATCGGTCTATATATCATCTATATCCAAATACGGTCCAATCTGAGCCAAACTGATATCGAGCAACGGAGCTTACTATGTCAAATTGTAGCGAAATCTGTCCAAGCATATCCGAATATGCTCTGATCTGCACCATATTCGAAACTGATGTGTAGGGGTCTAATGCAACTCACTCCACCAAAATCGGGTAAGAAATACGTCTTGCGCGAATTGGGCTAAAGACTTGCAATCGGAAAATCGGTTTATATAGAAGCTATATTCACTGTTTCAAATTTCAGGCAGATCGTTTGTCTGAAGGCTATGTCAAGATATACCCTAACAAGCCCCATCTTTGAACTTACTTGGTAAAGCAAGTAAAAACGTCAAAATTTGGCCGGATCAAATCTTGGGTAACAACCACCATGGATTCTGCAAAAAATTACGTACGTCGTTGTATGCTATCTTGTTCCATACGCCACCTTCGTCTTTGAGATAAACGCATGAAGTTTACAAAACTCATTCAAACATGCCTTATTAAGCATATTTACACTTTAATTTATCGAAAACTAAATGAAATACGTTAAGTTTTCTGAACTCAAAAAAAAACTAAAAAATTGCGTATGGAACAAGATAGCATGTGGACTAGTTTGAAAAAATTAAATTAGGTTATTGTTGACACTTCTAGACCCTCAGGAAGATGTATGAGGCTATTGATGTTTATGGGGGCGATATCAAATTTCATTTAAATTGGGTAAAAATTGAAGGGTATAGTTGAGTCTCTATCTGAGGCCTGGGAGCTGTTTATATAGGCTATATTTACTTAACCAAATTTCAGCCGGACAAAATCGAACATAAATTTAGTCTTCTAAAGGTTCAAGAAATCAAATCCGAGGCTCGGTTTCTATTGGGGCTTTTTTTACTTATAGACCTATGTGGTCGAGACTATGGTGCTGGTAGGCATAAACGTGCTTCAAATGCCTACATTCAGACAAATCGGAAAATCACACACCAAACTATTCCAAACAAATCGGACAAAAGTAAGGTTTCCAGGGGTCAAGAAATCACATCAACGGTCCGGTTTATATGGGGGTGTATCTTTTTATTCACCTATCTAGGCGGGATTTGGGGTGGGTGTAGGAAGATAAATTCAGCTAAACCGTAAACAAGCAACTAGTAAAAGCGTGCTAAGTTCGGACGGGCCGAAACTTATATACCCTCCACCATGGATCGCATTTGGATAAAAATTTCTATGCTATTGGAGGTATATCAGGTTATGAACCGATTCGGACCGCACTTGGTTTGGATGTTGGTAGAAGCCTTTGTGCAAAATTTCAGCCGAATCGGATAAGAATGGGGTCCTATTGGCGCTCAAAAATTAAAGTTGGTTTGTATGAGAGCTATAATAGGTTATGGACCGATTTAGACCATACTTAACATGTATGTTGAAAGTCCAAACAAAACACTTCATGCCAATTTTCAGCCAAATCGCCTAATAATTGCGCATTTTAGAGGTTCCAGGATTCAAGGTCCGAAATCGGTTTATATGACAGCTATATCTTGTTTTAAACCGATTTGGGCCATACTTAGGACAGTGGTTGGAAGTCATAACTAAACATATCATGCAAAATTTTAGCCAATATATTATCAGCCATCTTCAGCCTATCAGTTGAGAATTGAGCCATCTAGAGGCTGAAAAAGTTAAGATTCAAAATCGGTTTATATGGCAACGATATCAAAACTTAGATCTATTTGGTTCATTAACATTCCCAACCGAAAAACATCAATAAGTTCATGTGCTTTCAACAGACAAACGGACAGACGGACCATATTTGGAACGTACGTTGAAGGTCATAAGAGAAGTTGTAGTCCTCTAGATGCACAATAGATATGAGTATAATCATGAGATCCGTTTATATGGAAGCCATATCAGGTTATGGATGGTTTTAGACCATTCTTCCCATAGTTGTTGGAAGTCAAAACATCATGCAAGATTTCCGGCAAATCGCAAAATATGGCGCACTCTAGAGGCTCAAGATGTCAATGTGCGAGATCGGTTTATATGGCAAACACCTCGAACAAAATTTCGGCCAAATCTGTAAAGAATTGTGCTCAAGAAGTCAAGATGTAATATCGGTTTAAATGGCAGTTATCTCACAACATAGACCGATATAGCCCATTTACACTGCCAACCGATCTACACCAAAACCTCGTTTACACTGCTCATTAAATCCGGATTTAAGGCTCTCGTCAGCTGATTTTATAAAGGAAAAATAGATGATCGAGTCATTAGATCCGGATTTAAAGAGCAGTGTAAACGGGTTCAATAGTAAGTTTGTGTAGATTTGTGTACAATTTTAAGCTCCTAGCTTTATTCCTTCGTAAGTTAGTATAGTTAGTAGCTTTAGCCAGACAGACGGAGGGATAAGGCTAAATCGTGCTAAGTTCGGCCGGGCTAAACCTTGGGATGTATGAGAGTTGTATCAGGTTATTGACCGATTTGGATCGCACTTGGTACAGTTTTTGGAAGTCATTACAAAATACAACATGCTAAATTCTAGCCAATCGGACAACAATTGCGGCTGGCAGGGGCTTAAATTGTCAAATCGGGAGATGGGTTTATATGGGAGCCAATCAGATTATAGACCATACTTTGCATGAGATTTGGAAGTCGTAACAGAACACTACATGCAAAATTTCAGCCAGATTGAACAACAATTGGGGCTTCCAAAGGCTAAAGTTGTTAAATCGGGTTTTCAGTATATATGAGAGCTATATCAGGTTACTGACCGATTTCGATCGCACTTAACACGGCTGTAGGGAGTCATAACAGAACATTAAATGCAAAATTTCAACCAAATCGGGGAACAATTGCGGCTTCCAAGGGCTCAAGATGTCAAATCGGAAGATCGTTTGAAATGGGAGCTATATCAAGTTATAGAGCGATTTCGACCATAATTTGCAAGAGAGTTGGAAGTCGTAACTGAACACTATGTGCAACATTTCAAAAAATCGGATAATAATTGAGGCTTCTAGAGGCCCTTTTGCAATCCCCAAAGACCTACATCAATAGGAAGTAACTGTGCAAAATTTCTTGCGGCTAGCTCTACGCGTTCAACTGCTATCGTGATGTCGACATGGCTATATCGGACTTAGAGTTTTTTAAAATTTTCTATAACATTTAAATTTTTCTAGAAAAATTCCAATTTTCTATGAAAATCTTATCTTCTGAACAGGGTTTTAAAATGAAATTACTCATCATAATGATCTCATTTTATGGCTGATTATCGCCCACTGTGTTTCTATTGAATGCTTGAAAAAGGGCGCTGTATCGCAGTATCTGCAACGATGAGTCTTTACTTTTATTTTGATATGATGGTGGTATTAAAATGATGCAGACATGTTATGCAATCTAGTTTTATAATTTATTGTAGATTCACAGCCATTTTTGGAAAAACTACAAATGGAAATAGCATGTGATGGAACTATGTTAGATATATGAAAACAACAACAACTACACTGTGTTTTTTTGTTTTTCCCATACAAAAGACGATATGAAAAAAAGAGCTCTGCAAAAAAATTCGCATTAACAAAAATTAGGTCTTGTTTATGGTACATTTAAAAAAAAGGAGATGATAAGTTTGGGTGCTAAACAGTTCCAAGGCTTAGTGCAACATTTCCAATTAAACCTACAACATATCGCGCAACGACCGCTTAAGCAAAAAACATAACGAAAACGAGCGTTTTGCAGAAACTCCTTTGAGTCTGCCTTGTAAACTGTGTTCCTTAACGAATTGATGAGAAAAAAGATATGCATTTATTTGAAAAACTTTTACTCTTCCTTGCTTGTGTTTTAACATTTTGTGCGGGCCAGAGGTATACGCCATCATATAATTATCCTGCTGCTCAAAGAAGAGCAGGATATTCTTATACATCTCCGCTGTCATACAATAGTGTATCATCAACGCCAGGAGCTACCTACAACAAAGCCAACTCGGGCTATTATTCGGGCAGCAATCGTTCAAGGTATCCTTCGAAAACGTATTATCAGCCATCTTCATCAGCCTATCGATATGGCACACCAAGTTCTTATCATGCCACTAGAGGTTATTCTGGATCATCAGGTACTGGAGGTTATCCTAGTGCTGTAAGAGGTTATAGCACTTCCCCTGCTTCCACTAATAATCGTTATTATAGCCAAGGCTCCACAAAGGATTACCTTACAAACACCTATAATAGGGATTACAAATCAAAAGCCTCTTCAAATGCCAATAAACCCTCAAAGGATAAAAGCCCAGATCCTATTAGCAAAGCCGATGCAGAGAATGCCAAATTTGCTGGTGCCAGCAATCAGGAGCAAGAAGACGAATCAGCAAGAACTAATTTGCATTTTAAACGCAAGAAGCTGCTGAGAAGGCGCTTGGCAGCCTCCTCCTATGGCAATCGATGTTTACCCTATGGCCGAGATGCTTCTTCGATTAAATCAACTGCCACGCCTCCTCCCAAGGAGCAAGGTCGTTTCCTATTCGATCTTAATGTCTACAATGTTTATCCACAAACCTCCGTGGGCATAGGCAATGGTTGTGGCGGTTTTGGTGGTAGCTTTGGAGGTAGCTTCGGTGCTGGTGGTGGACTATTTGGCGATGCTTTGGGTTTTGGGGGCGGTGGTTTTCCTGGATTGGGAGGAGGAGGTGGAGGTGGGGGCTTATTAAGTGATCCTTTATCTGATCCTGTATATCCCACCAATTCAGGTCTGAACAACTTTTTGGGCTTGTGGGCTCCCGGTATATTACAGAATGCCTTAGCCGTAACCGCAAGACCATTGGCCGATCCAGCTCCTTCACCATCGACACAAGAGGATGAAAGTGATCCTGAAGTAGATCCCGATTATCGTCCACCACCGCCTGTTCGTAGGCCGAGACCGAATCGAGTTTATTATGATTCTGCGGGAGCCGTAAGTACCCTTTTTTTCTCTATCCAAAAAAAATTCTACATGCAGTCTTTTTGCTTTAATTTCCAAAAAATAAGAAAAAAAATTATTTCGTTAAAAATTTTATCAAAGGTCAAAGTTGATATAAAAATCAAATAAAAAAATATTTAATCCTATTACAGCCAATTTGGATAAGAATTGCAATCTATGAAGGCTCATGGATTCGGATCTATGGCTTTTTCGAGTTTTAATCAATCCGATTTCATGGTTGAATAATCGATAAAAGTACCAAAATATGCAACTGTTTTAAAGAATTGTGTATGGATGTGTGTGATATGCACATTCATGTATACGCATGTGCGCTTGTGTATGTCACATAAATTCCCAAAAAAGCAGTGTAAACGGACAGGATTTGTTTTTACACCCACCGCCATAGGATGGGGGTATACTAATCTAGTCATTCCGTTTGTAACACCTCGAAATATTGATCTATGATTCCATAAAGTATCCTGGATCCTCTCGTATTTGTCAAGTTCTTTGGACGGTTTCTCTTTATAGGCAGAAATTAGAAAAGGATAATGGGAGGTCATAACAAGAAATCCCCATCCATGGATGATTTTTTCTATATGTTTGAAGAAGTATTGCGCTTTCTAGAGGCTCCTAAGGTATATTCGAGAGACTGGTTTAAACCCCGTTTACACTGCTCATTAAATCTGGATTTAAGGCTCTCGTCAGCTGATTTTATAAAGGGAAAGCAGATGACCGAACCATTAAATCCGGATTTAAAGAGGAGTATAAACGGGATTTGCATCAGATTTTGTAGCGATTGTAACCGTTCTCGGTATATCTTTTGGATTTCATAGCAAAAGTCCTCGTGCAAAATTTCAGCCAAATCGAATAAGAATTGCGCTCTCTAAAGGCTCATGCGTTATAATCTGGAGATCGGTTTATATGGCAAGTTTTGGAACCAGTTGAAAACATATTTGATATATTAGTTGGAAGTTGTAGGAAAAGTCATCGTCAGTCAGCAAAATTTCAGTCAAATCGGATAAGAGTTGCGGGCTTTAGAGGCTCTAGAAGTATATTTGAGAGATCGGATATAAGATTTTGGACCGATTGGGACCATACTTTTTTGAGTTAAAATTTCAGCCAATTTGGATAAGAATTGCATTCTCTGAAGGCTCATGGATTCGGATCTATGGCTTTTTCGAGTTTTAATCAATCCGATTTCATGGCTGAATAATCGATAAAAGTACCAAAATATGCAACTGTTTTCGTATGGATGTGTGTGATATGCACATTCATGTATACGCATGTGCGCTTGTGTATGTCACATAAATTCCCAAAAAAAAAACAGTGTAAACGGACAGGATTTGTTTTTATATCCACCGCTTTAGGATGGGGGTATACTAATCTAGTCATTCCGTTTGTAACACTTCAAAGTATTGATCTATGCTTCCATAAAGTATCCTGGATCCTCTCGACATTCTGATTCGATCTAGCCAGACGGACGAACGGTCGTCTGTCGAAATCACGATAGCGGTCGAACGTCTAAAGCTACCCGCTTGAAATTTTGCACAGATACTTAATATTAATATAGGCCTTTCGGGATTGCAAATGGGCCATATCGGTTCAAATTTGGATATAGCTCCCATATCAACCGATCTCTCGATTTGACATCTTGAGCGCCTGGACGCTGCAATTTTTGTCCGATTTGGTTGAGATTTTGTTATGACTTTTAACATTTGTGCCAAGTACGGTCCAAATCGGTCAAGGTGTTACTAACGGAGTGACTAGTTTAGTATACCCCCATCCTATGGTGGTGGGTATCAAAAATCATAGGATTCTCTTTCCTGAGGTCCTATTTAACTCAGTCTCCCAGCAGTCAGTATTGTAATGTTTGCGATCGTGTGAGGATGTAAACTTGGAAAGTGAAAATTTTTCAAATTTCAGTTTAGGTGTAAAGAGTGCAAACAAAAAACCTCGGCGCAAGTTTGAGGGGAACTTGAATTTCTACAGCCCATAGATTGTTTAGCAATATTATGCGCCATGAACAAGTTCTTAAACAAAGTCCAAACCTTTTTCATAAAAGAAGTTAATTTGTCGAAAATTTTATTTGTGGCTGATGAATTATTTTTTGCGTGTAGCTGTGTGGGCTACTTATGCCCACTGTCTCACAGTGGGATGGCAAAAAAATAAGTCTGCCATTTTGGAACGGATAGTGATATCTTCATGAAATTTTACATGGTTATAGCTGAGGCGTTATCCAGTTTATAAGCAAAATTTCGGGGCCCTAGAAGTTCCAGGGGCCCACTGGTGGGCCTTCAAAGTTGCCACCTCGGCCCTATAAAATTTTGTTCGCGCTGTCAAAAGAGCATTTATGGTCCGATTTTCAAAATACTAAACATATCGTTTTAATTTTCCACAAATTTGTAGAAAAATATCTTTAAAAAAACTGAGTACAAATTTTGGCCACATTTCTTGGTGAAAACACCCAAAATCCCCACACTGGGGAAAAAAGTTTGCAAAATTGGCATTTTTAGTAAAAATCTCCGTAGAGACCTCAATCCTTGGATGGCAAAAAAAATTGTTTGCATGCAATTTGTTATTACTTGGGGCAATGAAAATATGTTATAAAGTTGGGGGGTCTCAGCTTTGCGTTTTGAGAAATCCAGGGGTTTTTCCAGTTTTTGTTTGTTAAAAAATGCCAATATTTTACTTCACAGACCTCCTATTAGAGTTAACACAATTTATAAAAATTGCACTTAAAACGCATCTAAATTAGGTCTTCTTATAGTACAGTAAGAAAAATTGATAGTGCTGGGTCTAGTTTTCTATATAGAGACGAAACAATGAAATTACTTTTTTTTACGAAAAAATGCCAAAAATAGAAATTTTTTAAATTTTTTGATTTTTAACTCGCATAACTTTTGACTAAATGGATGGTTTCAACTTCCAAAAAAGCCTTGAACAACCGAGCGGATAAAGAAAATGGAGAAAGTTGGGAACCACAACTTTGAGACAGTCAGTAATTTTATCTACCTTGGCACCGCCGTAACCGAAACGAATGACACCAGTTTTGAGATTAAGCGAAGAATAATATTGGCAAACTGATGCTACTTTGGACTAAGTAAGCAGTTTAGAAACAAGGCCACCTCTCGACAGACGAAGATTACACTATACAAGACACTGATATTACCCGTGCTGTTATATGGTTCTGAAGCATGGGTAATTGTGAAAGCAGATGAGGCAGTGCTTGGAGTATTTGAGAGAAAGATTCTTCGTAAAATGTATGGACCAGTTTGCGTTAACGGAGAATATAGGCGGCGTATGAACCACGAGCTGTATGACGACACACATCAAACTACAACGGCTGCGTTGGCTAGGTCATGTTGTCAGAATGGATGAAAAAGCTCCAGCAAAAAAGTCTTTTAAAGGCAAACACGGTTTTACACGCAAACCGGGAAGACCAAAATCCCGATGGAAAGATCAAGTGGTGAGAGACACCTCGAACCTTGGTGTCAGAGATTGCCCAAAAAGTAAATGCGGATTTTTCATATAGTCGGCGTTGACAAATTTTTTCACAGCTTGTAACTCCGTAATTGCATTCTTTCTTCTGTTAGTTATCAGCTGTTACTTTTAGCTTGCTTTAGAAAAAAAGTGTAAAAAAAGTATATTTGATTAAAGTTCATTCTAAGTTTTATTAAAAATGCATTTACCTTCTTTTAAAAAATCCGCAATTACTTTTTGGGCAACCCAATAGAATGAGCGCAGAAGATCGAGGCGCTTGGAACGCTATTCTACGTTCGGCTAGTGGAACAAATATTCTGTCATAGCCAATTAAAGTAAAGTAACTTTTGACTAAAGAATCGGATCTTAGCATATATCGCGAAAATTTAGTTAATTTTATTAGCTTTCCAAATCAGTTAAAAACTTTGAAATCGGTTCAGAAATGCCTTCACAAGCAACAAAATAAAAGACCAGCCTCTGCGAAAATTTCAAAAAAAAAAATTCTAAGTAAAATTTCTTGGACACTATAAAAGATATTCCGCACATTTGGGCCTGTTTTTGTGGAGCTTTTTAAGCACTTTCCAGCAAAAGTTTTTTGATATCGGACCTTAAATACGCTTTTGACAGCCCAAACAAAATTTTGTAGGGCGGGGTGACCAACTTTGAAGACCCACCAATGAGCCGATGGGACTTCTAGAGCCCAGAATTTTTTTATATAGACTGGATAACACCTCAGCTATAACCATGTAAAATTTGAATATATCTCTATCCGTTCCAAAATTACAGACTTATTTCCCTTAATTTTTTCCCATCTCACTGTGTGTCGTTAAAACATTTTAACTTAGCCACTTCATATCTACTCGCATTCTAATGATCTCTGCTTGATACGCTCGACAGGTATCAAGTTACCTGCTCGACATACCCTTTGAAGTATACGCCAATGCTTATATGGCCATTAAGTTTGGAACAATCCGCATAGAAGTCTTCGTACCTTCTATTTAGTTACAAGCGGCTAATTAGAGCGTCGTCCTTAGACTAGCCATTTTTGAGTTGCGTCTAAATATTGGACAGGTTTTGCATTGCCGTCAATTCTTATGCCATTCTTAAGATGTGATTAAATATTGGACAGATTTTGAATGGCCGTTCACCAGATCACAACACCATAATCCTATTTAGATCAATTGACAATTACAGTTGATAGCCTATGCCTGGCCAGGGGTTTCAACTTATTGGGCAAGAATCTCCTGTTTGAACTTTCCCTAATGTTAGTTTTAAAGCTCTAATCTAAATAAACCTCCACCGTAGTGCAGAAGTTAGCATGTCCGCCTATGACGCTGAACGCCTGGGTTCGAATCCTGGCGAGACCATCAGAAAAAAATTCAGCAGTGGTTTTCCCCTCTTAATGCTGGCAACATTTGTGAGGTACTATGCCATGTAAAACTTCTCTCCAAAGAGATGTCGCACTGAGGCCTCGGCTATAAAAAGGAGGCCCCTTATCATTGAGCTTAAACTTGAATCAGACTGCACTCATTGATATGTGAGAAGTTTGCCCCTGTTCCGTAGTGGAATGTTTATGGGCAAAATTTGCATTTGCATAATATTTTCTATAATAAAAATTAAAAAAAGTTTCTAGGTTCAAACATTTTTGTATATTTTTTGTTTTTAATCTAACTTTTAGAAAATTCATACTAATTTCAAAAAAAAAAATACTAAAATGTTTTTTTTTACAGTCTCCCATTACACCGGCACAATTGGTTGGTGGAGTGGCTACAACGGTCAATGGTATCATACAACAGTTAACTGGAAATGTTCAACCTGTCTATCAGTCTTCCTATAGACGTTCCTATGGCTAAACTGCATAGGAACTGAAACCCACTTTCGATATTAGGTTTAAATTATTTCTAAGATAGTTTTGTTTTATTACTTATACACGTACGATTTTCGAAAATATTGTTAATTACGAATAAGAAATAAAAAACTAATAATAATTGGTTTCAAATTTAATCATTTTAGGGAGGACAATAATAATTTAAATTTTAGATCCATGGTTTCTTAGGGCAAAACTTCTTAGAATATATCGTAGTGTACGATTTGGACAACCGCAATAATTAAATCACCCTAATGTTCATCACACGAATGAGCATCGGTCCACACCCACCTTAGGGTCCACTCGGTGTGTGCCAGTGGCCCTTCGCATCCAAGAAAACATAACAGCTTGGAGGGTCTTATTCCTTCTCCTGTTGGAATCATAACTCTCAGGGATACGTTGGCAAGATCGTAAGGTAGGCCAGTAGGTTCTTACAATCCGGCATCAATGTATAGAAAAGTTGATGCCAAACGTGCTTATTTCAGTACGATACGGTAGTGATAGTAAAGCAACACCGTATGATGGTTGTTATTGTAGCCAAATTTGCATTTGGAGTTGGCGATCCTCGTCAAGCTGCTGTAGGTAAGCAAGCACGTTCCGCGGGAACATGGTGTCCATTGGTTATTGAATGTGCCAATAACTCGCCTTGTCATATCGAGGATCATTGGCACTCAGTATGCAAGAGCCGGTGCAGCCCGGCCTCTCACTGAGTCTCCCCGCTCGATACAGCTGATTGTTCGCGACTGCAGTTGTAGCTGCTACATACGGGGTATTCCACTAACCGCAACCTGTGGACGCGCCCGGTAGCTCGCAGCTAAGCTTCTCTTGACAGCTATGAGCACCACACAGATCGGACCTTAAATTTCCAACCTTTGTGGTGATCCCAGCTATCCCGTACCGGGAACACCGTATGGTAAAAGGCAATGCCGTATGGTATGGATGAAATATAAAATGAACCAGACGATTATGGGCATATAGTAACCCACCTATGTTGGGGTTGTAAGCTTGACCATTAATTGGGACACAGCTACCAACCGGCGGTATGTACACGTTGTATAGCTCCATCTCGGCAATACCAGACCTGACTGCTATCCCGATGCACTCCATGTAGGGTCACTAGCGCCAGACGCTGGCGAGATGGGTCTATATTGCTCGGAATGGTGTATCACGAAGGCCAATCCCCCACCTTCATTTCTTGAGCGATCCTGACGTAAATGCAAATGCAAATTTTGCCCATGAACATTCCGCTAAGGAACAGGGGCAAACTTCTCACATATCAATAAGTGCAGTCCGATTCACGTTTAAGCTCAATGATAAGGGGCCTCCTTTTTATAGCCGAGTCCGAACGGCGTGCCGCAGTGCGATACCTCTTTGGAGAGAAGTTGTACATGGTATAGTACCTCACAAATATTTCCAGCATTAGGAGGGGGAAAACCACCGCTGAAAATTTTTGTTGAAGGTCTCCCCAGGATTCGAACACAGGCGTTCCGCGTCATAGGCGCTACGGTGGCCTCCTTACGAGCGATCCTTACTTACCATATTGTATCCGTGACAACTGTGTGAGCTGCAGGTGCTGGTCAGCTTTGTCTCCTAGATCGTCTCAATATGTTCTTCCAATTCAAAAAATCCACAACCTCGTCGATCTTGCCACAGCGAATTCAACTGCAAAAATGATACACTTCCCGGCAATGGCCTGGCAATATTGGGGCTGGGATGCTGATGTTGCGGGGGGTCACATAGTCCAACGACAAGGACGCAGAAGGCTTCGACGACGACGCTTGTGACCCACTGCTGTCTAAGTTCGCATAGCACCTTGCAACATAGTCAGTATGACTAAATTCCCGTAGTGATGTAAGGCCAGAGCAAGATCGGAAATGTACCCACTCCATGCACCGATTACACCTCACCGACACCGACCGATGATGGGGGCGGTACTGGAAAACCGAACAGAACCAGGTTCCGGGGTTCTTTTCAATGCCGGCACGGACCAGAAGCGTGCGGGGAAGGCACTCCAGGATGTGCCTCTCCCATGACGAAACCAGTAGAAAAAGACAAAAGTCGGGCGGTGCCGACTTTAAAATACCCTACACCTACCCTATAAATACAAAGTGGGAGCTATATATAATTCTGAACCAATTTTGATGGACCTGGGCGGATGTTTTCAGATGGACTATTAAAATCCCCGTACCAAATTTCGAGCAAAGCAAATATGTTCAAAAGGTTATAACTACGGTTGACAAATGACAACAAATTACCCAAAATCTGATGAACATATATATGGGAGCTACATCTAAATCTAAATAGATTTTGACCAAACTTTTTAGATATTGTGGTAGTCATCGAGGAAAGCGTTGTGCACAATGTTGACAACATTGGTCAATTAATGCGCTTGCGGCTTTAGAAGTGAAAATCGGGCCATATACATAAATGGCAGCTATATCTAAATCTGAACCGATATCTATGAAATTCATCAGTAATGTAGAGAGTCATATGAAAATCCTTCCTGCTTAATTTCGAGAGAATCGGTTAACAAAGGAGCACTTTATTGCAATATTTCTCAAAATCGGACAAACATATATATCGGAGTTATATCTAAATCTGACTCGATTTCGACCAAACTTCTCATATATTGTGGTAGTCGTCGAGGAAAGAGTTGTACAAAGTTTTGGCAAGTTTGGTTAATAAAGGCGCTTGCAGTGGTTCTAGGAATGAAAATCGGATGATATATATAAATATTGCAGCTATATCTAAATCTGAACCGATTTCAATGAAATTCACCAGTAATATTAGGAGTCAGAAGAAAATTCGTTCTGCCAGAATCGCTTAACAAATAAGCACTTGATTGCAATATTTCTCAAAATCGGACGAACATATACATAGAAGCTATATTTAAATCTGAACCGATTTCGACTAAACTTTATGGATATCGTGGAGGTCGTCGAGGAGAGCGTTGTACAAAATTTTGAGAAGATTAGTCAGTAAATGCGCTTGAAGTGGCTCTAAGAGTGAAAAATCGGGCGATATATATATATATATATATATATATATATATATATATATATATATATATATATATATATATATATATATATATATGAGAGCTATATCTAAATCTGAACCGATTTCGACCGAACCTTATAGATAATGTGGAAGTCGTCGAGGAAAGCGTTGTACAAAATTTTGGGAAGATTGGACAATAAATGCGCTCGCAGTGGCTCTAAGAGGAAAAATCGGGCGATATATATATATAAGAGCTATATCTAAATCTGAGCCGATTTCTTTGAAATTTACCTGTGATGTCGAGAGTCAAGAGAAAATCCTTCCTAACAAATTTCAAGAGAATCGGTTAACAAATGACCATTTTACTGCATTATTATTGCAAATCGGACGAACTTGTATATGGCAGCTATATCCAAATCTGAACCGATTTTTATGAAACTCACTAGTAAAATCAAGAGTCATAAGAAAATCCTTCCTGTCAAATTTCGAGAGAATCGGTTAACTAATGACCATTTTATTGCAGTATTACTGCAAATCGGACGAACATATATATGGGTGCTATATCCAAATCGAATTTTTCCAATTTCAATAGGCTTTGTCTTTAGGCCGAAAAACATGCCCATACCAAATTTGAAGACGATCGGATGAAAATTGCGACCTGTTGTTTGTACTTAATTTGTGTACATGGACAGACAAACGGACATAGTCGGACGGACTAAGTCGGACTGACTAAGTCGAATCAGAAAGTGATTCTGAGTCGATCGGTACACTTATCAATGGGTCTATCTCTCTTCCTTCTGGTTTTAATACCCTGTACCGCAGTAGTGGTGTAGGGTATAAAAAGCAATTGGCCGAACTGTGGTAAGTTAGGCAGTAGTCTCGTCAACTTTATGACTCGCAGTGGAATAATATTCAGATGTGTCATAATGCGGCCCTCCGAACTGCGATGGGCTGTCTACAAGCAGACAAAGATTCTACCAGTGCGAAGACATAACTACATGCTGTCTAAGCAATACCTTTTGGGCTGTTATCGCAGAGACCATCCAAATCATCATCTTTTGGATAGATATCTACCGCCCAAAAGCCTTAAGGTAGATCTACATAATCTAGAGCGTGAGGTTCAGCGCTACAAGAGAGTACCTCGAGATCAGGCGGCATATCAAGCAGGTCTAGACAACATGCATGCAGACACGGTAGCAGATGCGGTAAATGGCTACCAGGTGAATGTAGTCCTTAGAGAACGACCGCCTGCCATTGCACCTGAAGAAATTGACCTCCCTGGGCAAACCAGAATAGTTCTGGCTCAATTAGGTTCCAGCAGATGCAGCCGCCTCAACTCCTACAGAGCAAGGATTGATGCCGACGTACAAGATGTATGTCCCGATTGTAACCAGGGATCGCACGATACACTTCACCTGTTTAACTACCCAGCCAGACCCACTCGACTCAGACGCAGATTTTACCTGTGAACGCACCCCATCTTAGTCGCAGAGTTCCTGGGTCTTGACACTCAACAGAATCAAGCAGACGAAAGATAGAACACAATAAACTGCTACAACAACAACAATAACAGGGTATGAAAAGGACGAACACGTACACTGATACGGCAGCCCTTGCCGATGAAGGATTCCATCGAGTCAATTCGGTGCGTACAACCAGCTGCTATGGGATTGTGTCAATAACGTGAATAAAATAACACCAGCCGGTATTGGCAAATTATCGTTTTTTTTATCAGTGTACATGTATTCTAAGATTGGAGGCCGGTAAATCCCTCTTCAAAATTTCAATTGCAGCTACCGTAGTGGTACAGATCTCTGCCTGAAAACTCGTATACTCGTATGGCAGTTTCAGCGACATGCTGTTGTCAAATGCAGTGGAGTAGACGCCCAATTCGTCCTTTTGCGACGAACACGTACACTGATACGGCAGCCCTTGCCGATGAAGGATTCCATCGAGTCAATACGGTGCGTACAATCAGCTTCCATGGGATTGTGTCAATAACGTGAATAAAATAATACCAGCCGGTATTGGCAAATTATCGTTTTTCTATCAGTGTACATGTATTTTAAGATTGGAGGCCGGTAGATCCCTCTTCAAAATTTCAATTGCAGCTATCGTAGTGGTACAGATCTCTGCCTGAAAATTCGTATACTCGTATGGCAGTTTCAGCGACATGCTGTTATCAGTGCAGTGAAGTAGACGCCCAATTCGCCATTTTCGAAACATCAGTGAACACCGAGGTCCGTCATTATTAAACACTGCTCCCGCCTCCTAATCCTATATGTAAGGTTTGCGAATCCTCAAGACCCTATCTCGAATAAATCTCGGTGGCCGGCAGTTGGAACTTTTCTCAGGCTTCCTTCTGCATCTATAGTATCTACAAGGGAAATGTGAATTTACCCATCATCCTTCAGCATGTTGAGCTCCCTTAGATCGACAATCAAATTTATATCATCCATATGGTTATTTATTGGGTTGCCCAAAAAGTAATTGCGGATTTTTTAAAAGAAAGTAAATGCATTTTTAATAAAACTTAGAATGAACTTTAATCAAATATACTTTTTTTACACTTTTTTTCTAAAGCAAGCTAAAAGTAACAGCTGATAACTGACAGAGGAAAGAATGCAATTACAGAGTCACAAGCTGTGAAAAAATTTGTCAACGCCGACTATATGAAAAATCCGCAATTACTTTTTGGGCAACCAATAAATTACGAAATTGCAATGTACACTGAACTTATGGTACAATTACTTGCCTTCTATACAAAAAAAGACACGTAGAAAGACACAATTAATCAATGTGCGATAATAATATGATCATGTGTAGTTTTTTTTTTATAATAATATCAATTTTTATGTTTTATAAGCTGTTATTGAGCTGTGGTCTGGCTTGAAGGACTTGTTGTATAGAATAATACACAGCAGTGCGCACGTGTAAAAGTCAAAACCGGATAAAATTCACTGAACAGAATTTGCTGCTTGTACTCGTACATGTTACTTGCTGCATATACACCATTCAGTTGTATTACACTGATTGTGTCCGAAAAAATCCTTGAAATTACCGAATGAATGGCTTACAGTAAATAGCCAAAAAATTTAACACGCACACATTTATGTAGGTATTTTAATCTTTTTTTTTAACAATTCATTTATTTTTGTGTATGTATGGGTAAAAAAAACTTAACATATGCATGACTGGGTTTATGACATTACAGAGCGTATAGGAAGAGAGTAAAAATCACAGTTTTGTTTTTCTTGGGTTTTCAACCAAAGAAACCACCACCACCACTGCTGCCACCATAGTAGCCAGATTCATGATGATGATTGTAGCCGCCATAGTAGTTACTGCCGCCGCCATATCCATGACCTCCATGGCCTCCATAGCCAAAGGGATAGCCTCCATAACCGCCATGAAAGCCTCCCGGACGGTGATGGCCATATCCTCCATAGGGTCCACCAAAACCTCCGTAATAGCCACCAGGCCTGTGATAGCCAAATCCAGGTGCACCGAAACCACCACCATAACCGCCTCCATAGCCACCTCCATAGCCACCTCCATATCCGCCTCCATAACCATGGCCATGGCCACCATACAAACCGCTACTGAGACCTACACCTGCTGATAGTCCTATACCCAGACCACCACCCAAAAATCCCAGAGTGCGGCCCTCTGCCTTAACTGGTTCGGGAGCTGCAGCTGGGGCTGCCAAGGTACAGCATACCAAAGCCAAAGTGAATGTACTGAGTAATGCCTTTAAAGAAAATTTAATTGATTTACTTGCTTCGCCACAAATATTGAAATGCCTACTATTTGCTTCATGCTTAAAGTCTGTGCACTTTTGCTCGCCGTCTGTGCTTAAGTTCTGATTCGCTTAGACTAAACTACTGCTCCTTTGTTCTACTTCCATTTATATATAGGGGGGAGTAAAAATTGTATGTTGAACTTGTGTTCTCTGCCCTCAAGAGAGCGCTAAAAGTTAATTGGAGATCTATGAAATCTCAGTATCAGTATTCACCTGCAACTTGGATTTACCTGCCTCCCAATGAGCATAAAAGAACAATTACTCGGTCGCACATAACACGCAGCAAGCGGGACAGGTAACACTCGCAAACTATGATTGATAACCCCATCAAGGCTTTTTATGTTGGCAGTGACATAACAAGATTGTATGAACTATCAAAAGACTTCAACGAAATCGCATATTAAAGCAATGACTAAATTGTTGAATGAGCGAATCAGTTACGGGTTGGTAGGCTGCAAAAAATTATTCGCTAATTATCAGAAAAGAAAGGGCAATAAAAATACCTTTACGAATACCAACTGAAACGTTTACATGGTTACTTGAATCTTTGTGTAAGAATATATCAATTGAACTGCCTTACTGGCTTGCTGAAAGATGGATAGCAAATAGAAAATCGGTTGCTCTAGGAACCGAACATGGATAATCGAGAGACCGGTTTCTATGGAAGCTATATCTATCAAGTTATAGACTGATTTGGACTGTACGAGGCACAGTTGTTGGAAGTCGTCACAGAACACCGCATGCAAAATTTCAGCCAAATCGGACAAAAATTGCAGCTAGTAAATGCTCAAGTAGTAAAACCGGGAGATCGGTTATATGGGAGCTACAATATATCAGGTTATAGACCGATCTGAACAGTATTTGACACAGCTGTTGAGAATACTATGTGCAAAATTTCAGCCAAATCGGAAGAAATTTGTGGTTTCCAGGGGATCAAGAAGTCAAATCGGAAGTTCGGTTTATATGGGAGCTATATCATGTTATAAACTGATTTGGACCGTACTTGGCACAGTTGTTGGAAGTCGTCACAGAACACCGCATGCAAAATTTCAGCCAAATAGGACAAAAAATGCGGCTAGTAAGGGCTCAAGTAGTAAAACCGGGAGATCGGTTATATGGGAGCTATATCAGGTTATAAACCGATTTAAACCGTAATTGACACAGCTGTTGAGAATACTATGTGCACCATTTTAGCCAAATCGGAGGAAATTTGTGGCTTCCAGGTGCTCAAGAAGTAAAACCGGGAGCTCGGTTTATATGAGAGCTATATCACGTTATAGACCGATTTGAACCGTACTTGACACAGCCTTAAGAGAACACAAAGTGCAAAATTTTAGCCAAATCGGACAAAATTTGTGGCTTCCAGGGGCTCAAGAAGTCAAATCGGGAGATCGGTTTATATGGGTGCTATATCAGGTTATCGACCGATTTGAACCGTATTTGAAATAATTGTTATAAGTGATTAGAGAACACTATGTGCAAAATTTTAGCCAAATCGGACAAAATTTGTTGCTTCCAGGGGCTCAAGAAGTCATTTCAAACAATTATTATAAGTGATTAGAGAACACTATGTGCAAAATTTTAGCCAAATCGGACAAAAATTGCGGCTTCCACAGGCTCAAGAAGTCAAATCGGGAGATCGGTTTATATGGGTGCTATATCAGGTTATCGACCGATTTGAACCGTATTTGAAATAATTGTTATAAGTGATTAGAGAACACTATGTGCAAAATTTTAGCCAAATCGGACAAAATTTGTTGCTTCCAGGGGCTCAAGAAGTCAAATCGGGAGATCGGTTTATATGGGAGCTATATCAGGTTGTATACCGATTTGGACCGTATTTGAATCAGTTGGTGGAAGACATAAGAGAACACTAAATGCAAAATTTCAGCCAAATCAGACGAAATTTGTGGGCTCAAGAAGTCAAATCGGGAGATCGGCTTATATGGTTAAAGTCCGATCTGGACCGTACCTGACACAGATGTTGGAAGTCATAACAGAATACTTTTTGCAAAATTTTAGCCAAATCGGACGGAATTTGTGACTTCCAGGGGCTCAAGAAGTCAAATCGGGAGATCGGTTTATATGGAAGCTTTATCAGGTTATAGACGGATTTGGACCGTACTTGGCCCAGTTGTTGAAAGTCCTAACGAAGCACCACATGCAAAATCGGATTAAAATTGCGGCTTCCAGGGGCTTAAGAAGTCAAACTGGGATATCGGTTTATATGGGAGCTATATCTAAATCTAAATCGATATGGCTCATATCCAATCCCCAACGGCCTACATCAAAATTAAGTATCAGTGCAAAATTTCAAGCGGCTAACTTTACACGTTTGACCGCTATCGTCATTTCGACAGACGGATGAGCGGACGGACATGGCTCGATCGAATCAGAATGTTGAGACGATCCAGAATATATATATACTCTATGGGGTCGAAGATTAATATTTCGAGGTGTTACAAACGGAATGACTAGGTTAGTATACCCTCATCCTATAGTGGTGGGTATAACAAGTAGGGATAGGCAAAAGTTGGGCGGTGACGGCTATATATTGTATATATAACCCTACACCTATCCTACAAGTGGAAATTGACAACTGTTTTTAATTGCAAAAAATCGGGCGCTGCACATATATCGGAGCTTTATTTTAATCCTAACCGATTTTGTCAGGTTGGATGGGGAAGATACCAGGCAGCTGTGTCTAAGTTGCTGATCCCGGGATCAAGAAGAAACGCCCCGAGCTAAGTGACTCCATCTACTGCCTTTGCATCTATATGTTGGGTCTGCGGCAACAAAGATTGCCCTTTGCCAGAGGGAATCAGGAAACAGGAATTCCTAGAAATTTGGGAACTCTTCACTTCTGTTGAGAGCAGAATGCGGGAATAGGTAGGAGTTAGGTGCTCAGGCCGAAGACGGTAAACTGATTGTTTGTGTCTGTGGTTGCGCGGATTTGCAACTATTGATGCCTGGGTTGCCATAAGTTTTTGAGGGTAGATGTACCCTCCACAGAATTATTGAGAAGGTATCGTACCTCAATGGTACTGACCTCCGGTTCAAGGAGACGCTTTTCGAGGTGGGCGCTGAATGGCAAACTCGTTCCAATCCAATTGTTGCGAGTGTGGCAATGAAAATCTTCCTAAGAAGAAGGTAGTCGGCAACCTACCCTTCCCAAAAATTTGGAAAAATTTTCGTGCTGTTTGGGAACTGGTGATGAGGCATGACCGCAGGGTATATGGGGCTCCTCGAACTTTGTGCCACATGTGGTCCTTCCTTGTTGATGGATTGAACGTAGTTTTGCCTGAATGAAATCTGGGATAGAGGTTACCCCGCCTTTTCCTGTATCTTATTTACACTTGCAAGGGGTTCAGATTTGGGGGCACAACGGAATTTTCACCAAATGGGGTCCTTCCTTGTTGACGGATTAAAGATAGTTTTCCCTGAGAGAAATCCTTCCTAGAAATTTGAGCATATTTTAGTTCTGACTTTTCCTGTATCTTATGTATACATTGAAAGGGCTCAGATTTGGGGGCACAACAGGCTTTGCACCAAATGGGGCCCTTCCTTGTTAACGGATGGAAGATAGTTTTCCCTGAGAGAAATCCTTCCTAGAAAAATTAGCATATTTTCGTTCTGTTGGGAATGGTGATGAGGCGTGGCCGCAGGGTACCACATGAGGTCCTTCCTTGTTAACGGATTGAAGGTAGTTTTCCCTGAGAGAAATCTCAGCTGGAGGTTTCCCGCCTTTTCCTTTATCTTCGGTATACATCGAAGGGATTCAGATTTGGGGTCACTACGGACTTTGCACCAGATGGGGTCCCTCCATGCTGACGGATTGAAGGTAGTATTCCCGGAGAGAAATCTGGGCTGGGGGTTACTTTGAAAGGGCTCAGATTTGGGGGCACCGAGTCAGAAGTCTTCATTGAGTTCTTAGAAATTAGGAGGTCAAATAAATAGCGTCATGTAGGGACTTTTATCTTTTCGCGGATGTTCTCGCGGTCTTAAAGGTTCAAGAGGTAATTCTTTTTAAAGGGCGGCTGCTTGGTCAGACTATTACCATATACATGGACAGTGCAGTGGCACTGAAAGCGCTCCTTGTAAGGTTGAAGCTGAATAGGAGATGCAAATGGCACCTTAAGGTTGAGGTTGAAGAAGAGATGCAAATGGCATCATAGGGTGACGCTGGTTTCCGGGCTATCAAAGGGTGACTGGGTATAAGGCGACTGTAGAGCTGGCTAGCAATGTTAAGCTGCTAAGTGCTACTGAATTAGTGAATTCTCCCTTATGCGAGCTCATTGATAGAGTAGACGCTTTTTACGATCATCGCGCAAATGGGCGTGGACTAGTGCTGTGGCACGGAATCCCTAAGTCAGACTTTCTTTTTCGAAGTTTTTTTTTTAGTATTTAGAGCGCACAACAAGTCGATTACTGGCTTAGGTGTCGCATTTGTCAAATTCTTTGAATTATTTTTCAAATATATATGAGCTATATCAAGTTATTGACCGATGTGGACCGTACTTGTCATGTCGTACAAGTCATAGAAAAATATCACCTCGAAAAATTCAGGCAAATTGAGTAATACATCGCCTCCTAGAAGCTCAAAAAGTCTAATTGGAAGATCGGTTTTTTACGGCGGCTATATCAGGTTATACACAGATTTAGACCATAATTGGCATAGTTGTTGGAATCGGATAAGAATTTCGCCCTAAAGAAGCTTAAGAAGTTAAGACCCAAGATCGGTTTATATGGCAGTTTTAGGAAGTCAAAACAAAATATCTCACCCAAAATTTCAGTCATATCGGATAAGACGCTCAAGAAGTCTAATCGGGAGATCGTTTTATACGGCGGCTATATATACACAGATTTAGACCTTACTTGGCGAAGTTGTTGGAAGTCGTACCAAAACACTATGTGCACCCACCCAAGATCGGTTTGTATGGCAGCTGTATCAGGTTATGGAGTGATTTAGACCATACTTAGCACAGTTATAGGAAGTAAAAAAAATATCTCACGCAAATTTTCAACCATGTCGGAAAAGAACTGCGCCCCTTAGAATCTCAAGAAGCCTAATCGGGAGATCGGTTTATACGGCGGCAATATCAAGTTACAGACAGATTTAGACCATACTTGGCACAGTTGTTGGAACTCATACCAAAACGACATGTGCAAAATGTCGACGTAATTAGATAACAAATGCGCTCTCTAAGGCTCAAGAAGTCTAATCGGTAGATCGGTTTATATTGCAGCTATATCAAGATATAGACTGATTTAGACCTTACTTAGTACAGTAGTTGGTCATAACAAAGCCTTCTCGAAGCTCAAGAAATCAAGACCCAAGATCGGTTTATATGACAGAGATATCAAACATGGGCCGATTTGGCCCATTTACAATTCCAACCGATCTATACCAATAAGAAGAATTTGTGCAAAATTTCAAGCGCATAGTACTTTATGGAATTTTAGACGAATACTTTTATGTAGGTGTTACAAACGGTATGACTAGATTAGTATACCCCCATAGTGGTGGGTCTATAAAAAAAACACCCACAATCTACACAAATGACGTGTTCAAATTCTCCTTTGAACTTCATTTAAATCGAGCGAAAATCGTTTTTATACCCTACACCACCGCTGTACAGGGTATTAAAAGTTTGTGCATTTTTTTGCAACACCAAAAAGGAGAAGAGCTAGACCCATTGTTAAGTATGCCGATCGGCTTAGAATCACTTCCTGATTCAATTTAGCTATGTCCGTCTGTCTGTCTGTCCATGCATTCTTGTGATCAAGGTACAGGCCGCATTTATTGTCCGATTATCATGAAATGTTGCACATGTCACTTCTTTCGCCCAAGGATGAACGCTATTGAAAAAATCGGTTCAGATTTAGATATAGCTCACATATATATCTTTCATCCGATATGGCCTTTTAAGGCTGTAGAAGCCACAATTTTGTTCCGATCTTTGCAAAATTTAGCACGAGGTGTTTGATTTGACGTCATATGTGTGGAAAATTTCATCAAAATCGGTGCAGATATAGATATAGCGCCAATAGTTGAGACAATGAGTTGTGTTAGGCCCTTCGACATCCCTATTCAATTTGGCTCAGATCGGTCCAGATTTGGATATAGCTGCCATATAGACCTATCTCTCGATATAAGGTATTGGACCCATAAAAGACGCATTTATTGTCCGATTTCGCCGAAATTTGAGACAATGAGTTGTGTTAGGCCCTTCGACATCCTACTTCAAATTGGCCCAGATCGGTTCTCAATTTAAGGTTGTGAGACCATAAAATTCTTATCAGGCCCAGAAGGCCCAGAAGGCCCTTTATAAGGCCCAGAAGGCCCTTTATAAGGCCCAGAAGGCCCTTTATAAGGCCCAGAAGGCCCCTTATCAGGCCCAGAAGGCCTCTTATCAGGCCCAGAAGGCTCCTTATCAGGCCCAGGAGGCCCATTATTTTCAATCGGACAGCACTCATTGATATGTGAGAAGTTTGCCCCTGTTTCTAAATGAAATGTTCAAGGGCAAATTTGCAACCATGGTAAAGGCAGAAGGAAACCAAAGGTTACCAGTTGAGCTTTTTAGTAACAGAGGCGACACACTACTAAGTGAGATATAGAGAACTACAGCGATTGTAGTTGAATACTTTTAAGGGAAAAATAAAATTATTCCTTTTTATAAAAATCTATTTTGAAACAAATTTTCTATAAATTTCTGTTGTAAAATTTTTAAATATGATTAAGCTAGGAAATTTAAATAGAGACATTTAGCAAAGGGCGATGTTTAGAATATTCAAAGCTTTTCTTTTGCGCATTTTGCGAGGCTTACCAAAAATCTGTATGTAAACATTAAATTATTCTTTAAACTCATCATATAACGTGATAATGATAATGATGACGAACTGAAAACAGAGCGAATTTTTGTGGGGAACTCCCAGATTTCGGAAATGACCGCCAAAGAGCACTAATTAAAAGAAATCACAACAGCCGTAAGTAAGTACACTCAGAACAAAACTAAATAGACACATAAAAAAATATTGGTATCCGCAGGTAAGTTAAATTTGGAAAAAAAACCAACAACATCCACAAACAACACAGTTTTGAACTCCTCCCTCGACGAGTCGATTAACACAATAAAGAACAGAATATGCAGAGACGTGTCTGGCATAGCATCTAAAGTTAACATTTTCATAACCATTTTGCACTTGTTATTATGAATAATCGGGCCGGGGATTCCAAAAGCTGACAAGATGATGGTGGTAGTACATATTCCATTCCATTCCATTAGTTGTGAGGCTAATAAAGATGTGTCAGATAGCAATGGCTTAAGTGGAATAACCCCCTCTACATTGATGGTGGTAATTGATTCGGTTGTTATGTTATTTAAATATTTGGTTAAGGTAGAATGTATTGCTCAATAAATGTTTTTTTGAAGGCAGGAAGATGCGGTTCGATAAACTTTTGAATAAAGAATGTGTACCTATTTACTTTTATTTGAAACTTTATCATTGGGGGTTTTTCACCAGGAAGGGTATTGGCGGGCTCAATAAAAACCCTACAGGGTAGCTGACACGAAATGTTACAAATTTATAGGACCACATTTTTTTGTGTGAAAATATTTGTATTGGCTAAAATGACAAAAACAATGAGAGGTAGTAATCTTTCAGAATTCCTTTTCTTTTGACCATTTCTCTGAGTCGGCAAAACAACGAGTTGCAAGTTTCCCGAATGTAATCTGTCATCTAAACTGGCATATTTTTATACCCCCCCACCATGGGATGGGGGTATACTAATTTCGTCATTCTGTTTGTAACACCTCGAAATATGCTTCTGAGACCCCATAAAGTTTATATATTCTTGATCGTCATGTCATTTTAAGTCGATCTAGCCATGTCCGTCCGTCCGCCTGTCTGTCGAAAGCACGATAACTTTCGAAGGAGGAAAGCTAGCTGCTTGAAATTTTGCACAAATACTTTTTATTAGTGTAGGTCGGTTGGAGATTGCAAATGTGCCAAATTTTGATATAGCTGCCATAAAAACCGATCTTGGGTCTTGACTTCTTGAGCCTCTAGAGGGCGTAAATCTCGTCCGATTTGACTAAAATTTTTCACGTGGTGTTTTGGTATCACTTCCGACAACTGCGCTAAGTATGGTTTAAATGGGCCAAATCGGTACATGTTTTGATATAGCTGCCAGATAAACCGGTCTTGGGTCTTGACTTCTTGAGCCTCTATAGGGCGCAATTCTCGTCTGATTTGACTGAAAATTTGCACGTGGTGTTTTGGTATCACTTCCAACAACTGCGCTAAGTATGGTTTAAATAGGTTCATAACCTGATATAGCTGTTCATAGACCCTGATCATGGGTCTTGACTTCTTCAGCTTTTAGAGGGCGCAATTATTATCCGATTTGGCTGTAATTTTGCACGTGGTGTTTTGGTATTACTTCCAACAACTGCGCTAAGTATGGTTGAAATCGGTAAATGTTTTTGATATAGCTGCCATATAAACCGATCTTGGGTCTTGACTTCTTGAGCCTCTATAGGGCGCAATTCTCGTCCGATTTTACTGAAATTTTGCATAAAGTGTTTTGTTGTGACCTCCAATAACTGTGCTTAGTATGGCGCAAGTTCTTTGAATTATTTTTCAAATATATATGTATGAGCTGTATCAAGTTATTGACCGATATGGACCGTACTTTTCATGTCGTACAAGCCATAGAAAAATATCACCTCGAAAAATTCAGGCAAACTGAGTAAAACATCGCCCCCTAGAAGCACAAAAAGTCTTATTGTGAGATAGGTTTTTTACGGCGGCTATCACTAAATGTTTTGATATAGCTGCCGATAACCGATCTTGGGTCTTGACTTCTTGAGCCTCTAGAGGGCGCAATTCTCGACCGATTTGACGGAAATTTTGCATGAAGTGTTTTGTTATGACTTCCAATAAATGTGCTTAGTATGGCGCAAATCGGTACATAACCTGATATAGCTGCCATATAAACCGATCTGGGGTCTTGACTTCTTGAGCCTCTAGGGGGCGCAATTCTCATACGATTTGGCTGAAATTTTGTACAACGGCTTCTCTCATGACCTTCAACATACGAGTCTTATATGGTCTGAATCGATCAATAGTTTGGTACAGCTCCCATTTAAACCTATCTCCCGATTTTGCTTCTTGAGCCCCTACAAGGCGCAATTCTTATCCGAAAGAACTGAAGTATTACACAATGACTTCTACAATGATCAGCATTAATTTATGGTCCGAATCGGACTATAACTTGATATATTGGGTTGCCCAAAAAGCAATTGCGGATTTTTCATATAGTCGGCGTTGACAAATTTTTCACAGCTTGTGATTCTTTCTTCTGTCAGTTATCAGCTGTTACTTTTAGCTTGCTTCAGAAAAAAAGTGTAAAAAAGGTATATTTGATTAAAGTTCATTCTAAGTTTTATTAAAAATGCATTTACTTTCTTTTAAAAAATCCGCAATTACTTTTTGGGCAACCCAATAGTTCCATTAGCATAACAGTTTTTATTCAATATTCTTTGTTGGCCTAAAAGAGATACCGCGCATAGAACTCGACAAATGCGATCCATGGTGGAGGGTATATAAGATTCGGCCCGACCGAACTTAGCACGCTCTTACTTGTTTAATCCTTACCCTGCTCTCTGAAATAGCCTTAATAGAAAAAGTCCACTGGCCTAATGGACAAATACTGTGTGGCGGTGCCGCCCTGTGGTACGGCGTTTGGACTGGGGTTTAAAAAACCAGGACCCTTATCTCCTTACTATAGATTTAATCAAGAGAACACTCACCATTGCAATAATTTCTCAGAGTGTAAATCTCCTACTACGTATGCTTTCAGCACTCCAAGTGTACCGGCATAAAAGCACGAATATGATTTATGTCTTCATTGGGAAAAAATCCGTCAGTTATGCTTAATTTCCTTGCAATGTTGTGTAATGCGTGCTAAGAAACTATGTCACAACAACCAAATATCGCCAAAACAAAAACGGGTTACCAAAGAAGAATCTTGACGTTTTCCACTTTTGTTTATTCATTCATTCCTCCACCAATTTAAGTTTGTGCAGCTTAAAGCAACGTAAAAGTAACTCAAGCGTATGATACATAATGGACATAATGGCTTGTTTACTTTTGTTTTCATTTTCGTTTTTGTTTGCTATTAATTTTTCGCCGAGAAGACAATGTACGTTTTCAATGTTAAGTTCATTATAAAGAATATGGGGAATTAGGTGATGTCTGCAGAAATCATGTAATATTTGTTATGTTATTTAGATGAGATCGCGATAAGAGTAGGTAGGTATCTTGCAAGATTCCAAACCTTTTGAGTTTCCCAGCGCAGAAAACATCTTTGACCAGCGTAATGTTATGAGGTATTGGTGCGGAACTAAGTTTCTTTGATGGTCTCAAGTCCAGGGAAGGAACTTAGGCTCCATTTTGTACATGGGAAAACAAGATGGGAACTACGGTATTTTTTTGAGGTATAAAATCTTTACTGTTTACTTATGTAGGTCCACCCTGGCAACTGTTCCACTCAATGGAGTACTTACATTGGTATCTTCTGGTAGAGGATGAATGAGAAGATTCGGGTTTTATTCAGATGTGGTAATTAAAGGCTAATTAGGAAAAGAGTCAGAAGTCGAGATTGTAGAACGCAGGTACATTAATTGGTGCTGCCACCCTGATGTTTAATACTGGGTTTCTCCCTATTCTACAAAGTTCAACCAGTGCTGCCACCTCGAAAGAGAGAAGAATTGAAAGGCATTAGTGAGCTACTAAAGTTGCTCAAAATACTTTCTAAGGTTTGTACCATACATACTATTGGGTTGCCCAAAAATTAATTGCGGATTTTTCATATAGTCGGCGTTGACAAATTTTTTCACAGCTTGTGACTCTGTAATTGCATTCTTTCTTCTGTCAGTTATCAGCTGTTACTTTTAGCTTGCTTTAGAAAAAAGTGTAAAAAAAGTATATTTGATTAAAGTTCATTCCAAGTTTTATTAAAAATGCATTTACTTTCTTTTAAAAAATCCGCAATTACTTTTTGGGCAACCCAATATATCCGAACTAACGGAAGTGAAATCCATGATCTTGTTGCGGAGTTGCTGAACGAGGTCTTTCTTAGTTGCGCGTAATGCTCTTTAAGGATCTTGGAACGACTAACTCCCTTTGACATAGCAACTTTCGATGGAGATGCATTCCCGGCAGCCAGGAGGAGGACGACGATCGAAATATCGCAATACCCAGAGGTGCCACATCTAAGGATAAAACCATCGGTGATATTGTCGACGAGAAAAATCTTGTGTGGACGGCTTGCACTGTCAAGCCATTTAAATCGGCAGTACCGTAGAATTCATTTGGAATTACCCTGCCAGGGCTAGAAAAGATTTCCACACCAAAACTGGCATGGTTCTACATACCGAGGACATCAGGAGAGATCAGGATGGTCTTTATCCTCGAGACGGGGAGAATTGACTACAGCACGACAAAGGGTTTTGGGCCTATAAGTCTGTCATATTTTTTAATCAGAACTTTCGTGATTAATGACATTCTGTTGGATCTCGGTGGGGTTGGCACGAGCATAATCGCTTATGCGGACGACGTCATACTGCTGATCCGAAGCAGGACGACGACCAGCGTGGTCATTGAAGGGTCACTGAAGAGATTGTCGCGATGGGCTGCCGAAAATTGGTTAAGGGCCAACCCAAGAACGACGTAGCTGGTGCTCTTCACGCGCAGATATAAGATACCGAAGTTCAGACTCCCGTCCTTGGACGGAGTCACCCTGCGGCTCATACTGCTGATCCGAAGCAGAACGACGACCAGCGTGGTCATTGAAGGGTCACTGAAGAGATTGTCGCGATGGGCTGCCGAAAATAGGTTGAGGGCCAACCCAAGAACGACGTAGCTGGTGCTCTTCACGCGCAGATATAAGATACCGAAGTTCAGACCCCCGTCCTTGGACGGGGTCACCCTGCAGCTGTCGAAAGAGGCAAAGTACTTTGGCGTAGTCCTCAATTTGAAACTGCTCTTGAAGAGGAATATCGAGGAAAGAATCCGTAAGGCACTGTGCGCTTTTTACTCCTCCTGAAAGAAGATGTTCGAAAGGAAGTAGGCGGTAACCAACGAGATGATTTATTGGATGAATAGGACCATCGTGAGACCAGTACTAACCTATGGGGCACTGGTATGGTGGAAGGCCGTGGAATAGAGAACACGTGCGAGGGTGTTCGAGAAGTTCCAGGGACTGGCCTGTGTAGGGGTCACAGGGGCACTGAGATCCACACCGGAGGCAGGCCTGGAAGCGATGCTGGATATGCAACCTATTGAGGCCTATATATTCGGAACTGCTCCTCCAGGGTCGCGCTTAGGCAGAGGGAGCTCGACAGGAGGACGGTTGTGGCCATAGTTCTATTCTGGCTGTTATGGATGCGGACGGTAGGCAGAGGAGAATCTTCGACTAGCTGGCACCAGTGCCGACTGAGGTGAGGTCGTTCACGATTCGGGATGAGTGGAGAGCGAATGCTGTACTTGAGGAGAACGAAACCTCGGTCTATACTGATGGCTCCAAGATGAAGTCAGGGACTGGATTGGGGGACTACTCCGACGCACTCAATATCGGTATGTCAGGCAGAGGTCTGTGCCATTACAGTAGCCGCAAGAGATAATCTGGTAAGGGATTTCTCGCCCTCAAAACTCAGGATTTATGTGGACAGGGTCTACGATATGACGCTGACATGGGTTCCTGAACATGAAAGGATTCCAAGAAATGAGAGGGCAGACGAGTGCGCCAGGAGTGGTTCGTCTGTGCCAGGCGGACCAGCCACCGGTCTTACCTACGTGCTATTTGTTGAAGTACTGAACACAGTAGAGGGGATGGCCAGGGCGGCGTCGGTGGCCAGATGGGACTCGGTGGATGGTTGGCGGACTGCAAAGGCGCTATGGCCTGTCATCGACCGGAGGGGGACGAGGGAGTGGGCTGGCTTTCGTTATGACCCCTTAACCGGACACTGTGTCATTGGCCGCATGGCGGCGAGCATGGGAATACCGCATAATGGCTTCTGCAGGAGTTGCCGCAATGAGGATGAGACTATTAAGCACTTGCTGTGTTCATGTCCGGGTCTACAGAGACATAGGCTCTCCTTTCTTGGCAGCCGTTTCTTCTGAACAGGCCTCCGAGTGAACTCACCTTTGGTGGGTTCCACCCAACCCACCCAACTTAACCTTGGGAAAACTGATTGACCCAAAAGGCAAGGAGATCTTCCGTTAACCACAAAACCTACCCAAGGGTGGGTTGGTGGAGACGGTCCTCCATGAAATGTTACCAGAGTTTGAGACACGTCTCTCTGACTAAAGCACGTGTTGTCCCAGAGTTCGAGAGACGTCTCTCGATCTGAAGAAGTACGCCATGTGGGGGTTCCTGGATATCGAGGGGGCATTCAACAAAGTGGTTATAGGGTCCATAGTTCTTGCCTTGGACTCGGGGTAGACCCAAATATCTCCCGGTGGACCAATGATATGCTATAAATCAGAAGGCAAAAATGATTCCGATGTTAACATATCCGCTTTTAACTCTTAGAATGTCGGAGTGGGATATGAAAAGAAAGTCCCCGATCTTTCAGCTCATAACTGGAATAGGATGGCACTTATTGGCATGAGAGATGATATCCCGCAATTGTTAATAGTAACGAGAGAAGTAATCTCGCAATTATTAATGTAAACTTGGGAGATGATGAGATCAGAAGCCAGGTAACAAGAGGCCACCGTAGCGTAGAGGTTAGCATCTTCGCCTATGACTCCTGAACGCCAGGGTTTGATTCCTGGCGAGGACATCTACAAAAACGAGTAAAAGCTTGCTAGGTTCGACCTGACCAAATCTTATATACCCTCCACCATGATCGTATTTGTCAAGTTCTTTGTCCAATATCTCTTTATAACCAAACAAAAGATAATGGATAAGAATTGTTATGCCATTTGAGCTATACCAAGTTTTGAACCTATTGGGACCATGCTTGGTTTGGCCGTTGGAGACCAAAGTTGAAGTTATTGTCCAAAATGTCAACCAAATTGGATAAGAATTGCGATCTATAGTGGCTAAAGAAGTAAAATCGGGAGAGCTGTTTATATGGGAGCTATATAAGGTTATGGACCGATTCAGACCATTTTTAGCAAGTATGTTGAAGGTCATAGAAGCCAAATAGGATATCAGAAGTATGAAGTAAGAGGCCAACTCGCTTCAAGGAAGATTGTTCTCGCTGATTCGTTGGAACTACATGACAACAGGGATGGCATGAAATCAATTACATATGCCACAATTTCGTGCCGCTTACGTTCTATCGAGTATTGCCGAGATCAAGGTTAGGTTATTTTTCACTCGATTAGCAACCTCTATTACTAATCGCTTCACTTGGAGACCTTACGTCCATTTTGTTCGCCCTAAAAGAGGTGGAAGGAAGAGAAGATGGAGAAAACCAGATAAATGTACAACACAGCACAGTACAACACAGCAAAAAGGCAGAAAAAAGAAACCAACGCAAAAGCCAAGATGAAGAAACTCTCACCGGCGAGAGTCTGATCCAGCCAGTCAACTCAGGCGCCTACAGAACTCCAGAATGGCAAGACCACCAAGTGTCTGGAGGGAATCTAGACACGAAAAGAGGTCTTCACTCATTATTCTGCGCCTTCTTCTCGCAATTGCTGAGTAATGACACAAAAGATGCTCGAACGCTTATTCTACATCTGACATTCTGCAGAAATCTGCGTCTCCTTGCGTCCAGCGCGATGTCAAAGACCTAACGTTGCACTGACCACTCAGAATTCCTATCAGCAGTTCCATGTCATGCTTCCTCAGCCCCAGAATCAGCTCTCGCCTCATTCGAAGCTCCCACAGTGGAGGGCTCACTGATGCCGTAGATCGATCTGCAGAAATCTGCGATCCATTTCCGGCTAGCCGAACGACGTTCGCCGCCCACCTTGATAGCCCGGGACCCAACAGAGCCTGATAGTACATGGTTTGAAGAAGCTCTTTGCATTCTCTAACCAGTTTCAATCTCACATGGCCCGACGTCAGAGCCTTCAGAAGGCGTCTGCCATACCAAGAAGCTCCCATAGTGGAGGTCTGACTGATTCCGTAGCTCGATCTGCAGTAATAAACGATCCATTCCTGGCTATCTCAACGACCGCAACGTTCCCCGTTCACCTTAGTGGCCCTGGACCCAACAGAGCCTAACAGCACATTTTGAGCAGGGTTGACGAAGCTCTGTGCATTCTCTAACCATTTCGATCTCACATGGCCAAACGTCAGCGACTACTGACCGTCCAGATGAGGGTGAGCAGGAGATTATCTGTCTTAGGGAGGTGTTTAACGGTAACCTTTAAACCCTCTCCTCAAGGCCGTTTCGATTTTTGATCCTCTATTTAAAGCGAGAAATAAACAAAGCTGTTACCTAGTTAAAGAATAATAACAGAGCAGGAACCGAAGGTTGGCCAGATACGTTTTTTGAGGTTGGAAACGACACGCAATCCGACTTGAGGAACGACAAAGACGTTGCAACGGAAATGCACCACTAAAAAACCTATTAGCCCAATATGTTTTTATTGATTTCGACAATGATGACATTAATTACAATGCCAGTCCCTTCCCATTCCCACGCGTAGACCTAAAGGCAAAACGTTTGTTTTGATGACTATAATGAGTGATTTGACAAAAGGTCAATAGGTAAACTATAAAAATAAAGCACCTTAAATCGTACACCCCAACATCATATGCAAATTATTCCGTTGGAGGTCAATACTCTTATAATAGAAATGCCCGAATTCGAGAAAACAAAAAAAAAACGCCACTATGAGGTCTGAAGCGGTTGGACAGCAGCATCAACGGCACCCAGGTAGAGATGATTCATATCTGATCTGGAAATTACGAGGCAAATCTCATAAACAGCTATGGCTACGACTACGACTTCCACCTCTGTCAATTCACGTGCATTTATTCCCAAACCATTGATGGTATTTTTTGATTGATAAACGCGTTTATTTTTTTTTTCTATTTTTTTGGGGGGGAACCCAATAGTTCAACTTGCACTTCATCTCATGTCGTCGCCGAATATAAAAACCGGTTCTTTTCAGGGGCACACCACAAATCAAAATGGAAAGAGAGAAATAAAACAATGTAAATAAAACTACAACGGACTTCAATAAAGTGTAAGCTGCTTTTGTTTGGGCCCGCATAAGCAAACATTAAACTAAACCTACTTATCGGTATTTTCGATTTTCAGCAAATGTTTGTTTGTAGGTATGTAAGTATGTGACCATGCGCATGCGCACCTCTTGAGGAATGAATTTGCGCGTTAGGGTTGTCGACTTTAACAATTTTTATGCATAAAAAAATCAGATTGGCTCACATTTTTAGGTTATGTTATATGAAAATAATATGCAGGTGTGATATCGTATGTAAATTGACAATTTTGACAAACATTTTATATTGCATGTTTATACAAAAAGTGGCATGTCATAAGACAACTACATGCCGTGTAATAGCGGCTTAATCGGCATGTATTCTCATATGTATTGTACTTTTCTTAGACATGTGTTTACATGTATGTTCTGTGAAAAAAGGAGCTCGATTTAACTCCAAAATCCATTTGTCATATTCTCTTTACGTACATATCACTCGAGGTGCACAACTTTCAGAGTTGCTTTTTTTGAAATTACATATGACAAGTCTTATCGTGTAATAGCAGCTAAAGACTGGGGGAGTCCGGTACCTGACACTTAAACTTTGTGCATTCCTCTGCTCTTTTGTGAAAAGCGGGTGCGGCTTGGCGGTATGCCATATGTGACTCGACATTATGGACATTGCTTTCCCAAGAAGAGATCTCCGACCCTTCTCGGGAGCTTTTGTAAACAAGGATGTGTCTAAATTAAATGGGCTCGTTGAGGTTTTCACTGAATTCCTCGGAATCAGGGAATCACATTGGATTATAGACGGTTGCAGCGATGCTGATGCGGGAGAGGTGCCTCGATAAGTTGGTCGGAATAAACGTGGACAGTTAAGGGGCGCTGAAGACTCTGGCCTTGGGTCATGCGAGGTCGAAGTGGATGCTGGTTAGAAAATGCAAACAGCTTCTACGAACCATGATAAAGACTGTTGGGTCCCCGGCCATCAAGCAATAGCGGGGAACGAAGTGGCCAGCGATTTAGCCAGGACTGGATCTGTGATTCATGCTACAGAATCAGTGAGCCCTCCCCTGTGTCAGCTTTTTAGTATGATGTACGCATACTACGATAACCGCGCGATGGCTTCGGAATGCTGATAAGAACCCTGACTAGTCATTGCAACGTCAGGTCCTTGACGTCTTCTTAGCATAGTGGACGCCTTCTACAATGACCTCGAGATGACGGTGGGTTAACGGTTGGCTTAGATGCTATGGTCGAGTATTTTGCAGAACAGAACGTCACTTAACCTGGGGCTTTTGTGGGACTGCCCCGCAATTGCAAGGAAAGGACACGGGGTAATGGGCGAACACCTCTTACCTAGCAAAGATTCCCTCCAAGCACCGAGTCGTTTCGTCGTTCTCGAGTTCATTATAGGCTAAAATTGGCTGACTGGACCATTCTCTCACCAGCGAAAGTTTCTTTTTGTTCTACGTTTTGTCTTGTGCGTTATTTTCATTTCTGCAACATAAGGACTAGAGCTGGCAAACTATCGATAATCGCAAAATTCAATATTTTTAATATTTTGATTAATAAATATCGATAATATCTATAGTATCGTTAATTTCCCATCACCTATATTTCCAACGAAAATGAGAAGTAAAATTCGGGAAATCGTTTTTTTTAAACAAATTTAATGAAGTCAATTGGAAGTCATGAGAGAAATCATAGTACAAATTTTTAGCCCAATCATATGAAAACTACGCCCTCTATAGGCGCATTGTATCTTATAGGATGTCCTCCCCGTTTTCTGAGTATAGACGATACGCATCGTTTGGCTGCCTGGCCACAGCGGAGTAAGTGGGAATGAGAGGACAGACAAGTTGGTTGGAGGGATGCCATCGGTAATCTTGGTCAATGCGAAGCAATTCGGGGTGACGCAGTACGAGAAAAGGTTGTGGGCGATGAACGTAACACTGTGGAGCAGTGAAGCGCTCGGTAGGTCGAAGAGGACCCTTTTGGGGGAGATGAGAGAGTAAAGGAAGTAGGTCAGTATGGCTTTAGTCATTATGACGAGTCATATAGAACTAAGCGCACCTGTGCAATATTGGTTCGGCAATGGCAGCGTATGTGGGCCATGTGTGGAAGACGACTAGACGTTGGAACATTTCCTATGTCAATGCCCAGTTTTCGTAACAGACAGACTCCGGCACCTAGGTGCAGATACGATAGGATTTTGTGAAGAGCATAGAATTTCTGGCGTATGTCTTTCGGGGGTTACTTTACGCATTTTTGAGGGCACAAGAAGCCGATTACTGGCTTAGGTGTATGCCCGCAGCGACTTGGGGCGGATTATGGTCCGCAACCTCTTTTTTAACCTAACCTAACTTAAAATAGTTTAATTTTTAGGTAGTTTCTGTTACCTTGCGCCACGGGAAGACCACGAGACGTTGGAACAGTTCTTATGTCAATATTCAGTTTTCGCAACTAACAGACTCCGGGGTGCAGATACGATACCGGACTAAAGCCGTCGTGGGGGTATGAATAAAGAATTTGTATGTATTTTACCATCCCAGGTCAAGTATACTACAACTTAAGATGCAAGATACATTGGATTCCTATTTTGTCCCGATCCGCTTTTCTGTACAACAACGGAGGGCCCCAGAAATTTATATTAATATTGAATATAAGTTTCTTACTCTAATCCAATAGACCAACACAACAAACTGATAACAGGCTTTGATTGATGTCCGTAGTGGGATTGGGTGTATTAAAGTCCGAACTGTCTTTTTAATACAATCTACCCTTATCTTACTTAAAAACAAACATTTTTATACCCACTACCATAGGATGGGGGTGTACTATCCTAGTCATTCCGTTTGTAGCACCTCGAAATATTGATCTGCGACTCCATAAAGTATATATATTCTGGACATTCTGATTCGATCTAGTTATGTCCATCCGTCCATTTGTCGAAATCACGATAGAAGTCGAACGCGTAAAGCTAACCTCATGAAATTTTGCACAGATACTTACTATTGATGTAGATCGTTGGGTATTGCAAACCGGTTATATCGGTTTAGATTTGGACATAGCTTCCATATAAATCGATCTCCCGATTTGACTCCTTGGAAGCCACAATTTTTGTCCGATTTGGCTGAACATAGTGTTCTCTTATGACTTCCAAACACTATGCTAAATAAGGCCCAAATCGGTCTATAACCTGATATAGCTCCCATATAAACCGATATGCCAATTTGACTTCTTGAGTTCTTACAAGCCTCAATTTTTGTCCGATTAGGCTGAAATTTTGCATGCGTTGTTCTGTTACGACTTCCAACAACTAACAAATACCGCAAAATCAATCTTTAACCTGATATACCTTCCATGTAAACCAGTCTTTCGATCATCCTTGTTCGGCTCCTAGAAGCTTTAATGTTTGCTGGTTTGACAGAAGTTTAGTATTTTTATTTTGTAAACATTTTTAGCAGAATCCATGGTGGTAGGTTACCAAGATTCGGCCCGGCCGAATTTTTTTTACTTGTTTCGGTTTCATATTGGCCCGACCGCTTCATGTCACGACATGTCCATTTTGGGGGATTTTTTGGGAGTGGAGTGGCTTTCGGACACTTGGGGCCAATATTTTATAACAGGTTCGTGTCTACTTTCATATATCTTTCATTTGATCGTTCCAACTGATATATCGTTCCAACCGATAAACATATCCATTTGATTGGGTTTTAGGATGGGGCATCCCCCTAGGTTAAAGGTTGAAAACAATAGTGGAAGTCAATTTGCAATATTTCAGCAGAATCTAGTAAGAATTGCACCCCCTACAATTTAACGAAATATAATCGGGAGATCGGTTTACATGAGAGCTATATCAGGTTTTGAACCGATTGGGACCATACTTGGCACATCTGTTGAATGACATAAAAAACGTCATAGAACATAATTTCCGCTAAATCGAATAAGAATTGCGCTCTCTACAGGCTCTAAAAGTATAATGGTAAGATCGGTTTATATGGCAGCTATATCAAAACATGGACCGATGGCCCATCCATTTGCAATCCCACCCAACCTTCACTCATAGAAGGTATATGTACAAAATTTAAGGCTTCTAGCTTTATTCCTTCAAAAGTAAGCATGCTTTCGATAGACAGACAGACGGACGGACATTACTAGATAACTGGATAGACTTAAAATGTCATTCCCATCAAGAATATGTGTATATTCTAAGGACTTTGACCAATATTTCGCGGTGTTACAAACGGAATGACGATATTAGTATCGTATACTCCCATCCCATGATGCAGGGTATAAAAAGAATCCCACATTTACATAATTGTTATCGTGCACAGTCATCCCTACAATGACCTACATCAATATTAAGTATCTGTGCAAAATTTTAAGCGGCTAGCTTTACGCGTTCGAGCGCTATCGTGATTTCGACAGGCGGACGGACGGACATGGCTAAATCGACTCAGAACGTCGAGACGATCAAGAATATATATACTTTATGGGGTCTTAAACGAATCTTTCGAGGTGTTACAAACGGAATTAGTATAACCCCAACCTCTGGTGGTGGGTATAAAATGAATCCCACATTTACATAATTGTTATCGTGCACTGTCATCCCTACATGTGCATCCAATCAGATGGATGCTCGATGCTTGTTGATTATGGCCTGTGGGGGACTGGTTCATCGAAGGGTTCTCTACTAGGGAAACACATAAAAGTAACCGGCTTCACAACATCGGTTTCAGTTTTTTACAAGACCACTACCAAATTTGATCATACCACATAGGATTGGAGAACTTAATTGAAAATTCACGCAACACTCGTTAAGTGTGAAATCATTCAAGTGGAGTTAGTTTTTGAAAAAATATAACAAAAAAAAACACAAGTCATGAATTTAATTGTGAGTAAAATGTGTTATGTTAGCAATTAGAGCTTTAAAGAAAACAAAAACTATAAGTGTGACGTTTATTTAATTTAATTGAATTTTTTTGTGTTACGACTTATAGAAATGCTGTGTTGTGGCGGCCCTTTTATTGGTGCTTGGCTGTACTTCCGTTGCCGGTGGGAAATTTAAACTTGTCGCCGCAAAGGGACCCTTTGGCGGATTTGTGGGCCTTAAATATCGCAAACCAAAATTGTTGGGCTTAAAACATCACCTAGGTCTAGGACATGGCCTAGGTGGATTCGGTCATGGATTCGGAGGATTGGGTCATGGCGGAGGTTTTCACAGTGGCTATGAGCATCATGAATACCATACATCTCATCATGGTGGCTTTGGTGGAGGTTGGTGGGGAAAATAAATATCCCTTAAAAGCAAAAAATGAATTTTTTTGCTTTCGTTTTATTCTCTTATATTGTTTTTAGTTAATTTTATTTAAAAAGCCAAAATACCAAAATGTTATAACTCCATAGACTTTAAGTTGTCATGAATCCATTACACATTTCATATGATATTATTGTTAGAAATCCATAAACTATTTAAGCATTACATTATTGAAATTTCAAAATAAAAATGTTATTCATTCAGATTAGAAAGTGTCCTCGTGTCCTTTATTAAGCAAAGAGATTTTTTGTTAAAACATTTTTAATTAAAAAATTATTTAAAAATGTTTTGTATTATTTTTTTTTTGTTGTTTTTATACCTATTCTTACTTTTGTTGTTTGTGTTTTTTTTTTTGTTTTTTTTATTCAGTTAAAATTTTTTTTTAAAGAAATCCCAATTTTGTTTTCAACCAGAATCTGTTGACCAATCTCTTTTCATTAAATTTCTAATAATCACATCTTTCTCCCTAACAAAATTCGCATGGTCACTAGGTTGACCTCCTTTGGAAGAAAAACGAGTAAAAAGGCGTTAAGTTCGGCCGGGCAGAACTTTGGATATTCACCACCTCGGGTATTTATATAAACCACCTTTCGTCAGAATCAGGTGAAAATGCATTATTTATGCCCCCATAGCAGCTTTATCGAAATATGGTCCAATTTGGACCAAATTCGACATGGATATTGAGTAGTCTAATAAGTACAAGTCATTGTTCAATCTTGCAGAACAAAATAATGGTCTTTTTGGTAGCCATATCCATATATAGATCGATCTGAACCATATACGACATGGATGCCGAAAAGCCTAACATAAGTCACTGTGCCAAATTTGAGCGAATTCGGATTATAAATGTGTCTTTTATGGGGCCAAGACTTTAAATCGATAGATCGGTCTATATGGCAGCTATATCCAAATCTGAACCGATCTGGGCCAAATTTAAGAAGGATGTCTAGGGCGCTAACACAGCTCACTGTCCCAAATTACGGTAAAATCGGACAATAAATGCGCCTTTTATAGGCCCAAAACCTCATATCTTGAGATCGGTCTCTATGGCAGCTATATGCAAATCTGAACCGATCTGGGCCAAAATGCAGAAAGTTGTCGAAAAGCCTATCACAACTCACTGTCCCAAATTTCGGCGAAATCGGATAATAAATGCGCCTTTTATGGGCCCAAAACCTTAAATTGAGAGATCGGTCTCTATGGCAGCTATATCCAAATCTGGACCGATCTGGGCCAAATTTAAGAAGGATGTCAAAGGCGCTAACACAGCTCACTGTCCAAAATTTCGGAGATGTCGGACAATAAATGCGCCCTTTATGGGCCCAAAACATTAAATCGAGAGATCGGTCTCTACGGCAGTTATATACAAATCTGGACCGATCTGGGCCAAAATGCAGAAAGTTGTCGAAGAGCCTATCACAACTCACTGTCCCAAATTTCGGCGAAATCGGATAATAAATGCGCCTTTTATGGGCCCAAAACTTATATTGAGAGATAGGTCTAAATGGCAGCTATATCCAAATCTGGACCGATCTGGGCCAAAATGCAGAAAGTTGTCGAACAACTCACAATCCCAAATTTCGGCGAAATCGGACAATAAATGCGCCTTTTACGGGCCCAAGACCTTATATCAAGAGATCGGTCTATATGGCAGCTATATCCAAATCTGGACCGATCTGGGCCAAAATGCAGAAAGTTGTCGAAGAGCCTAATACAACTCACTGGCCCAAATTTCGGCGATGTCGGACAATAAATGCGCTCTTTGTGGGCCCAAAACCTTAAATCGAGAGATCGGTCTCTACGACAGCTATATCCAAATCTGGTCTATATGGGGGCTATATCAAGATATATTCCGATATAGCCCATCTTTGAACTCAACCTGCTTATGGACAAAAAAAAAAAGAATCTGTGCAAAGTTTCAGCTCAATACCTCAATTTTCAAAGTCTGTAGCGTGATTTCAACAGACATACAGACGGACTATCGTCTTAGATTTTTACGCTGATCAAGAATATGTATATTATATAGGGTCGGAAACGGATATTTCGATGCGTTGCAAACGGAATGACAAAATGAATATACCCCCATCCTTCGGTGGTGGGTATAAAAACCAAACTAAACCACATATTTCATAAATTGCACAAAAAAATGTGGAACGCTTCACGATTTTGCGTGTCATCCTTGCGCAGGGGCCATGCTAATCTTCTCTGTATCGTTCCAATTTTAGTATATGTTCTGCCGAAGCAAGAACAAGTAACGCATTATTAAGTTACTACTTAAGCGTACATTAAAGCAAAAACGAATATGGGAATACTTTTTATAAATTAGTAAAGCATTGTAAACATTGCTTGGCTAGGTCTAATAGCATTTTCACTACCTAAGCAACGAAAGACAACATACCACAAGGGTTGCTTTCTTAAAACTCAATGTGTGACGATCTGTAGTGTGGGCAAACCACATGTGGCCATAAAATACTTGAAAAGGGAAAGCAATTCAATGTAAGGCAGCCATGTTTACACAGGGGATGTAGCTCAGATGGTAGAGCGCTCGCTTAGCATGTGAGAGGTACGGGGATCGATGCCCCGCATCTCCAGTAAACATTTTGTTAATAACTAATATGACTTAATAAAATTAATAAATAGTTTTAACATTACGGTAGCAGCAACAATTAAAACTTATTAACTTATAATGTATTTTAACTTTTTTGATTTTCAAAAAGACAACTGGGCTCAACCGGGATTTGAACCCGGGACCTCTCGCACCCAAAGCGAGAATCATACCCCTAGACCATTGAGCCTCATGCCATTTAAATGTTAAATGATTCACAATAATATAGTATTTAATGGCATGCTAGTATAAACAGCTGCCACATGCCATATAAATACACCACAGTTGGGGTGAATTGAAATTTAATAATGCTATTCACAATAGAGCGACCTTTGTGGGACCTATACATAATAAGATAGGTAGTAATCAAAATGTTGAAACAAATAAATGTTTGTAGAAAGTAGAATGGATATATTTATATAAAATGAAAAATAAGACATGTAAGAACGACGAAAGTAAGGTATATATTTTAATAAATTTAGGCATACTCTAAACAAAAACTAATGATGATTTCGATTGTGCAAAAAAGTGAAAATTTTTTCGAAATGTTGCACTGAAATCGACATTTTGTGTTCGTTTGTCCAAAAAAAAGTAACCCCACCACAGGGTGTAGTGTTCGTTTGTAATGGAGTTGTCTACAAAGATTGGAGTGGAATTCTACGCCGTGCCAAGTTTACGGTGGAGAATGTTGCACTTAAAATCAACGACTATCATTCTAGCAAATTTTGTTTGAACAAAAGAAGACAAAATTCGTTGAATGTTAGGAAAAAAGCGGCATAATATTGAAAATAAATATATAAAAATGGAAAAAGTGAACGCGTTTTGTTTACCTAACTGTATATTAGATGCATTGCGTGAAAGTTCTTCATCCGAAGACGAGGATACGATTTATACTATTATTTGGTGGAAATGATTACATATAAGTATATGAACATGTTCGATTGAAAATGGAAAAGTGGGTTGAGAGGGTTGGGGCTACTTGTTTTCCTGTATAAGTGCAACATTGATGTAACAATTCTTTTTCAGAACTGAAATCGCCATAAACCTATTTTAAAATTAAATAATGTAAACAGCAAATATGAATATTTTTAAAGATATGTGTTTGAGAAAATGTTGAAAAATTATCGATATTTTGTGAAATGTTTGTGAACATGGAAATGTAGTAATTCTACGATAAGTCGCTAACCGGCACCTATCTGCCGGTTAAGATTTATAGTTAGAATAAGTTAAAACCAAAAGGTATTTACCCGGTAAAATGGTTAAATTGGGTCAATATCTGGATATTTACCCATTTATACCTAAAAGCTGGGTATTTATAATTTTGCAGATATCTTGGGTATAAAAATATTTTCCAAACAATTTTTGATGATTTTGTATTCTTTGTATATCAACCTGATCTTCTGATCTCATAAAATCGGATTTTAGTTATATGTAGCCGCTTTATAGACCGATCTTCAGACTAAAAGTCTTGAGGCAATTAATTGGTCATGTTTCATCCGAACTCGATGAAATTTGGCACACTGAGTTCTGGTAGACCCCGGTTTCAGCGAGCCCAGAAAGAGTTTACCGATAAGTGCGGGGTGGATTTGATCACGGATGTTTCCATCAGGTGATTCCCAAGTATATTTTTGTATATTTTTATAGAGGAATTTTGTGTTTTTTTTTATGAGAGAATTTTGTGCACAAAAGTCAACCAATCTGTCGCCATTGTCATTCTTGGTATCGCCAAGTCCTTGCATTCCATGATTGATTGTAGATTATTGCTGTTGTAACCCCATAACAAATGCAATGTCCCCTTTTAATAGAGGACATGTCACTGTCAATTTTAGGAATAGAATTGATTCTTTGTTTCGTCGTCGTCGGGTTCGGTTGGCGTATATCATTGTAAATTTAATCTTGCCGTCATGCTGCACTCAGATATGACATTGTATGATAGAACAGCTCGCTCGACCCTCGACTTAACCCATTTGTTCGGTGGATTTCATTGCTTGAAAAGATAAAGTAGTAGCCATCTTGAAAATCCATAGTTCCGGATTTCGGCCATCGTACTTCACATAAACCGAGGATTCCTAGGTTATAGTTTGAAATCTCTTCTAGACTTGGTAAAGTCTCGATAATTCTGAGAGAGTTCTGACGCTCCATTTGTCAATAATAAACCGTGTTTTGAATCCATAGGTCTATGTTAAGTATGGTCCATTTTGGTGTACAACTTGATATAACTCCCATTAAACTGATCTATCTATAATTTGATATTTTAAGCCCCTGGAAGCCCCCCGCTATTGTTACCCGATTTGGATAAAATTTTACATGCAGTATTTTACGATGACCTCCTACATCTATGATTATTAGTATTGTAAAAATGGGTCTATAACTTGATATCGCTTTTATATAAACCGATTTCACCCATTAGTCTTCTCAGGTCCTTAGAATGTTAAAATTTTATCTGATGTGGTATACAAGGTACACACATACGCTTCAATTAAGTTGTTTTCTCCACAAATAAAGCAGAATCCATTATGGTGGATTCCGAAGTTTCGTCACGGCCGAACTTAGCACGTTTTTACTCGTGTTTTTTATTTTCAATGATAATACTGTTTCTCCAATTTTGTTAATTTTACATTAAAAATTACTATCGGTGATAGCATTTGTAGCATTTATCTACACAACCTTATAATCCGTTACGGGCCAAAAAAATCAAGAGAACTTTAAATTTTCTGCCTTGAACACATTATTTTAAGCATTTTTGCTTAGTGGTATTACTGTCAAACTCCTAATATGGCAACTCTACTGGTAACCTTTTTTTGCGTTTTTTTCTTACAGCACAATGTTGATACATTGTTTGCCTTTCGAGCAGTGTGTTGGGTAAACGCATTGATAAGGCATATATTACAAGCAGCAAGCATGAGGCTCAATGGTCTAGGGGTATGATTCTCGCTTTGGGTGCGAGAGGTCCCGGGTTCAAATCCCGGTTGAGCCCGTGTTATTTTATATTTATTTCATGCATTTATTATAATTTTAATTAATAAACGTTTGTATTTACATTCTTAAACATGATACAGTAATTTTTTTTCATCTGGATACTTTAATGTTTTCCGTTTTGCATGTGCACTCATGAGTAAACGCATGAATGCTGTAACTGCCAGTCTGTAATTCCTTTAGATAATTTTGTGTTAAACTTGTAAGTAACTCAGCTGCAGAATATGGAAGGATACACAAGTGTGGTGATGATGAAGTATAAAATCTTCACCATAAGTATTTGCACCATGTGTTGTTTTTGTTTTGAACGTGAGTAGTGGGAAGTGGTTGTGAATGATGTCCATCCATTATCCTTCAGGATATGTTTATTTTATGTAGCCATTGTTGTATGTAGGTAGGTACATACGTTTCTTATTGCTGCTGCTGTTAACTGCTAAGAGAGGGTGCTCATGCCTCTGGATGCTTATTTATGTTATTCTTCAACACTGTCCCCACTACCTTTCGAATGTGGACCATTCATAATATGACAATGATACGGAGTATTTGTTGGTTGGTTGGTCTGTTTATTCTTAGTTATGATGGAATCAAAACATTTACATATTCCACAAAATCATCTTGGAGAATAATTCATCACCACTAAGAGCATACATGTGAGCACATACATGTGAGCAATACATATGTATATGTAGGTATGAACAGTGAAGGACATTGGTTACTTTCATACGTGTTGAATAAAATGACGACAATTAAGTTGTAATATATGAATTTCATAAGAAAATCTTTAAAGAAATTTCAGTTTTCTCAGCTACGGCAATAATTGGATTGACATGAAAAAAACACCTATGATTGAATTATACATGTATATATAAGAGTTGCGCGACTGACGGATTGCTGACTGATGACTGACTAACTGACTGATCACTACTCAGCCCAAACGGCTGAAACTAGAATCGTGAAATTTTGCAGGAATTTTAGTCTTTGGTCGTAGACGCGATTTAGGGCTGGGTTCGGTGATATTCGTACTTTTTGGTACTAAAAAGTACCAAAAAGTACGAAAATGAGTACTATTTGCCCAGGGCGAACAGATAGGGCTAGGAAGATGTTCTTGGGCTCAAATTAAAGAGCGTCTCAAAATAATAAGATTTGGTGACAAAAACCAAAATCGTACCGGAAATGGGAGAAATAGAACGTTTAGTACCGCAATCGGTACTTTTATGTATCTTTTTTGTAAGTTGAGATAGAGTACAAAATAGGTGAACTTTGCATAAGGCGAACGGGTAGAGCTTCGAAATTTTGCTTAAGTGATTGTTGTTGCGAAATGAAGGGGATAGAAAAAATATGAAAAATAGTAATGGAAAGGGGGAAAACGTCCTTTTAGTACCGTATTGGGTACCATTTTTACTTTCTTCAGGGATTGAACTAGAGCACTGAAATTTAACATGTAGGTTCAACTGGGAATTATATGTTGGCTGACTAAGTGATTTTTCTCACAAATCGTTAATTTTGGTACTAAAAAGTACTAAATAGTACGAAATAGCTTATTTACCTTTGCAGTATTCGGAGACGGTTAAATTAAGTAATTTGATAAAAATGATCGTAGTCTTGACAAAAATACGGTAAGTTGTGCCAAATACGAAATGCTGAAATCTTAACAGGTGTGGGAGAAAACATACTGAAGTGCTGTAATTGGTACTATTTGGTACTTTCTTTATAGATTGAAATACATCTCCGAAATTTGGAATAAAGGTACATCTTGGCAGTATGTACCGGGCGACTAGAAGATTTTGTGGATATTCGTACATTTTGGTACGAAAACGGTACCTTCTTAACGGATTGAGCAACAGCTCTGAAATTTGGAATACAGGTACATATTGGCAGTATGTACAGGGCGACTAGAAGATTTTTTTGAAATTTGTACATTTCGCTACTAAATCGTACAATATGGTACTTTATTTACAGACTTAGCTACAGCTCTAAAATATGGGATATAGGTACATCTTGGCAGTATGTACCGGGCGACTAGAAGATTTTTTTTTGATATTCGTACATTTTGGTACTAAAACGTACAAAATGATACGGATTTGACCAGAGTTCTGAAATTTGGAAAACAAGTACATTTTGGCAGTATGTACCAGGCGACTAGAAGATTTTGTTGATAATCGTACATTTTGGTACTAAAACGTACAAAATGGTACCTTCTTTAAGGATTGAGCTACAGCTCTGAAATTTCAAATACAGGTACATCTAGACACTATGTACAGGGCGACTAGAAGTTTTTTTTTGAAATTTTTACATATCGGTACTAAAACATACAAAATGGTACGGTTTGAGTTAAAGCTCTTAAAATTGCGATACAGTAACACCTCGCTTCGCTGCCCCCAGAAAAATTATGTTGGGTCAAATAATCCATTCACAACTCGTACATTTTGGTACCATTTGGTGGGTGCCTAAATGATCTTTAAACAAGTAAAAGCGTGCTAAGTTCGGCCGGGCCGAATCTTATATACCCTCCACCATGGATCGCATTTGTCGAGTTCTTTTCCCGGCATCTCTTCTTAGGCAAAACGGGATATAAGATAAGATTTGCTCTGCTATTAGAGCGATATCAAGATATGGTCCGGTTTGGACCACAATTAAATTATATGTTGGAGACCTGTGTAAAATGTCAGCCAATTCGAATAAGAATTGCGCCCTTTGTGGGCTCAAGAAGTAAAATAGAGAGATCAATTTATATGGGAGCTGTATCGGCCTATAGACCAATTCAGACCATAATAAACACGTATGTTAATGGTCATGAGAGAATCCGTCGTACAAAATTTCAGGCAAATCGGATAATAATTGCGACCTCTAGAGGCTCAAAAAGTCAAGATCCCAGATCGGTTTATATGGCAGCTATATCAGGTTATGAACCGACTTGTACTTTCATGTAACAATAAAAAACGTGTTGCGAAATTTCAGCCAAATCGGATAGAAATTGAGCCCCCTAGAAGCTCAAGAAGTCAAGTCCCCAGATCTGTTTATATGACAGCTATATCAGGTTATGAACCGATTTGAACCATATTTGCACAGTTGTTGGATATCATAACAAAATACTACGTGCCAAAATTTACTCAAATTGGATAAGAATTGCGCCCTCTAGAGGGTCAAGAAGTCCAGACCCAAGATCGGTTTATATGACAGCTATATAAGGTTATGGACCGATTTGAACAATACTTGGCACAGTTGTTGGATATCATAACAAAACACGTCGTGCAAAATTTCATCCCAATCGGATAAGAATTGCGCACTCTAGAGGCTCAAGGAATCAAGACCCCAGATCGGTTTATATGGCAGCTATATCAGGTTATGAACCAATTTGAACCATACTTGGCACAGTTGTTGGATATAATAACAAAACACATCGTGCAAAATTTCATTCCAATCGGATAAGAATTGCGCACTTTAGAGGATCAAGAAGTCAAGACCCAAGATCGGTTTATATGGCAGCTATATCAGGTTATAAACCGATTTGAACCATACTTGGCACAGTTGTTGGATATCATAACAAAACACGTCGTGCAAAATTTCATCCCAATCGGAAAAGAATTGCGCACTCTAGAGGCTCAAGAAGTCAAGACCCAAGATCGGTTTATATGGCAGCTATATCAAAACATGGACCGATATGGCCCATTTACAATACCAACCGACCTACACTAATAAGAAGTATTTGTGCACAATTTCAAGCGGCTAGCTTTACTCCTTCGGAAGTTAGCGTGCTTTCGACAGACAGACGGACGGACAGACGGACGGACATGGCTAGATCGACCTAAAATTTCACGACGATCAAGAATATATATACTTTATGGGGTCTCAGACGAATATTTCGAGTAGTTACAATCAGAATGACGAAATTAGTATACCCCCATCTTATGGTGGAGGGTATAAAAATTGGTACATTTTGGTACCGAAAAGTGCAAAATAGTACGAAATATATTGAATGAATATATTGGCAACTAGAAGATATGTCTTATTCCTACATTTAGGTACTCAAACGTACAAGATGGTACTTTCTAAATGGTGCGAGCTAAGGACTCAAAATTGAGATACAAGTACACCTTGAATTTAAATTTTGGTTGATCAGCAGATCTTTATACTAAAACGTACAAATGATACATTCCTTATGAATTTAGCTAAAACACTCAAAATTAGGATATTGGAACATACAAAATGTTACTTTCTTTACAGAGTGATCTTAAGCTCTAAAAATGACTATACTATGACTTGACTATAAATTTTAAGCGAGCAGAAGATTTTTTTTTTTAAATCTTACATTTAGGTACCTAAACATGCAAAGTGATGCTTTCTTTACGAATGAACCCAAAACTTCCAAATTTGGGATTCATTTATACCTTGACAATATATATTGGGCGACTTAATGATTTTTCCAATGCATTATTATTCTTCATACTATTGGGTTGCCCAAAAAGTAATTGCGGATTTTTTAAAAGAAAGTAAATGCATTTTTAATAAAACTTAGAATGAACTTTAATCAAATATACTTTTTACACTTTTTTTCTAAAGCAAGCTAAAAGTAACAGCTGATAACTGACAGAAGACAGAATGCAATTACAGAGTCACAAGCTGTGAAAAAATTTGTCAACGCCGACTATATGAAAAATCCGCAATTACTTTTTGGACAATCCAATATTTGGTACTTTCCTTACAGAAGGGGACATATTTCTGGAACTTTATACGCAATTATTACAAAACTTCATAATCTTATAAACTCAATGACTACTTAGCTTTTTGGAAGTCCTACACTAAAAATTAACAAATATGATTTTTCTTAATTTTAATTACTATTAAAAATTGGAAATATTGATGTGATGTATAATATCGTCATAATGGAAAAGAACGAGAAAGCTGCTATATTTTGGATCATTACTGTACATTTCCTATCTTCATGCTTACTCCTCATATTGGAACTTTCAACATGTGAGGTCTTATTATTGCAATGAAGATATTCAACGCTAGTGAAACTATCAATAAGAACTCCCATGATGATGATGATGTGTGACCGGCACACTATCATTACCCTGTTATGGTCATCCATCTAAAGTACTGGAGAAATCATATCAAATCCTGTCATGTGGTCAATATGTTGGCTTTGTTGTTGAGGTTGGTGTCTCTTCACTTTTATTTTGTCGATTTATTTGGATAATGTTGTGTTTTCGTTTTCCTTGGTGTTGTTTTTTTTTTGTTTGGGTGGAACATTTTCAATTAAAAATGAATTGTTTTCTTATTGTCTTCCGTCCATAATGGAAGGCACTGTTTATTTAGGTCCAGTGCGAAAATGATGCTGCCGCTGCTTATGTTGCTGCTCATGATGATGATGATGACCAGAATCAAAAGGGCATAACGAACTTTGGCAACATTCACACTAACAATCAAACAATGAAATCGCCAGACAACCAAACAACCATCAGAATTTTTTTTGAAAAGTGAATGTAATTGTTTAAAAACTTGAAAATAGAAAGAAACTGGCCATATGTAAGGGAGTTATTACTTGCATCATTCATATGTCCTTAAGTTCACTAATGGTCCATTAGAATATGGTGTACAAAGGATTTGTTATCGGTCGGTCCATTTGAAAATTTGCATACTTTTTAACTTGTCCTTGAAACCGTTGGAAGTTTTTCAAGTGTATTTCAAATTTTCTGCTGGTAGAGATAATGTCCATTAGAAGAAAATGTTTTAAAAGTAAATTCTGTCCGAGATAAGAAAATATTTCTTTGATGGAATATTTTGGCCAATAACTTCTTTTGATAATTTACGCCCATACTCCAGGAGTGGGCTTCAAGGGATATTAGGGGGATCGGTTTATAATTACCGCCCAAAAAGGATATTTTTTTAGACATTAAGCCCATTTTTTTCTTGGACGCTATAACTTCTTTACTAGCGAATACCAATAACCAATAAAAAAGAAAACACAATGAACAAAATTATTGAATTGATGACCTCATAGTTGCTTACCAGACGTCCATCTACAATAAAAATAAAATTTTTGAAGAATTTATAAATCCTTATAATTTTTGAAAGGCAAATGTCGGGCGGCGCCATCCTACACCTACCCTTTAAGTACAAAGTGGTTGCTATATCTACTCGTGGAGGAAAGAGTTGTGGAAAATGTTGTCAAGATTGGATTACATATATGGCAGCTATATCTAAATCTCGATCGATTTCTATGAAATTCACCAATAGTATTAAGAGCCATAAGAAAATCCATCCTGTCAAATTTCGAGAGAATCGGTTAGCAAAGCACTTTATTGCAATACTTCTCAAAATCGGACGAACATACATATATATGGGAGCTCTATCTACATGTGAATCGATTTCGACCAAACTCTGCAGATATTGTGGCAGTCGTCGAGGAAAGCGTTGTAAAAAAATTTGGAAAGAGTGGTCAACAAATACGCTTGCAGTAGCTCTATGAGTAAAAATCGGGCAATATATAAATAAGAAAAAAAAAATATATATATTGGGTTGCCCAAAAAGTAATTGCGGATTTTTTAAAAGAAAGTAAATGCATTTTTAATAAAGCTTAGAATGAACTTCAATCAAATATACTTTTTATACACTTTTTTTCTAAAGCAAGCTAAAAGTAACAGCTGATAAAGGACAGAAGAAAGAATGCAATTACAGAGTCACAAGCTGTGAAAAAATTGTCAACGCCGACTATATGAAAAATCCGCAATTACTTTTTGGGCAACCCAATATATGTATATATATAAAAGCTGTATCTAAATCTGAACCGATTTCTATGCAACTCACCAGTAATGTCCAGAGTCAAGAGAAAATCCGTCCTTCCAAATTTCGTAGTTGCTTACCAGACGTCCATCTAAAAATAAAATTTTTGAAGAATTTATAAATTTTCATAATTTTTCAAAGGCAAAAGTCGGGCGGCGCCGACTGTATAATATCGTACACCTACCCTTTAAGTACAAAGTGGTACCTATATCTAGTCGTCGAGGAAAGAGTTGTGGAAAATGTTGTCAAAATTGGATTACATATATGGCAGCTATACCTAAATCTCGATCGATTTCTATGAAATTCACCAAAAGTATTAAGAGTCATAAGAAAATCCATCCTGCCAAATTTCAAGAGAATCGGTTAGCCAAGCACTTTATTGCAATACTTCTCAAAATCGGACGAACATATATATGGGAGCTCCATCTACATGTGAATCGATTTCGACCAAACTCTACAGATATTTTGGCAGTCATCGAGGAAAGCGTTGTAAAAAAATTTGGGAAAATTGGTCAACAAATATGCTTGCATTAGCTCTATGAGGGAAAATCGGGCAATATATATATTTATATATATGAAATATATATCTAAATCTGAACCGATTGATGATTTTCTCCATCAGAGCGTGTGCAGCTGTCTCGCTCCGATGGATGCCTATCTCCTTGCCCTTAATCATGGGTCCTCCAGTAAATGGGCTTCTTGGGAGTGGGCGATGGTCTCCCTCGTCGGCTCCCTGTTCTTTAGGTTGCATTGCGTTTCCGGTCACTCCACTGCCATATACTCCAATATTATGATCTTTGCCTATCCTAGTCTTCCGAATCCTGAGAGATTCGTTGATGGTTCCATCGTCGGTTCCCGGCTGTATTGAGTCTCCCATCCCTGCACTGGCGGATGTTTCAATATTAGGATCTTTGCCTATCCTAGTCTTCCAATTCATGGGTAAATGGTCTTCTTGGGAGTGGGCGATGGTCTCATCGTCCATTCCCTGTTCGTTAGGCTGCATTGAGTTTCTTATCACCGCACTGCCTGGTGTTTCAATGCTGGGATCTTTGCCTATCCTAGTCTTCCACAGCTTGAAGTTGGTGATGATTCGATCGTCAGGTCCTGGTTTGTTAGACTGTATTGAGTCTCCCATCCCTGCAATGCCTGATGTTCCAACATTAGGAACTTTGCTTATCATAGTCTTCCCAATATAGAGAAAGTCGGAGATGATCTTGCCTTCGGCCCCCTGTTCGTAAGGGGGTATTGAGTTACCTGCCACTGCACGGCTTAATGTCTCAATATGAGGATCTTTGCCTATCCTAGTCTTTCTCTTCTTGAAAAAGACAACATTGTCCCCGTAGAACGCTACGCCTTTAATCTTAGCCAAATGTACGGGGCTTGATTAATGTCCACCACAAGGAGAGTTCCTTCCTCCTTCTCCTCCCATTTCTTCGCGACCAAACATAGCCATTGATTGTGTAAGTATCCCAAAATTCGTTCCGTCGCGAATTTGCTGCCCCATCGTTTGGTGAAAACCGTCGCCTTTGTGAGCTGGGGTATGTCCATCTTTCTCACCAGGTCGAGCTTTGTACCACAGGGATTATGGATACTTCCGACCAGCTTATAAGGATATATCCTATCCTAGTCTTACCAATCTTGAAAATGACGGCCTTGGTCCCGTAGTACGCCATGCCAAACTTGTCACGGAGACTTGATCAATGCCCACCACAAGGAGAGTTCCTTCCTCCTGCTCCTCCCTGTGGTAGACCCACCATTTCTCCACGAGCAAATCTTGGTTTTGTTTGTTTAAGACTTCCATTATTTGTGAGCTGGCCGCCCAGGGTGTGTGGATACTTCCAACGAGCTTTTTGACGGTGTCAATACATTCTGCTGATGCAAAGCGGAGTGCAAAGATGTCCCCTCCATATTTGGAGCTCATCATTTTGTTATGGGTGGACCCTCTTTAGACTTCCACACATGTTCGAAAATCCGCTCTTTAACCAGGTCCTCCACTTGAGACTGATGATCTGGTGTAATCCTACCTAATACACTGCCCATATCAATGTCTGCATAAGTAAGCTCATCTCTGTTGTGGTTCCTTGCCACTCTGGCGTAAGAGGGCGGCTCCTTGCCTTTTTCAGCGACCATATTCATCTTCCGTGATGGCTGTGGCGTCCTTTTGGTAGTCAGCGTCCTCCATGAAGACCCAGGGGCCATGCGCGCTTTCTTCGTTTTTGTTTTGGCTTTATCTCCTTTTATATCTATCTGGAGCCTTCATTGCGGGAGTGCTGGCTTGGCCTTCCCAGAGTATTTGAATTTGGGGAGCTATTTTTTCAGTGTTTTAGCAGTGTTATGCTCTTCGGGAGATCTGACTTTCTTTCCAGCTTCAGTAGAAGTGCTTTATCAATCAAGTTATTAATACATTCCGCTGACGCAAAGTGCAGCCTTAAGATGTTTCCTCTATACTCGCAGCTCATAATCCGTATGTGTGGACCACCTTCAGATTTCAACACATGATCGAAAGCCCGTTCGTTTACCACTTGTCTCCATTGCGGGAGGACTAGCTTGGTCTTCCAGAGTACTTGGAAGAGGGGAACTGATTTTCTTCTCTGGGTTTAAGCAGTGTTATGCTCTTCGGGAGATCTGATTCTCTTTCCAGCTGCCAGTGCATACCCCTCAGCATCCTTCGTCGTGGCCCCGATTGCTTTCTCGGTCTACTTCCGAGCTTAGCAATGTCGTCATCCTGCTGCCCTCATCTTTCGATTCGGCTCCGATAAATGTTTCATTGACACTGTCTGATTCTGAATCGGAAACATCACCTTTACTTATAGGCTGAGGACGAACTGCGCATCCCTTTGATTTATCCGTCTCTTCCTCATTTATTAGTATGACGAATGGTTGTGCGCCTGAAGCATTACTGTCGACTAAAGGTGCCAAGGCACCCAGACCTATAGGAGGGGCGGACAATAAGATACGGTCTGATTCCACCAATGCAGCTATTGGATCTTCGGAGTCCATTTTGAGCCTACTTCTGAAAGGCTTTTAAATTTTTGCGTAATAGGTAATACTTCGAGATACAGATATTTTTCTTTGACGAGTGAAATGAAAAACACGTTCGCTCCACAAATGGTAACTCTAGAGGCTTTCCATTAAATATCATTATGTTTAAGCTTCAAACGGACAGCACTGATTGATGTGAGAGAAGTATCACTTTTCCTGCCAGTCTTTTTTGAAATATGCATCTCTGAAAATGTTTTCAAATATTTTGTGAACTGTTTATGCATTGGCTGGTGGAGCAATATAAATACAATGGGCTCAACCGGGATTTGAACCCGGGACCTCTCGCACCCAAAGCGAGAATCATACCCCTAGACCATTGAGCCACCTGGCAACCCTTTTCTTAAGAATGCATACAAATTCAATTATTAATTAATTTTAATTAAATTAAATACTACACTGCAAAAATATTACGTAAACTTTTTAACATATAAAATTACGTTACGATTTTGTATCTTACGAATTTCATTTACGACCTTCTTCTGAGCACACAATAAAAAACAATGGGCTCAACCGGGATTTGAACCCGGGACCTCTCGCACCCAAAGCGAGAATCATACCCCTAGACCATTGAGCCGCATGGCAACCCTTTCTCTGTTTTAATAAATATTTTTTTATTGTTTATTTTATTATTAAAATTAACAACTTGTTTTAAGTGATTAGAAATGTTTTTAAGTTCAGTTCAAGTGCTTATATCCGTTATAAAATATTGATAAGACAACAGTGTGTTTCATAACTGGAGAAGTATCTTTTCTTCTATTAGTTCTTCATGTGAAGACCTAAACTCCGGTAAAAAGTCTAAGTGAAGAAAGACACATCGAAACTAGATTTTTGAATCGTATAGAGGTTAATGACGAAATTAATCAAGGAATTCATGAATATAAATTAATATCTAACATTTCAAAATCAGATTGGCCATAAGTTGTCGTTTAGTCAAGTAAACATTGGCTCAAGATTTGAGATAATTTGTATGCCAGTGTGATTTCAATTTGGATCGCAAATGACTCACATGGGGATGTAGCTCAGATGGTAGAGCGCTCGCTTAGCATGTGAGAGGTACGGGGATCGATGCCCCGCATCTCCAACGAAAGTTTTTGTAACCTAACCTAACTAGTTTTTATGACTTTTTGGAATTTTTATTCGTATTTTTTTAAGAGGAAATACGAGGTCTGATCGAAAAATAACCATCATTTTAAAAATTTTCAGGATAATATATAGTAGCCACATTGCCACCTGTCTTTTGGAAAAAAAACGCCGTTTAATGAGAACGCAAAATACTTGGGTGTTATTGTAAATTTTGCCCAAGGAACAATGCTAGACTGAAAATTAAAATCCAACATTTTGAAATGGGCCAATAAGGTAACTACTGCTCTATACACCAGCAAGAGGATTATTGCCAATCGTTGGAAATTTAAGAGATATTAGTAGATTATTGCGCTGGCTAAATGTTGCAGTTACCGGAACCATAATGCCATATGGCGCTGTGGACTGGTGGACGGGTGATTTTTAGTAATCTTTTTGGCAACACTGGTTTAAAAGCTCACGCACGATTCGCGTTTCGTTTCACTATCAAACAGTGAAGCGTCTTACAAACGAACAACGCAGGCATATTGTTGAATTTTATTATCAAAATGCGTGCTCTGTTAAGAAAGTTCATCGCGTGCTTCTTATGTTCAGCTACGCAGCTCATTTTTGGCTCAATGGGTGCATAAATAAGCAGAATTATCGATTTTGGAGTGAAAATCAGCCAGAAGCATTGCAAGAGCTACCAATTGGGTTGCCCAAAAAGTAATTGCGGATTTTTCATATAGTCGGCGTTGACAAATTTTTTCACAGCTTGTGACTCTGTAATTGCATTCTTTCTTCTGTCAGTTATCAGCTGTTACTTTTAGCTTGCTTTAGAAAAAAAGTGTAAAAAAAGTATATTTGATTAAAGTTCATTCTAAGTTGTATTAAAAATGCATTTACTTTCTTTTAAAAAATCCGCAATTTCTTTTTGGGCAATCCAATATAAAAAGTCACAGTTTGGTGCGGTTTATGGGCTGATGCCATCATTGGACCGTACTTCTTCAAAGATGATGCGAATCGTAACGTAACTGTGAATGGTGAGCGCTATCATGAGATGATATCCAACGTTTTTTTCCCCAAATTGCAGGAGCTTGACTTGCATGACATATGCTTTCAACAAGACGGTGTCACATGCCACACAGCACTCGTAACTATGGATTTATTAAGAGGCGAGTTCGGTGAACATTTTATTTCACGTTCAGGACCGGTCAATTGGCCGCCTAGATCGTGCGATTTAACGCCTTTAGACTATTTTTTGTGGGGCTATGTTAAAGCTCATGTCTATACAGACAAGCCCGCTTCAATTGACGCATTGGAAGACAACATTGAAGCATTTATTCGTGAGATACCGGCCGAAATGCTGGAAAGAGTATGCTAAAATTGGACTAAGCAGATCAACCATTTGAGGAGCAGTCACGGTAAACATTTGTATGGAATAATCTTCAAACATTAAATGATATTGACCATACTATCGATTCAAATGAATATTTCATGTATTTTTTGAACTTTCCTACAGGTCATTAAAAATCACCCATTGTATCTTTCATCCGATGTAGGCTTTTAATCGTTACAAAATTTTGAGTGAGCTGTTTCATTTAACCTCCCAGCATGTGTGCAAAGTTTCATCAAGATCGGTTCAGATTTGAATATAGCTCCCACATTTGTGGTCCGATCTTTAGAAAATTTAGCGTTAGGTGCTTCATTTGACGTTTTAGCATGTGTGCAAAATTTTATCAAAATCAATTAAATTTAAGATATAGCCCCCATATATATCTTTCATCCGATATGAACTTTTGAGGCTGTAGAAGCTACAATTTTGGTCCTATCGTGACAAAATTTAGCGTGAGGTGTTTTATTCGACATCCCAAAATCGGTTTAGATTTATATATAGTTCTCATATATATCTTTCATCCGATATAGTCTTTTGAGGATGTAGAAGCCACAATTTTGTTCTAATCTTTACAATATTTTGCGTGAGGTGTTTCATTTGTTGTCACAACATGTGTTCAAAGTTTCATAAATATCGGTCCAGATTTAGATATAGCTCTCCTATGTATCTTTCATCCTATATAGCTTTTTATGGCTGTAGAAGCCACAACTTTGGTCCGATCTTTACAAAATTTAGCATGGGGTCTTTTATTTGACGTCCCAACATGTATGGAAAATTTAATAAAAATCGGTTCAGATATAGATATAGCTCCCATCGACCATCGGGTATGGCCTTTTAAGGCTATAGTAGCCACAATTCGTAAGAAAATCTCTTGCAAGGTTCAATTCGATTCAATTCGAAAGTAGTACGTACACTCGGTGGTGTAGGGTGGTATATAGTAGGCTCGGCACGACTTTTGCTTTTCCTTACTAGTTGTCATTCTGTTTGTAACACCTCGAAATATGCGTCTGAGACCCCATAAAGTATATATATTCTTGATCGTCATGTCATTTTAAGTCGATCTAGCCATGTCCGTCCGTCTGTCTGCCAAAAGCACGCTAATTCGCAAAGGAGTAAAGCTAGCCGCTTGAAATTTTGCACAAATACTTTTTATTAGTGCAGGTCGGTTGGGATTGTAAATGGGCCAAATCGGTCCATGTTTTGATATAGCTGCCATATAAACCGATTTTGGGTCTTGATTTCTTGAGCCTCAAGAGGGCGCAGTTCTTATCAGATTTGAAAGAAATTTTGTACAACGGATTCTCTCACGACTTTCAACATACTTGTCCAATATGGTCTGAATCGATCAATAGCTTGGTACAGCTCCCAAATAAACCTATCTCCCGATTTTGCTTTTGAGCCCCTACAAGGCGCAATTTTTTATTCGAATGAACTGAAATATTACACAATGACTTCTACAATGTTCAGCATTCATTTCCGAATCGGACTATATATTAATATAGCTCCAATAGCAGTTCATATTTAATATTCTTTGCTTAAAAAGAGATACCGCGCATAGAACTCGACAAATGCGATCCATGGTGGAGGGTATATAAGATTCGGCCTGGCCGAACTTAGCACGCTCTTGCTTGTTTTCTTATTATTATATGGGGATGTAGCTCAGATGGTAGAGCGCTCGCTTAGCATGTGAGAGGTACGGGGATCGATGCCCCGCATCTCCAAAATAAAGTTTTTTTTTTATTGTACTTATGTTATTATTTAAAAAAAATGCTACCAGATACAAATGAGCCGCATCATAAAACACAACCAAACTGTATCACAGTAAGATCGATCGATCAATCTTTGTGACAGATTTGGCAACTGTGTAGCAATTTTTAAGTTTATACTGAGATTTCTTTAAATGGCTAGTTGTGTATCGTTTAAGTGACATGCTGCTTTCCAGATAAGTTGCTCAACTATTATGGCATTACACAAACATTAGACCTTGACACCCCACATCTGATTACCCCTTTTAGCCCCCCTTTCACATTTATTCTCATAGATGATCATAACACCACTATTATCTTAACACTGATACAAAAATATTCCGGGCTCAACCGGGATTTGAACCCGGGACCTCTCGCACCCAAAGCGAGAATCATACCCCTAGACCATTGAGCCGCCTGCAATAACGGTATTTTGATTAAAACACAAATCATAGCCTACAGAAATAAACTAGTTCTCCACACTGCAAACAAGCATTATAAATAAATCAAACTGATTTATTTTTTTTATGGCTATTTTTTTCTCTTGGCCTTGTTAAAAACACAAGACATTGTGATAAGATCATGGCTATGTTGAAGAAAACCCTCTTTAGACCAAGTACCGCTATCAGGGGATGTAGCTCAGATGGTAGAGCGCTCGCTTAGCATGTGAGAGGTACGGGGATCGATGCCCCGCATCTCCAAGATCAAATATTTTAATTTATTAAATAAATTAAATATTTTTAACATTGTCCATTTCCTTCAACCATATACTTAAAAAATATCTCCTTTAAATCCTTTAACGTCATTTCCCTTCTTTTGGGTCATGAATTATGTGGTTGGCTGTAAACACACCCATAGGTGAGGTGAGAAAAATCAGATACCAAAAAACAAACCACCTGGATTGAAAGAATGTTTAACATTCCCCGTTGTTTGTTGGCTGCTGTTTCCTTCTTTGTGGGCGTTTTTTGCTTCACCCGCATTGTTGCTGTGTTATGTCGTTGTCTTAGTCGTCGTTGACATCCTTCCGGTATTTTAGTGCGAAAAAACGTGCCAATAAATTTTTGCACGTTTCACTTTGGTATTCTTGCTGGAGAATGGTGCTTCGTAGCATAATTTAAAAAACGTACGCAAAGTGTCACAATGATAATAATGAGGCATAAAGATATGGGCCCTAAATACATACATACGCAAATACTATATGATGTTTTGGGCCCAAGGTGTAGTTGGTACCAGACCTCTTTTGGGAGTTTTGTCTGAGGTGATTGCAGCCATAGCAGTTGAAATCTTGAAAAATGATTGGTACATTAAACAAAGAGGACCATCATAAATTTTAAACCAAAAATGAACGCATAATAAACGTGATTTGCATACATTTTCGTGTTGGTAAGCGAATCATCAGACGCGTCTGCATATATTTAACATTAATTTGATTTATTTGTTTTCCTAAAAAAAAAACCATTGAATTAAACAACTGAAACAGAGGTGCCCTTAAATGAAAAAAAAACAGAGATTTCTTGTTGATGTAATCAATGCAACATAGTTTATTTAAAAGAGGGGACTTGGAATATTTTCAGATTCAGAGTAGTTTTTTATACCCACCACCATAGGATGGGGGTATATTAATGTTGTCATTTCATTTGTAACACCTTGAAATATTGATCTGCGACCCCATTCTGAGTCGATATAGCCATGACCGTCTGTCTGTCGAAATCACGGTAGCGGTCGAACGTATAAAGCTAGCCGCTTGAAATTTTGCACAGATACTTATTATTGGAGTAGTTCGTTGGGTATTGCAAATCGGTTATATCGGTTTAGATTTGGATATAGCTTCCATATAAACCGATATCCCGATTTGACTCCTTGACCCCCTGGAAGCTAAAATTTTTGTCCTATTTGGCTGAAATTTGGGAAATAGTGTTATGTGACGACTTCCAATAACTGTGTTAAGTATGGTCCAAATCGGTCTATAACCGGACATAGTTCCCATATAAACCGATCTCCCGATTTGACTTCTTGAGCCCTTACAAGCCGTAATTTTTGTCCGATTTGGCTGAAATTTTTAATATCGTGTTCCATTTACATTTCCAACATAACCTGATATAGCTCTCATATAAACCGATCTCCCGATTTGACTTCTTGAGTCCTAACAAGCAGCCATTTTTGTCCGATTTGGCTGAAATTTTTTAAAATCGTGGTATGTTTACATTTCCAACAATTGTGCCATGTACGGTTCAAATAGGTATATAACCTGATATAGCTCTCATATAAACCGATCTCCCGATTTGACTTCTTGAGGCTTTACAAGCCGCAATTTTTGTCCGATTTGGCTGAAATTTTTAATATAATGCTCCATTTATATTTCCAACAACTGTGGCAAGTACAGTGCGAATCGGTCTATAACCTGTTATAGCTCCCATTAAACCGATCTCCCGATTTGACTTCTTCAGCCCCTGAAAGCCACAATTTTTGTTCGATTTGGCTGAAATGTTGCATGTGGTGTTCTGTTACGACTTCCAACATCTGTGCCGAATACGGTCCAAATCAGTCTATAACCTGATATAGCTCCCATTTAAACCGGCCTCTCGGTTATCCTATGAACTTCAACTAAATTTAGTTTGTTTAAATTTTCAGCAGAATCCATGGTGGGAGGGTTCCTAAGATTTTGTCCGGCCTTTTACTCGTTTAGCTAAAGTTTTAGATTTATGAATAGTTAGACAATGTCGAGGAAAGTATCAAATAATATTGCTTTATAAACTGACCCCAACATCCGCGAAATAATGTTTGCGGAATCAACTTGTGTCAGAACTACTTTGGTTTGCCAAGGAAAGTTAAAGGTAAATACTTTTTTTGACCAAGAAATATTCTTTTTTTCAAATTTGTTGTCTTTCAATTTGTATATCTTTTAGCTGAATGGTCAGATGTGGACACTTTTAGCGGTATATGGTTCCGAGGCATGGGTACTTGGCAGTGCTTGGAGTGTTTGAGAGAAAGATTCTTCGTCAAATTTATGAACAAGTTTGCATTGATGAAGAGCATCAGCATCGTATGATCCACGAACTGTATGAGCTGTATGTCGACGTTAGGATAGTTAAACGCATCAAAATACAACGGTTGCGTTGGCTAAGTCATGTTGTCAGAATAAATGAAGAAGCTGCAGCGAAGAAGTCTTTTGGAAGCGATCACGATGGTACATGCAAACCGGGACGATCAAGAGCCATATGGAAAGATTAAGTGGTGAGAGACACCTCGAAACTTGGTGTCAGAGATTATAAAAGGAGCGCAGATAATGAGGCGCTGGAACGCTATTCTACGTTCGGCTGTTGGGACAAATGTTCTGTCATAGGCAATTAGAGTAAAGTAAGAATATTATTTTTGAGTGTGGTAGAAACCTCTACTTATATGTGCCTTATAAGCAGGCACTTGGAAATTCTCCAACAATACTCGTGAAACTTGTGCTTCAGGCATCTTAGCTACTGCTGGTAGTCGGAAAAAGTCTGTACGATTCTTCTTTAGCGGAATCTTTTTTAGGCGGAGACATCGGGAATTATCAGAGACAGTTTGACGACCCTAGTCGTGTACTCGATTTCTGGTACAAGTACATCCAAATTTTGCCTCACCATAATATAATCGTTATCAGGGATAAACCCAATTTGTCGTGTTTAGTAGAGATGTGCACGTGAGTGAATTTTCACTCACGCACGACTTTTTATGTCTACTCACGTTCACGAACGATCATGAGACAAACATTTTACTCACTCACGAGACACTCAGAAGAAATTCACGAGACACTCAAGACTCCCCAGACACTACGAGACTTACGAGAAAATCACGACTAACCGTTAAAAAATATCGAAAAAAACACATTTTAATTCAATCACGGTCACTCACGATCACGTTATTGGATTCAAATATCACTCACGCGTCACACGACAAGTTACGTGCCTCTACACCTCTAATGTCTAGGTATCAGCATTATGCCATTTGTTCGGAGTTCCCTCATGGTTTCACTACATTTCCACATGAAACTTAGACTACATCGTCCAAAATTTCACGTGCTTGAGCGCTGCTTACCTCATTGTCTCGAGCACAGTATCGGAGCCCAATCGACCTTGTTGGGAACGAAGATCCTATCGTTAACTGATGTCACTGCCAGGCAGTTTTCTTGGCCATCAGTCGTTTTCTGTCGTCTTAAAGTATGCCAAGTTCCCTAAGCCTTTGTGCAAACTTGGCGGCACAGTTTGAAAACATGCATTAAAATGTCTGCACATTCTACAACACCTAAAATCCAGCCTCTGATATAGACCCAGGCAAGCCAATCTCCGAAGCTTCTCAAAACTCCCGAAAAAAAAATCGTGCTGAAACACAGCATCCGTCCAATCTTTTAAGTTGGGCGCAAACTTGGTGGCTTAAGTCTTCTTTGTTCTTCCAATAGATCATTCTTGGGCCAACTCTACATTTCTTACCGAACATCTTCCTGCAGGAGTAGAATGCACACAGTGCCTTCGTATTCTTCTTCCAGGGCAGTTCCGAATCCACCACTACATAGTATACTGCATTTGTCAGACCTACTCGTATTATTCTATATGGTATTGTGAAATGGTGGACGGCGCTTCACAAGTTCAACTAATGTTTAATATTCTGTTGCATTCAAAAGATGACTTGTTTGTGCACCACAGCCACACTGAGGATAACACCATCTAATGTCTCTGGACATTTTGGGTAGACAAATTGCTGCGACCACTGCTGTGAGCCTAAGATTGTCTTCAGTCATGTGGCAGCTTCGGAAAATTTGTTATCCTTAAATAATATTTGATGTTCCAGACAGTGTGGATTACATATTGCCTGAGCCGATATTTGATAAAAAGTACTGATAGAATAGAGCTTCAATATTCTTGGTAATAAGCGGTCTTTACGGATGGTTTCAGACTTGAACTAAGATTGATCATATCGACCACTGTAATGTGTATCAAGCGGAGATCCTTGCACTTAAAGAAGTGGTGGAATGGATAAGATATAATGTTTAAGATTGCAAGTAACGACTTCCGCAAAACTAAGGAGACCATAGAACATCTGCTGTGTTAGTTCCATTCCTTTGAGGACTTGTCTAAATTAGCGGATGTAAACATTCGCAAGACGTTGGGCTTTTCAAAGCAATCTGGATGATTCAGCTGTAGGAACTAGAAGGGATTTTCCTTTTCCTGTTGAACGAAAACGTCTAAGTGGGTCTATTTGCAGACTGCCACTTAAACTTTACCTAACCTATATAAAAATGGAAGTGTTTTTAATACACTTGTCATTGTTGGACACACTTTTCCTCCTGACTGCATGCGTTTCGTTTTCTCTCTATCAATAAAAAGGATAATAGTCGTCTACAAATAAGATTTATTAAATTTTTCATTATAACAAACGCCCATGCAGAATATGTATCTAAATTTCTAATGAAATAAAAAGGACTTCATTGTTTTTTTAAATCTACATACTAGTTGTTGGATTGGTGCTGTCCACTATTAAATGCAAATGGAAGTAATGTTGACAACTCCAACATCCTTCAGATAAGAGAATGAGTTGATGTCAGAAATTAAAGACCAAAATTGGACTTTATGTTATTAAGCAACCAAAATGCATTCACTGACCATTGTCCTGTCAGAGGAAAAGTATGTTTTCCCTTTTATGTTCTTGTATTTATCACTCTATTGTTAAAATGTCTGGACATATGCCTGCAATGGTAGCTGTTTAACCAAAAATGCTTGTAAAGGACTTTTGTGTCTACGCCTTATTGTGTATAAATTGTTCCTTTATACGCTGTGTCAGCCAAAAACTTATCTTAACTATAAAACCAATGGAAAAACGCATAAAAATCGTTTTGTCTTTTTCCCATTTTGCTGTTTTGTTAATGTTCTAGAGCACCACAACAGTTGCTGTAGTCCGACAATTGGTCAATGGAAATTAGAAATGTAATATATATGTAGTAAACGGTTTAGATAAAAGAAAATTCATTGGAAAACAAATTTATTGGCAGCTATCAGAAGGAAGGATATGAGGAAATAGGGGGTTAGAGAGCACATAAACTGGCATTCAATTTCGATTTAAGACTACACCGAAAAAAAAAAATAAAAATCGGTTTCAAATTGATCCAATTAATTTTTTAATTGAAACTGCTTCAATCACGAAAATGATATTATCAATCAAAGTTTTTGAAAAAGGTGATTGAATACATTTTCAATTAAAAAACTTGCATATTCAATTAAAAAAATGATTATTCAATTAAAAAAATGATTAATTAATTTTTTAATTGGATCAATTAAAATTGTAATTGAAAATAATCAAATGTTATATTAAAACTTTTGCGAGAAGCGCGCTGTATAGGACGCTCCCTCGATTTCAATGCAACATGGTTCGCATATGTAAAGCTCCTGGAACACGAAATTGAGGTTTATGTTTGGGTCCATGATCACTCCTAAGAAACAAAACACCTCTGAGGGTTTTTCCAAAATTGAAACGGAAAATAATATTCCAATGAGAGATTTTCTAAAGGCAAATATTTAATCACAATACCTCTGGTAGTAGTAGTAGAATTTTTTTAAATAACTTTCAATAAAATACGTTTTACATAATATCAACAATGACATAAAGTCTGTGTTGTATATAAAGTGTTTTACTAAAAAATAGACTATGTTCTTAATTAATAATAATTTAAAAAAATAATAAATTAAAGTGAGTAATTAATTTTATAACATTTCACCAGTTTTTGAAAAAGGTGATTGAAAAAATTTTCAATTAAAAAACTTGCATATTCAATTAAAAAAATGATTGAACATTTTTTGACATTTTTAATTAATTTTTTAACTGATCCTATTAAAAATATGATTCAAATTTTCGAAATATCCAATTAATTTTTTAATTGGATCAATTGTAATTGAAAATAATCAAAAGTTATGTTAAAGCTTTTGCGAAATGAAATGTAAATTTATGTAAAGCTCCTGGAACACAAATTTGAGGTTTATGTTTGGGTCCATGATCACTCCTAAGAAACAAAACACCTCTGGGGGTTTTTCCAAAATTGAAACGGAAAATATTGTTTTTCGAATTATGAAAGGAAGAATAGCGAGGCAGTAACTTGAAAAAAACAAATAAAATAAATTAGATCGATGCTAAAGAAGCCGGTATGCCGTTAAGATAGTCGAAGTACTGTTTGTGGGGAAGATTTATCTTCTATATATAAAGAGTATTTATCAACATGTGAGCGCTAGATGTTTTCAAAAGCGCACAGCTTTAATGAGCTGTTAGGACTAAAAAAGTTCCTGATGCCATTAAAACATTATTGAAAGAACTTACTGCCTAGACAACTAACATTTCTTTTCTTTTTGACAGTCGATTCGTTCGCCTGTTCAATGAAGACAGTTGTTTTCCCTCTATAAAGTCAGCTGTTTTTAATAAATTGGCGAACAATTTGAGTGACAAAAAGAAAAAAAGTTTGTGGTCTTGGCCGCTATTGTTTAACTGAAAAAGATGTAATTTTCAATCACATTTTATATATTGGGTTGCCCAAAAAGTAATTGCGGATTTTTCATATAGTCGGCGTTGACAAATTTTTTCACAGCTTGTGACTCTGCAATTGCATTTTTTCTTCTGTCAGTTATCAGCTGTTACTTTTAGCTTGCTTTAGAAAAAAAGTGCAAAAAAAGTATATTTGATTAAAGTTCTTTCTAAGTTTTATTAAAAATGCATTTACTTTCTTTTAAAAAATCCGCAATTACTTTTTGGGCAACCCAAAATAACAATGTTATATAATAAATTTTTAAAATTTTCAATTAAAAATTATTTGGTTCAATCATTTTTTAATTGAAAATTTCAAAAATTTAATTACGATCGCAATTGAAAAAATAAGTTCAAATTCAATTTAAAAGAAGCAAGAGCGTGCGAAGTTTAGCCGGGCCGAATCTTATATACCCTCCACCATGGATCGCATATGTCGAGTTCTATGCGCGGTATCTCTTTTTAGCAAACAAAAAATATTTAATAAAACTGTTATGCTATTGGAGCTATATGAAGTTATAGTCCCATTCGGATCATAAATGTCATTTTGTAATATTTCAGTTCATTCGGATAAGCATTGCACCTTTTAGGGGTTCAAGAAACAAAATCGGGAAATAGGTTTATGTGAGAGCTATATCAAGCTATTCATCGATTCAGACCATATTAGACACATATGTTGAAAGTCATGAGAGAAGCCGTTATACAAAATTTCTGCCAAATCTGATGAGAATTGCGCCCTTTAGAGGCTCAAGAAGTCAAGATCCCAGATCGGTTTATATGACAGCTGCACCAGATTATGACCCACATTGAATCATACATAACACAGTTGTTGGAAGTGATACCAAAAAACAACGTGCAAAATTGCAGTCAAATCTGACGAGAATTGCGCCCTCTGGAGACGGACGGACGGACAGACGGACGGACATAGCTAGATCGACTTAAAATGACATGACGATCACGAATATATATATTGGGTTGCCCAAAAGGTAATTGTAGATTTTTCATATAGTCGGCGTTGACAAATTTTTTTACAGCTTGTGACTCTGTAATTGCATTCTTTCTTCTGTCAGTTATCAGCTGTAACTTTTAGCTTGCTTTAGAAAAAAAGTGTAAAAAGTATATTTGATTAAAGTTCATTCTTAGTTTTATTAAAAATGCATTTACTTTCTTTTAAAAATCCGCAATTACTTTTGGGCAACCCAATACTTTATGGGATCTCAGATGCATATTTCGAGGTGTTACAAACAGTATGACGAAATTAGTATACCCCATCCTATGGTGGAGGGCATAAAAATGATGTAATCCATTAATTTTTTTAATTGAAAATATCAAAAATACCGATTCAATTAAAAAAAAAGATTGAATCAATTAATTTTTTTAATTGAAAATTACCAAAATTAAAGTCGCGATCGTAAATTCAATTAAATTTCAAATTTCAATTTTCTGTGTGTATCTAAGACTGTGTATAAAAATAATTACATTTATGAATCCTAATGAAATTTTCAGCGATTCCTTATGAAATTTTCAGTGTTTCAAAAAATTGTCTTGTACCTAGAAAATTTTCAAATTGTATTCTTTTCTTATTGTATATCAATTTTAAATTTGAATTTTACCTGCCAAAATGTTTTGTGTTGTAGGGTTTTAAAATTTTTGTTTTATTTTTGTATGCCTAACTAAGGGTATGGTACTTTGGGTATGGTACTTTGTGAATTGTTCTTTTGTTCTTGTGTACCTAACAAAGGGATCAATATGGTTGTCCTAAAATAATCCCTTAGCCTACACAACCATCCCTAATTTTCTATTTTTCCTAGGGCCATTTTTTTGGGTTAAGGATGTGTATTTCAGTTATATACATAAAGGGAATATGGGATAATAGTTAAAATTTATTTTTCAATGGCAACACATATCTTTCTCAGTGCCTTAAGGACTTCGCATATTTCTTTTCCTTTAAATGTTCGTTTAAGTAGAACAACTTATGTGTCAACTTCGTTCTTGCTTCGGCAGAACATATACTAAAATTGGAACGATACAGAGAAGATTAGCATGGCCCCTGCGCAAGGATGACACGCAAAATCGTGAAGCGTTCCACATTTTTTGGACATGCAGAAATAAAATGAAATTTTCCCAAAGGACAAAATTTCATAAAAATTTATTCCAAGGAAAAATTTCAATGAGATTTTCTCTAAAGACAAAATTTCAATGAAAGATTTTCTAAAGGCAAATATTTAATGACAACTCCTCTGGTAGTAGTTGTAGTATTTTTTTAAAGAACTTTTAATAAAATACGTTTTACATAATATCAACAATGACATAAAGTCTCTGTTGTATATAGAGTGTTTTTACTAAAGAATAGACTATGTTTTTAATTAATAATAATTAAAAAAATAAATTAGAGTGAGTAATTAATTTTATAACATTTCACCATGATTCATTCATAACTTTTATACCCTCCACCATAGCATAGGAGTACACTAATTTCGTCATTCTGTTTGTAACTCCTCGAAATATTCGCTTAAGACCCCATAAGTATATATATTCTTGATCGTCATGACATTTTAAGTCGATCTATCAATGTCCGCCCGTTTATCTGTCGAAAGCTGCTTGAAATTTTGCACAAATACTTCTTATTAGGGTAGGTCGGTTGGAATTGTTAATGCGCCATATCGGTCCATGTTTTGATATAGCTGCCATATAAACCGATATTGACTTCTTGAGCCACTAGAGGCCGCAATTTTTATCCGATTTGGCTGAAAATTTGCATGACGTGTTTAGTTATGACTTATGACGACTGTGCTAAGTATGGTTCAAATCATTCCATAACCTGATGAAGCTGCCAAATAAACCGATCTGGGGTCTTGACTTCTTGAGCCAATAGAGGCCGTAATTCTTAAACGATTTGGCTGAAAATTTCCATGGCGTGTTTCGCTATGGCTTCCAACAACTGTGCTAAGTATCGGTTCATAACCTGATATAGCTTGCATATAAACCGATCTGGGATATTGTCTCTTTGAGCCTCTAAAGCGCGCAACACATATTCGAATTGGCTGAGATTTTACATGATGACATCTATTTTGGTCTCCAGCATTCAATTCAATTTGATACAGCTCCAATTGCATAACAATTCTTTTCTTTTTTCCTTTGTTTACCTAAAAAGAGATACCGGGAAAAGAATTCGACAAATGCGGTCCATGGTGGATGGTATATAAGATTCGGCCTGGCCGAACCTAGCACGCTTTTACTTGTTTGACATTAAAGAGATCTCACGGTGAACTGTCTCTCTGTATGAAACCTCATTTGGTATTAAATGGTTCAGAGATTCTATTCTATTCTAACTGAAAACGTGTATCAGCAAGCGTCATCCTACAATGTCTTATTAATTTTACAGGTATACCAAGCTCAGACATGGCTTGAAATACCTCTTAACATATAGGGTTGTCGAATGTAGCTTTGTAGTCAACAAAGGGATGGTAAGTGTGGACTTGTCCTTCTCAGGTCTTTTCCATAATTTGATTCAATGTGAATATCTGGTCTTTGGTGGATTTACCGGTCCCTGTTGCTGTCTTGTCTCAATTCTTGTGTACGGAGAATATCTTGCTGAGGTTCCAACCATACGGTTCGCGTTCTTCTAGCCAGATTGCGAAGACATAGCTAATACATACGCCTAATCAGTCTTAAATAGTTCATGTCTTTTTGTTCTTCAATCGGGTCACTGTTACTTAGAGAAAGAGATAAACATTCTATACCATTATCAGGGATTGGTTCTGCGGTTTCCTCTTTACCGCCATTGTTGGACACTAGCAGCTGAAAAAAAATTTCTATCCATATCCCAAGCACACTATTTGAGTCAGTTTTCAAGTTTCCTTCTTTGTCTCTTCAGATGTTTGATTTTTTGGTAAAATGTCCCGAATTCATTTTAACTACTATACATCTCAACTCGCTCACACTCACGTTTTTTCGTTTCTTTCTGCGGGATAGACGTTTCTCTTTTTCTCGCATTAAAATCTCCCAGAATGTTTTTAGTATCATCCCGATCTATCGCACTTCGTGTAATATCTGCCTTTTACTTGTTCAATACATCCGCCAGTGCATATACTGCACCTAATGTATGAAGAATCCGAACATTTAAGTGCAGATCCGCTGATCATGGTCCGTTTTTCGTTTGCACGGGTCGTCAACGTTAAGGGAGTCCGGTTTTATCATTCTTTCGTTACTGAGGGTAATTTTTTTGTAGTTTTCCGAGTGGCCCAGCGCCCAAACCGCATGACTTATTTGGAGTTGCACACGCATCCCTCGATGTCGCGAGCCCCTTGCTTCAAGATCTGACGCCCACTTCCAAACACCTATAACCTGGGAACAGACGCTGATGTTGGCCGTTGGTTTTTTACGGACGACAATAAATCGCCTTGTCATTTCGAGTATGATTGGCACTCAGTATTAAAGTCGAGTATGATTGACACTCAGTATTAAAGTCGAGTATGATTCGCACTCAGTATTTTAATGAAATTTTCTTTAAGACAAAATGGCATTAAAATTTTCTGTAAACCCAAATTTTATTGAAATTTTCTTTAAACACAAAATTCATTCAAATTTTTTCTAAAACCAAAATCTCAATGACATTTTCTATAAAGACAAAATTTCTATGAAATTTTCTCTAAAGACAAAATATCACAAAATTTTTCTCCAAAGCCAAAAATTTCAATGAATTTTTCTCCAAAGACAAACTTTTAATAAAATTTTCTCTAAAAACGAAATTTTAATGAAATTTTCTCTAAATACAAAATTTCAATAAAATTTTCCTTAAGACAAAATTTCAATACAATTTTCTCTAAAGATAAAAATTTCAAAGAAGTTTTCTCTAAAGACAAACTTTTAATAAAATTTTCTCTAAAGATGAAATTATAATAAAATTTTTTCTAAATACAAAATTTCAATAAAACTTTCCTTAAGACAAAATTTCAATACAATTTTCTCTAAAGATAAAAATTTCAATGAAGTTTTCTCTAAAGACAAAATTTTAATGAAATTTCTAAAAAAAAAATTTCAATAAAATTTTTTAAAGAAAAAATTTCAATGAAATTTTTTAAGGAAAAAATTTCAATGAAATTTTCTCTAAAGACAAAATGTCAATGAAATTTTCTCTAAAGACAAATTTTGTATAATAAAGAAATATATATCTATAAAAAATTGTATTGGCCTCTCCCAAGAGATTTGGGTAAACCAGCCTTGATTACCCAAATTTGGGCACTTGCATATTAAAGGCAGACTTTACACACCAATACAATTATATCAAGGAAGAAGGGACGCATTTAATCCGCCTTGAAGTTTCCACCACCGTTTAGGTCTTAAAGAAAATCATAAAGATTTTTTAAGGGTGCAAATTTAGCTACATAGTTAAGTAGGAAAGAGGGTTGCTTACTATTCGAGAAATTTGTATTCCAATTGCTATTGATTTCATGTTCTTCAAAATTAGAGAATAATGCAAAGAAATAATTCGCATATGGTTTTTTTCTTTTATTCTAAGTATAAGTACTTGGTTGATGGTGTTACCTTCGTTCTTGCTTCGGCAGAACATATACTAAAATTGGAACGATACAGAGAAGATTAGCATGGCCCCTGCGCAAGGATGACACGCAAAATCGTGAAGCGTTCCACATTTTTTTTAATCAAAGAAGTTATGGGAAAAGTGTAGGATTAAAATTCTTTTATTTATTTGATAAAAATTATTTAAAATGCTTGTATCTCCTAAGCCGAAAGGTCTTCACCCATAAAGGCCCATCGTCATAAATGAGTTTTTTTTTTAATATAGAAACCATTAAAAACTTCAATTCATTATATTTTCTGAGGATACCAGCTAACTTAACTTAGAAAAGAGTCACTTATTATTCCAAAGACGTATTATTAACTACCTAAGTTGAAATCTTATAAGATCATACTGAAAGTCTTCTCTTTCTCATAAACCATAAAAGCCAATTAAAGTAACCATGTAAACATCTGCATTATGTGGTGTTTTTGTGTGATACCTCACATTAAATATATTTCAGTAGCCAAACAATGTCATCCCGCACATAAGTGTGGCAACGAACTAAACAAATAAAAAAAATTCAATATCTTTAGGTATCTTAAAATATTTCTTTGTTATATTAAGATAAATTTGTTAAAATTTGAAGAAAATTCATAGCAACTATAAAAACGCAAAAATTGATCTCGACCCTCAACAGGGCGCCGTGGCTTAGTTGGTTAAAGCGCCTGTCTAGTAAACAGGAGATCACGAGTTCGAATCTCGTCGGGGCCTGGTGATGAATAAATTAAATTTTTTTATTTTAAATATTTTTTTTTTATTAAAAAATATGAAAAACGTTTAAATTTCTATTTAAATAAAAAATGTGGAAGCGGAAACCTGATTGGTGATATTATGGTCATATGAATTAAATACAACTATGTTCTGTGCATTTAGCTCTAGAAATAGTTTAATTATTATAATTATTGCATAACAAATACAAAAATTAAAATAAAATAATTGATATTGTATTTGTTTGCAATACATTTGAGATAATGCTAAATCCACAAAGCAATAGCAATATGGCGAAACTCTTTTTTATGATATGGAATGCGGATAGAACCAAGAAGAAATCATACATATACGAAACTTTTAACGATTTGAGCATAAACAAGTAAAAGTGTGCTAAATTCGGCCGGGCCAAATCTTGGGAACCCGCCATCATGGATTCTACTAAAAAATGGGAGCTATAGCATTTTATTGACCGATTTGGACCGTACTTCGCACAGTTGTTGGAAGCCATAGCAGAACACTATGTGCAAAATTTTAGCTAAATCGAATGAAAATTGAGGCTTCGGGCGATCGGCTTATATGGGAGCTATATCAGATTATAGACCGATTTGGACCGGCACAGTTGTTGGAAGTCATAAGAGAACACTACATGCAAAATTTCAGCCAATTCGCAAAAAAAATGCGGCTTCCATGGGCTCAAGAAGTCAAATTGGGAGATCGGTTAAATGGGGGCTATATCAGGTTATAGACCTATTTAGACCGTACTTGGTACACTTGTTGGAAGTCATAACGGAACACCACATGTAAAATTTCAGCAAAATCGGACAAAAATTGGAGCTTCCAAGGGCTCATGAAGTCAAATCGTGAGATCTGTTTATATTGGAGCTATATCAGGTCATAGACCGATTTAGACCATACGTGGCACAGCTGCTGAAAGTCATAACAGAACACTACATGCTAAATTTCACCCAAATCGGTAAAAAAATTGTGGCTTCCGGGGCTCATGAAGTCAAATCGTGAGATCTGTTTATATGGGAGCTATATTATGTTATAAACCGATTTGAACCGTATTTGACACAGTTGTTGAAAGTCATAACAGAACACAACATGCAAAATTTCAGCCAATTCGCACAAAAACTGCGGCTTCCATGGGCTCAAGAAGTCAAATTGGGAGATCGGTTAACTGGGGGCTATATCAGGTCATAGACCTATTTAGACCGTACTTGGTACAGTTGTTGGAAGTCATAACGGAACACCACATGCTAAATATCAACCAAATCGGACAAAAATTGCAGCATCCAGGGGTTCAATTAGTCAAATGGGAAGATCAACTTATATGGGAGCTATATCAGGTTTAAGATCGCTTTGGACCGTATTTGGAACAGTTATTGGAAGCTATAATGGAACACCACATGCAACATTTCAGCCAAATCGAACAAAAATTTCGGCTTGTAAGGGCTCAAGAAATTGAATCCTGAGATCGGTTTATATGGGAGCTATATCAGGTTAAAGCCCGATTTGGACCGCACTTCGCACAATTGTTGAAAGTCATAACAGAACACAACATGCAAAATCGGACAAAAATTGCGACTTCCAAGGGCTCACGAAATCATATCGGAGATCGGTTTATATGGGAGTTATATCAGGTTATAGACCGACCGCACCGTAGTTGACAAAGTTGTTGGAAGTCGTAACAGAATACTATGTGCAAAATTTCGGCCAATTCGGATAAAAAATTTCGGGCCCCAGGAGCTCAAGAAGTCAAATCGGGAGATGGGTTTATATGGGAGCTATATCTAAATCTGAACCGATATGGCCCATTTGCAATCCCTTACGACCTACATCGATACTAAGTATCTGTACAAAACTTCAAGCGGCTAGCTTTATGCGTTCCATCTCTATCGTTATTTCGACAGACGGACGGACGGACATGGCTAGATTGGTTCAGAACGTCGAGACGATCAAGAATATACATTCTTTATGGGGTTGTAACGGAATGACTAAGTTAGTATATCCCCATCCTATGATGGTGGGCATAAAAAAAGCATAACATTTTTTTCTCCAGATTTTTGTGCTTAAATCAGCCGATTTTGTTTGCTGATTTAGCTGACCCAAAATGTTTCCTAATACAGCAGCCCTATGTTTGCTAAAACAGCAGCAATGTCTGCTATTCCATTTTCAGCAAACAAAAACTGATGTTTTAGCAAACATTTTTGCTGTTTTGAATAACAAATTTGGTTGAGTGTATATGCGGAATTCCATAGAAATAAATACTGTTTCAAAATTGTTTGCCTGTTCAACAGTAGTACGTGTTCAATATTTTAGCAGACTTTTTGGTTAAAACAGCAGATTTTGGTAGTCAAAATAGCAGAGGGAAATCAAAATTCAATTTAAAATTCTTATAGCCATGTCCGAACAGCGTACCGCAGAGCTATACCTCTTTTGGGGAAAAGTTTTTACATGGCATGGTACCTCACAAATGTTGCCAGCATTAGGAGGGGAAAAACACCGCTTAAAATTGTTTCTGATATTTTCGCTAGGATTCAAATCCAGGCGTTTAGCGTCATAGACGGACATGCTAACCTCTGCGCTACGGTGGCCTCCAAGCAGCAGACGGAAATATTTGCTAAAACAGCAGCTCTTTGTTTGCTGAAATAGCAATCATATCTGCTTTTCCATATTCAGCAGACAAAAACTGTTGTTTTAGCAAACTATTGGGTTGCCCAAAAAGTAATTGCGGATTTTTTAAAAGAAAGTAAATGCATTTTTAATAGAACTTAGAATGAACTTTAATCAACTATACTTTTTTACACTTTTTTTCTAAAGCAAGCTAAAAGTAACAGCTGATAACTGACGGAAGAAAGAATGCAATTACAGAATCACAAACTGTGAAAAAATGTCAACGCCGACTATATGAAAAATCCGCAATTACTTTTTGGGCAACCCAATATTTTGCTATTTTGAATAACAAATTTCGTTGAGTGTAGGTATTACCGTTAATAGGATGTACAGTCAAATACACTAAAGTTGCCACACTCGATCGTACTTCTTTCGTACGCTTTGTATATTAACATCTAGCGTAATCACAGCTGCTTGGATTGGTTCCGGCAGCGAATTACTATGAGCAACACTCGGGTTGGAACTCTGAGCTCCGAGGGAACACTGGCTTGTAAGGGAAGCTACCAATAAGTTGCCCATAGTGGGATGCTCCACAAACGGAGTAGCTCCAACTGCAGTCGCGGACAAACAGCGGTATCGAGTGGAGGCGCAGTGAGAGGTCAGGCGGCGCCGGCTCTTGCTCAAATATTGGAAACTTTTGATACTCGATACGACAAGGCGTGTTATTGGCGTCTTTAACTAATCAATGACCATAAAAAGGGCCCTGTGGAGAGCTTGTTCACTTATGGAGCTTGAAAAGGACCGCTACCTCAACATAGAAATGTGGCTACAATATAAATTTTTATTAAAAATTTATTCAAAAATCAGTACCTGTTCTCATTTATAGGCTTTTATGTCTTTTTGAATAATTTAAGAGCTCATTTGATGTCGATCCTATAATAACTTTTTCTATCTTAAATAAACTTTAAAGTTACTCCACTTGAAAACCAGTTCAGCATAGATATATGGACAGACAGTGAATATTACCCTTATGAAATACCACCTGTTGTTTATTGTCTGCCTGTCATACAGGCAAGGTATGGACAATGGGAAAATGCAAATAGGCCATAACCCTTTCCCTTGCTATATTCAGGAATAACAATGGCACATAACTGAATATGATACCATCGGCACAGATTTACCTATGCCTTCAACATACTACGAGGATATGATGTATCGCTTCTGTAACTGCTGTATCTGCATATGATGACAGCAATTTACAATTGGGGACATACATACTACAGTTGTGTAAACACTTCTGTTGTTGGCAAACATGGAGTATGTGCCATGGGCAAAATTTGCTTATGAAATTAACAAATGAATTCACAAACAATTGCAACTGTTGCAGTTCGTGTTGAATGCAACAGAGTGAAGTGCAACAGGATGAGAATAACTTGTGAGCTGAAAATTGCAATCAATTAATAGGGTGCTCTCATACTGAAAAACTTAGTTTAGATGGAGTAATTGATGTAAAGAATAAATTTTAAGGAATTTCTGAAGGCCTTTCGTTTGTTACTATTTTGACACTTGCATTCTAAAATCCATTATATTTTTCAAAATTATACATTTAGGTTTTATTTGATCATGGGATTAACTTTGACAACCAATACACATGGAGTGAGCAACCTCAATGTTTCCATCTCACAAACTGTGGGAGATGAGAAATTCAAAACATTGGCGGGCCTATTTGCTAATATGAGTTTGGAGGGAGCTCCTTTTTTTCGAGGTGTATTTGGTGAAATTCAATTGTAAGTTTCTAGCACATGAGTGTAAAAATAATACTCGTATTCTTCATTTCGCCTTTGTAGCTCTGGCAACTCCTTGGGTATATCCTATGCTCATGTGGCCTATAATGGCATAAATATGCAAAATTATTTACGTTTGAATATCTTCAGGGATCCATACGAGTCCATCGATTTAAAAATGTTCCACAATGAGACAAGATTCAATAACTCATTTGGATTTAGACGTTTTGGAGGTAATTTGTCTTGGACTTACTTTGCTGGTCACTCAATAGGTTTTGGGTTTTCGCAAAGCACTGCACTCAATACCACAGCTATGGAAGCCATATTTAAGTTGAATCTATGGAAATCGGAAAAGGGCAACTGCAGCTTAGATCTCAACAGCAATTTAATACATTTCATTCGAGGTCCTTTGGAAGGTCATCAGGATGTAATGGCTTCACTTACAATATCTTTTGCTCTTTAAGTGAGTGTTTCTGGGTTTCACATTGCATACATGGTTCAACATTGCAAGGATTTTTTAGATTATCATATAAAAGCAATCTACACAGTCATAATAAATGCTTTAACGCAGTTTGGGATTTAAAAATGGTTTGTCGTTTTTTTTCTTGAGCTATAAAAAGGTTCACTTTTTTACAGCATTCTTTGGAGATGAAGTGTTCTTGGTCTTGTGTTTATTACAAAATGATTATGACCGAAAATGACATGACTAAAGCTGTGATTATCTTAGAAATTTGCATAAAATGTTCAAATAATAACGCGGCAGCCCAAACCTTCCCATTGAGTTGAGAAAATCAATGTTAGAGAGAAAGTAAAAAGGTGTGAGTTATTGAATTAGGCTAAGATGCAAGACAAGTAAAAGCGTTCTAAGTTCGGCCTGGCCGAATCTTGGGACCCCACCACCATGAATTCCGCTAAAAATGTACCCTAATTAACTGAGTTTGTATTTGAATCATTTTGATCTCAAGAAGTCATATCGGGATATCGGTACTTAAGGGGTTATATCCCCATATTGAACGATTCGCGTAAAACTTGGCACTGATATTGTTAGTCATAAGATAGGACTTTGAACCAAATTTCAGCCATATCGGATGAAAATTGAGGCTTCTACGGGCTCAAGAAGTCAAATTCGGGAATCGGTTTATATGGGGGCTATATCTGTTTATTTACCGATTTGGATCATACTTGGCATGGATGTTGGGAGCCATAACGTAAGTCTTTGTTCCAAATTTCAGCTAAATCGGTTGAAAATTGAGGCTTCTAAGGGCTCAAGTATTCAAATCCGGGGATCGGTTTATATGGGGCCTATATCTGTTTATCGACCGATTCAGAACATACTTGGAAGAGATGTTGGAAGTCATGACTCAAGTCTTTGTTCCAAATTTCAGCCAAATCGGATAAAAATTGAGGCTTCTAAGGGCTCAAGAAGTAAAATTCGGGGATCGGTTTATATGGGGGCTATATCTGTTTGTCGACTGATTCGGATCATACTTGACATGGATGTTCGAAGTCATAACTCAAGTCTTTGTTCCAAATCTCATTCAAATCGGATGAAAATTGAGGCTTTTAAGGGTTCAAAAAGTCAAATCGGGGGATCGGTTTATATGGGGGCTATATCTGTTTATCGACCGATTCAGAACATACTTGGAAGAGATGTTGGAAGTCATGACTCAAGTCTTTGTTCCAAATTTCAGCCAAATCGGATGAAGATTGAGGCTTCTAAGGGCTCAAGAAGTCAAATTCGGGGAGTGGTTTATATGGGGGCTATATCTGTTTATCGACTTATTCGGATCATACTTGACATGGATGTTGGAAGTCATGACTCAAGCCTTTGTATCAAATTTCAGCCAAATCGGATGAAAATTGAGGCTTTTAAGGGTTCAAAAAGTCAAATCGGGGATCGGTTTATATGGGGGCTATATCTGTTTATCGACCGATTGGGATCATACTTGGCACGTATGTTGGAAGTCATAACTCAAGTCATTGTTCCAAATTTGAAACAAATCGGATGAAAATTGAGCCTTTTAGGGGCTCAAGAAGTCAAATCGTGGGAGCGGTTTATATGGGGGCTATATCCAAATCTGAACCGATATGGCCCATTTGCAACCCTCAACGACCTACATTAATAAGAAGTATCTGTGCAAATTTTCAAGCGGCTAGCTTTACGCGTTCGATCGCTTTCGTGTTTTCGACAGAGTCTATCTAGCCGGACAGATAGACCTAGATAGACTCAAAATGTCGAGACGATCCACAATATATATACTTTATGGGGTCGCAGATCAATATTTGTTACGAACGAAATGACTAGATAAGTATACCCCCAACCTATGGTGTTGGGTATGAAAAGGACATAAAAGAACGGTGCAGTCTTTGGATTGACAATTCACTCCCAACGGAGCATCCTGCTGCAGTGGTAGAGGGCGCACAGTACCTTTCGGCTTCATTCCCTCGTGTACCTTTGCCAGGACAATTTTGAATCGAGGACTAGGCCTAGATATTTTGTAAATGTAGAGAGTACCCGTGCAAAGACGGGAGTCTAAAATCCGTTATCTTATATCTCCGAGAAATATCCTCTATCCATTGCTAGAAACCTCTTTCGGCAGTTTTGTCTATGACTTTATCATGATCTCGCTGATTGTCAGCAGACATTTGCCTCGTATCAGCAGCGCGATATCGTTGCCATATTCGAGGGGGTTGTACCATCTCTATTGAGGCTTGACCATTTCGACAGTTTTTTCACTGATTTTTCCATGATGCCACTGATTGTCAGATGTTGAGCACTATGTAGACGGGCCGTAGGCTCAAAATGGGGCCTGAATCCCAGGATAATGGTTCTACAGAAGCGTGATTAGACCAATTCTTAAATTCAGATTCTTAGGTTCAGAGAACATGTTGTCTTGGCATAGTCGGGGCAATGAGGACCACGCCCTCTCTCTTCTAGATATCCAAACCATAGACCTACATGTTAAGTGTGAGGCAGCAATTGGGGCTATGAGACTTAAAGCGATGGGAGAATGGAGGTTCTAAATTGACAGCCCAGGGACTGAGATCTATTTTCGACTGCCTGACCATAATACGGTCATGCAGGCGGAGATCCGGGAGATCACAGAATGCGTGAGGTGGTATGGTGCTAACGTGAGGACGTCGAGTGTGAACATCTTGACGGACAGTAAACTGGCCATACGGGCAATAACAACCTGGCGTCAACAAACTTGGTTAACCCAAAGCCTTTCTAGTCGACGCAGTCTGAGTTATGAGCGTGGGCTACGAACTCTGTGGAACAGCAAAACGGTCTGCAGGACGACGAACATCCTGTGGAGAGATCCAGATTGTGAGAAGGCGAGGCTATTACTGAAAGGAAACAAGGAGTAGGTCAGTATAGCTCTTGGTATCATAACAGGACACATAAGACTACGATCTCACTTATGCAAAATCGGTGAGAGAAGTGATAGCATGTGTAGGGCATGCGGGGAAGTTGATGAGACGTTGGAGCATTTCCTATGTCATTGCCCGGCTTTAGCGGTCAACAGACACTGGCACTTAGGTGGGGACACAATACCAGATATAAACCAACTAATGGGCGTGCTATGGAAAACTATTACGGATTTTGTAAGCAGCAGGAAATTCCTGACTTACTTTTTTTTCGAGGTGACTTTTTAGTATTTTGAGCGTACAACAAGCCGATTACTGGCTTAGGTGTGTGCCCATAGTGGCATGGGGTGGATTAATATCAGCACTCTCTTTTTAACCAAACCTAATCTAGAGATTGTCAGCAGAAACTTGCCTCGGATCAGCAGCGCAACCTCGTGGCCGTATTCGAGAAGGTGAGGTGAAGGAGAACCCTGATGAGGGTTGGCTGGAACACGACTTCTTGAGGCATTCTTCCTTGTGAAGTGCCTTCGGACACCACCATATACCATGATTGAATTTAGTATCCTACTATGTAGCATATTATTCCACCCTCCGTTCAGGCTGGCGATAATCGATCTTATCTCCACGTAGTTTAATCCTTTGGTCACAAAGACGTCTCGACCTTGTTTCACTTCGTAGAGGGCCGTCTGCACCCACCCACCCAACTCACATTGTGCTCGACTGAAGTTCTCCCGCTTTATTCCCCTCCCCCACTTTTTGGTCTGTCACTCTTTCCAGTTGTTGTTGTTGTTATAGCCACATTTGCATGTGGAGATGGCGATCCTCGTCAAACTCCTGTGGGTGAAAAAGCTTGTACAGGTCCAGGGACCGATCGCCGCAGGAACATAGTGGCCATTGGTTATTTAAAGGCGCCTTGTCATATCGAGGATCATAGGCACTCAGCATTTATGCAAGAGCCGGTGCCGCCCGTCCAATCACTGAGTCTCTCCACTCCGTACCGTTGATTGTCCGCGATTGTCGTTGCAGCTTGCGGCTACTCCGTATGGAACATTCCACTATCCGAAACCTGTAAACACGCCCGATAGCTCGCAGCTAAGCTTTGAGCACCATACAGATCGCACCTCAAAGTTCCAGTCTATGAGGTGTTCATAGCTATCCCCCACAGGGATAAAGTGCCAGTAAAAACGATGACTGACCTAAAGTGCATTTCGATACTCAAGAGTATTTCCACTTGGAACTTCTCTTCGCTTTTCTAGTCTATTTGTTCCAGTTCTGTGGCATGTTCTCTCTCTCTCTCTCTCTCATTCTATTTGCCTCATTAAAAAGCCTACCACTTTCGGCTTTCACTTTAAGGTCTATCAGTCCTTCCAGTATAACGATGACTGACCTAAAGTGCATTCCGATTCTCTATAGAATTTCGACCAGAAACTCCTATTCGCTTTTCTAATCTACTACGTGAACCTTCCCAAGATTTCATGATATTCGTCCCAGTTCTCTGGCATGTTCTCTACAGAATTTCGACCAGAAACTCCTATTCGCTTTTCTAATCTACTACTTGAACCTGCCCAAGGTTTTACAATATTCGTCCCAGTTCTCTGGCGTGTTCTCTGTCTCATTAAAAAACCTGCCACTTTTCTTGTTGAGTACCCTCTGTTCAATAACTGAAATTTCGATCAGGACCTCGTCTTCACCTCCCATTCTTTTACCTGCTCGTGGCTATAAGATATTCATTCAAACCCTCTGCCGTACTCTCTCTCCTGGTTGCTCCCAGTGTAAATTGCATCATCCCTACACTTGCCAATTTAAGTCAATGTTCGTCACAAGTGTTATATCTATAACTTGTACCCTGATCCGGTTGAAGCCGGGGACAAAATGTAATCAAAATGTGACTCTTCTTCTTTGTTTGTATCAGTTCTAACCTCTGAGAGGTTAGCACCTATGACGCTGTACGCCAGGGTTCGAATGTTCGCGAGACCATCAGAAAAAAAAAACATTTTCAGCTAAGCAAGCCGGGGACAAAATGTAATCAAAATGTGACTCTTCTTCTTTGTTTGTATCAGTGCTAACCCCTCAGAAGTTAGCATGTCCGCCTATAACGCTGTACGCCTAAGTTCGAATGCTCGCGAGACCATCAGCAAAAAAAACATTTTCAGCATTGGTTTTCTCTTTCTAATGCTGGCGATATTTGTGCCATGTAAAAACTTCGCTCCAAAAAGGGTCGCACTGCGGTACGACGTTCGGCCTCGGCTTTAAAAAGGAGGGCTCTTATTATTGAGTCGAATTGCACTCATTGATATGTGAGAACCGGGAGGCCACCGTAGCGCAGAGGTTAGCATGTCCGCCTATGGCGCTGAACGCCTGGGTTCGAATCCTGGCGAGACCATTAGAAAAAATTTTTAGCGATGGTTTTCCCCTCCTAGTGCTGGCAACATTTGTGAGGTACTATGCCATGTAAAACTTCTCTCCAAAGAGGTGTCGCACTGCGGCACGCCGTTCGGACCCGGCTATAAAAAGAAGGTCCCTTATCATTGAGTTTAAACTTGAATCGGACTGCACTCATTGATATGTGAGAAGTTTGCCCCTGTTTCCTAGAGAAATGTTCATGGGCAAAATTTGCATTTGATATGTGAGAACTTTGCCCCTGTTCCTTAGTGGAATGTTCATGGGTAAAATTTTAAATTTGCTCCCCGATAGACTGTGGTTGTGATAGTGTCGCCCCAATTGCAAATTTGTATCCTTAGTTTTCGCACCTTCTGATCAGGCCACCGTAGCACAGAAATTAGCATGTCCGCCTATGTTGCCGAACGCCTGGGTTCGAATCTTGGCGAGAACATCAGAAAATGCGGACAACATTTCTGAGGTACTATCTTGCTGAGAACATCAGAAAATGATGACAACACTTCTGAGGTACTAGCCATGTAAAAATTTCTCTCCAAAGAGGTGTCGCACAGGGAAACGCCATTCGGACTCGGCTGTAAAAAGGAGGCTCATTATCACTGAGCTTAAAATTGAATTGAACAACACTCATTTATGTGTGAAAACTTTGCCAAATTTGCATTGATCAGGGCCCGGGTAATGTCTGTCGAGGGTTTTTTTAGTTATCGGTAGATAATGGAGGCGCTACTGGCTACGATACAGCTTCTAATTCTACCTTCTGCAGATTCTTTGCAGAGATGAGAGGCAGATTGCAAGATCTGATTTTTTAATTTATTTAAAAATTCTTGAAAAATTTCATTTTCATCAACTTTTGTCACAATCATTGGAAACTCACATTTCATTTCCTACATAATTCTCTCTGTAACTCTTATTTGTCTATACATATATCCTCCTTAGTATTGATGATATTCAAATCAATTCATTTTCCAGCCACCAATCAAGAATTCCGTCTCGTTCACATTGGCAAAAAGGCTAAGACAAGAATATTGACTTTGCCACACAAACCACAGGAAATTTGTTTACAATTTCTACCTTTCTTTGGATTTATTCACGACTTTATGTGAATATTTATACAACGCTTTTCGATGAAAGACCTAAAATGAACAACTTTTCTGGCGAATCCTTGATTCTCCTTACCCTTAATATGTGATACAGTCAACTAAACAGCCACCCAGCAACTTAGCCAGGCAGTCAGTCAGTCAGATTATGGTTTTTCAGAATAAAGAAAAGGTGTTTGTTGGCATTGGCAAATTTATCTGGGATTAAGTTGAGATTATGGCAGCTGACATGACTTTGTTGGAGTAGCATGATTAAGTTGTTCTTTCTTTACTTTCAGGCGTCGTCACCCTCAACTTTAGATAGAAGATACCTTTATCTGTGGTGGTTTCGGGGAGTAAGGGTTTGCAAAGATTTTATAGAAAATTGTGCTTAAATTTTGAGTTTCTGCTCCCCGGCTTCTGCTACTGTCTTGGCGAAGGACCTGAACACTCTTTGGCTAAGGAAGGGGAAATTGTTTGGTTAAGAAAAATTAATAACCATACTCAAATTTCATGACAAGCATTATTATGACCAAATTATACACCTTATAAAACGTTGCAGTACATTGCCCATCCACCAGCTACAATTCCTTCCAATTCCCAATTGAAGCATGTTTCGTATGCTTTACCTCATTGTGGGGGGGGGAAGCTCAAGGAATGTGGTTGCGTATCTATTTTTTAAGCTTTTATATGTTGTAGGTGGATGCAAAGCAATTTATTTTGAATTATTTTTATTATATTCACAACCATTTGGTCCAGAATTATGTTGGCAGCTATTTAGCCACCATTCTCGTTTCTTGACTTTTAATGAATGATACAACCATAAAAGGTTACATTGACAATTTCCAATTTTTATGGATCTAAAAATTGTTCAAAACACAGGGAAATTCACAAAACGGGGGAAATTATTATGAATGTTGTTTTTATTACAGGAAACGGAAGGATGTTGTACTAGATGTCAATTAAGGAAACACTTTGTTTGTGGGGTGAATTTGTCTTTTTTCCCCATTTTTCTTTCATTTAAGAGTTTAAAATTCAACTTGAGATTCTAAAAAATATAATTTTGAGAGAATTTTGTGAAAAAATTGGCAAAACTTCGACAAATTATTCTATAGAAATTAAATTTCGAGGAAATTTTCAATAAGAACGAAATTTTGAAAAAATTTAATTAAAATTTTGACGAAATTTTCCAAAAAAAAATTTTACGAAGTTCTAAAATATTTGAAAAAAAAAAAAATATTAAGCCTATTTTTTTCTTAAATCAACAACATTTTCTATAGAAAAAATTTCGAAGAAATCTATTGTATTACAAGTTAAAGCGAACTAAGTTTCAAAGGCTGAATCTTAGGAACTCACCTGTTAAAAATTTACACAAACTAAATTTACGTAAAGGGCATCATATTATTCTACATACCAAACTTCTGTAAAACCAGCAAAATTAAAGCTTCTAGGAACCGAACAAGGATAACCAAGGCACCGGTTTATATGGGAGCTTTATCAGGTTATAGACCGATTTGGACCATTTTTGGCCCAGTTGTTGAAAGTCATAATGGAATACCACATGCAAAATTTCAGCCAAATCAGATGAAAATTGAGGCTTCAAGGGGCGCAAGAAGTCAAATGGGGAGATCGGTTTATGTGGGAGCTATATCTTAATCAGAACCGATATGGCCCATATGCAATCCCCAACGATCTACATCAATGTTAAGTATCTGTGCAAAATTTCAAGCGGCTTGCTTTACGCGTTCGACAGACGGATAAACAGAATGTCGAGACGATCCGGGGGTTTTTTATGGGGTCCCAGATCAATATTTCGAGGTTACAAACGGAATGACTAGATTAGTATACCTCCATCCTATGATGCTGGGTATAAAAATGAAATTATTGCGCTTTGTTTGTTTGTTTATTTGTCTGTTCCATGAAATTTTCACAGATGTTAGAGTTTGATCCCTCAATGAAAAAAAAGGGTACTACATTTTTATACCCACCACCATAGAATAGGGGTATACTTATCTAGCCATTCCATTTGTAACACCTCGAAATATTCGTCTGAAACCCCTTAAAGTATATATATTCTTGATCGTCTCGACGCTCTAAGTCGACCTAGCCATGTTCGTCCATCCGTCGCCTTAACCCAAAACTCCCTTAATTTGTCTTATTGGACGATCAGGACAATATGGGACTCTAATGATAGGTATTCGAGAGTAGATTTCGAATATGGTCAGGAAGTAAGAATAGGCTTTATAATTTGTTGTTATCGGAAGGTGGTGCTTTACCTCCTAAAATCGCCTCCAATAGGTTATTTGACACATTACATAACAATGGGGGATCCAATGATAGACATTGTTGAGTAGAGAGTGTCATTAAAATTTGTGCCCAAGCAAAATCTGGAGATCGGTTTATATGGGAGCTGTATCAAGCTAAAGATCGATTTAGACCATATTGGATATGATGTTGAAGGTCGTGGAAGAAGCTGTTATACAAAATTTCTGCCCAATCGGATGAGAATTGCGCTCTCTAGAAGCTCAAGAAGTCAAGATCCCAGATCGGTTTATATGGCAACTATACCAGGTTATGCACCGATTTGAACCACATTTAGCACAGTTGTTGGAAAAGATGCCAAAACACCACGTTCAAAATTATAGCCAAATCGGAAAAAATTGCGTCCTTTAAAAGGTCAAGAAGTCAAGATCCAAGATCGGTTTATATGGCAGCTATATCAGGTTATGAACCGATTTGACCCAAAATTGGCACAGTTGTTGAAAATCATAGAAAAACACCACATGCAAAATATCGGACGAGAATTGCGCCCTGTCGAGGCTCAAGAAGTCAAGACCCAAGATCGATTTATATGAAAGATGTATCAAAACATGGACCGATTTGGCCCATTTACAAACCCAACCGACCTACTCTATTAAAATAAAAAGTAACATCGAGAAAGAAAATCTAAAGAATTCCGTGCTACTTAAAAATTCCATAATTGTTTTTCATACCACGTTCTTGGTTCATGTCTGGTATTGTGTCTTCACCTAAGTACCGGTAGTACCGGTATCTGTTAGCCACAAAAGCCGGGCAATGGGATAGGAAATACTCCAATGTCTCTTCATCTTCCCCACATGCTATCACGTGCCGCACCGATTTTGCATAAGGGCGCTCGTAGTACTATGTGTCCCGTTATGATACCGAAAGCTATACTGACCTCCTTCTTACTTTCTTTTGGTAATAGAATCGTCTTCTCCCGATCCGGATCTCTCCATAGGATTTTCTCCATTCTACCGACCGTTTCGCTGTTCCACAGGCTTCGGGTTAAACGGGTAATAGGCACTTAGTTGCGCACATGGAATTCCGACATAATGATTACTTTATGTAGAAGTTGTACTGATAGAGACCTGTATTGATTGAGAGAGCACTTGCTTTGTTCATATTAGAGACTAAAGGAGCTCAAGCTTTGATTTTTCGGATACCTTTTTTCCAATCTTTGTGATATTGTTAAAGTATCTTTGCCAGGTCACCAATCAAACACGTGCACCAGGCGGGATGGTTCCGAAAGGGGATTCGAAGATAATCTATATTGGGTCATTTATACGTGGACGCGTTGGCACTCACCGAGTAGAAAATTAGGTGGGCATGAACCGGTGCTCATAGGTAGGTCGCTCTCTTCGTACTCTCTTCTTTTATATCTTATCTTATTATCTTCCATCTGAAACTGATATGGTTACTCACAACTTTTTGCATTCCCACCTACTTAGTTTTTATCGCTAGGGTAGTACAGGGTGGGGCGCATTAACATCCGCACCCTCAGTACAACCTTTATAATAGGCTTTCAATGCATCCTAAACATAAATAAAATTACAGGAAATTGTTAATGAAATCCATTAGTTCATTGTTTACTAAGAATTATGCAGTTCTTTGAACCACTATTTATTAGTTATTAAAATTTTCCTTTAAAATGTCCTTTATCTCATTACACATATTCAATGACAATCCTGTATTCCTTAGATCCACAGCTTTCAAAATCTTGTTGTTAACAATGACATCTAATAAGTGTCTGCCAAAGATCTAATAAAAAGTTTATCATTTTCAAATTCCTCATATAACATTTTTAAGATGGAATTCTTACCACTCCCAAATCATTATTGGTAACATCAATGTACCATAAAGTCTCGCTTTGTGTTATAAGTTGCATAAACATATTTGTAATATTGCTGGTGAGGGAACAACCAGAAATGTCCAGATTTCTAATGGGTATATAGTCCAATACTCCAATAATAGCTGAGGCTCCTTCATCCCCAATGGGATTTAAACGCAAACTTATTTTCTCCAGATTAAGGCTTTTTATCAAACATGCCAAAGTGTGAGCTCCCTCTGAGGCTGAGGTGGAGTAGCAGCAATGTGATCGAAAATTTCAAATAGCAATGTAACTAGAAGTTATGGTTTGAAAATTCTTACTTATTTTATTGTTAGTCAAGTCCAAATACTTTAATGTTCCAAAGGACTCCTTGTTTAAAGCTCCCATAAACTCGGCGATACCTTCATCACCCAAACTACAATGCTCCAGAGATAGAGCTGTGAGGTGATGACAACCCTTGTCCAAACTATGTGCAAATAATCCTAGTTGATATGGCTGCAGGGAGGTGTTGTGTAAACTTTACATACACAAACAAACAAAAACAGAGAAAAGCAAAAAAAGGCAATCTAAATTGGATGAAACATTTAATTTTATTAAAAAAAATAACCCAAAGAGTTCTTGACTCCCGACACAATTTTCTAACAATTCTCCCGGGAACGAGACAACCTTCCGAAAACGCACTGTTCGATTGTGAAACCACGAGTAGTTCTAGAGTAAACACCACTGGTTATAGAGTAACCACCAGTGGTTCTAGAGTAACCACCAGTGGTTCTAGAGTAACCATCAGTGGTTCTAGAGTAACCACAAGTAGTTCTAGAGTAATCACGATTAGTTCTAGAGTAAACAAGAGTGGTTCTAGAGTAACCAAGAGTGCTTATAGAAAAACCACAAGTAGTTCTAGAGTAAACAAGAGTGATTCTAGAGTAACCAAGAATGGTAACCACGAGTAGTTCTAAAGTAATTACGAATAGTTCTGGTGAAACCATGTGTAACCACGATTAGTTCTAGAGAAACTACAGGTAGTTATAGAGTAACCTAGAGTGAATCTAGTGTAATCACGAGTAGTTTAAGTGTAACCGCGAGAAGTTCTAGAGTAACCACAAGTAGTTCTAGACTAACCACGAGTAGTTTAAGAGTAACTGCCAATAGTTCTAGAGTAACCACGAGTAGTTCTAGAGTAATTACGAATAGTTCCAGAGTAACTACGAGAGTTCTAGAGTAACCATGAGTTGTTCCAGACTAACTACAAGTAGTTAAAAAGTAACCACGAGTAGTTCCAGAGTAAGCAGGAATAGTTCTAGAGTAACCACGAGTAGTTCCAGAGTAACAACCAGTAGTTCTAAAGTACCCACTAGTAGTTCTAGACTAACCACAAGTAGTTAAAAAGTAACCACGAGTAGTTCTAGGGTAACTACAAATAGTTATAGAGTAACCACGAGTAGTTCCAGAGTAGCCACGAGTACTTCTAGAGTAACCAAGAGTAGTTCTAGTGTAACCAGTAGAAGTTCTAGACTAACCACAAGTAGTTCAAGAGTAACCGCGAGTAGTTCCAAAGTAACCACGATTAGTTCCAGAGTAACCACAAGTAGTTCTAGCGTAACCACGATTAGTTCTAGTGTCACCAAGAGTAGTTCTTCTTCAATCAAAAGAAATTCTAGTGCTACCACGTTTAGTTCTAGTTTAACCACAATTAGCTGCAACGTAACCACGAGTAGTTCTAATGTGACTACGTGTAGTGCTAGTGGAAGCAAAAAAGTTTTAGTGTAACCAAAAGTAGTTCTACTGTAACCACGAGTAGAGAAATTAATGCCATAGTGGCATCGGCTTGTTGTCAAAAAGTTACCTCGAAAAAGACCTATGACGCTGAACGCCTGGGTTTGACTCCTGATAAGAACATCAGAAAAATTTCTGCTGTGGTTATCCCCTCCTAATGTTGTGAACATTTGTGAGATACTTTGTCATGTGAAAACTTCTCCCCAAAGAGGTGTAAAACTTCGACATGCCATTGGGGCTCGGCTATAAAATGGAGGCCCCTATCATTGAGCTTAAACTTCAATCGGACAGCACTCGTTGATATATGGGAAGTTATATTCCTTAACGGAATGTTAATGGACAAATTTGCATTTTGAAACCTCGAAAAAGAAAGTCAGGAATTTCGTACTACTAACAAAATCCCTTATTCTTATGCTACCGAAAGCTATACTGATCTCCTTCTTACTTCCTTTCAGTAAAGCCTCGTTTTCTCACGATCCGGATCGTCCCATAGGATTTTCGTCGTCCTACCGACCGTTTCGCGGTTTGTCGCCCAGGCCCTTAACTCGGACTGCGTCTACTCGAGAGGCTTCGGGTTAACCAAATTGATTGACGGCATTCCCCTGGCCTTCACTACCAAATCGTCTGCTCCTTCATTACCTCTTACTCTTCTGTGGCCTGGCACCCAAACGATGAGGCACTCCAAACTGTGTTATATGCGTTTTTCGCCCAAGCCCTTAATTCGGACTGCGTCGACTCGAAAGATGTCGGGTTAACCGAGTTCATTGAAGGCAGTCCTCTGGCCTTCACTGCCAAATCGTCTGCTCTTTCATTCCCCCTTGCAACCAAAGGATGCGAAGGATGCCTCAGAGAAGGCATTAATCTCTTTTTACACTCCTTCCTGGTTGTTATCAGCGGTGGTTGTCCCTACTAATGCTGGCGTCATTTGTAAGGTAGTATGCCATGTATAAGCTTTTCCTTGTAGAGGTTTCGCACTGCGGCACGCCGCTCGAACTTGGCTATAAAAAGGAGGTTCCTTCATCGTTGAACTTAAATTTGAATTGGACAGCATTCATTGATATGTGAGAAGTTGCCCCTGTTCTTTAATGGAATGTTCGTGGGTAAATTTGCATCTTCAGAGATGTTCACACTCGACGTCCTCGCGTTAACACGACACCATCTCACGTATTCCATGATCGCCCTCCCGCCTGCATGACCGTATTATGATAAGACAGTCGAAAAGAGATCTCAGTCTCTGAGTTCTCAATGTATTAGATCCCCAGGCCTAGTCTGTCCTCTAGCTTTGATCCATCTGTGTAGCATGATCTGCCAGATGGAAATACCAGAGATCGTCAATCCAAGACTGTGCCGCAGGCAGCAGTGCTTCGCAATCGACCTCAAGTGTCGTCTCAGGTGTCCGATCAGAAATCTCTTCGAGTCTTTCCAGGTTTCCTATAGTCGCCTCGATTATACTGTTATGGTATGAGTTGCTCCTATCCTCAATCTATTTTCCCATCGCCTTAAGTCTCATAGCCGCAGTAGCTGTCTCACACGTAATCTGTTTATCTATGGGTAGGATATCTAGTATATCTACAATGCCTTAGCGTGGTTCTCATCGCTCCGCCTATGCCAAGGTAATCTGTACTCTAAACCAATTGTATTATCCTCACGTTAAACTTTTTCTCCTTCGCAGTCCAGCAAACTACTCAAGCGTAAGTAAGTATTGGTCTTGTCACGCTCCTGTAGAGCCAGAGGACTATCCTCCGAACCAGGCCCTATTTCGAGCCTACGGCCCATCTGTATATTGTCCAACATCTGTTAGCTTTTTCGGTACCCTCCTGAATATAACACTTCCAATTCAGTTTTCTATCCAAGATCACTCCCAAGTATTTGACCTTGTCAGATATCGAAATTGAGGAAACGTGGTGCGTTAAATTGGCCCACCTTCGTCTTCCTCGTGAACAGGCATATTTCCGTCTTCTCTGGGTTAACATTGAGACCTCACTGGGTGTAGACCAGTCATATGCCATATGCAAGACCCTTTCGGCCCTTCTGCATAGCTGGTTCAGATACTTCCCCTTAGAAGTGTTATAACATTGTCTGCGTAGCAGAAGGGTTCAAATCCCTCCTCAGTCAGCGTCCGTAATAGGTCATTTATGGTGGTCACCTATAGGAGTGGCGATAAAATGCCCCCTGTGGTGTGCCTTGTGCTACTTTCTCCCTTATATTTATGCCGTGGGACACACAATTTATCCACCTGTTCCTTAGCATATGGTTTATCCCGTTTCTAAGGACCCGATCCACCCACTACAGCTCTAAGGATGGATCAGTGTGTCGGTTCGTACATTGTTAAAGCCCCCCTCGGTGTCAATGCATACCGTCAATGTGTATGTCTTGGCACCGAAGGATTCTTCTATTTTATACACACTCTGGTGCAGCGAAGTCTCCCGCGACCTTAACTTGGCATTCAGCTTGTATTTGAGCAGTTCGCTGGATGTCCTACTCTTTATCATGGTATCTACACTACGTTCCATAGTTTCCATGGTCTACTTATTAACTTATCATTAAATTTTATTTTGCTATTTACCAAAAATTCACCAATTCATGACACTGAGCCAAACCTCTGGCCAGGATATTTGCATCCTTTTGCGATAAGGTATTGCAACCCAAATAGAATTGTGTCCCAATAGTTTTAGTACAATATGTCACACGTAATGTACGCAATTCCGGTAGATTACTCAAAATGAAATCAAGTGGAATGTGATCTACAAGAGAAATGGAATACAACATAGAGTTAGTAACTCAAAGGCAAAAGAAGAAGTTCTAAGATTTCCCCAAAAACAAGGTGTCTGTCCTATGTTTGAATGACATTTCAAAGAAGGGACAGACACTTTCCCTTTTCTTGACATTACCATTCAGACCATCCATGCTAGGCTGAAGGTAGTTTATCTCCAATTGATTTATATACGCTGCACAAATGTCCAATATTGTCGCCTGTATACCTTCCTCCTCATAGTCCAGCGTTGTTAGATTTTCAATAAACTCTTGCAGATGACGTTCCATGTAAATGTTAATCCATGGCTTTGTTACTTTTTTCTCCCTCTGCGGCACTGGATCACTAAGGCTGGGCGATGGTGAAGCCACTGGCGGATAGGGTGGATATGTGTATGTCATATAGTAAAGGGTTTTCCAGCGATGCTGATAACTTTTGCGCCAAAAGAAATCATCCTGAATGTGGGTGCTTAAAATCTTGAGAGGAAGATTTACATCCAAGTTGCTTAGAATGTAGTTACGGTCCTTTTGACGGGGTATTTCCTTAAAGACGGGATTGTCTGGGGGCCGGAAATGAAGCGAGCATTGCAAAAATAAACATAAACAAGAAATAAATAATTGTTGGCATTTGTCTTATTGTCGCAGTCACTCCATGTAAAACCTCCAACAACATACCACACCAATTTTCCAGCAGACAATCCAATACCAAATGCCTTAGGCTTTTGGGTTGATTTGTTTCGGTTTCCACATCATCGCCAATAGGCAATGATTTGCCATGAATTTTGGGCAATTTACATAGTGTCAAATCAAAATATGTTTTAAGAGTATTTAATTCTACGGAAATGGGAAATTCAACTTGGGTAAAATCCATGACTGTTTAAGGAATATTGACTACTGTTTGAAGTAGGGTGGGTGCGAGGCTTTGGAGCAAACACATATTTGTTTATCAACAACAAGTTGCTAAGGCAATAGTTGCCAAAGAACAACACTTTATGCCCTCGACAATGTCACCCTGTTATCATAAAACCAAATTGAAGATATATTTAGTAAGTTGGCCAGACGCTCGGTAGCGTGGGCTGGAGCAGGCGGTGGCTCCGAGTATATCTAACACTGGACAATATGTAAGCTGGTGACTTGACGATAGCCGAGACGTATTATTTAGCGGGCGCCAAGGTCCCTTAGTAGGTGTTTCCGTTATCTGCCGGGCAAAACGATGGCTTTTATTCGGAGACTTGACACTCATTCACGTCATGGAGGTACACAAATCCTCTTCTTCTATATTCTACGCACTGAGATACTGTAATGTTTGTGTAGACGGAAAGTATGCACAAACAATGACTTTGTGACGACTGTGTCTGAATGGCGGGGAAAACGGGTTGTTTTTGGTAAAAATATCTAATTTATTCACGGCGTGATTGCGGCACTAGTATATCGAGAGGTTTGTGAAGACGGACAGAAAGATACGGCGAAGAATGTTTCAGTGGCTTTATGGGAGATCGAACAAAACTCTGACTGTGGCGTGATGCATGTTGTACATGATTGAGGCCCTTAAATATATGGAAGATTGTGTAGACAGACAGAGAAGGTATGATGTACTCACAGCGTGACTGAGGCTATAAAATACGGGAATTTTCGTGGATGGATCATGAAAAAGTCAGCGATCGAAATTCGAATAGGAAAATTGTAACCGTTAGTACATAGCGAATTAAATTTAAAGACAGCATCTTTACCAATCATTACCAAATTCCTTAGATCAAGGACAAAATTTTGAACATTGGGCGATGTATACTTATGTGAGCTGCATCCAAATCTGAAACTCAACAGTAATGTCCACAGTCATCCCTCATGTCAAATTTTGAGGAAATCGTTCAACAAATGCCCACATTATTGCAATTTTGCTCAAAATCAGACCAACATATATATGAGAGCTAAATCTAAAACTGAACCGATTACGACAAAACTTCTTAAATAGTGTGGTAGTTTTCGAGGAAAGAGTTGTACAAAATTTTGGGAAGTGAAAGTGAAAGGCTCTAGAAGTGAAAATCGGGCGATATGTAAAGGGTGATTTTTTTGAGGTTAGGATTTTCATGCATTAGTATTTGACAGATCACGTGGGATTTCAGACATGGTGTCAAAGAGAAAGATGCTCAGTATGCTTTGACATTTCATCATGAATACACTTACTAACGAGCAACGCTTGCAAATCATTGAATTTTTTACCAAAATCAGTGTTCGGTTCGAAATGTGTTCATTCACCGTAACGTTGCGTCCAACAGCATCTTTGAAAAAATACGGTCCAATGATTCCACCAGCGTACAAACCACACCAAACAGTGCATTTTTCGGGATGCATGGGCAGTTCTTGAACGGCTTCTGGTTGCTCTTCACTCCAAATGCGGCAATTTTGCTTATTTACGTAGCCATTCAACCAGAAATGAGCCTCATCGCTGAACGGTGAATGAACACATTTCGAACCGAACACTGATTTTGGTAATAAAATTCAATGATTTGCAAGCGTTGCTCGTTAGTAAGTCTATTCATGATGAAATGTCAAAGCATACTGAGCATCTTTCTCTTTGACACCATGTCTGAAATCCCACGTGATCTGTCAAATACTAATGCATGAAAATCCTATTCTCAAAAAAATCACCCTTTATATATGGGAGCTATATCCAAATCTGAACCGATCTATATGAAATTCACCAGTAATGTCGAGAGTCAAGAGAAAATTCTTCCTCCCAGATTTCGAGAGAAATGGTTAACAAATGATCACATTATTGCAATATTAGTCCGAATCGGACGAACATATATATGAGAGCTATATCTAAACTTGAACCGATTTCAACCAAACCTCTTAGATATTTTCGGATTTGTCTAGAAAAGCGTTGTGCACAATTTTGGGAAGATTAGTCAATAAATGCGCTTGAGTGGCTCTAGAAGTGAAAATCGGGCGATACATATATATGGGAGCTTTATCCAAATCTGAACCGATTTATATGAAATTTATCAGAAGTATTGAGAATCATAAGAGAATCCTTCCTTCTAAATTTCGAGAGAGTTGGTTAACAAATGACCACATTATATCTATATTAGTCCAAATTGGACGAACATATATATGGGAGCTATATCGAAATCTAGACCGATTTTTTCCAATTTCAATTGGGTACATCTCTTGCCAAATTTAAAGATGATTGGATGAAAATTGCGACCTGTACTTTGTTCACAAATTAATATGAACAGACAGACAAGTATAGCTAAATCGAATCAGAAAGTGATTCTTATCAATTGCTCTACCTCACTCTTCCTTCTGGGTGTTACAAATACTAAGTTATAATACCCTGTACCACAGTAGTGGTGTAGGGTATATAAGTATTTAGTGGTGGTTATCCCCTTCTTACGCTGGTGACATCTGGTGTGGCGGCCATGCAAAAACTTCTCAACAAACAGGAGTCCCACTGCCACACGCCGTTCGAACCTGGTTATAAAAATGAGGTTCCGTTATCATTGAGCTTTAACTTGAATCGGACTGCACTCATTAATATTTGAGAAGTTTGACGTTCCTAAATGGAATGTTCATGGGCAAAATTGGATTGTATTAGGCTCTCAATACTTAAACAATTTGAGCTAACTATAATATAACAATGGCGGAAGGTATCCAAAGTTCGGCACGTCCCAACTTAGGTGTTTTTATTTGTTAAGTCCCTATATTGGTCTAAAATGACTATCGAATTGTCATATGGCGAAAAGGCATAGCCACAGTGTAGACGAATTGGTGTGCTGAACATGATTTTTTAATCATTCTTAGTTTACAAGTGCTTCATGTGACATTTTCGAGTCTTGTTGATACGTTCATTGTGGTCTACGACCGAAATGTTCGCTTGCTAGGGCTCGGCAAATTCTCTTACGTGCGCTCGATCATTTTGGGCTTTTAAGAATTGCTCCATTGAGATATTTTTTCTTGTCAGAGAATACGATATTCGCTCTGTTCACTTTGAGGTGTTTGAGTTCGCCAACAATAGCTAATTATGTGATTTCGTTGCATTTGGTTGGAAAATTCTAGCTCATTCTAGCCAAATATAACGCAGTCACACTATAACACTTGAACTCCATTATCAACGAATGTTATTGATGGCTTGCAAACAACATAATGCAGCTCATTAACAAAACAAAAATCATGTAGCTGGCTGGTATACCAGTGAGAATTTGGCAACACTTCGTGTTAGCTACCCTGCACACTGATGCCTCTCAATTTGTCACCTAAACCAAAGTATATGACATTTGTTTGTATGTTTGTTTACTATAACAGTTTGTTAATTTTATTTATTTTTTTGTTTAAATATCTTATAATTTATTCGATATTCACATTACCTAAGAGAAACCCGCTTATAGTTATAATAAAATATAGAAATCCGATATGAAATGTTTAAAATTTATGTGTAAAACCCAAACCACCACCAAAATCACGTTTTCCTTGGAATGGTCCACTCAAATGTTGATTGCCAAAGGCATTCATATTAAGGGATGATGCCTGATTGGGAGAAGTCCATAAGTTGGCGGTGCCAGTGGCACCCATGGTGGTAACACCAAATTTGGGAATTTGTGTTACACCCACCGTAGCCGAATGACCCTGGGCATGTGACCAGCCAGCATTCGCTCCCACCGAATCAAATTTCAAACCATTCTGCATTTGTGTACGATTATGAAAGGCATTAAGATCCACCGAGTGTTGATCGTTTTTAAAAGCATTAATGCGCAAATTTTCACCCATTGATTTACTAACGCCATGGGTATTGCTGTGTTGTATACCCAAACCATGGCCGTTGCTGGGGGGAAAACAAAGGGTTACTAAAAAATTTCTTTATTTCTGGTTTTGTTAACTTACGAACTCAATTCTGCAAAGGCTCCCGTTGTAGCGGGACCCTTTTTATTATTGCCTTGGGCAAAGACACCAGCGGTTGCTCCCAATTTTTCTTCCCAATCACCAACTTGACCCATGGCCTTGACATTAATGTCATGACCTCCTTTGGCATTGTCTGTTGCAGTTCCACCGATGTTTAAGGACATTTTTAAAGATTGTGGATTTGAAGTTTTTTTTGGGTCTAAGTAAATTGGTTTGTAAGTCTTCAAAGGTCTATGAAAAACTGTGTCTCTAGTTGCTTTGCTCAAACCATTTATACTTGCAACCCTTATCATTTTTTGTTAAAAATGTGAATCCCCCCATAACGATATATGGCCACTCATATTTAGTCTTTGTTCTTATTGAATAAAGGGGGGACATTTTATGATCAGCAAGAGTGCCACTTACATTTGATGTGAGTTTGTGTGTTTCCCCTCACAAGAATATAAAAATTAGTATCGTATGTGTAGGTTGTCTGATGGTGATTTCCCTTGATGAAATTGCAGACAAAATATTAAGACACATACGTACTAACCTAAAGATAAATCATATATACTATAAGGGAAACATCACGGCGAACTCACAATGATCTAATTTTAGAGAAAAATCCCAAATAAATGTTTTGAAATAACTTCATAGATATATTTTTTTACACAAGCATATAGGAAGAGGAGGCACATTCATGTAGTTTTTCGGAACATATGGATATGTCCGTCCGTCTGTCGGTTTATTTGTCCATCTGTTTGTTGAAATCACACTGTAATCTTCAACAAGTAAAAAGGCGTTAAGTTCGGCCGGGCCGAACTTTGGATACCCACCACCTCGGGTATATATGTAAACAACCTTTCATTCTGAATCTCGGCCGATCTGGACCAAATTTATGAAGGAAGTCGAAGGGCTTTACACAACTCACTGTCCCAAATTTCATCAAAATCGGATAATAAATATGGCTTTTATGGGCCTAAGACACTAAACCGGAGGATCGGTCTATATGGCAGCTATATTCAAATCTAAACCGATCTGAGCCAAATTGACGAAGAGTGTCGAAGGGCCTAACACAATTCACCGTTCCAAATTTCAGCAAAATCGGATAATAAATGTGGCTTTTATGGGCCTAAGACCCTAAATCGGAGGATCGCTCTATATGGCAGCTATATCCAAATCTTGACCGATCTGGACCAAATTGACGAAGAATGTCGAAGGGCCTAACACAATTCACCGTTCCAAATTTCAGCAAAATCGGATAATAAATGTGGCTTTTATGGGCCTAAGACCCTAAATCGGAGGATCGCTCTATATGGCAGCTATATCCAAATCTGGACCGATCTGGACCAAATTGACGAAGAATGTCGGAGGACCTAACACAACTCACTGTCCCAAATTGCAGCAAAATCGGATAATAAATGTGGCTTATATGGGCCAAAGACCCTAAATCGGAGGATCGGTCTATATGGCAGCTTTATCCAAATCAGGACCGATCTAGACCAAATTGACGAAGAATGTCGAAGGGCCTAACACAACTTACTGTCCCAAATTTCATCAAAATCGAATACTAAATGTGGCTCTTTTGGGCCTAATACCCTAAATCGGAAGATCGGTCTACATGGCAGCTATATCCAAATCTTGACCGATCTGGGCCAAATTGACGAAGAATATCGGAGGGCCTAACAACACCCAAATTTCAGCAAAATCTGATAATAAATGTGGCTTTTATGTGCCTAAGACCCTAAATAGGCGGATCGGTCTACATGGGGACTATATCAAGATATAGTCCTATTTAGCCCATCTTCGAACTTAACCTGCTTATAGACAAAAAAAGAATCTGTGCAAAGTTTCAGCTCAATATCTCTATTTTTGAAGACTATAGCGTGATTTCAACAGACAGACGGACAGAATTTATATACTTTATAGGGTCGATGTATTGCAAACGGAATGACAAAATGAATATACCCCCATCTTTCGGTGGTGGGTATAAAAATTACATACATAAGCTAAAAATTGATAGAGATTGGCTTTTACCTAAGCTAACCAGTAAGGAAAGACAAAAGTCGGGCGTTGCCGACTTTATAATGCCCCCGACACTAAGTGTGAAATTTTAATGTCCGTTCGGGTGGGTTTTGGGATGGGGCTTTCCCCCAAAATTTTATACCAATTTCGTATTTTTGGGGTACGATACGGTGGCATACAAAAATTTCGCTTAAATCGGTGTACCCATCTTCTAGATATAATGTTTTTTAAAATGGGTGTTAGGGGGAGGGTCCGCCCCCTTCGGATATTAAAAAATGTAGTACCCTTTTTTCACCGGGGACTCAAACTCAACCGTTTTTGATTCAATACGGAACAGACAAACAAACAAATAAAGAACGAAAATTTTTTATATAAAAGAAGATTAATATGTCTTATGACACAGTTCCCTTGGTTCCAAAGACTATGTTTCATTGTTGTAAGAAATAGTGTTTAACCAAAAAAAAAAACGCAGTTTATCAAACCTAAGCCCCAAAAAAATTTAACCCTCTTGCGCCAGGATTTGCTTATTAATTATTACATTGTCTTCCAACAAAAATTTCTAAGGACAATTTTCTTGAACCATATGTCAATAAAGTATTTGCAATTAACAACAAAAAATCTGCTTGCCCACGAAAAGTTAGAATAAAGCAAAAACAAACAAATCAAAAATAAAATGCAAAACTTTAAAATCCCTACAGCCATCATTTTCATTATCCTTTCAGAGGAGACTTCTTAGCCCAACACGAAGGAGAATCAAAAAAAATGTTGAGAAAACATTGGCTCAAGTATCCTTTTTAATGGTATCTATAAACTCAACAAGAGCTATGCCAAAACTCCTGGGAATCTAAGAAGTGTAAGCAGACCTTAAAGTGCGTATGTGGGTGTGTGTGTTCGAGTGCGAAAGAGTCAAGAGGGAAAATCTGCTGCCTAAGCACTTTCGTTGGAGAAAACTTTTTTAGTGCTTTTCGGTTTTTTGTTTTTGTTGGCAACACACTTCTCTGGGTTGATTGTTGTTATTTTGTATTTGTTTTTCTAACGCCTTCTGAGGACCATGGTACAGTGGGGAGTATTTTGGGGAAGAAAGATTCGAAATTTATTAAAATAAATTTTTCCACTAAAGGCGACATAGATATTACGGGGTCGATCATCGGAAGCAGTAACTGCAGTCGTTAAAAAGATCTAAAGAAAGTCAGTGAAAGTGGGTCTGGCTTTAAATGGAGATAAGACAAAGTGGATGGTATCAACCAAAGACCTGCAGCGGTGCACCTCACATTTGAGGTGCACCGCATAAATATTTGTCTTTTTGGATCAACGCAACTTACGAAACCTTTCAGCTATATTTAACACAAATGGCATGTAACAAACAACACAAGCGGTGGTGCAAAATTGGGCACTTAATAGTCACTTTGGCTAAAGCAATTGTCTGTATCGCATGCCACCTAAAAACAAAGTTAGTTAGAAACACCTGCGCTTATAGCATAGAGTGAGAGATGCGCAAACGTTTTAGTAATCGTTCAGCGGATGTGGTTGACGGACATCGTGTGTTGTTAACAAAGGAACACTACTCAGATGAGTGGCATATGAAGCCAAAGCAATCAGAGGAATAGGTTATCAAGTTTTGTTAAGCGGCATAGATATACTCTGTTGTTTTTTGCACTTACATTTTAATTTTTGGATGAGAATTGCTTTTATCAGTGACACTTTTTTCTTTACCCAAGCCATTATTAAGGACCCAAATTAATTATCTCATAATAATCTCATAACTTTGAAAGGTAGCGGAGTGTGTGTGTCTTCTATTCAGATTAAGCGCAAAGTGAGCCATCGCTTAAAATGTAAATATGATTAACAATCATTTTATGTCATCGGCAAATACACTTACAATAGCTTAACGAATTTAAAGGAATAATTTATGTTTTGGTCGTTGAGATTCGTAAGCGTCAACAACGATTGCTGGTATAAGGTGTGAGCGTGCCATCAGCTTCATGTCTATGGTGTGGACTCATTTTTAATGTGGTTTGCTGCTGTTCTCTGGTGGTTATTTGTATGTGTCATGCAAACGAAGCGACTCCCGGGGTAAATGACGTAAATATTTATGCTCATGTGTCTCTTGTATATGAAAATTGAGGCTTCTAAGGGTTCAAGAACACAAAACCGGGGCTCGGTTTATATGGGGGCTATATCTGTTTGTATACCGATTTGGAACATACTTGGCATGGATGTTGGAAGTCATAACTAAAGTCCTTGTTCCAAATTTCAGTCAAATCGGCCAAAACTGTGAATATTATTATAACACCGGTTCAGATCTTTTTATACTCACCACCATAGGATGGGGGTATACTTATCTAGTCATTCCGTTTGCAACACCTCGAAATATTCGTCTAAGACAATATATAAAGTATTTATATTATTGATCGTATCGACGTCCTGAGTCGATCTAACCATGTCCGTCCATTCGTCTGTCGAAATCACGATAGCGGTCGAACGCATAATGCAATTTTACACAGATACTCAATATTGATGTAGGTAGTAGAGGATTTAAAATTGGCCATATCGGTGCAGATCTAGACATAGCTCCCTTATAAACCGATCTCCCGATTTGACTTCCTGAGCCCTTACAAGCAGCAATCTTTGTCCGATTTGGCTGAAATTTTGCATGTAGCGCTCTGATACGACTTCCAACATCTGTGCCAAGTACAGTCTAAATCGGTCTATAACCTTGTAAAGCTCCCATATAACCGATATGCCGATTTGATTTCTTGAGCTCCTGGAAGCCGCAATTTTTGTCTGATTTGGCTGGAATTTGTCATGTTGTGTTCTGTTACCACTTTCAAGTATCTGATATAGCTCCCATATAAACCGATCTCCCGATTTGACTTCTTTGGCCCTAACAAGCCCAATTTTTGTCCGATTTGGCTGAAATTTAGCATGTGGTGTTCTGTTATGATTTTCAACAACTGTCTAAAGTACGGTCTAAATCGGTCTATAACCTGTTATAGCTCCCATATAAACCGATCTCCCGATTAAACTCCTTGAGCCCTTACAAGCCTACATGTTTGTCCGATTTGTCATGTGGTGTTTTGTTATTCAACTACTGTGGCAAGTATGGTTCAAATCCGTCTAAAACTTCATATAGCTCCAATTTTTCCCCCCTTTTTGACTTCTTGAGCACTTATAAACGGCAATTATGTCCGATTAGGCTGAAATTTTGCATGCGGTGTTCCGTTACGACTTCCAATAACTGTGCAAAATACGGTCCAAATTAGTCTTTAACCTGATATTGCTCCCATATAAACTGGTCTCTCCATCATTCGGTTCCTAAAAGTTCAAATTTTTGCTGGTTTGATAGAAGATTGGTATGCAGAATAAAATTATGCCCTTCAACTAAATTTATTTTTTTTGAATTTTTAGCATAATCCATAGAGGTGGGTTCCCAAGATTCGGCCCGGCCGAACTTACCACGCTCTTAATTGTTCTATATAAGTAAAATTGGTCAAAAACATTAAATAGCTAAATTGATCCAACGATTATCATCTAGCGCAACTGCATGTTGATCCGATGTAGCGCAACTGCATCTTAACCGATTCGGTTAAAATGTAGCCTGTTTAGTTCTATTATGATTCATATCATTCAATATTATGATTCAATTCATACACTGATAAAGATCCCATATAAACCGATCATTATTGTTTTGAGTGTCTGTCCCTACAGCAATATTTATTGGAATATTGGACAATTTTTCTTGTGAACCTTATCTTTATTGCATATACAAAACAATTACCCCCACTGTTCCAATGAATTTGGTTGTGGTGATTTTTTTGTGATGCTTCCTATTTAAGGTGAGGGTTTGAGGGGAAAGTGAATGGTTTGAAACAAAAACAAGAAGTACTCTAATATAAGTAGAAGTGTGTCGGCAGCAGTTTGTGTTGTTTTCTCCGGGGACTAATGGGTTTTAAGAGGGTTAAATGCCCAAAACAATCGCCACCAATCTAATTACACTAAAATATGAGCATTAAATTTGTTTAGAAGACCCGTTGCCCTAACCAAAAGACAAATTGTTTTTCTCATTTTGCATACTGAGTAACAGAGTTTTTGTTCTACAAATCCAAAGGTAATCTTTGTCAGAGAAAAATCAAATTAAACAACAACGTACAAAAAAATAATGCAGTTTTTTTAATTTATTTTTAGTTTTAATTTTCATTTTATACACACAACTAGTTTTACACTCTATTTATGAGATATGATATTTGATTGCCATTGATTGTTGTTTTGAATGTTTAGCTTAGTTTTGAGTAGATGGCAACACATGTGTTTCCGTGGTGTAGTGGTTATCACATCCGCCTAACACGCGGAAGGCCCCCGGTTCGATCCCGGGCGGAAACAGATTAAATTTTTTCTTTAATTTTTTTCAAAATTTAGTCTCTCTTATCTTATATTGGGTTGCCCAAAAAGTACACTTTTACACTTTTTTTCTAAAGCAAGCTAAAAGTAACAGCTGATAACTGACAGAAGAAAGAATGCAATTACAGAGTCACAAGCTGTGAAAAAATTTGTCAATGCCGACTATATGAAAAATCCGCAATTACTTTTTGGGCAACCCAATATATAAAAATCAATTTGTGTTTGTTTGTGTATAGACTCAGAAACGGCTGAACAAATTTTCTTGAAATTTTCACAGATGGTACATATTGACTCCGTGGTGAAAATAGGGTACTACATTGATATTGATATCTGAAGGGGGGACGGACCCTCCCCCTTATCCTAATTTTCAGAAACGCCAGATCTCGGAGATGGGTGTTGCGACTTAAGCGAAAATTTGTGTGCTCTCATAAAGTATCCTAAAAATAAAAATTTGGTATCCAAATTTCGGATGGGGTACCTAGGGGGGCTGCCCCACCCTAAAATCTACCAAACATATATTTACACCAATCACGACAATATGGGACTCAAATGAAAGGTATTTAGGATAAGAAAACGTATATGATATCCAAGTGGTAGGGGGACCACCCCAAGCCCCAAAACACCCCTAAATCGGACGTATTTACCGACCATAGCAATATGGGACTCAAATTGAAGGTATTTACGAGTAGAATACGAATCTGATATCCAAATGTGGGACCACGTTTCTGGGGGTCCACCCCTCCACAAAACACCGCCCAAACAGGACTTATTTACTGACCATGGTAATATGGGGCTTAAATAAAAGGTATTTGAGTGTAGAATTCGAATCTGATATCTAAATAGGGACCTCCCCAAAAACATTCCCCAATGGGGTCAAATCTACGATCATAGCAATATGGGGCTCAAATGAAAGGTCTTTGGAAGTAAAGCACGAATCTGATAACAATACTCGGGAAAAGTGTTTATGGGGCCACCCCCCCCCCCCCCCCCCCACACCACTCAACTAGGAATTATTTGCTGACTATTGCAATATGAGGCTCAAATAAGAGGGTTTTTAGAGTAGAACACGAAACCGATAAAAAATTTTACAGGCCAACTCACTGAGTGGGCGCCCATCCCTCAAAACACCCCCCTCAAGCCGGTCATGTTTGCCGACTATGGAAATATGGGGCTCAAATTAAGGATATGTGGAAGTAGCCCACGTATCTGATATGAACATTATGGGCCAACTGTCTAGCGGACGTCCCACCGCCATAAACACCACCACCCAAATAGGACGTCTTTGCTCACCAAGACAATTTGGGTCTTAAAGAGAGTGGAACTTAATATTCATAGGTTTTAGGTCCAATACCCCAAACCGGACATATTTGCTGACTTTTGCAATAAGGAGTTTAAATGAGATTAGAAAACGAATTTGATATCCAATTTTGAGGGCAATGGCAATATGGGGTTCAAATAAATGATATATAGATATATGAGAATAGAGCACGTTGCTAATATATTTTCGGGGCTTAGTGTTTGGGGGACCACCCCACTCCCCAAAACAACCCTAAATCGGGCCTATTTACCGACCATGACAATGTGGGGCTTAAATGAAAGGTATTGGGGGGTAGAGCAAGAATTGATACCCACTTTCGGGACCAATTTTCTGGGGGTCTACCCCTTTCCCAAAATACCCCACAATCAGCGATTTTTTACTGACCATCGCAATATGGGGCTCAAATAAAGGTATTTGGAAGTAGAATACGAATTTGATATCCAAATGTAGGACCATGTATTTAGGGCATCACCCCTTTCCCAAAACATCCCCAAAGGGAAAAAATTTTTTCGACCATACCAATATGTGGCTCAAATGAAAGGTTTTTGAGATTAGAAAACGAATTTGATAACCTATTTTGGGGCCATGTGTTTGGGGGAAGCCTCATCCTGTAAACTCCTCTTCAGACAATGCTAATATGGGGTTTAATTAAATGGTATTTGAGACAAGAGCATGATTCTGATATTTTTTCAGGGCCAAGTATCTGGGGGACCACCTCTCCCCCGAAAACACCACTAAATCAGACATCACCTTACATCCAAACTTAAATTCGTAGACCAATAAAGATCATATGGGATTCACATAAAGGCCCTTATATTGTTAAACTGTTAGTCAAGCGATATACTATTGTCGTAGCATGGTATTTCACTAAAAGATCTTTAATTGTCGAAAATAAATATTACAAGGAAACTTTTGTTCCATATAAAGTAAGAGAAGGCGCAGCGCAGCGGGCCCGGGTCAGCTAGTTTTATTATAACATATAATTTTTATTTATTTTTTTAATAAATAATTAAAAAACAATACTCATATACAATAGTTAGGGGTTGCCATGTTGATAAAAAAATTAGGATTTTAACCAAGTTTTTGTTTTTAAAGAAATATTGGTATAAAAAATTGTGATAAACAACACGACGAATGCTCAGTAGTATGATTAAGAAGGCCATTAAATTCCCTGAAATGCTTTGATAACTTGAATGCTGTTTTGCTGGGTTGTTTTTTTGTTCTGCTCCTCACTTATTTCGCATATTTATGCTATTTTTCAATTAAAATCAAATTGTTTTTCTGTCTGCTAACACACATACAAATGTGCTTACATGCATACGAATACATATACAATTTTTTTGTTGTTAGTGTATTATTTTTGTATTTTTCGTGTGTTTATTTAGGACTTTTTTTTGGAGTATTTTGTTAGCCTTTCTGCCATCAAGAGGATATTTGACTCAACACTACATTTAATATGAGAAGTATATGTGAAAATGGATGACCAAATGAATGAAGCAAGGATCAGGTATACCTTCGTTTGTGGAATGGATAAGTAAAGTGGTTAGAACAAAAAAAATCCAAATGGATTTGAAAAAATCCATTTCTTTTTCAATTGAACTTATAACCAAAAATTTTAATTTATGGGAAGTGGTACAATGTGGTCACCCGGAAGAAATTTTCTTCCCTTCCAATGCTCTAACAATTAGTTGTACATTGATTCAAATGGAAAATACGAGAAATCAAACTGATAAATAACAAGTAAAAGCGTGCTAAGTTCGGCCGGGCGGAATCTTGGGAACCCACCACCATGGATTCTGCGAAAAATTTATACGAAATAAATTTAGTTGTAGACCATTATTTTATTCTATTGGGTTGCCCAAAAAGTAATTGTCGGTAATATAGTAGTAATATAGTCGGCGTTGACAAATTTTTTCAACGGCTTGTGACTCTGTAATTGCATTCTTTCTTCTGTCAGTTATCAGCTGTTACTTTTAGCTTGCTTTAGAAAAAAAGTGCGCGAAATTTTGTTTACATTTGTTTGTTTGGCGTCAATTTTAATATGGGTACCACATGTATTGAAAGAAATTCATTTAACAAACCGAATCAACGCTTGTGATATGCACCTTAAACGCAATGAATTCGATCCGTTTTTAAAACGAATCATAACTGGAGATGAACAATGGATTGTTTACAACAACGTTAGTCGAAAACGATCATGGTCCAAGCATGGTGAACCAGCTCATACCACTTCAAAGGCTGATATCCACCAAAAGAAAGTTATGCCGTCTGTTTGGTGGGATTGGAAGGGTGTGGTATATTTTGAGCTGCTTCCAAGGAACCAAACGATTAATACGGATGTTTACTGTCAACAATTGGACAAATTGAATACAGCCATCAAGGAGAAGCGACCAGAATTGGTCAATCGTAAAGGTGTCATATTCCACCAGGACAACGCTAGACCGCACACATCTTTGGTCACTCGCCAAAAACTGAGTGAGCTTGGCTGGGAACTTTTGATGCATCCACCATATAGCCCTGACCTTGCACCATCAGACTACCATTTATTTCGATCTTTGCAGAACTCCTTAAATGGTAAAACTTTCGGCATGATGAGGCTACTTTCTTTTAAAAAATCCGCAATTACATTTTAGGCAACCCTATATAAGGCAGCAGATCAAAGATTAAGCAGCCAAAAATGAAGTGCCTTAGGTAGGGCTGTGCAATTTAAGACGTTTAAGAAGAATAAAGCGCTCCTTCTATATTATAACATGAATAATTAGTAAAAAATAAAAACCGTCGTTTTTGTGTTACCTATTAACACTTAAAAATTTTGGTAAAATGTGTTTAGTTGTTTTCGAACTTGAACAAAAAACCACTTGACAAAAAATCTAACCATCCTTCCCCTTTGCCAAATATTTATCTGCCAGGACACTAAAGTAGATGTAAGAGACACGAATGATACATGCATCTAACAAAAAAGAAATGGCAGGTGGGGTGACAAAAGTTTTATATTTAGCACCACATAAATCATGTATGGTTTAACGAATACTTTTGATTTATAATGGTGGCGCGTTTAAATATTTCACAAACATTTTGCTAAAAATTAACTTTGTTTTCTCCCTCCCGCATAAAAGTTGTTCAACCTTTGTTCTCTTTAGTCGGTTGTCTGTTATTCTTTATATCCTGCTTGGCGAGCTGTCTGTTTGTCTGTCTGCTTCGCTGGCTGTGTGTGTCTTGGGATAATTCATTTGAATAATTGACATTTTGGGGTACTTATTTCATTGTTTCAAGCTCCAAAATTCGATTTGAGCAAAACAGTAAAAAATATTTCATGCTGTTTAAGTTGAAACCCAAAGAAAGAACAGCAAAATTCGTAAAACTTTTCCATTTATTTATGATTTGTTTGTGCGACTTTTCGCTGACGAGGCAAAACAAATCTCCAATTAATTCAATGAATTTAAGATAATTGTATTTGGTTGGCTCCTCCCCATTCATTTTCTTACTATGCAAGCGAAAAAGGCTAAGATTTTTCTTTTTATACCCTCCACCATAGGAAGGGGGTATACTTATTTCGTCATTCTGTTTGTAACACTTCGAAATATGCGTCTAAGACCCCATAAAGTGTATATATTGGGTTGCCCAAAAAGTAATTGCGGATTTTTTTAAAGAAAGTAAATGCATTTTTAATAAAACTTAGAATGAACTTTAATCAAATATACTTTTTTTACACTTTTTTTCTAAAGCAAGCTAAAAGTAACAGCTGATAACTGACAGAAGAAAGAATGCAATTACAGAGTCACAAGTTGTGAAAAAATTTGTCAATGCCGACTATATGAAAAATCCGCAATTACTTTTTGGGCAACCCAATATTTTTGATCTTCATGACATTTTAAGTTGATCTAGGCATGTCCGTCCGCCCGTCTGTCTGTCTGTCGAAAGCACGCTAACTTTCGAAGGAGTAAAGCTAGCCGCTTGAAATTTTGCACAAATACTTTTTATTGGTGTAGGTCGGTTGGTATTGTAAATGGGCCAAATCGGTTCATGTTTTGATATAGCTGCCATTTAAACCGATCTTGGGTCTTAATTTCTTAAGCCTCTAGAAGGCGCAATTCTTATCCGATTTGGCTGCAATTTTCACGTAGTGTTTTGGTATCAATTCCAACAACTACGCTAAGTATGGTTTACATCGGTCCATGTTTTGATATAGCTGCCGTATAAACCGATCTTGGGTCTTGACTTCTTGAGTCTATAGAGGGCGCAATTCTCGTCCGATTTTATTGGTAGTACTTCCAACATATGTGCTAAGTATGATTCAAATCGGTTCATAATCTGGTATAGCTGTCATATAAACCGATCTTGGATCTTGACTCCTTAAGCCAATAGAGCGCGCAATTCTCATCCGATTTGGCTGAAATTTTGCATGAGATGTTTTGTTATGACTTCCAATAACTGTGCTAAGTATGGCGTAAATCGGTATAGAACCTGATATAGCTGCCATATAAACTGATCTGGGATCTTGACTTCTTGAACCTCTAGAGGGCGCAATTCTCATCCGATTTGGCTGAAATTTTGTACAACGGCTTCTCTAATGACCTTCAACATACGTGTCTAGTATGGTCTGAATCGATCAATAGCTTGATACAGCTCCCATATAAACCTTCTTCTTGAGCCCCTACAAGGCACAATTCTTATCCGAATGAACTGAAATATTACACAATGACTTCTGCAATGTTCAGCATACATTTGTGGTCCGAATCGGACTATAACTTGATATAGCTCCAATAGCATAACAGTTCTTATTCAATATTCTTTGTTTGCCTAAAAAGAGATACCGCGCATAGAACTCGACAAATGCGATCCATGGTGGAGGGTATATAAGATTCGGCCCGGCCGAACTTAGCACGCTCTTACTTGTTTTTATTATCATTATACCCCGCTCAGTTTGAAATGGGTCTTTGGTCAGCTGTGGAAAATGAAATCCTTGTTAATTGTTGAATTTGTTCATTTTACTTTTGAGGGGTTGAGACCCAGAAAAAAACGGAACATAGACACCATGACGCCTGTTAGAGGTTATAAAATATCTTCAAAAGTTTATTATCTTTATTATATTAATTTCATCTATGGCATTTTATGGAATGTACAAACATAGGGTTAAAAGAAAACTGTCGAAAAAGTTTAAAAATTAAATTAACAACTGTCGGAAAACAAAGGCCATTAAAATGATTAAAAATCAATAAATCACAATGGTAGTGAAAGAAAAAATTTTATGAAAAAATTATTCGAGTTGGAGATGCGGGGCATCGATCCCCGTACCTCTCACATGCTAAGCGAGCGCTCTACCATCTGAGCTACATCCCCTTATAAATTTCGCTGGAGGTAATATTGCCATCCACCGGGTCGGGCCGTACGCTGTGCAGTGATTTCTTACATATGATTCCCAATTTAAATCCAATAGTTAATAATATGCCTTTGGCATATTAATTATGTTGAAGACTTGTTTTTGTACTCAAATAAATGCAGTTGAAGTATTTGGTATGTTGTGATAGTTTTAACAAATATTCAAACCCATTAACATGATTTCTCCAAGTAGTACGAACTATGTCTATAGTATCTAAGACATTAATAAAACCACAATCAACGACAAGCGGTTACCCAGCTAACAATATGATCCGACTTTGTCTGATGTCCGACATGTCCCCACATAGTCGGACGAAACATATGACAATTTGTACCGAATCCGGAAAGAAATCGGTTCGAAAAGTCAGAGGGAATTTATTGTATCTTTCCCGACATTTAAAAACGAAATCGTAACGATTTCTGTATGGCGTGTCCGTGGAATGATTTGTTTGGTTCATTTTTATACCCTACACCACCACTGTGGTACAGGGTATCATAAGTTTGTGCAGGAGAAGAGCTAGACCCATTGATAAGTATACCGATCGACTCGGAATCACTTTTTGATTACCGTCTGTGAGTCCATGTATTCTTGTAATCAATGTACAGGTCGTATTTGTTGTCTTTAATTCCTCTTCTTGCAGGAGTTACAAGCAAGCAGCTGAAGGGCCATAATATACAGAATTAAACGTGTGTTAAGTTAGGCTGGGCGGTAATGAATTTGTATTCTAAAGGGTGATTTTTTTGAGGTTAGGATTTTCATGCATTAGTATTTGACAGATCACGTGGGATTTCAGACATGGTGTCAAAGAGAAAGATGCTCAGTATGCTTTGACATTTCATCATGAATAGACTTACTAACGAGCAACGCTTGCAAATCATTGAATTTTATTACCAAAATCAGTGTTCGGTTCGAAATGTGTTCATTCACCGTAACGTTGCGTCCAACAGCATCTTTGAAAAAATACGGTCCAATGATTCCACCAGCGTACAAACCACACCAAACAGTGCATTTTTCGGGATGCATGGGCAGTTCTTGAACGGCTTCTGGTTGCTCTTCACTCCAAATGCGGCAATTTTGCTTATTTACGTAGCCATTCAACCAGAAATGAGCCTCATCGCTGAACAAAATTTGTCAAAATTTGAACACATTTCGAACCGAACACTGATTTTGGTAATAAAATTCAATGATTTGCAAGCGTTGCTCGTTAGTAAGTCTATTCATGATGAAATGTCAAAGCATACTGAGCATCTTTCTCTTTGACACCATGTCTGAAATCCCACGTGATCTGTCAAATACTAATGCATGAAAATCCTAATCTCAAAAAAATCACCCTTTACAATAGTTTTCTAAACGCCATGCCAGTGTACTCAAAATATTGTAGTTTACAATAACAATTTAGTTATATTTGCACATAAACAATTTAGTTTTACTTACACCACAACAAAGCAGTTCTTAAGCTCCAACCATGCTTAAATAAAGCCGTTTAAACCTTTGCCTCATATATTTAAATGAAATTTTATTTGGTTTTCTAATAAAAATATATCATCATTGTTTACTTTATCAGTTGTCCACACATTTTCCTTTACCTTCGCCCATGATTGCCGAAAAGCTTCTAAGGACCCAAAGTAAACTGGACAATCATAACGAGGCAAATAAAGTTACTATGGCATTTAAGCGGATTTTAAAAAAACTTCCATTTTAAAAATATGTGACTCATATTCCATATTTTCCTGTCGTATAATATACGGGTATGGGAGTCGTTGAATGGGTACAGCAAAGTGTTTGCTAACTCTTGATAACCACATAAGCTTAACTAACTGAAACAATAACTTTATTTTATTACACACAAAAAGGAATTTTATTATAAAAAAAATAAACTGGTAGACCGAAAGGAAACCAACTAAACATGGTCAAAATGAAAAGTACTAAATCATCACAAAGAGCATGAAATCTCATATATGTAACTACTTCTGTACATACTGGTTTTCTTACAAGTAAATATGAGTTAAGGGAGTTGATAAGCATGTGGCTATTCTGACAATGAAATTGGCTTCATTGTTTAGCCATGACTATTTTTGTAGAAATTGGTATATTTATCATAACATGTGAATTAAATTGCCTTAAAAATAAGATGGTTTAATAAAACTTGCCCATTTACTCAAGATTTGGAAGACTAGTATAGGCAGAGATACTAATATTGGAACAGCAAGCTGTGCAGGGACGGTAGACTTAATACAGCCTAACGAACAGGGACCCGATGATGGAACCATTACCGACTTTCTCAAGATTCGGAAGACTAGGATATGCAAAGACCCCAATATTAAAACATCAGGCAGTGTAGTAACGGGAAAGCCAATGCGGTCTAAAGAACAGGGAGCAGACCATGAGACCAACACCCACTCCCAAGAAGCCTATCTAATGGAGAACCAATAATTGAGGTCATCTAGACAACCCTCCGGCGGGGCGAGACAGCTACTCACGCTCTGATGAAGAAAATCATCAAGCGCAAGGAGGCCACTGTAGCGCAGAGGTTAGCATGTCCGTCTATGACGCTGAATGCCTGGGTTAGAATACTGGCGAGACCATCAGAAAAAAAAATGTTCAGCGGTGGTTTTACCCTCCTAATGCTGGCAACATTTGTGAGGTAACATGCCATGTAAAATTTCTCTCCAAAGAGGTGTCGCACTGCGGCACGCCCTTCGGATCTCATTGAGCTTAAACTGAAATCGGACTGCACTCATTGATATGTGAGAAGTTTGTCCCTGTTCCTTAGCGGAATGTTCATGGGCAAAAAATTGAGAATTTTTGCAAGATTCATATTTTTCCTTAATTCAGGAGGCATGGACGGTGTACATCAAAGTTTCTGAACTGAACCATATCAACTGCCAATTATTCTATGCTAACACTGGTAATCGGTCGAGGACCTGCGTTATTTGTCATAAAAATTTAAATTATGTATTTTCCCCAGAGTTGTCAATGTCGGATGAGAAAGGGATACGGTGGAGCATACCTGGCATCACTTTATCTGCCTTTCGACTCTTCGACATCGCCACCTACGTCGGAGCTGCAACGGTTGATGAGGAAAATAAAACAGGAAATGAGGCACTAATAGGGTGCGAGACGAACTCTCACCACATTCTGGCGGGGCCAAGCTCGGGCAGAATTTTTGAATACTAATGACCTATTAACACTAAATATTGGTAAAACCGCTACCTTTGTTAATAGGATTAGGGAGGAGGTTTTAAGTGTCTCAATATGTGCGGAAAATCTAATCACATCAGGAATGGAGAGTCTTCATGGAGCATTCCTTCTCAGACCATCGCTACATAAGGTTTGAAATAGCACAGCCAGCGCCGTACCCGATAAGCTTCCGTAATAAATTGAAAACCAGCTGGCCAAATTCGGAAGACTACTCAGAAGAAGATAAGATAATTTAGATTGTCCAAGCATACATACATTGACGACAATGTAAACAGGATTACGACTGCATTAGTAGAGTTTTTCGAAGATAGTTGTCCTCTTCGAAAAAGGAAATCAGCCCAATAAAAACCCTAGGGATTCGCGACATTGGGAAAGAGCTCCACAGACTTTTTAACAGAGCACGTCGTAAAAGGCGGAGGTATATTGGGATGTGTACTACACACGGCTCAAGGAATACAATAACATTATCAGAGCGGTAAAACGAGCCTCCTGTAAGCTTTTCTGTGAACAGATCCATAGCGTTAATGGCCTTTCTTAAAAAACCATTTCCAAACTGAAACGTTAGTAGACGACATGGGAGTAAGAGCAGAAAAAACGGCGAACATGATGAGGTTTTTGATGAAAACGCATTTTCCACAGGATACGATGAGACTCTCGGAGACGACATCGGAATCTTGGAATAATAAAGTTGATCGAAGGTTTATCATAACGGAATTTATGGTCAAGGAGGAGCCTTGAGGAGCTTCAAACCATTTAAGTCAACCGGACCTGATAGAATAGTTCTGGCGTTATTTCAAAAGGGGGCTGACTATCTGACACCTCATCATGCCACTATTTTTAAAGCGTGTTTAGGACTTGGATATACTCCGAAAGCCTGGCAGAAGGCAAGGGTGATGTTTATACCGAAGCCCGACAAGGCAAGTTATGCGACAACAAAGGCTTACAGGCCTATAAGCCTTATGTCCTTTCTACTCAAAACCATGGAACGTATTGTGGATACCAGGATAAAGGGTAGGACCTCCAGCAAACTGCTTAAATACAAACAGCTTGCTATATCAAGGGAATGTCGGCGAAGACTGGCCCTTGCGCGATATTGTCCATAAAATAGAAGAATTCTTCGTTGCCAAGACGTACACATTGGCGGTTTGCATTGACATCGAGGGGGCGTTTAACAATGTGCGGACCGACACATTGATCCAATCCTTAGACCAGTAATGGGTGGACCTGGTCCTTAGAGACTGGATAAACCTTATGCTAAGGAACAGGTGCATAAATTGCGGGTCCCATGACATAAATAAAAGGGAGAAAGTGGCACAGGGCACACCACAGGGGGGCATTTTATCGCCACTCACTTGGCTGACCACCATAAGGACCTATTAAGGATGCTGACTGAGGAGGGATTTTAACCCGTCTACCATGCAGACAATGTTATAATACTTTTTAGGGGAAGGATGAAAGGGTTTTGCATATGGCATATGACTGGGCTAGACTCAGAGGTCTCAATGTTAACCCACAGAAGACTGAAATATGCCTGTTCACGAGGTAGATGGTGTGTCAATTTGACACACCACGTTTCCTCAATAAAACGATTTCGATATCTGACAAGGTCAAATACTTAGAAGTGATCTTGAAACTTAATTGAAAGTGTCACATTCAAGAGCTTACTGAGAAGGCTGACAGATGTTGGGCACTATGTAGACGGGCCATAGGCTCGAAATGGGGCCTGAAACCGAGGAGAGTCCACTGGTTCTACAGGAGCGTGATAAGACCTATTTATACTTACGCCTCAGTAGTTTGGTGGACTGCTATGGAGAAAAAGTGCAACGTTAGGACCATACAACTAGTTCAGAGAACATGTTGTCTTGGAATGGGCGGAGCGATGAAGACCACGCCCGCTAGGGCAGGGAGACTATTATAGACATCCGACCCATTGACATATAGAGAGTCAGAAAATGCGGCTATGAGACTTAAGGAGATGTGAGAATGGATTGAGGATAGGAGCAGGTCATACCATCGCGGTATAATCGAGGCAACGATAGGAAACCTGGAGGGAATGGAAGAGGTTTCCAATCGGATACCTGAAACGACACTTGAGGCGAGGCACTGTTGCCAACGGCAAAGTCATGGATTGATGGAACCCTAGCAATGCCGTCTTGAGATCATGTTACACGGATGGATCAAAGCTAGAGGACAGAGTGGGCCTAGGGTCTACATTGAGAACCCAGGGATTGGGATCTATTTTAGACTGCCTGACCATAATACGGTACTGCAGGCGGAGATCCGCTCGATCACGCAATGCGTGAGTTGGTGTGGTGCTAACGCGAGGACGTCGAGTGTGAACATCTTTACGGACAGTAAAATGGCCATAAGGGCAATAACAGCCAGGAGGGTAAGGTCACGCACAATCTTGCAGTGTAAGAAGGAGACTAACGACTTCTCTGAGGATGGGAAAATCCGCATCGTATGGGTGCCGGGCCATAACGGAGTAAGGGGCAATGAAAGGGCAGGCGATTTGGCGATGAAGGCCAGAGAACTTCCCGAAGCCTTTCGGGTCGACGCAATAGACCAAGAACGCTTTGGAACAACGAACACTGTGGAACAGCGAAACAGTCGGTAGGGCGGCGAAAATCCTTTGGAGTGACCCGGATCGTGAGAGGACGAGGCTATTACTGAAAGGAAGTAAGAAGGAGCTCAGTATAGCTATTGGTATCATAACGGGACACATAAGACTACGAGCTCACTTATGCGAAATCGGTGCGGCGATAGTGTGTGTAGGGCATGTGGGGAAGATGATGAGACGTTGGAGCATTTCCTATGTCATTGCCCGGCTTCGGGGCTAACAGACACCGGTACTTAGGTGGGAACACGATACCAGACATGAACCATCTTAGGGGAGTGGTATGGAAAACAATTAGGGATTTTGCAAGTAGCACGGAATTCCTAACTTAAAATTTTCTTTTTCGAGGTTACTTTTTTGTTTTTAGGGCGCACAACAAGCCGATTACTGGCTTAGGTGTATGTTCATAGTGGCATTCAAAATGCAAATTTTGCCCATGAACATTCCGCTCAGGAACACACATATCAATGAGTGCAGTCCGATTTAAATTTAAGCTCAATGATAAGGGGCCTCCTTTTTATAGCCGAGTCCGAACGGCGTGCCGTAGTGCGACACCTCTTTGGAGAGAAGTTTTACATGGCATAGTACCTCACAAATGTTGCCAGCATTAGGAGGGGAAAACCACCGATGAAAATTTTTTTTGATGGTCTGGCCAGGAGTGGCATGTGGTTGATTAATATCTGCACTATCTTTTCAACCTAATCTAACCCAATCCAATAAAACATGTCACAGCATCATGTTAGCTTTGGTATTTGAGCTACATGTATATTCCGGATTCTTTTAGCTATAGAATTTGTTTACCATTACAGACATAGCCCTAACTGAAATTGACCGTTTGCTTTTCGTATGAGAGTTGCTAAGTATGGAAAGAACGTTACTATGAAGAAAAGGTTAAGTTAAGATATCTTGAGAGAACCTAAGTTAAGCAGATACAGATATTTAAAGTTTTAATATTCCCATTTGGAAGGTTTAATATTCCCATTTCGATTACATTTTTGTAACATTACCATGAAGAAAGTTTTTATACCCTCCACCATAGGATGGGGGGTATACTAATTTCGTCATTCTGTTTGTAACTACTCGAAATATTCGTCTGAGACCCCATAAAGTATATATATTCTTGATCGTCGTGACATTTTATGTCGATCTAGCCATGTCCGTCCGTCCGTCTGTCTGTCGAAAGCACGCTAACTTCTGAAGGAGTAAAGCTAGCCGCTTAAAATTTTGCACAAATACTTCTTATTAGTGTAGGTCGGTTGGTATTGTAAATGGGCCATATCGGTCCATGTTTTGATATAGCTGCCATATAAACCGATCTTGGGTCTTGACTTCTTGAGCCTGTAGAGTGGGCAATTCTTATCCGATTGGAATGAAATTTTGCACGACGTAATTGGTTATGATATCCAACAACTGTGCCAAGTATGGTTCAAATCGGTCCATAACCTGATATAGCTGCCATATAAACCGATCTTGGGTCTTGACTTCTTGAGCCTCTAGAGTGCGTAATTCTTTTCCGATTGGAATAAAATTTTGCACGATGTGTTTTTTTATGATATCCAACAACTGTGTCAAGTACGGTTCAAATCGGTCCATAATCTGATATAGCTGCCATATAAAGCGATCCTGGGTATTGACTTCTTGAGCCTCTAAGGTGCGCAATTCTTATCCTATTGGAACGAAATTTCGCACGACGTGTTTTGATATGATATCCAACAACTGTGCCAAGTATGGTTTAAATCGGTTCATAACCCGATATAGCTGCCAAGTAAACCGATCTGGGATCTGGACTTCTTGAGCCTCTAGAGGTCGCAATTATTATCTGATTTGCCTGGAATTTTGTACGACGGTTCCTCTCATGACCACCAACATACGTGTTTATTATGGTCTGAATCGGTCTATAGTCTGATACAGCTCCCATATAAATCGATCTCTATATTTTACTTCTTGAGACCCCAAAGGGCTCAATTCTTATTCGAATTGGCTGAAATTTTACTCATATAATTAAGTTGTGGTCCAAACCGGACCATATCTTGATATCGCTCTAATAGAAGAGCAAATCTTTTCTTATATCCTTTTTTGCCTAAGAAGAAATGCCGGAAAAAGAATTCGACAATTGCGACCCATGGTGGAGGGTATATAAGATTCGGCCCGGCTGAACTTAGCACGCTTTTACTTGTTTAATTTAATACTGAATTAAGGATATACAAGCATTTTAAGTTTAAATATTGTATTTCCAAAGTATTTCATCTTCAAAGCATGTAAATGCAAGATGTAATGGTGAATGCATCTTTTTGAACATAAATGTTTTCCTCAAAGATTGTTGACCACATTCTCATTCTCAGCACACAAGATGTTTGAAACCAAATATTGATAAATATTTAGATCAAAGATAAGAAAGATAAAAAATCATATTTTGAACAAGGCAATTTTGAAAATGAGATGTATTCAAAGAGAAGTCTCTAAGCGGCTCAATGGTCTAGGGGTATGATTCTCGCTTTGGGTGCGAGAGGTCCCGGGTTCAAATCCCGGTTGAGCCCATTTCTTTTTATTTTTGGGAGATTTATAGTTAGAGTTTTTTGAAAAGAGAGAGTAAGTATTTTATTTTTTTATTAAATAATTGATGAGAGATTGTCGGCATTATCCCTTAAAACATATTATGTTTTGCGCCTGTTACAAAAAATTTGTCTCTCATAAAACATTAACGGCCTTATTCACAAAACTTAAAGAAGCCTCAAAATGGGTTTATTAGACATTTCTATAAAGAAAATCTGTCAAATCAACCTCTTTCAAATCTACATCAAGTTTTGTGAATACCGGTACAACATTTTTTTTTTTCAAAATGTTTGTGTATTTTTATATTCATTTCGAATATTACCCGTCATGTATTCAATGATAGATACTCGTGTTTTAGAAAATCCATTGAAGCAGTATGGCATGTAGTTTAAAATAAATGTTGGCATTTCATAATGTGTAACCTTTAACGTCAATTTTATGCAAATTAAATTGCTCAATTCACCCAAAGCGCTCCAAAGCGTTGTGTGAGGTAGACAGAAATTGGAATACTTGCATTTTTGGAAATATACCAAGGAAGTTTTGCTACAAAGCACAGTATTTTTTCGGACAGCATCTTTTTATTAAAAATAAAAAAAAAAAATCCGTCAGTAAACATTTGAATTTTTCTCTACGATAATTATCTTACGTCATAAGCACGTGGAGAGCATGTCAAATCATGAGTTTTAATTTGATTATGACAAATATGGTCTAAATGGTTCCATATTAAAAACTTTTTGACCATCTGAATGACAGAATTCTATATGACTGAAACTTTAAACTTTGGAATTGATTTTTTATTTTTATTTATTTCAATCTTCAAGGGGTAACAATCAGGTCGCGATATGCAGGCTTAAAGGTTTAAGCAAAGGGTCAATGCATGCGCATTGTAAATCAATCCGCCTAGGTTTTTTATGTGAATGCAGTGACTTCGGGTCCAACCTGAACGAAAAGTTATCCCAAGAAATACAAAACATGAGTAAAAATGAGTATTTGACAGCTATATTCAAGTCTGGACCCATCTGAGCCAAATTGAAAAAGGATGTCGAAGGCCCTTACACAACTCACTGTCCAAAATTTCTGCGACATCGGATAATAAATGCGCCTTTTATGGGCCCAAGATCTTAAATCGAGAGATCCGTCTATATGGCAGCTATATCCAAATCTGGACCAAGCTGGCCCAAATTGCAGAAAAATGTCGAGGAGCCTTACACAACTCACTGTCCCAAATTTCGGCAACATCGGACAATAAATGCGCCTTTATAGGCCCAAAATCTTAAATCGAGAGATCGGTCTATATGGCAGCTATATCCAAATCTAGACCAAGCTGGCTCAAATTGCAGAAAAATGTCGAAGAGCCTAACACAACTCACTGTCCCAAATTTCGGCGACATCGGACAATAAATGCGCCTTTTATGGGCCCAAAACCTTAAATCGAGAGATCGGTCTATATGGCAGCTATATGCAAATCTGAGCCAAATTGAAAAAGTATGTCGAGTGGCCTAACACAACTCACTGCCCCAAATTTTGGCAAAATCGGACAATAAATGCGACTTTAATAGGCCTAAAATGTTAAATCGAGAGATCAGTCTATATGGTAGCTATATCAAAACCTGGTCCGATCAGGGCCAAATTGAAGAAGGATATCGAGTGGCCTAACACAACCCACTGTCCCAAATTTCAGCAATCAAGCAAATCAGATAATAAATGTGGCCTTTATAGACCTAAGGCCTTAAATTGGCGGATCAGTCTATTTGGGGGCTATATCAAGATATTGTCCAATATAGCCCATCTTCGAACTTAAGCAGCCTATGGACAAAAAAAAAAAGAATCTATGCAAAGTTTCAGCGCAATATCTCTATTTTTATAAACTTTAGCGTGATTTCAACAGACAGACGGACGGACATGGCTAGATCGTCTTAGATTTTTACGACCATCAAGAATATATATACTTCATAGGGTCGGAAATGGATATTTCCATGTGTTGTAAACGGAATGATAAAATGAATATACCCTCATCCATCGGTGGTGGGTATAAAAATTACAGAAAGTAACTTTGCAGGTGGCCAGTGGTCCAGCACAGGAATTCACCCGAACCGGCATTTTCGGCAGGGACGTAATATCTGCCAGCATAGGAAATCATTCTGCCTCAGGGCGCCTAGGTTTCCACAGTCCAGCACCGTGAATCAACCCAAACCATCAGGTTCGGCAGGGACGTTGTTGTTGTTGTAGCCACATTTTCATGTGGAGGTGGTGATCCTCGTCAAGCTCCTGTAGGTGAGCAAACTTGTTCCGGTCCAAAGGACCCATCGCCACAAGAACAGGGTGGCAATAACTCGCCTTGTCGTATCGAGCATCATAGACACTCAGTATTTGAGCCGGTGCCGCCCGGCTTCTCACTGAGACTCTCCGATACCGCTGATTGTCTGCGACTGCCGTTGCAGCTACTATGGAGCATCCCACTATACGCAACCTGTGGACGCGCCCGGTAGCTCGCAGCTAAGCTTCTCGTGATAGCAGTAAACGCCACTCAGATCGGACCTTAAAGTTCCAGCCTATGTGGTGTCCACAGCTATCCCGTGCCGGGTCGGCAAGTACATAATATCTCCGGGTACCAACCTCATTTTACACACCACAAATACGAAGTTTGAACTCTACAAACAATACACTGGTCCGCTAGGACAATATTGATTTGTCCCCTGTGGCAGATACCAGTGTGGGAATCTCGGAGTTTGAGCAATCTAGCATTACGAAACGGTTGAGGAGGACATCCAAACGGTCTACTCAGACTCCACAGTAGCTGGAACCTGAACCTAGGTTGAGAGGCGGGTACCTCGCAAGGTAATAAGCGGAAAGTACAGAAGACGAACGAGCAGAAACACGAAAAAGGCTACAAGTGCTCGTTAAGGTATCTGAAGAAGATGGAGGGTCCTGAGTTATTCACCCCGACAAACTTTTGATGCGCAAACATAGATTCCACGTTAGAAAGTATGAGTCTATTATGAACACTACTGTCGTGCAACGTATGCAGCCCTCTGGTACATCAGACGATACCAGTACAGGCACCAATGCTAACACAACAAGGAAAACTGGTACAAACGCTACATAAGCCGAGGCCGCGCGTAACACCAGGCTTTTAAAGGGACATAACTATTAAGTCAAGGCCTTTCATTGATCCTGCCGCCAAAGCCAGGGAGAAAAGTGACCGGCAAAGGTATCTCACTCAAATAATCCGGAGAATGAGGAGAAGCGATCAGGCGATAGGCAGGCGCAGGCGACACCTGAACTATATGTGGCTATCCTGGACCGCAGTAAGAAAAGATTCTTCGGGCTCTATCGAAAGCTATTGGAAAAGTAAAGGACGACTCCTTCACGGCTTGCGTTAAAGCCAAGTGGCAGAAGGGCGTCAATGTCATTGGATGGGGAAAAGAGAAAGCATTGGATATTCTTTCGATCAGCATCAGCGGTTTTGACCCTCTTTGGCCTGGCATAAATATTGAGCTGGATGGATCAAATCCACCGCTGGACAACGTTGCGCGTACGAATCCTCCTACTGCATTGGAGTATGAAGCCATATTTAGGTTGCTTAAAGGGCAGAACAAACATTTTCCAGCTGAGGACTGGACGATTTTAAGGGGACGAGCGAGGGATAAAGGTAATGACAAAGATCTCTGATTCAGGGTTGGTTTAAAATCCTTAACGCTCCTGAAGTCCTCGCTTAGAGAAATCAAGTTCGGCTTAAACCAGGTCGAAATGGTAAAGCCTTTCGATGATGACGGCGCCACCCAAGGAGCTAGGAAGCGTGGGTTGCCTGAAGTTTTTGCAGGCACCTACAGACGAGCTCCTGAGAACTATGGAAAGAGACGGCACTGATGTGGCCCTCGTTCAGAATCCATGTTACTCCTGAAGTCCTCGCTTTGAGAGATTCAGTTCCTTGACGCTCCTGAAGTTCTCGCTTAGAGAAATCAAGTTGGGCTTAAACCAGGTCGAAATGGTAAAGCCTTTCGATGATGACGGCTCCACCCAAGAAGCTAGGGGACGGGGGTTGTCTGAAATTTATGCATGCAGCTACAGACGAGCTGCTGAGAACTATAGGGAGAGACGGCACTGATGTGGCCCTCGTTCAGTTCGGCTTAAACCAGATACAAATGGTCCCGCCTTCCGATGATGTCGACGTCACTAATGGAGCTAGGGGGCGTTAGTTAGTTGCCTGATGTTAATGCAGGCGGCCACAGACGAGCTGCTGAGAACTATAGGTAGAGATAACACGGATGTGGCCCTCGTTCAGGAAGGTTTGGAGAGGCTCCATAAACCATTACTGGTCCTGTCCTCCATGGACCTACCACACGATGAAAACAACCTCCCTACAGACAAAGCCCGGGTCCAAATCAGCAGGTGCGAGGACAAGGGGCTTGGCCTAGGGGGCGACGCTAATGCACACCACAGATGCTGTCAGATCGAATGAGGAGGCTTTCGGGAAATTAGCATTTAGACTAAAACCCCAATTCTCAACGTCTGCGTAAACAGGCAAGAACTTCGTGCGCCAAGGTATTTAGGCGCGAAAAGTTTCTCAACGAACACCGTCTACGTGCCAAAGTTATTGCTTCTCCAAGGGAAACAAGAGCTTCTGGTCATTTGTTAAAAGAGTGAAGGGCTACTCGTGGGCTAACCCAACTCTTGTTAAAAATTACCTAATATTCACTGACTCGGTTGATAAGGCTTACCTGCTGGCTGAAGTGTTCGCTGGAAATTCTTCCACGCTGGTTAGCTCTCGTCCTCTCCCTGTAATCAGGAATGTATCGAGTCAAAAGGGTCCTTGCGAATCTCGATGTAAGTAAATCCCCGGGCCCGAATGGTGTAATGGCACTTGCTCTATGTAAGTGTTTTTCGGCGTGTTGGTTACGTGAAAAAAAGTGGAATAGTTTTCCTGCCAATGTCTTTCCACCTGACTATGACATCCAGAAATTTAAAACTAATATCAACGAAATAGAAGGCTATTTAAAAAGGCTAAGAGAGAGTGAGAGAGATCGAACACGGAAGAGGGCTGGGACGAATGTTGTGAGGACCTTGGCAAGTTCAAGAAGAAGGAGAAGAGAAGTTCCTGGGCGAAATCCCGTGGAGAATTTGAAAGCACAAGTGAGGCATCTAAGTTGTGCAAAGTGCTCTCAAAGGATCCTAACAGCTTACACCTAGAGCGGTCAGGATATGATGGAACTTCAGATGGAGACGGATTTTCTAGGCGTCCAGGGAGAGGTCGACGATCAAAATATCGCAATACCCACATATGCGCCAAGGCCGCATTTTTAATTTTTGGAGTTTATATTTCAATTTGAAGCACTGTTCTCTTTTTGACTTCACTGAATGACTGGCTTCAATACACTTCAAAGTTCTATATGCTATCAAAGCACTCCACTCTGATGAATAGATACCTTCAGTTTCCCTTTTCCCTAACGGTGGACCATCATTCCATACGATCTCCAGGCGGTATGCATTCGAGTGTGTACTTCTTATTCAATAAACACAATGCTTTTTGCAAAAGTTTACATAAAAACCAACGAAAGAAAGTGCAAATAATAATAATAATCATAGTCATAGTCATAATAAAGCGAGGGAGCAGTACTTAATGTTTGATTTATGCGTCTGTGTAGACATAGGCGAATATTCAAAATAACAACCGCAATTACCATACCGCAACATATAAAATTATAAACCTTGAAAAATATCTTTGCAGGTGCAAAGGGCGTAGCCAGGATATTGTCCAGGATCGGAGATAAAAACAAGATATTTTATTTCGATTATTTGTAGGGCCTTTAAGTGTCCCTTAACTAAGATACAACGTTGTCCTTGTCCCAAAGTCAATTTCCTTATCTTCAACGATATTTTGACTCGCATTAAAAGATTTTTGTTTTTTGCTAATAATTGGCATAGTTTTGGGTATATTAAACTAGGTAAGGTATATTAAACTAGGTAAGTGGCAGCTCAGCTACCGGGGTGACCATATATTAAACTAAAATTTAGTACAATTTATTTAATATAAAGTAAAAAATCATTTACCCAAAGAATTGTTTCATAAAAGAATTGAAAAATTTAAAATTTCTTCAATGTTTGTTCTACTTCCGTTTATACATATCACAGATCATCATCGACTATCTATCTAGGCTACTCCATATGTCTCAAATATTTATTATGGAACACGATCACTGATTCGTATTGTTGAAAGGTTTTACTTCATATGATGCATTTTTGCGAAAATTAACTAAAATGTAGCGTATGATCTCTAAGGAACTTATACATTTAAGTAAAAATTCCTAAAATCAAGTAAAAAATCATTTACCCAAAGAATCGTTTTATAAAATAATTGGAAAACATTTCTTCAGTGTTTGTTCTACTTCCGTTTATACATATCACAGATCATCATCGACCATCTATCTAGGCTAGTCCATATGGCTCAAATATTTATTATGGAACACGAGCACTGATTCGTATTGTTGAAAGGTTTTAGTTCATATAATGCATTTTTGTGAAAATTAACTAAAATGTAGACTTTGGATTCTCGAGGCGGCAACATAGTTTCCGCCCAGAGAAGTCGATAATAGAGGCCCTAAAGGATGTGATTGAGGTTGCGGAAGAAAGCCAACGGCTGAACTCTCGTAGCATACCCATCATTCAATTGGCAACGGTCGACGTCAAGAACGCCTTTAACAGCCTCAGGTGGGTGGATGTATTGGGGGCCATGAAGATGGACTTCAAAATACCGAGGTATCTGATGAAGGATCATGAGCAGCTATCTGAGATCCCGGGGCGCTTTTCTACACATCCACCGAGGGAATGAGGAGGTTTGAAGCTACATAGGGCGCTGCATAGGTTCCATACTTGAGTCCGACCTCTAAAACAACAGCTACGACGAAATTCTAAGGATGGAGATGTCAGTAAAAACATTCCGCCCAGAGAAGTCGATAATAGGGTCCCTAAAGGATGTAGTTGAGGTTGCGGAAGAAAGCCAACGGCTGAACCCTCGTACCATACCCATCATTCAATTGGCAACGCTCGACGTCAAGAACGCCTTTAACAGCCTCAGGTGGGTGGATGTATTGCAGGCCATCAAGATGGACTTCAAAATACCGAAGTATCTGATGAAGGATCATGAGCTGCTATCTGAGATCCCGGGGGGCTTTTCTACACATCCAACGAGGGTATGAGGAGGTTTGAAGCTACATTGGGCGCTGCATAGGTTTCATACTTGAGCCCGACCTCTAAAACAACAGCTACGACGAAATTCTAAGGATGGAGATGTCAGTAAAAACATTTCTGGTCGCATAAACAGTCAAATTGCGGCTGTCATAATACAATAGTAAGAAATACGGATGAGGCGCAACGAAGACTACAGCAGGTCATGATTAGAATTAGACATTGGTTGGAATCCCAAGGGATTCCAACTGCCAATGCAAAAGACTGAGCTTCTCGTGCGGATCGAGAACGCCATCAAACCCACCAGAAGGCAAGTGAAATACCTAGGGCAACGACTCAACATTAAATTGACGTTTACAGCTCAGAAACAGTTACGCGGCAACAAGAGCGAGGAAGATAATAGCCCAGGATAAGGGCGATTAATGGCGAATATCGGAGGATGTCTACCACACAGGCAAAAGCTAATGCTAGAAACCCGCAATAGCATTATTTTGATATGGAAGCAAGATATGGAGTAAAATCTCTACAAAAAGATGCAGGGCTAAGGCGCTGCTTTCGGCACAGAGGACGGCCGATCTAAAAGTTACATCATCTTACCAAACACTGTCAGAAAACGCAGTTTGCATCATTGCTGGTATGCTGCCAATAGACCTACATACCCTAAAGTGGATGTAAATATATGAAGTCAAACTGAATCCCATCAGGAGTCCGCATTGGAAGATATTCGATAAGACACGCTGAGGCACTCAAGATGGAATAATGACACGCCAGGAGAATGGACCTTTAAGTTCATCTCCGATATACGACAACGGACCGGTAGAAAGGCGAAGTAAATTTCTATGTGACGCAGGCATTACTGGACACGGATATTTCTGCAAGTACCTACACTGACCCCACCGTAGCGCAAAGATGCTGAATGCCTGGTTTCGAATCCTGGCCAGAACATCACGAAACTATTTTCAGCAGTTCAGCATTATTATGCCATGTAAAAACTTCTCGCCAAAGAGGTGTCGCACTGCGGCACGCCGTTTTGACTCAACTATAAAAAGGAGGCCCCTTTTCATTGAGACTAAACTTGAATCGGACAGCACTCATTGATATGTGAGAAGATTGCCCCTGTTCCTTAATGGAATGTTCATGGCAAAAATGAGAAAATGGAGCTCACCATTCTGCATCTAAGAAGAAAAAGAGGTGGTGGGTAATGCAGAGCACGAGGTCTTACGCTGTCACCGCTTGCACGACAGCCGGCCTAGACTAGAAGAGCAGATCGAACAAACATCATCAACAATATCAAGAGAGGATAGCTGGAGAGCTGTGACAACTTTTATCAAGGAAATGCTCAGGTCAAAGAAAATATACCTTGACGCGACATAAATGATATAGCAACTGCTTTATGGAGAGGATACCTGGACACAGGAACACTGAGACGTAAGGCGTAAGTGCCACAAGAGGATCTTCCTGGAAGTTATGCGAAGAGCTGTGACGAGGTGGTTTACATATTCCCAGAGTAAAGGTGGGGTTTGAGTCGGTAGAGATCGAGCACGACAAACAGCCAGAAGCGAAGGCCATCTTTAGATGTGTAAAGCAATTTCCTACCTTTTGCCCAACAATGATAAATAAAAAATTATCCCCATCATGCCCCTTTATAACCACGCCCTTGAATAAGACAATTTATTCCCCGTTCCCTTATTTTCTTTTACCTAATAAATGCAGAAAAGTTAAGTAAACCCCATGCGTCAAGTGGGATCAAAAAATTATGATGTACGGCCAAAACATGGTACTTACTCAGTTGCAATCGCAGAGCAAAGACTCCATAGAATGGCTATATGGCATTTTGGCATTTGTATTAAGAAAGTTTTAAAGTTAGTATGAATTGGCGTAAAGGCAAACATTATTTTTCTTTTTTTTGAAAATTAATTACATCCAAGTTGCTTATTTTTGGGATGAAATATTAATTACAGCGCATTTATAAAAATCCAAAAATTCATGAATGAAAAACATAAAAAAGTGAACCCGAATAATTATGTCGGACTAAAAAGGCCGCTTCCGGAGGCTGAAGAAGTCAAATAGGGGGATTGGTTTATATGGGAGCGACTTCAGGTTATATACAGATTTGGACCTTACTTGGTACAGTTTTTGGAAGTCATAACAGAACACTACATGCAAAATTTTAGCCAAATCGGACAAAAACGCCGGCTTCCAGAGGCTGAAGAAGTCAAATCGGGAGATCGGTTTATATGGGAGCAACTTCAGGTTATAGACAGATTTGGAACTTACTTGGCACAGTTGTTGAAAGTCATTACAGAATACTATATGCAAAATTTTAGCCAAATCGGACAAAAATTGCGGCTCCCAGAGGCTCAAGAAATCAAATCGGGAGATGGGTTTATATGGGAGCTATATCAGGTTTTGATCCGATTTGGACCGTACTTGGTACAGTTGTTGGAAGTCATTACAGAATACTATGTGCAAAGTTTTAGCTAAAATTACGACTTCCAGGGGATCAAGAAGTTAAATCGGGAGATCGGTTTAGATGGGAGCTCTATCCAAATTTGAACCGATATGGCATATTTGCAATCCCCAACGACCTACATCAATATTGACTGTCTGTGCAAAATTTTAAACGGCTAGCTTTACGCGTTCGACCGCTATCGTGATTTCGGCAGAGTCTATCTAGCCGGACGGACATGGCTGGATAGAATCAGAATGTCGAGACGATCAAGAATATATATATATATTTTTTTTGTAGGATTTTAGGTAAATTTTTCGGAGTGTTAGAAACGGAAGGTGGTGGGTATAAAAATTCGGTAAGAAATAATAACGAACCCACCTTAGTGTACACGCAGTAATAAGTTTTTTTGACTCTGTAGTTTGCCCCTGTTCCTTAGTGGAATGTTCATGGGCAAAATTTGCATTTGAATTGCATGACTCTGTAGCGGATATCCTCCTGCAGGAGTTGAAGGCACACAGTGCCATTCGGCTTCTTTTCTCTTAATGCCTGTTGCAGTACAGTTTCGAATCGAGGACTAGTTTTAGGCATTTCACCTCCTTCGAAATCTGCAGAGGGAGACGGCAGTCAAAGTCCTGTTTCTTATATCTCCATTTCGATAGTCTTTTCAATGATCTTTCCATAATCTCAAGGATCATCGACAACAAATTGCCTCGGAGCAGCAGCAGGATATCGTCCACATTTGTGATTAATTTCGCGCAATCCCTGTGGAGATCGAATAGGACTTCTTTATAATGAGGTTTTAGAAAATCGGGTGAGAAACAATCCTCCGAGAGTGGTTTCCCGTGTCACCCGCCTACTGATCACACTATTTCCAAAGTCCGCATTAATAATCCTGCCACATTGCAAATTATTCTTTCGCCGAGAGATATTTTGGTGCATTCCACGAAGGCGAGTATCGACTCTGTCTTTATAGTGTTAAAATTTATTAAATGTTAAATGTTAGTGTAGAAAGGCCTCTGGGGTGGGCTGAGTGTCCCGAGATGAATTTTTGCATTTTCTTGTATCTGGCAGCCGTTTGTTTGTTACTCTAATGATTTTTGGCATTTGCCAGCATTTTTGTACCGAAACGTTAAAATTTTCACTTTCCGAGTTTACACTCCGCACTTGCTCGAGCTGCTTAGTATACTAACTGCTCTTTGCTCGGTCAAAACAAAAAAGGAAACAATTTTGTGTGTGAGAATATGTCTATACCAGTGACGAGCACACAATTGCAATTATTTGCAAGCCTATGGGTCTGCTTGAGATTATTTTCTTGTGCAAGTACAAAGTAATGTGCAATAGAGTGAGTATTTATGCCAACCACTGGTATATACGCTCAAGTATTGGGTTGCCCAAAAAGTAATTGCGGATTTTTCATATAGTCGGCGTTGACAAATTTTTTCACAGCTTGTGATTCTGTAATTGCATTCTTTCTTCTGTCAGTTATCAGCTGTTACTTTTAGCTTGCTTTAGAAAAAAAAGTGTAAAAAAGTATATTTGATTAAAGTTCATCCTAATTTAAAAATGCATTTACTTTCTTTTAAAAAATCCGCAATTACTTTTTGGGCAACCCAATACTTAACCTTTCACGTTTGTAGGATAGACACAAGAAAATAATTATTGGTCCAGTACATGAATAATCGTTTGTGGCTTTCAAAGCACTTTTGCAATTTAAGAATTTTTGGTTTAACAACAAACAGAAGGTCCTTTTATCGTAGATGAAGCTGCTTAAGGATGTACAATAAACAAAGTAAGTTATATGCAATAATAATACGTTTATGACTAACGTTTGATATGCTCATGCGAAACATAACACGGTTATAGTAAAAGATAAAACTTCGTAATAACAGTATTTTGTTTGCCTTAAAAATTTCCCAAACTTTCTACTTTTATGTGTGTAGTAAATTTTATACATAATTTATAGCACTGTTCATCACTAGCGTTATATCTATAAATTGTTCCCTAAACCGGTTGTAGAAAGTTGGCGTTCGGGCATCCCCTTTTGCATATAACCAAGTAAGTGGACAAAATATCAAGATGCTACTGAAGCCAAGAATGCGGCATATAGAGAGAATGAGGTCCCTAGTCAGAATGAGGTCCAAATAGCAGTAACCCGACTAAAGAACAACTAGGCAGCAGGAGCCGACGGGTTACCCGCTGAACTATTTAAGACCGGAGGCGACACGCTGATAAGGCTTATGCATCAGCTTATCTGCGCAATCTGGCTAGAAGAACGCATACCCGATGATTGGAACCTCAGCATACTATGTCCCGTACACAAGAAAGGAGACAAGACGGAATGTGCCAACTACAGAGGAATAAGTCTCCTCCCCATCGCATACAAGATACTCTCGAGCGTACTGTGTGAAAGATTTAAACCTAGAGCCAATGAGATAATTGGGCCCTATCAATGCGGCTTTAGACCTGGTAAATCCACCCTAGACCAGATATTCACACTGCGCCAAATCCTGGAAAAGACCCGAGAAGGACAAATCAACACCTACCACCTCTTTGTTGACTACAAAGCCGCCTTCGATACTCCTTTACGTTCAAAGGTATTTCAAGCCATGCCTGAGTTTGGTATCCCTGCAAAATTGATAGGACTCTGCAGGATGACACTTGCTGATACGCGTTCCTCAGTAAGAATAGCAAAGAATCTCTCCGAACCATTTAATACCAAACGAGGTTTCAGACAAGGAGACAGCCTATCGTGTGATCTCTTTAATATCCTGCTGGAGAAGATTATACGAGATGCAGAAGTGAATAGATATGGCACACTAATCACAAGAGAGCACATACTACTTGCCTATGACGACGATATCGATATCATAGGTCGGTCACCCGAAGTAGTAACTGCAGCCTTTGAAAGAATCGACAGAGAGTCAGTGAAAATGGATCTGGCAGTAAATGGAGATAAGACGAAATGGATGGTCTGCACTCCCAAAAAGCCTTGTACAACCGAGCAGATCAAGAACATGGAGAAAGTTGGGAACCACAACAACGTCAGTAACTTTATCTACCTCGGCACCGCCGTAACCGAAACGAATGACACCAGTTTTGAGATAAAGCGAAGAATAATACTGGCAAACAGATGCTACTTTGGACTAAGTACGCAGTTTAGAAACAAGGCCACCTCTCGACAGACGAAGACTACACTTTACAAGACGCTGATATTACCCGTGCTGTTATATGGTTCTGAAGCATGGGTACTTGTGGAAGCAGATGAGGCAGTACTTGGAGTATTTAAGAGAAAGATTCTTCGTAAAATATATGGACCAGTTTGCGTTGACGGAGAATATAGGCGACGTATGAACCACGAGCTGTATGAGCTGTATGACGACGATATCATAGTTACACGCATCAATATACAACGGCTGCGTTGGCTAGGTCATGTTGTCAGAATGGATGAAGAAGCTCCAGCAAAGAAGTCTTTTGAAGGCAAACACTGTGGTACAAGCAAACCGGGAAGACCAAAAGCCCGATGGAAAGATCAAGTTGTGGGAGACACCTCGAAACTTGGTGTCAGAGATTTTAGAATGACCGCAGAAGATCGAGGCGCTTGGAACGCTATTCTACGTTCGGCTAGTGGAAGAAATATTCTGTCATAGCCAGTTAAAGTAAAGTAAGTAAGTAAGTAAAAAAGCGGACAAAATGAAATGAAAAAGTGACTCACCTCTGTTGTTTGTATCAGTACCATCCGATAGACTGTAGTTGCGTTAGTATCGCCTACCAAACATAAGGTAGTGCACCTTGGTGTTGCACCATACGGTTGGTACATGGAGGCTAGAACCAGTACTGGTTTGCTTGACGATGGTTAACGAAGGGCACTGTTTAATCCGTTTTGCTGTAACGAGAAATCAGAGCTGGATATCTTATTATTCTTGGGATACTTGTTCCAAAGTGTGTGTTTTTAAAATTTTTAACTCATAATTTCTTGATATTTTTAATATTCCGAAGAGCTTTAAACCCATTTTCAATGTTTTATCCAACCATTTAAGCAAAATTAACCATTTTAATATTTTCAAATTATGTATAAATCTCTAACCATACATTAATGCGAAGCTAATGTATGTACATGACCTCTCATCCACCATTATCTTTGTGTTTAATTCAAGCATGTAAAATGATTAGCTCTGGCTAAAGCTACAGGATAAAGTAACGCTGACCGATAGCCCACAGATTCCAAGCCGCAGTGCACACAACAAATCACCCAAATCTTTGAATATTTCATTTCATTGCAATAAAAATACCTAAAGAACCGAACCAAAAGCTCCACTCAACCCCTCAGGACCTCTCCGACGGCCGAGCCCAAAAACAAAAGTAACAAGAAATCCAATAATACAAACATAAACGCAAATAATAAACTGCGTTAACACAATAAACCCACACGCGCTGTTCTTTGGCCCACCAAAAACACATGCAGCAGGCATATCCTTTCACCACATAAAATACCCTCAGCCACCCACAACATCGCGTATGTATGATACGCTACCATGTGGATAAACAGACACTTTGGGTTTTCGCTTATTTGCCGAGGGGCAATTTCGCAGCGTTGATATGCCACATGAGCCAGAGGAAAAGGACAAAACCGAAAGCAGTTAAATGAAAAATAAAACGATGATTACGCTGATAATGATACACAACACATTCTTGGGCCAAGAATGACCAAAAAAAAAATTAAGTAAAGAGAGGGATACCCGCAGAGCAACCAACCAAGCTAACCATTTTATTAGCCTTAACCCGTCTTTGGGGAACGATGGAATTTCAAACATTTTCACTTGTTTTCACTTATAAATGCTGGTCAGTTGGAGCGATATTGGGGTGGAGTGATAATCTTATAATACCATCCTATTTCTAATTCGATATAAAGGCGATTGTTGGCAAAGGTTATATTAAACACGATGCTCCAAACGCTCAGAGATGACTTTTATATGAGAATAATGAGAAAATACTTGCGTGACAGGGTACTTATCTATAACTCTCAGGATGGAACGAGTGAATATGAGGTTACATGAGGAGCGGAGCAATGACACGTACTTGGACCGGATCTTTGGAATACCAGAATACATCGAACAGAAATGCCAGACTGAACCTTTCTATTGGGTTGCCCAAAAAGTAATTGCGGATTTATTAAGAGAAAGTAAATGCATTTTTAATAAAACTTAGAATGAACTTTAATCAAATATACTTTGTTTACACTTTTTTTCTATAGCAAGCTAAAAGTAACAGCTGATAACTGATAGAAGAAAGAATGCAATTACAGAGTCACAAGCTGTGAAAAAATTTGTCAACGCCGACTATATGACAAATCCGCAATTACTTTTTGGGCAACCCAATAGTAGGATATGCTGACGACATCGCTGCAGTCATCAAGAGACACTGAAGTTGCAGAGCGCAACAGACTGGCTGGACTCCCACGGCTTGCAACTGGCCATGCAGAAGATGGAGTACTTACTCCTAACGAGAAAAATTACCCAGTGGATGTGAATATGCACATAGACGATATATTGGTGAAGACCAAGAGATTGGTCAAATATTTAGGGATCCGACCAATTACAAAGCTGACCTATGCAGAGCAAATTCTGCACTCTCTTCAACAAAGGCCGCGAGGATAACGGCGCAACTCAGCTGACTGATGGCAAATATAGGTAGGCCTCTCTCATAAAGAAGGATACTATTGCATGTCTCCATTAGAGAAGTGAAATATGGGGCCAGACACTGTAGACAGCATGCCGAGCCAAATTCCTGCTCTCGGTTCAGAGGAAGGCCGCTCTTAGGGTCTTATCATCCCACCGGACAGTGGCGAAGCCCGCAGCTCTTGTAATAGCCGGAATGGTTTCGATAGACCTATACGCAATGGAGTGAGCCAGGCTCTACATCGCGAAGTGCAACACCCAGAGAGAAAAGGGTGAGATTCAAATGGATAATATATGGGTCATACGAGAGGAGAATATCGAGAAATGGCAACAAAAGGAGACAAATGAGAATCAGGCCAGGTGGACGCGACGATTAATACTCGATATACGGATGTGGAGAGATAGTAAGCACGGCGAAATCGACTATTACGTCAGCAAGCTGTTGACAGGCCATGGTTATTTCCGGATATACCTGCATAGTATGGACAAATGCTACTCAAGCAGGTGCATTTATGAGGAGCTAGAAATTGCAGACCATGTGGAATACACATTCTTCCACTGCGAACGTTGGGTTGTTGAAAGACGCAGGGAATTGGAAACAGCTTTTTGCCTGAGACAGTCCAGAGGATGCTGGAAGACGTGAGGGAGTGAGAAGTGGTGATGAAATACGCCGAACAAATGCTGCGCAAGAAGAAAGTAGACGCAGCGACATAGAGTATGAATGCGGTGGTCTGGCCACAATGACGATGATATGGATAATCACCAGATATGGGGTCCACCTCGAAGTAATGCGAAAGCGGTTCCAAAGTGGAATTAATCCCCAGTTGTGACACAGTGTGGGTTTTAAGCCGGTACCGTTGATAACGTAGTCCGGCATAAGGCGAGAGACGTACTCATCACATGCGTAAAGCATTTTCCCATCCAGACCCAAAAAAAAAAAAAAAAAAAACAAGTAAAAGGGTGCTAAGTTCGGCCGGGCCGAATATTGGGAATAAAATAAATTAAATTGTAGGGCATAATTTTATTCTACATACCAAACTTCTGTCAAACCAGCAAAAATCTAAGCTTCTAGGAACCGAACAAGGATATTCGAGAGACTGGTTTACATGGGAGCTATATCAGGTTATAGACTGATTTTGGCCGTACTTGGCACAGTTGTTGAAAGTCATAGCAGAATACTATGTGTTCTCAAGAATCAAATCGGGACATCGGTTTATATGGGAGCATATCATGTTATAAACTGATTTGGACCGTACTTGACACAGTTATTAGAAGTCACAACCGAACACCACATGCAATATTTCAGCCAAATCGGACAAATATTGCGGCTTCCCGGGGCTCAATAAGTCAAATCGTGAGATTGGTTTATATGGAAGCTTTATCAGGTTATATAACGATTTGGACGGTAGTCTACATAGTTGTTGGAGTTCATAACGGAACGCTACATGCAAAATTTCAGCCAAATCGCACAAAAATTGCGGCTTCCAGTGGCTCAAGAAATCAAATCTGGAGATCGGTTTACATGGGAGATATATCTAAATCTGAACCAATATGGCCTATTTGCAATCCCCAACGATCTAAGTACATCGATATTAAGTATTTTTACTCGTTCGGCCTCTATCGTGAATTCGGCAGACGGGCGGACGGTCGACGGACGGACAAGGCTAGATCAGTTCAGAACGACGAGACGATCAAGAATATATATATTTTATGGTTTCTTGGACGCATATTTCGAGGTGTTACAAACGGAATGACTAGATTAGTATACCTCCTTCCTATAGTGGTAGGTATAAAAATATCAATAATGACATTGTCAAATTGACCACGTTGGTTCATAAAAGTGAATCAACACAGACGTTATTAAATCAACTACAAATGTTCATATATCAACAACGACAATGTGTGAACGAAACACTCTAAACTGTCCACATCCATTCACATTCTGACAACTTCTAGTGTACAATTTTTTTTTTTAAGATTGCAAAATCTTTGTATGATGCTGAAAATCAAACCTGTGTTCTATCTATGCCATAATTATGTGTTTACAAACGACTTACTACATAGCACTACATTGCAACTAAAGGTTGGTGTACATACACACTGTGCAGAGATGATGTTAAACGGTCGGTGCATGATATCAACAACGTGAGTTTACAAAACTATCCCCGCAGGTTGACAACATTTTAAAACCCACCACCATAGGATGGGGGTACACTAATTCAGTCATTCCGTTTGTAACACCTTGTCTAAGGCCCTATAAAGTATATATATTCTTAATCGTCACGACGTTTTGAGTCAATCTAGCCATATCCGTCCGTATGTCGAAATCAAGATAGCGGTCGAACGCGTAAAGCTAGCCGCTTGAAATTTTGCACATGTAATTAATATTGATGTAGGTCGTTGGAGTTTGCAAATGGGCCATATTGGTTCAGATTAAAATGTAACTCCCATATAAACCGAACTCCCGATTTGACTTCTTAAGCCCTTACAAGTCGCATATTTTATCTGATTTGGCTGAACTTAAGGTTTGATGGCGGCATCTCTGAATCGAGTGTCATATAAAGGGAAGCCAGTCAGTAATGAGACTTAGTTATTTCAAGGCTGGCTACAACTGAATCTTCAACGCTTAGCGACGGAAGAAGAAAAACATTTAGACTACCCTTTGCAAGAATACAGGCTCTGTGTCTCCCACTCCCCATACCCTTGAGTAGTTTAAATCCCGGAATTCTTAGTTCACAAACCATTCCTCCACACACCCATGGTTCATGGATAAGAATTCGGTCAAATTCCCATGCCATCAGAAGGACCTTTAGTGCCGTCGAAGCGGCCTTACAATGGTGGAGATTTATCTGCAGAACCAGGACAATAATCAGGATTCAGAACTTCCACCACTTTTGCCTTAGCCTCGTCTTCTGATTCTGCTAGGTGTTCATTGTCACAAGATTGGTTAGATCTTGTCATTATGAGCTTTCGTACGCAACCTGGGGCAGGTGAGAAAGCAGTGGAACCACTCTTCCTCAAGACATTGGCCACTTGCGGTGTGGACGATTCCTTCTTAGATGCTTTACTAGCTGCTGCTGTCGAAATACTTTTTGAGTTTCGTCCTTCCCCGCTGGCGCTCACCTTAAGCCCAGTCCAACCCACCAATCCACACAGGGCTTGGGTTCCGTTCGAATGCCTTACCCTCCTGTCTCGATTATGGCAGGGGGATTTACAGTCTCCTGCAATCCGCCAGACCTTAGCGATATGGTCGATAGTTCTTCCGGCAAGTGTTCAGCAACAACTGCTGACTCGTCTCCTGATTTCCTGATTGAACCCCACCGCTTCTATAGCCCTTCAGTTTCAACTTGTAAAATCCGTAGGATACAACCCCTTCATACTTGTTGAGGTCTGCGAGAGATCTGGAGTTTAGTAGGAATACTCCATGTCTCTAGTCACCATCAGCTTTATCCAATCTACATATGTACCAGTCGGTGGTTAAAATATAAATATTATATTGACTTAGTCTTCTAAGTATGGATTCAGGATCTGATGGAATCCTTGGTATCCAAGCATGCGCCATTGGTCATTGCTGGTCATTGCTGCATCCGGCCAGATCTCACCAATCTTTTTTAGTGCAGAACGATACATTTCAATTGAGCGTTGATCCCCGAAGGCAATTAGTCTGTATCGGCCTCGATACCAGCCTGCATCGTCACAAACTGGAGGACACCCAGGAAATACCGCAGGAACATCGCAGTATACTGATGACAGTCTATTGAATATCCCACTTCAATTATTCCTGGGTATGCAGCCCTGCTCTTCTCCCTTGTCGACAACTGCCATCACCACACTGTCCCTAGAGACATTAGCAAAGGTTGTCGACAACTGCCATCACCAAACTGTCCCTAGAGACATTACCAAAGGTTCTTGGACTCATCTTCCTATGGTTTGGTCTAGTTCTTTTAGGCATGGAATGCCCTTCAGGTGACCACTGCCTTTTGGCTGACTGCGGTGCAGCTTTCTAGGCGTGTAGTCTTTGGGGTAGCCTGTGCAGCGAATCCCCGAGCCCAATTTAGTGAGAGGCTTAAGATCATTTGCACCAAGCCTCTCAATGAAGCTAAGAGCGATGCGTCTTCTATTATTACAACCTCTTAAAGAGCTTGTTGGTTTGCCGGTACATACATTTCAATACAGCGTTGATCCCCGAAGGCAATTAGTCTGGATCGGTACCGATACCAGCCAGCATCGTCACAAACCGGAGCAGACCTGGGAAATTCCGCAAGAACATCGGAGTATACTAATGACAGTCGATTGAATACCCCACTCCAATTATTCCTGGGTATGCAGCCTTGCTCTTTTCCCTTGACGACAACTGTCATCACCAAACTGTTCCTAGCGACATGAGCACAGGTTCTTGGACTCAACTTGCTATGGTTTGCCCTAGTTCTTTTAGGCATGGGATGCCCTCCAGGTGATCGCAGCCTTTTGGCTGATTGCGTGGCAGTTTCTTAGACGTGTAATCTTTGGGGTAGCCTGTGGAGCGAATTCCTAATCCCAATTTAGGGATTCTCTCTCTCTCTCTCTATTAGTGAGAGTCTTAGCATTATTTGCAGCAAGCCTCTCAATAAACCTGGGAGCGATGCCCCTTCTATTATTCCAACCTCTTAAAGGGCGTGTTGGTTTGCCGGGGAAGGCCGATGGCCTAGGCAAATTATTGGGTTGCCCAAAAAGTAATTGCGGATTTTTTAAAAGAAAGTAAATGCATTTTTAATAAAACTTAGAATGAACTTCAATCAAATATACCTTTTTTACACTTTTTTTCTAAAGCAAGCTAAAACTAACAGCTGATAACTGACAGAAGAAAGAATGCAAAGTGTTCAGCAACAACTGCTACCTCGCCCCTGATTTCCCAACCCCACCGCTTCTATAGACCTTCAGTCTCAACTTGTTGAATCTGTAGGATACAACTCCTTCAGACTTGTTGAGGTCTGCGAGACGAGACTTGTTGAAGTCTGCGGAGTTTAGTACGAGTACTGCATGTCTTTGGTCACCTTCAGCCACATCCAATCTACCAACCTTCCAGTCGGTGGATGAATGATTGGGATTACATTCCCTTAGTCTTCCAAATGTGGATTCAAAATCTGAGGGATTCCTTGATATCCAAGCATGCGCCATTGGTCAAGAAGGAACATCATCCTTCTTGACTAAATCTAGTGCTGCATCCGGCCAGATCTCACCAATCTTTTTTAGTGCACACAATACATTTCAATTGAGCGTTAATCCCCGAAGGCAATCAGTCTGTATCGGTCCCGATACCAGCCAGCATCGCCACAAACCGGAGGAGACCCGGGAAATTCCGCAAGAACATCGCAGTATACTGATGACAGTCTATTGAATATCCCACTCCAATTATTTCTGGGTATGCAGCCCTGTTCTTCTCCCTTGTCGACAAATGCCATCACCAAACTGTCTCTGGAGACATTAGCAAAGGTTGTGGACAACTGCCATCACCAAACTGTCCCTAGAGACATTAGCAAAGGTTCTTGGACTCATCTTACTATGGTTTGCCCTAGTTCTTTTAGGCATGGAATGCCCTCCAGGTGACCACTGCCTTTTGGCTGACTACGGTGCAGCTTTCTAGGCGTGTAGTCTTTAGGGTAGCCTGTGCAGCGAATCCCCGAGCCCAATTTAGTGAGAGGCTTAAGATCATTTGCACCAAGCCTCTCAATGAAGCTAAGAGCGATGCGTCTTCTATTATTACAACCTCTTAAAGAGCTTGTTGGTTTGCCGGTACATACATTTCAATACAGCGTTGATCCCCGAAGGCAATTAGTCTGGATCGGTACCGATACCAGCCAGCATCGTCACAAACCGGAGCAGACCTGGGAAATTCCGCAAGAACATCGGAGTATACTAATGACAGTCTATTGAATACCCCACTCCAATTATTCCTGGGTATGCAGCCTTGCTCTTTTCCCTTGACAACTGTCATCACCAAACTGTTCCTAGCGACATGAGCAAAGGTTCTTGGACTCAACTTGCTATGGTTTGCCCTAGTTCTTTTAGGCATGGGATGCCCTCCAGGTGATCGCAGCCTTTTGGCTGATTGCGTGGCAGTTTCTTAGACGTGTAATCTTTGGGGTAGCCTGTGCAGCGAATCCTCGAGCCCAATTTAAGGAGTCTCTCTCTCTCTATTAGTGAGAGTCTTAGTATCATTTGCAGCAAGCCTCTCAATAAACCTGAGAGCGATGCCCCTTCTATTATTCCAACCTCTTAAAGGGCGTGTTGGTTTGCCGGGGAAGGCCGATGGCCTAGGCAAATTATTGGGTTGCCCAAAAAGTAATTGCGGATTTTTTAAAAGAAAGTAAATGCATTTTTAATAAAACTTAGAATGAACTTCAATCAAATATACCTTTTTTACACTTTTTTTCTAAAGCAAGCTAAAACTAACAGCTGATAACTGACAGAAGAAAGAATGCAATTACAGAGGCACAATCTGTGAAAAAATTTGTCAACGCCGAATATATGAAAAATCCGCAATTACTTTTTGGGCAACCAATATATGCTTGCGAAGATAGAATAGGTTCGGTCTTGTCCTTAAGACTAGAACCAGGTGTCTTCGTCAAAAGCCCCTGCTGACCATTCGTCTGTCGGCTAATGGAGCTACCGGTCCACCAGTCGAGGTTTCAGTAGCAGACAACACGGCCTGATACCATCACCGCAGCTGTTGGGTCTTTGGAGTACATTCAAAGCCTACTTCCGGACTCTAGATCTGCCGGGAAAATCTTCTCTTGAAACCCCAATTTGTTTATGGCCACCCTATTATGTACCTGCCATACATATTTAGTTATAGCCCAAATAGTCTCTTCCTTCCCAAGCCTCTATAATGTGACTGGTGATTTTAGTCTCTTTGGAAAAACATGGTGTTAACGATTTGTTCGTTTTTATCTCTGTGCTTTTTCTTGTTTTTTTTTTTGTTTTCTGTTCATCTTACTCGGTCTGATGTTGCTGTTGTTAAGCATGTCCGACTGGCAGTGACAAGAGTAGAACTCCCTCGGGTGCTATCACAGCCAATTAGGAGTATATATTTCCAAAAACAGTTCTTAGTTATGCAAATGTTCAGTTTCAACATCAGTTTATGCCATCGTCATTTACCATTTCACAAGGATTTTGGCCATTGTTATTATCAGCCCCCCTTAACTCTCAAAAAAAGATATCTTTAAAGTTTCCTTTTGTATAGTCTTTTACCCCTAGTCCTTTTTCCAAATTGTTTTTTGTTTTGGGTTATATCCTGTATGAAGTTCGATGATAATGGTTATATGCCTGCCTATGTGTGTGTGTGTGTGTGTGTGCATAGATATTATAAAATTAGTGTAAATTACTGTTTTACTGCCGCCCAAAAACATACGCGTTGCTTAGAGGAAACATCGGAAGGATCAAATATTTCATTAGTTAATATCCTTGAACTGTTGGTAATAGGGGCGACGATACTGTATTTACGAGTATAGCATTTGAATTCCACACATGTGTGCTGCATGTAAACAAAGTGAAAGGATACACATTGACGTTATCAATTAAAAGAGGAATTTCAATTTCCGCTGACATTATTCAAGGAAATTTACAAGGAAAGGAGTAGGGAAAGTTTTGCACGAAATTTCTATTTTAAACGGGATATGTGAGTGTATGGTAAAATGTTAGGAAGGAATGTAATATCACTAGTGATAAAATGTTAATGAAATTTTGTTTAATAAAGTGTTGCAAAAGGATTGGGATACTTGCTTAAGATCCTATAATGCTACATATAATTATTGGGTTGCCCAAAAAGTAATTGCGGATTTTTTAAAAGAAAGTAAATGCATTTTTAATAAAACTTAGAATAAACTTTAATCAAATATACCTTTTTTACACTTTTTTTTCTAAAGTAAGTTAAACGTAACAGCTGATAACTGACAGAAGAAAGAATGCAATTACTCATAAAGTCATAAGCTGTGAAAAAATTTGTCAACGCCGACTATATGAAAAATCCGCAATTACTTTTTGGGCAACCCAATATAATTATTTATGCCGATCTAAAGATGTCCGTCCATCTCTCTACAGAAAGCACACTATACTTGTCTACATTAAACTTTGCACAAATGCTTAATGAAGTTCAGTTGGGATTCTAAATGGGGCCAAATCGGTTCTTGATTGGATATAACTGCAATATAAACCAATCACCGCTTAGCATATCCACCTTTGACGCTAAACCCGGCGAGAACACTAGAAAAAAATGTTCAGCGGTGGTTATCCCCTTCTAGTGCTACCGACACTCCCACAAAACCCATGTGGTTGGGGCGCTGGGCCAGTAACCCGCCCTCGGAAAACTATGAGAACTACTACGAGAAACAAAAGAATAGTAAAAACGGATCCCCGCAACGTTGACGACCCACGCAAACGTAAAAAGGACCTTGATTTGCGGATCTACAAAGCCTCCTCTCGGAAGCCTTCTCCAAGAAACCCAAGGTACGACCAAGAGCGTCGAGATGCTACTCAAGCTAAGAATGCGGCATATAAAGCAACCCTGCAATCAGTAGCAACGCGCCAGATGAAGTAGAGGTATCGGGAGAAAAGGAGAGAGGAGAAACGTCTATTCCGCAGAAAGAAAAAGGAAATGGAAAGACATGGGTGGGAGCGAATTGAGATGTACGGAAGTCAGAATGCAGTCCGGAAATTCCACGATGCCAAAGAATTAAACATCAAACCGATGGCTTTGGTGCAGTTTCATCCTCCTGCAGAGACAAAGAAGGAAATCTGGTAACTGACACAGACAACACGCTGAGGATATGGAAAGAACATTTTACCCAACTGCTAGTGTCCAACGTTAAAGGCGAAGAGGATACCGCAGAACCAATCCCTGATGATGGTATAGAATGTTTACCTCCTAGTCAGAATGAGGTCCAAGTAGCAGTGACCCCACTAAAGAACAACAAGGCAGCAGGAGCCGATGGGTTACCCGCTGAACTATTTAAGACCGCAGGCGACACGCTGATAAGGCGTATGCATCAGCTTATCTGCGCAATCTGGCTAGCATACTATGTCCCGTACACAAGAAAGAAGACAAGACGGAATGTGCCAACTACAGAGGAATAAGTCTCCTCCGCATCGCATGCAAGATACTCTCGAGCGTACTGTGTGAAAGATTTAAACCTAAAGTCAATGAGATAATTGGGCCCTATCAATACGGCTTTAGACCTGGTAAATTCACCTTGGACCAGATATTCACACTGAGCCAAATCCTGGAAAAGACCCGAGAAGGACAAATCAACACCTACCATCTCTTTGTTGACTACAAAGCCGCCTTCGATACTCCTTTACAGTCAAAGGTATTTCAAGCCATGTCTGAGTTTGGTATCCCTGCAAAATTGATAGGACTCTGCAGGATGACACTTGCTGATAAGCGTTCCTCAGTAAGAATAGGAAAGAATATCTCCGAACCATTTAAAACCGAACGAGGTTTCAGACAAGGAGGCAGCCTATCGTGTGATCTCTTTAATATCCTGTTGGAGAAGATTATACGAGATGCAGATGTGAATAGGTATGGCAAACTAATCACAAGAGAACACATGCTACTCGCCTATGCCGACGACATCGATATCATAGGTCGGCCACCGGAAGTAGTAACTGTAGCCTTTAAAAGAATCGAAAGAGAGTCAGTGAAAAAGGGTCTGGCAGTAAATGGAGATAAGACGAAATGGATGGTATCAACTCCCAAAAAGCCTTGCACAACCGAGCAGATAAAGAAAATGAAAAAAGTTAGGAACCACAACTTTGAGACAGTCAGTAACTTTATCTATCCAGTTTTAAGATTAAGCGAAGAATAATACTGGCAAACAGATGTTACTTTGGACTAAGTAAGCAGTTTAGAAACAAGGCCACCTCTCGACTGACGAAGATTACACTATACAAGATACTGATACTACCCGTGCTGTTATATGGTTCTGAAGCATGGGTACTTACGAAAGCAGATGAGGCAGTGCCTGGAGTATTTGAGAGAAAGATTCTTCGTAAAATGTGCCACGAGCTGTATGAGCTGTCTGACGACGATAGCATAGTTACACGTATCAAAATACAACGGCTGCGTTGGCTTGGTCATGTTGTCAGAATGGATGAAGAAGCCCCATCAAAGAAGTCTTTTAAGGCAAACACTGTGGTACACGCTAAACGGGAAGACCAAAAGCCCGATGAAAAGATCAAGTTTTGGGTGACACCTCGAAACTTGGTGTCAGAGATTTTAGAATGAGCGCGGAAGATCGAATCGCTTGGAACGCTATTCTACGTTCGGCTAGTGGAAGAAATATTCTGTCATAGCCAATTAAAGTAAAGTAAGTAAGTAAGTGCTACCGACACTTGTGAGATATTTACTTTCGGTAATCAGCCGTGTAAACTTCTCTATTAAAGTGGCGGGGCTCTGGGCAAGCCGTACGGACTCGGCAAAAAAAGAGGCCCCTTATCATTGAGCTTAAACTTGTATCGAACAGCACTGCTTGATATGACAGAAGTATCCACGGTGTTCCTTAATAAAATGTTCAAAAGCAAATTTGGAGTATTGACTCAATTGACTTCTTTTTCTGGTTTAAAATTTGAATGTGGTGTTCCACTAAGTCTTTGCATAGCCATTGTAAGTACGATTTGAATTAGTTTATAACCTGATATAGTTTAGTCTGGGGACATTACACCAGATGTTTACTTCGGTGGTTCGGCAGGTTCTCACCTATGGATGATGCTCTGGTAGGTCATAAGGCTCTAAACAGCTGTGTAGTGTGCAGGATGATCAAGATGGTACATAGTACCGCAGCACGATGTTTGCTGTAGCGGTTTGCACCTTTGAATGTTTGGTTTGGCATTAGGCGCTGAGCTGCTGTGCATGTGAGCCGCAGCATGGTCAGGAAGGCACAGGTTACCGCTGCAGTACTGATATATGGTACAAAGAGGAATGCTTCGTCATAGATGCTGAATGACATGCTCGATCGTATACCCTTAGCCCGTAGCCCTTAGGCTGAAGGAATCGGAAATTTTACAATACTCAAACTCCGTTCTATTCTAATGGGGGCTGACAAATGCGACATATTGTACAATAGAAGTCATTCCTTGTTGAAAGCAAGGCGTCGTTTTTTCGGAAGAGAACATATGGACGAGGTATACTCCGGCTTTTCAGAACCTTCTTTATATACGGATGGATCTAAATTGGCTGGGGGCACCGGTGCAGGAGTTAGATTGAGCTCCTTTGAATAAAGGATTCATATAGGCTTCTGGACACGTGTTACGTATTGCAGACAGAGGTCTTCGTGATACCGAATGCACTGTAGCCGATGACAATTCAGGAGTGGATGCATGATCGGAATCTCACGATATGGTTGCCCAAAAAAGTAATTGCGGATTTTTCATACAGTCGGCGTTGACAAATTTTTTCACAGCTTGTGACTCTGTATTTGCATTCTTTCTTCTGTCAGTTATCAGCTGTTACTTTAAGCTTGCTTTAGAAAAAAAGTTGGAAAAAAGTATATTTGATTTAAGTTTATTCTAAGTTTTATTAAAAATGCATTTCTTTTAAAAATCCGCATTTACTTTTTGGGCAACCCAATACATATATGTAGGGTGGTTTTTTAAGAGCTATAGGAAAGTTTTTCACAAAAGAAATTCTGTGCTACTTACAAAATCGTTAATTGCTTTCCATACCACTCTCCTAAGTTGGTTGTATGGTCGTGGAGAAATGGGAGGTCTTCCACAGGGAGGAGAAGGAGGAAGGAGGAGAGTTCCTTCTTGGTTTTGTTAGTTTAAGGCTTACATCATTTGTGTGCTTTGCGCCCCCGGGGAGTGTGGATACTTCCAACGAGCTTTTTGATGTTATCAATACATTCTGCTGACGCAAAGTGCAGCTTTAAGATGTCCCCTCTATACTCGCACCTCATAATCTGTATGAGTGGACCACTTTCAGAATTCAACATATGATTGAAAACTCATTCCATTACCAAACGCATCACTAGGCACCGTTGATCTGGTGTAATCCAAACTGATGCACTGACGATATCGATGACTGCATAAGTCATCTTAACTCTGTTGTGCTTCCTTGTCACTCGGACGTAAGAAGGCGGCTCATTACCTTTTTCAACGACCATCTTCTCCTGCCGTGATGGCAGTGGGGACCTTTTGGAAGTCACAATGTCAATTGTCAATGTCAATTCTATTCCTTCCAGCATCCTGCACTTTCGCCCGATTGCGTTGTCGGTGCATATTCCTCTGTCTTCTTCGTCGTGTCCCATATCGTTTTCTCGGTTCTCTCGGTTAGAGCAAAGCCTTCGCTAACTACAGCCGTCATCTCCCGATTCGGCTGCAATGATTGTTTCATTAACACTGTCGCTGTCTGAATCTAAATGGGAAACACCACCTTTACTTAAAAGCTGGGGATGTGCTGCTCATCCCTCTGGTTTATTCGTCTTTTCCTCAATTGCTAGTCTGATGATGCTCTTGACTACAGGTGCCAAGGCAACTACGTCTATAGGAGGGGCGTACAACATGCTATGGCCTGATGATAACACCGCAGCTGTTGGGTCTTCGGAGTCCGTTTTAAGCCTACTCCATAAGCCTTTAAAAATTTGTTTGTGTGTCCAAGATACGGATATTTTTCTTTTCACCTAACTTATTTGTTTGAGTGAAAAATGCAACATTTTTTGTTAAAAATTTTATAAATTAAAATTTTTTCTAAATATATTATAATAAATAGAGTTCTAAATATAGTTTTCCAGTTAATTTTGTGTATTTTTGTGCAATATATTGACATGGCTTAGCAATAACATTTTCTGGCAATTAATCACCAAGTGTTTTAGTCATCACCCTCTTGGCGGCCACACCAATATGCACCAAGTCTGACTCTGGGGATTTGTTAAGAGGGCCATTTATCTTCAACGACGAACCTCTTGTGACAGTTCGACAAGACTTAAACCTCATGGCATTTACTATTCCCCCTTTTTCCAAAAGCAAGAGCCAACGAGAAAAAAAATTTAGCAGACCAACGCTATCAGAACTTGCCTCAACACCATCAAAGTGTGGGTAGCCTTTTTTCAACGCCACTAACAAAATGGTAAGATTTTCCACCGCAACACTTGCCATTTAGAATGAAAAGGACACCTCGAGTCAAAAGAACCCAAACACAATATAAGGTGGCGCTGCGACATTTACTGGGGGGTGAAGTAGGGATAAGGTTGGTTTATGTGTTTTTTGAAGCTACCAAAAACCACATTTTCGATTACGACTGTCGTGGATCTTATCCGAAATCATCGATACATTTCGCCAACTCCGTATCCTTACCAAAATAAGGCAGCCTTCATAGCTGTTCAAGCAAATTGTAATGGGAGCAAGATGAAGAAACAAGAAAACTAAATAAATAACATGAATTACCGAAAAACAAAACAAAGAGACGCAGCACATTTATACGAAATGACTGAATACACGTTGAGAAATTAAAAGGAATCAAAGCAAGTGGTCATTGTTGGACATTGTCTGTGAAAACAACTTCAATTCTAAGCCAAAACTGCACACATAGAAAAAGTCTGCTTATAAGTATCAAAAACACTGTCTGCCAACTGATCGTAGTCAATTTTGCTGCTATTTCAACAATAGTTTTGCTGCTGCAGCAAAACGTTTGCCATTTCACAATAGCAGGCTGATTGCTGAAAATTTTGTTGTTTACTAAAAATTGTTACATGACAAATTACATTTGCCCGTACAAGTACGAGGGATGACGAACAAATATTTATTCGCCATACCTCGCTTGCTCACCCCTCGTCTACTCAGAACTCGTTTTATCTACTAAACATTACATACATGCGTATGCACTCATTTAGCCGTCAGTTAGCATTTGCCTACACGTAGATTTTACTCCTTCTTCGTCTACATACGATTCGTTCCACCGAACACAAACATTTCCTCGTTTTCTTACGACTCGTTCTACAAAACGAACATGCCTCGCATATACTCGTTGTCTGCATATGAATGGTTCTGCCGAACAGATATGCCTCGTAGTTCTACCGAACGAACATACCTCGTGTGTACATGCTTATGACTACTCCCTCTCTAAAAAACTAAATGGACATTCCATTAAGAAACAGGGGATACTTCTCTCATATCTCATATCTATTGTACTTGTCATTAATAGTACCCATGGATATCATTGAGTGTTGATACGATATTGGGTGTTTATTTTATTGCTTGTATTTTTCCAATGTTCGAAATAATTCACATTCAATTCATGTGCGTTTATGATCTTAAGGTTGGGTCATTGCTGCCATCAAGGTGAACTCTCTGAGAAAGACTGGCCAAAGTAGATAAGTGGCAGTGTCCGTAATTGAAACAGCTTGTCTTAATATAGTTCCAGGTGTTTGCCCAGCGATTCGTTCGCATCCGAACCTAGTTGGCTTGAGCGATTCGTTCGCATGCGCACGAAGCTTCCATTCGCACTTAGCTTGCATTCGCACTTAGCTTGCATTCGCACTTAGCTTGCATTCGCACTTAGCTTGCATTCGCACTTAGCTTGCATCCGCGATTCGTTCGCATCCGCGCATAGCTTGCATCCGCGCCTAGCTCGCATCAGCGTCTTGTTCGTATTCTTGCCCAGCTCGCATCCGCGCATAGCTCGCATCCACGCTTTGCTCGCATCCACGACTCGTTCGCAACCACGACCCGTTCGCATCCACAATTCCTTTGCATCCGCGATTCCTTCAATTCCTCATTTGGTTCGCATTCGCGATTCGTTTGCATCAGCGATATCTGTGCTTCCGCGATTCGTTCACATTCGCGTAAAGCTTCCATCCGCAATCCGTTCGCATCCTTAGATAGCATAGTCGGACGTTAATAGCTTGTTGTTCCGATATAAAGAAGTCCCCCTGCCAGAGATCTATTCATCCTGTAGAGCATGTAGTGGTGATACCTAATCCCCGCCATAGGATTCTTGAGCCCTGACAAGCCGCAATTTTTGCCCGATTTGGCTGAACTTTTGCATGTATTGTTCCATTATGACTTTCAACAACTGTGCAAAGTACGGTCTGAATCGGTCTATAACCTGATATAGCTACCCTATAAACCGATCTCCCGATTTTACTTCTTGAACCCCCACAAGCCGCAATTTAAGTCCGATGTGGCTGAAATTTTGCATTTTGTGTTCCGTTATGACTTCCAAGAACTGTGCCACGTACGGTCGGAATCGGTTTATAATACGATATAGCTCCCATATAAACCGACCTCCCGATTTGACGTCTTGAGCCGTGATTTTTGTCTGATTTGGCTGAAATTTTATAGACAGACAACAAAATTTATTATGCATAAATTTTTAGCAGAATCCTTGGTGGTGGGTTCCCAAGATTCGGCCCGGCCAAGCGCAACTGCCTTTCCCTACCACTAAACCAGAGAACGCCGTCACCGCGTCCGCGACACAAAAATTGTCCATTAACAATGCGCCGGCGATCCATACCATTGACCGCACTGACAACTGACGACCAATCCCGATCAGTTATAAATCGACTGTCGTAGGTAACCGCACCGACGAAAAGCACCAACGGAGGGGCCGAGAACTTGGGAGGGCCTCACCGTCGAAACTATAGTAGCCGAGACCACATTAACAGACTCCAACTCACCCATCCTTCAGGAGGCGCTTCTACAACCGAACGATCGCAAACAAGAGCCGAAGGCGATAACCTACTCACCCCTCGCCTCCGATACATAACACAAGTCGATTATAACATAATTGGCAACCGTCGACTATAATTAACTTGTGTTATAACTTAAGGTTTGTGGGTCCTTAAGTTGACCCTGAACACGACTGAACTTACCTCAGCCAAGTATGAACCGACTGTTTCGGTTCATACTTAGCATGGATGCTGGAAGTTATAACACAAGTCTATGCGCCATAGTTCAACCAAATTGCATTCAAATTGTGTCTCCCAGGGGCTCAAGAAGCCAAATCGCGGGATCGGTTTACATGACTATATCCAAATCTGAACCGATATGACACATTTGTAATCTCGAATAGGTCATTCGAGATTACATCAATAAGAAGTATCTGAGCAAAATTTCAAGCGTCTACGAGTTCGATTACTATCGTGATATCGACAGACGGACGGACGGACATGGCTAGATCAACTCGAGACGATCCAGAACATATATACTTTATGGAGTCTTAGACGAATATTTCGAGGTGTTACAAACGGAATGACTAGATTAGTATACCCCCATCCTATGGTGGTGGGTATAAAAAGTCAGCTGAAAATAGTGAACACTTTTTCTTCATTTTCGCCTAAGCAGTAATTTATATTCAATATTTTATCAGACTTTGGCTAAGATATATAGTTTCCTTTTACGATTTCCAACAACCGTGCCAAGTACGGTCCAAATCGGTCTATATCCTGATAATGTTTCCCTATAAACCGATCTCACGGTTTGACATTTTAAGCCCCTGGAAGACGCAGGGGCTGACATTTTGCATAGAGCGTTTTGTTATGACTTTCAACAAAAACGCTCTTTGTCTGACTTTCCAGAGTTTTGGTAAAATGCTGTTGTTTCAGAAAATTGTCTGCATCTGTATATCTTCTTCTTAACTCTCAATTTTTCTTAGCGTATAACAACCTAATCAAGCTGTGAGAAAAACAATACCTCCATATCGACTGTATTTAAACGCAAGAATGTTTCCACCTCCCCCAAAAAAAAAAAAAAAAGAAATTGAAGATTTTTATCTTTGACGCATGCATACACCAACATCTTATTCCGTTTAAGGAGTCAAACAGACAGCGAGCCAGCCCTCAAAGCCTCCCAGGGCAACCCCCACTACTATACCTTCCAAACGCTTTCCTCTTAGATGAGGTGATAGAAGGAGGTGTGGCTGCTATTATGCCTTGGCGTTGGAACAATTTCGCATTACCATGTACCATGGAGAGGGGAAAAACTACAAGGAAAGCGAAAACACCAAAAAACAAATGAACGGAAGTCGTTTAAAAGTACAAACGGACATTATTTATGATCTCAAACCACGACACCATGTCCACAGCATAGTTCGATGGAAATCGATAAAGACAAAGTTTCAATACCAATATATTCCCGCATTCACTTGTAGATTGGCAAGACATGAAGGCATAAAATGGGAAGTGGGCTTCTTAGTCAGTGACTGATTTTGGGGAACACTACACCGAAAGCAATGGAAACAAGTAGAAACGATTTTTTAAGGGCTCATGTTTACTTTATGTACAAAATTTCAGCCAAATCAAAATTGTAGCATTTGCGGCTTCCAGAGGCTCAAGATGTCAAAATGGAAGATCGATTTAAATGGGACCTGTTTTAGTTTACAGACCGATTTGGACAATACCTACCACGGATGTTGGTACTCATAAGAAGATCCTCCGTGAAAATTTCAGCAAAATTGAAAAACAATTTCGGTTTCTGTGGACTAAAGAAGTCAAATAGAAGGTCCATTTTATATGAGATATCGAAATATGAACCGATTTGACCCTTTCGCAATTCCTACATTAATAACAAGTCAAAACTAAATACTCCGTGCAAATTTTCGGCGAAATCGAATAACAATTGCGGCTCAAGAAGTCAAGAGAGGGAACATTCGATATTTTCGATAATTTGAATAATAAATATCGATAATATCGATACTATAGTTAATTTCCCATCACCTATATTTGAAAACGAAAATAAAAAGCAAATATCCGGAGATCAAGATCAAATAAAACCAAGGTTAATAAAGTCAGCTGGAAGTGATGAATAAAATCATTATACAAAATGTTAGTCTAATCGGATGAAAATTGCGCCCTCTATAGGCGCAATATATCATAAAGGATACATTCAGTATCGGATTGCTTAGTTTTGTTTATGTTTGCAAAAAAAAATTAACTTTTGCGATAGTATCCACCGGAAAGATATCAATCGATATTCAGTCAAAGAAACTATCGATATTTATATCGATAGTGCCATCGATATTTTGCCAGCTTTAATATTTACTTGTTGGACCTGTGCGTTTTGCTACTTCTTGAAATAAATTTTTAACGGTTTTTTACAGAAAACCCGCCGGTCCCGACAGAATATCGGCCGAGGTCATCAGGCAAATAGCTGAAAACAGACTGGAATTTCTTCTGAGAATGTTTAACTAGAGCTGGCAAAATATCGATGGCGCTATCGATATTTAAGTTTTTGGCTGAAAATCGATTGATAGATTTGCTATCGAAACTATAGGCAAAGTTACACTATTTGAAAAATTGGAAAATAAAAATAGCGATCATATCGTGAATCATCACACATTTTGCAATCGTTCTTTTTGTTGAATTCGAATCGGCCCATAATCTGATATAGCTTTTTTTATTCTATATAAACATATATCCTGATTTTTAGTTCCCATTTTCATTAAAAGAATAGGTGGAAAGAAATAAACGATAATATCAATACTATCGATATTTATTATTATTAATATCGAAAGTATCGAATGTTGCAAATATCGATAGATTGCTAGCTCTATGTTTAACCGGTATTTACTTGAAGATGTTTTTCAGGAGGTATGAAAGAGACAAAAGCTGGTGCTTATAAGCAAGGTCAAAGGTGCTCCCACATCCCCAAAATCATACGTTTTGCTACTTCTTAAAATGGATTTCTTACGATTTTTATACCCTCCACCACTAGAGGAGCTAAGGAATACACAGCCTCCATAGCAAAAAAACCGCCGGTCACGGTACCGGTAGAGGTCAACTGATAAATAGCTGAAAACAGACCGGAATTTCTTCTGAGAATGTTTAATTGGTGCCTATTAAAAGGCGTTTCTACGGAGAGACAAAAGCTGCTGCTCATAAGTAAGGGCATAGGTGATCCCACATCCCCATACAGGCCACTCTGTATTCTGGATGCGGCCGGCAATCTTTTGGAGCGATTTCTAAACCACAGCTCCAGGAAGACATCATTGAGGGAGTAGGTGGACTCTCAATGAGACAACATGCAGGGCAGGAATGTCTACGAGCGGAGCCAGTATCGGTGGATAAGTAAAGGAACCACCACTCTAGGCTGATTGTCCTATTGGTCAAACTAAATGAGAATGGTGCATTCAAAAGCCTCTGATAGTAATATGCCGGCGTTTCTGATGGGAAAAATGAGAAGTTACTTGCACAACAGGGTTAGGTTAGCTAGGTTAGGTTTAAGTGGCAGTTTGCCATCAGACTTACTCAGACGTTTTCGTCCATTGTGATATCACAGGAACAGAAGAAGGAAGATGCCTTCTAGTTCCTACCGCTGAACCAACCAGATCGCTTTAAAAAGCCCAACAACTTGCGAATGTTCACATTCGCTCAATCAGACAGGTTCTCAAAGAAATGAGAACCTAAAGTGGAACTCCTTCCGACTGCTAATGCGGGACACACACACAAAAGGTGTTATATAGTCATCTTCTTCTTCGATGTCCTTAGAGCTTCTGCAAAAGTCGTTGCTGGAAATCTTCAGTCTGTCAGCATGTTTATGTGTTATGACGGACACAATGACTGAGACGTCTGTTCTAGCCAGTGACAGCAAAGCGGTAGACTTCGGTGCATAACAGGGTACTTATCAATAACTCTTAGGATGGGACGAGTGAATATGAGGTCACGTCAGGAGCGGCGCAAAGCTCCATACTTGGACCGGAACTTTTTAGAATGGCAGTTATGTGGGAATACAGCGATTAGAAATGCCAGACGGAGCATTTCTAGTAGGATATGCTGAAAACATCGCTGCAGCCATCAAGGCAAGGGACATGGAAGGGGCAGAATGCAAACTATAGCAGGTGATACTAAGAGAAAAGGACTGGCTGGAATCCCACGGCTTGCAAAAGATGGAGCTCCCACTCCTAACGAGAAAAAATATTCCAGTAGAAGTGGATATGCGCTTAGGCGACATACTGGTGAAGACCAAGAGATCGGTCAATTATTGAGGGATTCGACTGCAAAGAATGCTGACCAATACAGATCAAATCCGGCACGCAACAACATAGGCCTCGAGGATAACGCCACAATTCAGTCAACTTATGGCAAACATAAGTGGGCCTCTCCCCAGCCGGTGCAGACTCTTAATGGAGACATGCAATAGCATCCACCTCTTTGAAAGCGAAATATGGGGCCAGACAATGCAGACAGCATGCCAAGCGAAATCCCTGCCATCGGTCGGAGGAAGGCAGCTCTGAGGATCACATCATCTTACCAGAGAATAGCGGAGCCCGCAGCGCTTCCAATATCGGGAAAAGTTCCGATAGAGTTACAGGCCATGGAGCGCGCTAGGTTCCACACCGCGAGGTGCAACACCCAGAGAGGACAAGGTGATGTTCCAACGGATCTATCACGGGCCATACGAGAGGAGACTATCAACAGATGGCAGCAAAGGTGGACAAATGAGAATCGGGCTACGTGGACGTGACGACTTATCCCCATGTACAGATGTGAATAGATAGGAACTACGTTATATACATGTTAACAGGCCATGACTTCCTATCGACAGATGGCAGCAAAGGTGGACAAATGAGAATCGGGTTACGTGGACCCCACGACCCCCATGTACGGATGTGGATAGATGGGAACTACGGTTACACAGATGTTGACAGGCCATGGATACTTCCCATCCTGAACTGCAAATGTTTTGATATAGCTGCCATAAAAACCCTCAATTATTATTCGATTTTGCTAAAATTTTGCACGAAGAGTTTTGTTTCGACTTCCTAGATCCTCACTTAGCATTATCCAGAATCTTTCGTCTCCTGTTCCTGTGGTATAACAGTGGACGAAAATGTCTACGTGAGTCTGATGGCAGTCTATCAAGAACGTGTAAAATGCGATCCATAGTTGAGGGTATATAAGATTCGACCCGGCCGAACATAACGCGCTTTTACTGGTTTTAAAAAAAATTTTATCTGCGATTATCGATAATCGCAACATATTTTCGATTGTTTTAAGAGTTTTAAGAATAAATATCGATAGTATCGATATAACCATTAATTCCCTATCACTTATATTTCAAACGAAAACGAGAAGGAGCAGTCAGGAAATCGATTTATATAGAAGCAAAATCAATGCACAGACCAAATGAAACCAAAGTTAATAAAGTCAGTTGGAGTCATGAGAGAAATCATTGTACAAAATGTTAGCCTAGTCGGATGAAAGTTGCGCCCTCTATAAACGAAATGCATCTTAAAGGATACATTCAGTGTCGGATTGCTTATATTTGTTTAGTTTTGCAAAAAATTTAACTTTTGCGACAGTATCCATCGGAAAAATATATATCGATATTCCGTCAAAAAATTAAATATCGATAGTACCATCGATATTTTTGCCAGCTCTAGGGTTGAGCCGCTGCAAACACTTGAGCACAAATTTGAATATCAGATTTGTTCTCCACTTTACATGACTTTCAATCCACCGTAGCGCAAAGGTTAGCATGTTAGCCTATTACACTGAAAGCCTCGGTACGAATCCTGGCGCGAACATAATTATCCCCTTTTTATGCTGCCGACATGCATAGAAGTCATGTTAAAACTTATTTCCAAAGGGTTGTCGTACTGCGGCCCGCTGTTCGGACTCGGCTATAAAAAGGAGCTACCATTTCATTCAGCTTAAATTTGAATCGGACAGCACTCACTAATATATATGAAAACTTTGCCCATGCTTCTTAATGGAATGTTTATGGACAAAATATGCCATGGGATTGGTTGGTATTGGTATTTTGTACGAATGATGTTCATAACGGTCGGTACAAGAAATTGACACCGCATGTTTACAAAATCATTCACAAGTTGTCAATGTTTTCAACAAAGCCTGTTTATAATAAGGACCATAATGGCGCCTTATTATGCAACGTCTTTTATTCTTCGCGTGAACGGAAAAAACCAAACAAATCACTTTGACTTTTATATACGTAAACGAGTTTCGTTTTTATTTTAGATACAATAATTATATACTAAGACTAAAATAAGAGGTTTTTAAATAGTCTAAAATCTATGTGTAAATCCCATACCCGCACCAAAATCCTTTTGTCCACGATAGGGACCCGCAATATGTTGACTACCAAAGGCATTCAGACCAAATGACGATGCCTGATTGGGGGAAGTCCAAAGATTTGCACTTGCATTTGCTTGCACTCTGGATATGCCAAATTTGGGAATTTTGGTTAACTCCAAACTGGCCGAATGACCTTGGACATGGTTCCAGGAAGCATTGGCGCCCACCGAATCATATTTAAGGCCATTTGGTTGTACAGTGCGACCATGAAAGGCATTCAAATCCAAATTGTGATTGTCATTGTTGAAAGCATTGATGCGTAGATTTTCTGCCACTAGCTTATTGCCACCATGGGTATTGGCATGTTGAATTCCTAGACCATGGCCGTTTCTAAAAAGCCGATTATGTAAGAAATGTTTTTAAGGATACTATTATCATATTTTATACTTACGAACTCAATTCCGCCATGGCTCCTGTGGTTATGGGCCCATGTTTATCATTGCCTTTGGCAAAGACTCCCACGCCTGCACCTAAATTTTCATTTCCCACTTTGGCTATACCCTTGACATCAATGTCATGACCACCTTTGTGATTCTCGGAAGCAGTTCCACCAATATCTACTGAAGCCATTTTTGTGATCTTTTGAAAGTTTTTGATATGGAAGATTAGAAATCTTTACACTTTTTTTATGTGGTGTTTGCTTATGCTCCCGATGAACGACTGTACATTCATAAGATTTTATACGAATGTTTTATACTTTAAATGCAGCTAATTGTAAATCACATATTCATTGTGGGCCATCATATGGCTACCACTCAACAATATTTGTAGTTTGAAGAAAAAAAAAATCACCAATTTTTCAATATGATTTTATTTATAAAATAGGGATCTACCTAAAAATTTACCACCCATTGCAAAGATAAAGCGAATGCACATTCTGTGAATCATAAAAGTAGAATGGCCTATATTACTTAATTATAAAATGTAATATACGGGCAATGACTTATTAAACTAAGAATAAAGTCTCAGTTCAGATCAAATGTTGTTGGGATTTACCGAATATATTGAACTTGTAGATCTTTTGTGATAGCATGATTAATAATCCACACAAATTCTATTAAAATAATTCCTACGGAACTCTTATATGGAACTAAAACTACGATATTTTAAAAAGGTTATAAATAATACCTTTGGAAGAAATTTTAGATTTTAGACTACTACTGGAAGTTCTCTGAAAATGTCATATAGGAAGATCGGTTTATATAGGAATTATATTGAAAAGTTCAGGACGTCTATAGAGAAAGTTTAGAGATGGACGATGGGTAAATAACCACAAGGTATTTACCCGGTAAATTGGGTAAATACCCATATATACCCAAAAGCTGGGTATCTATAATTTGCAGATATCTTGGGTATTAAAACATTTTCCAAACAATTTTTGATGATTTCGTATTCTTTGTATATATACCTGACCTTCCGATATAGAGTATTGAAACCATAAAACACCATATCAAAAGATCGGTCTACATGACAGCTATTCAAAAGAAAGGTGATGTAGACTATCAAAACCCAATGTTTCATAATTCTTCAATCGAATGTAAAAGGGTCCTTTTATAGGCTTACTACTCTATATTGGAAAATCGGTCTATATGGCAGGTATATCCAAATATGATCCGATCTGGACAATATTCAACAAAAAGGTGTAAAAGGATACCGATGCTCACTGTTTCAAATTTCATCGAAATCGGATGAAAAATGCTCCTTTTATATGATCAATACTCTTATATCGGGAGATATGCTATATGCAAATATGGTCCGTTCTGGAAAATATTCAACAAAAATGGGCAGAGGGGTACCGATGCTCACTGTTTCAAATTTCATCGAAATCGGATGAAAAATGCTCTTTTTATAGGATCAATACTCTATATCGGGAGATCAATCTATATGGCAGCTGTATGCAAATATGATCCGATCTGGACAATATTAAACAAAAATGTGTAGAGGGTTACCAAAACGTACTGTTTCAAAATCAAAAACTCGCACTGTTTCAAAATCGGATGAAAAATACGACTTTTATGGGCGCAATACTCTATATCAGGAGAAAAATTCTACTTTTATGGGATCAGTACACTATATCGGGAGATCGGTCTATATGACAGCTACATCCAAATATGGTCCGATCTGGAGTACATTTGACAGGAATGGGTAGGGGTATACCAGAACTCACTGTGCCGAATTTCATCGAATAAATAAACGTATCTTTTATGGCCCCACTATCCTATATCGGGATATCGGGCGGTCGGTCTATAGGGCAGCTATATCCAAATATTGTCCGATCTGGACCACATTTCAAAGAAATGGGTAGGAGTCTACCAGAACTCACTATGCCAAATTTCATCGATATCGGATGAAAATTTGCCAATTTATGGCTTCAAGACTTTATGCCTGAAAATCGGTCTACATAGCGGCTATATGTAACTAAATTCCTATTTTATGAGATCAGAAAGCCAGCTTTATATACAAAGAACACAAAATCATAAAAAATTGTTCGGAAAACGATTTCAAATAGCCAATGCTGCATACCAAGTAGCGGTTCTGAGTGGTTTTTATATACCAAGGTCAATTTTGGTTTCCGCTTCATCTCAACCGTGGTTACTTAACTTCTAAAAGTGCCACCTGGGGTAGCTATCTAAAGGTTAATTTTTTTTAAAGATCTATAGGAAAGTGTTTCAGGAAAAAAACACACTCAGAGATGGGTGCGCCGATTTAAGCAACATTTTGTATGCCGCCTTATGGTAACCCAGAAACACAAGAAACAGAAGTTGGTGTAATACTTTGGGATCAAATAACCTGGGGGGACGCCCCACCCAAAAACCCATGCAAACGGACATGTTCGCCGATTGCGACACTATGGATATCAAATGAAAGGTAATTAAGAGGAGAGTACAATTTGATATAAAAATTTGACACCAAGTGCCATAGGGTCGCCCCACCCCTAAAACAACATTCCAAAAATTGCATATATTGGGACAATATGGATATCAAATGAAAGGTAATTGGAGAGTACCTACTGGTATGAGCTTTGGGTCCAAGGTGTCTACGGGACCTCCCAATCCCAAAACCCCACAAACGGGCATGTATGGGCAAAATCACAAAATGGGTAACAAATAAAAGATATTGGGGAGTGGACCCTGAATCTGGTATACAATCTTAGAACGAAGAGTTTGAGACCGCCCATCCCATAAATACATTTTAATACTACATATAGGTACACCGGGACAATATGGGACTTAAAGGGGAGGTCTACGATAGTAGAGTACGTATCTGATCCCTGGACTCCACCCCTTTCCTCAATTTTCAAAAACCCCAGATGTCAGAGATAGCTGCAACGCCTTATGCCGCCTTATGGTAACCCAGAAATAAAAAATGGTATAAAACTTTGGGGTCAAATAACCTCGGTGGTCTGGGAGGACGTAGAATACGAAAATTATATACAAATTTGAGTCAATTCCCAGGGAGTCGCCCCTACCCAAAATTATGCTCCTAATGGACATGTATACCAAACGGGACAATATAATGGGATTCTAATGAAAGTTATTTGAGAGTTAAACACGAATATAAATCATTTTTAAATTTGGTCCATGTCAAAAGGGGCACAGTTTAAGCGGCCACTCCGACGGATGACTGAACACAACCACGAAGCAACAGGAATTAACAATGGGCAAACGCCGCAGCATCAATATAGGCAAGGCAGGTACCACGCCATGTCATACGCAGCTCAAAATTACTCGGTCGCGCCAGTACAGCAACGCCTCCTTATGGATACCTAGAGTGTATTCAGGCCTCCAATAAGACTTTTCGGGAAAAGGTGGCCAACCTTGCAAAAGTCCTCTCGTTTTCAAAGGGGCTACTGTAATCGCATACGGCCTCGCTAATCCCCATCGCGGGCATTCCGTCAGTAAATGTCTCCAGTACTCAGGTCTCTCACAGGCGCACAAATCAGTCGCAGACAGGTTCCTGTGATGATGATGCGAAGCATTAAAGAGCCGTGTCCCATCAGTATGAAACCCAGACTGATACTACCTGGCACACCGGGCCAAGGATCTGTTAGTTCAATGAGCGCCTAGAGAATAGGTATGACCGTTGCCCGTTCATGACACTGTACAGCTCACCAAGGGGGGAAGGTTCATCACAGGATTTTTTTTTAATCTGGGACTGCGAGGGTGAAACCCACTTGAATTTGGTTTTGTATAGTTTATTTCCTTGATGGGGTCTTAAAGCTAGACTGTTAGGATTTCAGTTCGGGAGTATGGTTGCTGAGGGGCTCGGTAGGTCTGTTTGCGAACGAGCAAACCCTAATACACGACTTGGCAATGGAGTTCGGCAGCCGGTGGGGGTAGGATGGCGCTAGTCCACTAGTTACGACTTGTCGTCGCGGTAGATGACTTGGGGACACATTAAGAGGCACACCCGAACACTCGGCACCGTTCGGAACTCCGTTGGTATGCAATGAGATTCGGACGCGAGGAGCAGATAATTGACAAGGAGGCACACCTCAATGCACGGCTCGATACACTGCTTTGTGGCTAGGAGACACATCCCAATACACGTCATTCTTGGGGTTAAACGTCGTTCACGACACGAGCAGGCAAAATACAAGATATTCGTGCACGGAAGCTAAAGAAGTCACACACAAAAAACGGTTCGTTTCGCGGTTTGGTGGCTGTACACGGCCTTGTACAGATTCATTGGGAATGTTTACACTAGGGCTATAATATGTGGTTTCGAGTACGGTGGCAAGTGAATCGCAAGGAGGCACACCCTATTTTATGACAAATACGCGGTTTGCTGGCTATAAACAACGCCCTAGTATTCGGCACTCCTCGGATTCACTGGGTGACGGCACAGGGAGGCGAGAGGAGGCACTCCTTTGCCATAAAGTGGGATTTCCAGCTCGTTGGCAAGTAAAGGGTGATTTTTTAAGACCTATAGAAAAGTTTTTCAAAAAAAAAACACATAAAATTCAGAAAAATGCGGTCCATTTAAATTTAAGTTTTGAAGATTATTTAATGCAAATGTTGGCCGTGACTGCGCCTCAAATGGTCCATGCGCTTAGGCATACTCTTTCCAGCATTTCGGCCGGTATCGCACGATTAAATCCTTCAATATTGTCTTCCAATGCGTCAATTGAAGCGGGCTTGTCTGTATAGACATGAGTTTTAACATAGACCAACAAAAAATAGTCTAAAGCCGTTAAAACCGCACGATCTAGACGGCCAATTGACCGGTCCCGAACGTGAAATAAAATGTTCACCGAACTCGCCTCTCAATAAGTCCATTGTTACGCGTGCTGTGTGGCATGTGGCACCGTCTTGTTAAAACCACATGTCATGTAAGTCAAGCTCTTGCTATTTTGGCAAACAAAAAGTTGGGTATCATCTCACGATAGCGCTCACCATTCACAGTTACGTCACGATTCGCATCATCTTTGAAGAAGTACGCACCAATGATGCCACCAGCCCATAAACAGCACCAAACTGGGACTTTTTCTGAGTGCATTGGTAGCTCTTGCAATGCTTCTGGCTGATCTTCACTCCAAAATCGACAATTCTGCTTATTTACCTAACCATTGAACCAAAAAAGAGCTTCGTCGATGAACACAAGGAGCGCGCGATGAACTTTCTTAATAGAGCACACATTTTGATAATAAAATTCAAAAATTTGCAAGCGTTTTTCGTTTGTAAGACGATTTAGGGTTAAATTATAGACCAAACTGAAGATGTTTGACAGTGAAACAAACACAAAACGCGTGTGAGCTATTTAAATCAGTGTTGCCACAATATGTGGGTTAGTGACTATTTCGAACACCTCGTACTCGGCACTCTTCAGATTCACTGGGTGTCGGTACTAGGAGGCGAGAGGAGGCATTCCGTTGCCAAAAACGGGATTTCGCGCTTGGTGGCAAGTGAGTGACAAGTAGGATTCATACGCTATTATAGATCCTCTTCAGATCCTCGCGGGGACGGAACGTGAAGCCGAAAGGGCACTCCGTTGGTGCACAAAAGGTTCGAACGTAATAGCGGATGAGTGTCAAGGAGGAGCACCCCAATGTACGGCCTGTTCACTCGCGATCACGAAGCTAAGAGCTAATAGGGCACTCTGTTTACACTTGGCACAGGGCGACGAATAGGCATACTCTGTTTTGTTTGAGGCAGTAAGGCACTCTTAGAGCAACTTTCCCCGAAAGTTGTAAACAACATAAACGGCCATTCTGTTGATATAAATCCTGAGACTCGAAGATCTCTTTCCCATATTTCTCTTGCGACCATGGTTATAGCACATACAGCTTCATATTTATTCGTTTATAGGTATGCAGTTTCAGCGGCATACCTATATGGAGTGTTTCATAGTAAGCCCCTAATTCCATACCTAACTCCATATCCGAGTTATCTGCAGAGGCTGACTTCTCATCCTCTTCAAACGCAGCATACGTCGCCCAATCTTCTTTTCTAGGAAAGCGAATCCAGAAGATCCAACGTTAATCGGTACCGGTGCCAGATAGTCTGAGACCTTCCACAGTCTACCCTTCGCATCCATAATGACCAGAATAGAACTATAGAATAGCCTCAGCGCAAACTTAGATGCATACTAAATACTAAATTTTCCATGAACATTCCACTAAGGAACAGAGGATACCTCTTCCTCACCCTCGGTGGTATACGCAATTTTTATAAATAAATTCATAAATTCCAATGATCTGATATATGTTTTGCATGATGAATGTTAAATTTTCGAGCACCTTTCATATACGACTCCTCTATGATCAACTCTGATATTCATTTGAGTTCCATATTACATTTGATTGTCATAAATTTTCTTTCGGGGGCTTGTCTACAGTTGATAATTCCAATTCAATGGAATAGAATGTCATAAAAGCACAATCAAGTTGAGGATAACAATACTTTCAGTATTATTTGAGGAAAAATATGTCATTGTATATGCATGATTCACAAAATGTTCAAAGAAGTCTATATATACATTGGTGCTTTTTTATAGCAACCTACGTATTGAGGTGGATCACCTAACATATAGCAGCAATGTTAAGGGGGATATACATCACCAAAGATATATTAACGGTTTGGTGAAATTTCTTTCTATGCACAGGTCATATAATACTCGACTTTAACACTTTTTTAGCAAATAAAAAAAAATGGGAATTACAAAAATATGAAATGAAAGTATAAAACATTTGTTTGAAACTTTTCAAAATGCAGTCGTTCATCATCTTGATAAGCAATCAGTCACTAAGCAAACAAACAGTGCAACGATTTCTTAGTTTCAATACTTGTACCATTAAAGTGTTTCAAAAATCCCAAATGGCTTCAGTTGATATGGGCGGTACTGCTTCTGAAAATCACAAAGGTGGTCATGACATTGATGTCAAGGGTATAGCCAAAGTGGGAAATGAAACTCTAGGAGCTGGCGTCGGAGTCTTTGCCAAGGGCAATGATAAACATGGGCCCATTACCACAGGAGCCATGGCTGAAATAAGTTCGTAAGTATAAAATATGATAATAGTTTCCTTAAAAACATTTCTTAAATATTCTGTTTTTTAGAAACGGTCATGGCCTAGGCATTCAACATGCCAATACGCATGGTGGCAATAAACTAGTGGCAGAAAATCTACGCATCAATGCTTTCAACAATGACAATCACAATTTGGATTTGAATGCCTTTCATGGTCGCACTGTACAACCAAATGGCCTTAAATATGATTCGGTGGGTGCCAATGCTTCCTGGAACCATGTCCAAGGTCATTCGGCCAGTTTGGAGTTAACCAAAATTCCCAAATTTGGCATATCAACAGTGCAAGCAAATGCTAGCGCAAATCTTTGGACTTCCCCCAATCAGGCATCGTCATTTGGTCTGAATGCCTTTGGTAGTCAACATATTGCGGGTCCCTATCGTGGACAAAAGGATTTTGGTGCGGGTATGGGATTTACACATAGATTCTAGAATATCTTTTAGCAAATAAAGTATTTTTTGTAGTAATACATAGTTAGAAATTATTAAAATATAATTTTGTACGTATAAAATAATAGCATACAATAAGCGCTAATAAGAAATGAAAATAAAATTATGAAAACATTTTATACATAAAATTTAAGCTGTTTGTTTGTGTTTGTTTACCATGGACTTAAAAAGTATATATTCAAACATCATAGGCTTGAACAAGCAAAAGCGTTCTGAGTTCAGCCGGGCAGAATCATAGGTACCCACCACCATGGATTCCGCTAAAAATGTTCCATTATTAACGTAGTTTGTACTTGAATTATTTTGGTCTCAAGAAGTTATATCAGGTTAGCGGTACTTATATTCATATTGACCGATTCGGATAAAACTTGGCACTGATGCTGTAAGCCATAAGATAGGGTTTTGTGACAAATATGGACTTCTAAGGGCTGAAGAAGTCAAATCCGGGGAGGCTACATCTGTTTATAGATCATAGATGACATGGATGTTGAAAGTCATAACACAAGTCTTTGTTCCAAATTTCAGACAAATCGGATGAAAATTGAAGCTTCTAAGGGCTCAAGAAGTCAAATTCAGGGATCGGGTTATATGGGGGCTTTATCTGCTTATTGACCGATTCGAAGCTTTTGTTCCAAATTTCAGTCAATCGTATGAAAATTAAGGCTCTGAACCGATTTCGAGCAAACTTCTTGGATAATGTGGTAGTCGTCGAGGAAAGCATTGTACAAAATTTTGGCAGATTGGTTAATAAATGCGATTGCAGTGGCTCTAGGAGCGAAAATCGGGCGATATTTATATATGAGAGCTATATCTAAATCTGAATCGATTTAAATGAAATTCAACAGCAATTTCGAAAATCATAAAAAATCCTTCCTGCCAAATTGTGATAGAATCTGTTAACAAATGACCATATTATTGCAGTATTAGTCCAAATCAGACGAACATATATTTGGAAGCGATATCCAAATCTAAACTGATTTTTTCCAAATTCAATAGGCTTCTTCTTTTGGCTAAACAAAAAGTCTGTGCCAAATTTGAAGAAGATTGGATGAAAATTGCGACCTGTACTTTGTTCACAAATTAACATGGATAGACAGACAGAGGGACATAGCTAAATGGAATCAGAAAGTGATTCTGTGTCGATTGGTATACATATCAATGGGTCTAGCTCTCTTTTCTTCTGGGTGTCACAAAGAAATGCACTAAGTTATAATACCCTGTACCACAGTAGTGGTGTAAGGTATAAATAGATCATTCATCCGTCCGTTCTTCTCTAGAAATCACGATAGCGGTTGAACGAATAAAAATATCCGCTTGAAATTTTGTATGGATATTTCTAATTTATGTAAATTCTATGGGATTACAATTGGGCCAAATCAGTTCAGATTTCGATTAAGCTCCCCATATAAAATGCTCCTTCGATTTGTGATTTTTCAGCCCCTAGAAGCAGGAATTGTTATCCGATTTTGCTGAAATTTTGCACGGTGTTTTGTTATTACTTCTTGTATCCGTGGTTAGTATGGTCTTAATAGAAGTATAAACTAATACAGCTCCTATATAATCCGATAACCCGATTTTAAAGACATTCAACCAGCGATCGATCCGTGGAGCGAATATAGATTCGGATCATTACCTTGTTGCAGGAAAGGTTTACACCTGTTTGAGTATGGCGAGAAAAGTACGATCTGACACTCCACGGAAGCTGGACATTGAAAAGCTGCAAACACAACAGATGGCAACGGCATACTCCACTCGACTGACCCAACTGCTAGATGAAAGCCCTCTTTGTTCCGATGATATAACGGCGCAGTGGAAAACTATTGCCCACTCCATGGATAGTGCCGCGAAATCCGTACTTGGGTATCAGAAGCCTTCCTCAAAAAACCCATGGTACGTCCAAGAGTGTCGAGATGCTACTGAAGCCAAGAATGCGGCATATGAATCAACCCTGCAATCAGTAGCAACACGCCGGATGAAGGAGAGAAAAGGAAAGAGGAGAAATGTCAATTCCAGATAGAAAAAGGAAATGGAATGACATGAGCGAATTGAGATGTACAGGAGTCAAAATGAAGTCTGGAATCTCTACTAAAGAATTAAACATCAAACAGATGGCTTTAGTGCATGCACATCCTCAAGCAGAGACAAAGAAGGAAATCTGGTAAATAGTGTGCTGGGGAAATGAAAATAACATTTTACCCAACTACTAGTGCCCGACTATGGCGGCGAAGAGGATACCGCAGAACCAATGCTTGATGATGGTATCAAATTTTTAACTCCTAGTCAGTATGAGGTCCAAGTAGCAGTAACTCGGCTGAAGAACAGCAAGGCAGCAGGAGCCGACGGGTTACCCGCTGTATTATTTAAGACCGGAGGCGACACGCTGATAAGATGTATGCATCAGTTTGTCTGCGCAATCTGGCTAGAAGAACGTATATTCGATTGGAACCTCAGCATACTATGTGCCGTAAACAAGAAAGGAGGCAAGACGGAATGTGTTCATATCTTCTCTAGTCCGACGTTGGCGGCGAAGATTATACCGCAGAACCAATTAATGATGATGGTATAGAATGTTGACTTCCTAGTCAGAATGAGGTCCAAGTAGCAGTGACCTGACTAAGGAACAACAAGGCAGCAGGAGCCGACGGGTTACGATATGAAGATGTGAATAAATATGGCACACTACTCACACGACAACACATGCTTGTCGCCTATACCGACATCGATATTATTGGTCGGTCACCGGAAGAAGCAATTGCAGCCTTTGAAAGTAGCAAAAGAGAATCAACTAAAATGGGTTTGGCAGTAAATGGAGATAAGACAAAGTGAATGATATCAACTCAAACAAAGCCCTTTAAACCCTACAACCTCGGCACTGCCGTAACCGAAAATATGACACCTGTTTTGAAAAAAACTAAGGATAATTTGGGCTAACAGATGATACTTTGGATTGAGCAAGCAGCTGAGGAGCTATGCCACCTCTCGACAGACGAAGTTTACATTATACAAGGCACTGATACTACCCGCACTGTTGTATGGCTCCAAAGCAGATGAGGCAATTCTTGAATTGATTGAGAGAAAAATCCTTCGTAAATTATATGGACCAGTTTGCGTAAATGGAGAATGTAGGCTTCGTATGAACCGCAAACTGTACGACGAGTTAAACGCATCAAAATACAACGGTTGCGTTGGCTAGAGCATGTTGTTAGAATGGATGAATAAGACCCAGCAAAGTCTTTTGAATGCGATCACGGTGGTACACGCAAACCGGGACGACCAAAAGCCAGTTGGAAACTTCAAGTGGTGGGAGACACCTCGAAACTTGGTATCAGAGATTTTAGAATTGAATTGACTTTAGAAAGATCGAGGCGCTTGGAACGCTATTCTAAGTTGGGCTAATGGGACACCGTTCATTGACTTACATATTGTACCGGGCGACATAAGCTTTTGGCCAGGACCTTCTCCAGTTCAAGAAGTAGCATATTCCTTCGTAACCAATCCCTACGGGAAATGGGATAGGTCGCAAACCTGTCATGGGATAGGTCCTCTGGTGATAGGGACCGGTCCCAGTTCTCGTCCCCTCACATGGAAAAAACCTATCATTTTTATAAGGGTTTGTCGCTCGAAATAATGAATTGCCACCATTCTAACACCGTAGGATAGGTCCTGGGACAGTTCGAAATGAATGAGTATACTTTGCAAGTATTTTACAGAGAGAGATAACATTAGTTAGCAAATTTATTCAACTATGAATCACAAGCTATGATAATTGTAATTTTTCGTTCCCTGTAGGGTATGTCCTGTGACAGGTAACTAATTATCCCGTTTGGGACCGGTATATTTGGGGCAATTGACGTCACATTTCCCGTAGGGATGATACACGCAAAAGCTACTAAGAAAGGCGTTTCCACTTAACAACAAACGAATATTGTGATTCATTTGTACATTCTTTTGCAATAAAAAGCAACTATTGAAAAATTGTTCTAATCCGTCTAACCATTCACATTGCCAAGTATAGAGCAACTCTCTGTTCCTTTTTGTATTGCTTTCTGATTAACATTTCTGAGGGTGGAGATTTAAAAGCGGGCTGCCACCACTTAGAGAACTCCCAAGCACGAGTACAAGGAGAAAAACAAACTTTTTTTTGTTAGAAAATCCAGGCAATACTTCAAATGGTATAAATACCCAACAATCTAATGATATCGATTGGTTTTTGCTGCTTTGTTTTATACAATCCCGCATCTATGCCAAATCTGCATTGGAAATTGGGTATTTGCGTAGATAACAAAGTAGGTATATGCTTCTTGGGGCCGGCCCAACTCACTCACCTCGAAGCAGACATAGACATTTGATTTTGATAATATCTTCAATAGGCACCCCTCGGTAATTTATGTGGTTAAATTAAAAATTTCTTTCGTTATCGTGGTCTTATGGGGAAATTGTTGATTTTGGTGTTTAGTTGAATTTTTTTTCTTTGTTTACTTCTTTGCTTTGCTGCATTGTCCGCAGTTGCTAATTGCGAAATCCGGCTAAAATGAGCACTTTCCAATTTCCATTCATAGAAATCATGTCATTACAGCCATTTTATCGCCCTAAACCACTTAACTGTCAGCAGTGCTGACAGCGGTCGATTTTATGTGACCACCTACTTGCCACCGCTATCATGGGTAGTCAAACGCTTACGTGGATTGAGGTTGTTGGGGATTTTTTGGGCTTCTGTTATTGTGACGACAGTTCTTTTGGTTTGTTTTTTTTTTTCAATTTAGCTTCAAGTCCTTATTTGTATTTGTATCGTCTTTCTTTTTTTTTTTTTTTGTTGGTCATCCTGAAATCCTTGTTGCCCATTTGTTCGTTTTTTTTTTTGTTTTTTTGTACTGTCTCGTGTTATGTGTCTTGGACTGCGTTTTCATTTTCTTGCTTGCTGTGCAAAAATGTTAATCTGTAATGAGGGTATTTTGGTATTTCGGTATTTTATGGCAGCATTTGTGGCAAGGATTTGTCCACTTTGCCATATCCTGCGTGTGGACATTGGCTAGTCTCTTAGTAATGTGGCAAATTTTTTTTATCACACTGACACTTGGTGTTGATTTTTACACTATGCTTTAAGACAGTGGTTTTAAAGACCAAATACATATATTTTTCATAAAAAAATTCAATAACATTTGAAATGCAAGGTTTAAATTTACCTTAAGTTTATGTGGGTAGCCCACCATCACGGTGAGTTCATTGGGAGGCTAATGTGGCTTAATGTAATAACCCAGAGATAAAAAATGTCTAGATGAGAAAGTTAAATTATGTAAGTTCCCATATTACACCCAAAGGCAAAATAGATAAGGTAAAAGTAGCAGTCTGAAATCCGACATACTAAGAGAATTTTTGTCCACTGTGACTCACGCCCCCATATATGTGCTCCATTCATATGAGAAACTCAAAAAATTAAAATTTTGCCCATGAAAATTCCACTAAGGAACAGGACCAAACTTCTTATATATCAATGAGTGCAGTCCGATTCAAGTTTAAGCTCAATGATAAGGGGCCTCCTTTTTATAGCCGAGCCCGAACGGCGTGCCGCAGTGCGACACCTCTTTGGAGAGAAGTTTTACATGGCATAGTACCTCACAAATGTTGCCAGCATTAGGAGGGGAAAACCACCGCTGATTTTTTTTTTTTTGTTTTTCCTGATGGTCTCGCCAGGATTCGCACCCAGGCGTTCAGCGTCATAGGCGGACATGCTAACCTCTACGCTACGGTGGCCTCCACACAATCGCACAAGAAACGCACAACCGTAAAAAAGCAGTAAAAAATATGCCGTGTGAGAACGGGTAATGATATCTCTTTCACAGTTGGAACGGTTAGAGCTGAGGTGTCGTATACAAAATCTCAGGGCCCTAGGTTGTTCGGACGGCTTTTGGATGCCAAATCCTTGTTTATGTTCCGATTTGCAACATTTTTTTGTTGGGTAGTGCTCAAAACTCCCTAAAAAAAATTGCTTTAGGTTTACATTATCTCGTCTTGTTTCGGGATAATTGACTAATTTTGTTTTTTTGCAATTTTGACCAAGACTTCTTTGTATTTTGCAATTAACGAAGACATTTGTTGTTCGATTATCATTTTTATGCATGATTTGTACTTGTGACAAAATTTACAACGGCATTGTCGCAAAAAATTTCCACATCTGATTATTCAGTTAAAAGTTATTCAATGTGCCTAGGACTTGCATATACTCCGAAAGCCTGGCAGGAGGCAAGGTTGGTATTTATACCCAAGCTCTGCAAGGCAAATTATGCGACACCAAAGGCCTACAGGCCTATAAGCCTTACGTCCTTTCTACTCAAAACCATGCAACGCATTGTGGATACCATGATATAAAGTAGGACATCCAGCTTATGTCGAGGGAAGGTCGGTGGAGACTGCCCTGCACGAGGTTGTGCACAAAATAGAGAATCCTTCGATGCCAAGATGTACACATTGGCAGTATACATTGCCATCGAGGACCGATGCTCTGATCCAATCCTTAGACTAGCAACGGGTGGACCGGGTCCTTTGAGAATGGATAGATAGGTTGTGCACAAAATAGAAGAATCCTTCGATGCCAAGATTGGCAGTATACATTGCCATCGAGGACCGATACTCTGATCTAATCCTTAGACCAGCAACGGGTGGATCGGAGAGAATGAGAGAATGGATACACCATATGCTAAGGAACAGGTGGATAAATTGTGGATCCCATGACATAAATACAAAGAAGAAAGTGGCACTATGGCACGGTACAGGGGGCATTTTATCGCCACTCCTATGGCGGACCACCATAAATAACCTATTACGGATGGTTTCACACACACTTAGGAGGAATTTGAACACGTCTGCTAGGCAGATGCGAGAAAATCATTAACTTTCATATCATATGTTCGTATTCTAATCTCGAATATCTTTCATTTGAATCCCATTTTGTACCGATCCGCCAAGGTGCCCGTTTTGAAGGGTTTTTAGAAGGGGCGTTCCCCCTTGATACTTCACCCCAAATTTTTCGGGAATACCATCCTGTATGTGGACTCGAGTCAGCGTCGGTAAACTTGCTCGACCATATAGACGATAACACGATATTGAGTGTATAAGAGACATAAGTAAAAACGGAGTTCTCATAGTCCTAAAATTCAACATCCTTCACCAAAATCTCCCTAGGAAATATAGTCATGAATATCCTACCACGATTCGATGCTATGTATTATCCAGAATGGAATTGTAGTCATACCAAACCTTACAGTAGCATGTCGAATTCCTTTAGCCTTAAAGTAGTGGCGCAGCTTCAAATATATACCACAATAGGCTGCACATTCTGTAAGACTTGGAAAGCTGTCTGGGCTTTGTGCTGGTCTGTCCATGTGCCCGTTTCGAAAGATTTTTGGCTGGGGCTTCCCCCTTTGATACGTAGGCTGAAATTTTTGGGGAATACCTCGTATATGAGAACTCGAGTCAGCGTCGGTAAATGTGCAAGTGCATAGGTGTTATCAGTTAAAACTCATCGTCCTCAAACACTATATCCGTCCCAAAACCTCTCGAGGAAAGCAAGTCCTGAAGTACGTATCTCGATTCGCTATATATTATGCAGCGTGGAACTGTAGTCGTACCAGTTCTCCGTTAGCATGTCCAGCTCTATTCGCCTTAGCGCAGCCATGGTGGCGCAACTTTGCATATATACTATTGGGTTGCCCAAAAATAATTGCGGATTTTTTAAAAGAAAATGCTTTTTTAATAAAACTTAGAATGAACTTTAATCAAATATACATTTTTTACACTTTTTTTCTAAAGCAAGCAAAAAGTAACAGCTGATAACTGACAGAAGAAAGAATGCAATTACAGAGTCACAAGCTGTGAAAAAATTTGTCAACGCCGACTATATGAAAAATCCGCAATTACTTTTTGGGCAACCCAATACAATAGGCTGCACATTCTGATTTTTCTCGAAATTCCTTCCCCCATTTGAGTGCACCATAAATCACTGCTGGTCTCACAATAGCTGCGTACATCTAGTAAATCATTCTCCAGTGGGGAGTAACCCATTTCAGTCAGAACACCCTCTTGCATGAGTAAAAGGCGCATGGCAAATTCGGCATCCTGGCGAGACCATCAAAAAAATTTTTTTCAGCGGTGGTTTTCCCCTCCTAATGCTGGCAACATTTGTGAGGTGCTATGCCATGTAAAACTTCTCTCCAAAGAGGTGTCGGAGGCCCCTTTTCATTGAGCTTAAAGCTTGAATCGGACTGCACTCATTGATATGTGAGAAGTTTGCCCCTGTTCCTTTGTGGAATGTTCATGGGCAAAATTTGCATTTACCTTTCGGCATATTTGTTCCAAGCTCCTATTTTTGGGATTGTGTTAAATCAAGGAATTAGCCGCATTCCATAACTGCGTAGTAATCTCATCCAGAGACGGGAGGAGTCTAAAATCCAGTATATTATACTACAAGAGAAAATCACAAATTTTAACATCAGGTTCGTAATCTACTCTCGAATACCTTCATTTAAGTCCCATATTGTACCGGTCGGTCCATGTGGCCGTTTTAAAGGGTTTAGGCGTTCCCCCTTTTATACACCTAAAATTTTTCGGCAATACCATCGTGCATGGGTACATCTAATAAGTTTTCCTCGGGTTTACTCATAACTTCCCTAAAAACATCCTCCCGCATAAGTAGAATCCGTACAGTACCTTTCCTTATATGTTCCGTATTCCTTTTTTCAGAACAGTGTCAAATCGAGGACCTCTAAAGAAAAGCACTAATTTTCATATCGGGTTCGTACTCTACTCTGGAATACCTTTCATGTAAGTCCCATTTTGTACTGATCGGTGCATATGCCCGATTTTAAGGGTTTTTGGCTGGAGCGTTCCACCTTGATAATTTACCCAAATTTGTCGGGAATACCATCGGGAACCCGAGTCATCCTCGGTAAACTTGTCCGGCAGTATGGGCGATAAACCGATATCGAGTGCGTAGGAGCCATCAGTAAATACTGTGGTTTCATCGTTCTTAAACACTACATCCGTCTTCAAAACTTCTCAAGAAAAGCTAAGCCCTATATATATCCAAAATGGAACTGTAGTCGTACCAGTCCTCTGTCAGTATGTCGAGATTATTTCGCCTCAACGCAGCTTCGAATATATACCACAATAGGTCGTATATGGGAACCCGAGTCATCCTCGGTAAACTTGTCCGGCAGTATGGGCGATAAACCGATTTCGAGTGCATAGGAGCCATCAGTAAATACTGTGGTTTCATCGACCTCAAAAACTACACCCGTCCCCAAAACTTGTCAAGAAAAGCTAAGCCCTATATATATCAAAAATGGAACTGTAGTCGTACCAGTCCTCTGTCAGTATGTCGAGGTCCTTTCGCCTTAACGCAGCTTCAAATATATACCACAATAGGTTGCACCTTCTGCATAACTTGCAAAGCTGCCTGAACGTTGAATCTTTCTGATTCCCATGCAGGCCAATCTAGGGACCTTCTTGAACTTCTTGATACGAGTCTTTTTATCCTCTTCCTTCCATCATTATAATACCCCATATAAAATTGCTGGTCTCACAATGGCTGAGTAGATTTATTAAATAATTTTCGGGTTTACTGTCCACTTCCTTCAGAAAACCCTCTTTAGGAGTAGAAGGCACACAGCACTTTTCGACTTATTTTTTCCATATTCCTTTTTTCAGGATCGGGTCAAATCGGGGACTTAGACGAATTCCATAACTGTGTCTAAAATCCAGTATCTTTTACCTCGAAAGGTACTAATTTTCATGTGAGATTCGTACTCTACTCTCAAATACTTTTCATTCAATTTGCATATTGTACTGATCGGTCTAGGTGCCCGTTTTAGGTGGGGCGTCCCCCCTAAAACTTCGCCCTAAAATTTAAATATACGATTTGTGTTTTTGTGCTCTAATGACTTCATTTGAGTCCCATATTGTACCGATCGGTTTAAGTGCCCGTGTTTAAGGGTTTTTGGGAGGGGGCGTTCCCCCTTGATACTTCACCCCAAATTGAAATATCAAATTTGTGTTTTTTAGCTCTCATGACTCATGACTTTGACTTTCTCTTCTAACCCACTGTGTTTGGCAGTGTTTTCTTTCGAAGTAAGACAATCATTTGTATATGCCTAGTGCTTTCCCCACATAACAAGAGTAGATTTGCCAGATACTAGGATGCATGATGGTCATGGTGAATGTTAATCCCACATGTATGAAAGTATACCCAAAACTAATGTTCTCCCACAGCAGGGACATGGGTTAGACATGGGTACGAAACTCCCATCATTTGAGTTGTGTGACAAAAATGACTATGGTGGTTGGTGTTGATGTCTGTTTGGAAAATGATAATGTTAATTCTCAACTTGAAAGAGCCATGAGTTATGATTTGGTCATTATGGTAGGCGGCAAACGGCCTTTTCGCAACAAAAAGCAAACAATTGTGTTTTTTGTGTTCTAAGCGCCAATTTGCTGTAGCATTGGTTTTTTCCCCATTGTCTTTGCTAGTTCTTGCCCACCTTAACATATCTTTGGTAATGTGATCCTTGTTGCCATATTATGGCAACGGGCCATTTTTTATTTAGAAATGATATATGCAATGTCATGTGTGCTTCAGCCCATCCTGCAGTAGGTTTTGATACCTCCATAGATGAACAAACATTCAGATTTGTGCAGATTCTCACTAATGAGCTGGTCATTATTTACATCCATGTCTCTGGATAACAGACATTCGTCTGTCCTTCCCTTCGTTTGTTAGTCCATTTGTCTGAAATGTCCTGCACATTAACAAAACTTAAAATGAGAACAATGAAAATGTTTCGTTTTGTGGCATCTATTTACTCAACATTGTCATTTGGGCAAAAAAAAAAATAAGAAATTGCCTCTGATCAATTAGCATTTTCTTCCAATGAGGAATTTATTTTTATATTATTAGGGGTAAGTTAAAATTAAAAAAAAAAATTTAAAAAAAAGTATTTGAATTTTTAATTTTTTTAAATAAAATTTTTAGGACAATTTTTAAGTTTAGACAAAGCTTCCCTTAAGAATTTAATCTTAGCCAAAATATTCTTTGAAAATTTCTATGAAAATCAGATGTCAATACATTTTTCTTAAATTAGTGATTTATGTTCTTCGTTCAAGCTGTCTGACGTTAAGAAAGCGAAAGCCAAGGGGCATGGCATAAACCCCAAAAAGACTGTGCTAGTAATTTTTACCAGTAGTAGAAAACTGGGTGTTTTCAGGGGACCTACTTTAACAGCAGTCGTTCTCTTCGGAGATCAAGTATTTACGAGTGTTCTTTGACTAGAAAAAAAAAGCTGGAAAAAGAACATCGAGAATGAAAACGGAACTGAATGAATGTCATCCATTCAGTATTCGATAGAAAGCAGTTGGGGGCTTAGTCCGGGGAAGATACACTCAATGTTTACGACTGGTTGTTCGCCGTTGATTGCTTCCTATGGATGTCTGTGACGGCATCAGTCCCTGGGTAGCTGTACCTTCCGCAGGATGATCAATAAGGTACAGGGTACCACGACGGTGCTGATCTTAGACCAAGGAGGAGTTCCCCGAGATAGGTCAATGAATGCCATTCTCTATCTTAGGGCTATTCAACTGTATGTTGGGTATTTTGACAACGAAGATCGCCTTAAGACTGAGCGAATCAGGTACAAGGCGCTATTCAAACTTTCCTCATTCTTCTGTTCTGCTAGGGGCTTGGAGGTGCGGGGTGGCGGCATGATATTTACGGCTATATACCCAGACGGCTTGGAAAAATGGCGGTATGAAATAAGGCCCCAATGCAATAAAACCCCAAACTGAAAATGAAACTAAGACCCAAAAAATCCAAAAAAATGGGGCCTTTTTTCAAAATGAAATAAAACCCCAAAAGGTGAAATGAAATAAAGTCAAAACTAAATGAAAAACTCCTCATACTTAAATGACAAATGAACCCAAAATTTGGTGCATTATTTTATATGAAATAAAACCCCAATTCTTTAAATGAAATAAAGCCCCAATAAATGGGAACAAAAAATTAATTCTCCTCCCTGTAGGCAGGAACTTCTGACTTAAGAAATTTCAAAAAATATATTAAATCTTTTTTAATTCTAATTTTAGAACTAGTAAAAGAGTGTTAAGTTCGGCTGGGCCGAATCTTATGTACCCTTCACCATGGATCGCATCTGTCAAGTTTGCCCGGTATCTCTATATAGGCAAATAAAGGACAAGGGATAAGAATTGCTATACTATAGGAGCTATATCAGGTTATGGACCAATACCGACCATACTTGTATTGGATGTTGGAGTCCATAGTTAAAGTCATTGTACAAAATTTCAACCAAATCGGCTAAGAATTGAGCCCAATAGGGGCTCAAGAGATAAAATCGGGATGTCAGTTTATATGGGAGCTATATCAGGTTACAGACCGATTAAGACCATGTATGGCAAGTATATTGAAGGTTATAGTAGAAGTCGTTGGGCAAATTTTCAGCCAAATCGGATATGAATTGCGCCCTATAGGGGCTCAAGAAGTCAAATCTGAAGATCGGTTTACATGGAAGCTATATCAGGTTATGAACCGATAAAGACTATACTGAGCATAGTTGTTGAAAGTCAAAACAAAACACCTCTTTAAAAAATTTCAGCCAAATCGCATAAGAATTGCGCCGTCTAGCGTCTCAAGAAGTCAAGATCCAAGATCGGTTTATATGGCAGCTATTTCAGGTTATGAATGGATTTGAACCATACTTTGCACAGTTGCTGGAATCCATAACAAAACACCTCATTCTAAAATTCAGGCAAAGCGGATAAGAATTAAGGCGTCTAGAGACTCAAGGAGTGAATTCGGGAGATCGGTTTATAGGGGAGCTACATCAGCTTACGAAACGATTTCAAATTTCAGCCAAATCTGATAAGAATTGGGCCATATTTGTGGTCAAGAAGGAAAATCGGGAAATTGGTTTATATGGGAGCTATATCAGTTGATGGACCGATTTGTGCACAAACAAAACACTCCACACAAAATTTCAGCCAAATCGGATAAGAATTGCGCCCTCCAGAGGCTCAAGAAGTCAAAATCCAAGATCGGTTAGTATAACAGCTAAATCAGGTTATCAACTGATTTAGACCATACTTTGTACAGTTATTGGAATCCATAGAAAAACACCTCATGCAAAATTTCAGCCAAATCGGAAAACAATTGCGCTCTCTAGAAGCTCAAGAAGTCAAGGTATAAGATCGGCTTATATGGGAGCTATATCAATACATATACCGATATGGCCCATATGAAGATGCAAATTTCTTCGAACCATGGAAAAGTCTGTCAGGCTCTGCTGGGTCCAAGGCCATCAAAAGTTGACGGGGAACAAAACGCCCAACAAGCTGGCCAGGAATGGATTGGCTCAAATCGTGCTATGGAATCAGTTAGCCCTCTCTGTGCGAGTTGGTTGGGTGGAAGCATTTTACAATAACAGGGTTGCAAGAAGGTGAAGACTCAGTGGCCGATAATTTCGCTGATCATGGCGTCGCTTATCCTTGAGGCTGAGTAAGCAGGAATTCGGAGTACTGATGTGAATCCTGACTAGTCACTGTAAGCTCAGGTCTTTGACTCATGCTGGAAGCAGATTGAGACAGACTTGGTGTTTCTGCCCCGCAAATGCGAAAAGAAGATACAGAATAATCGGTGAACACCTCTTTACATGCCTCCATGCACTTAGTTCTATAGTCATTCTGGAGTTGTCTAAGGGACCGAATTGGTTGACTGGACAATCCTCCAGTCATAATTTGTTAGCGGTCAGTCAGAATAGGCCGACTGAACTATACTCTCACAGATCATAAATTCTTCGCGATTAGACTGGTTATTATGAGACCTATTATGCTATATGGTGTTGTGGTCTGGTGGACGGCGCTTCAAAAATCCACCTTTTGCTCAATACTTAACCGGATCCCAAAGATGGCTTGTGCATCACAGCCGCACTGAGGACGACACCAACTGATGCACTGAGTTTAATGCTACCATCTTATGCCTCTTCAATGTAAGTTGCTATAGCAACCGAGCAAAATATTTTTCATAATTTTTTTGTTAATACTGAATTTTACCTGAAATTTTTATTAGAGGCTACTATTTATCAGCAAATTTATACGCTGAAAATTATGTCCGACCCCCAAATTTGAAGCTTACACTTCATTACAATTTGCCTTTGCATCAATGAACTTTATTTGACATTCTCTTCCTGTCCTTTCCATCATTTTAGGACTATCGTCCTCAGTGAATTCTTTTGGCACATTTCGGATTTAAATTAAAAATCTGTGACAGTTTATTTGTTGCAAAAGAATTGAAATTATTTCTGTGCTTTTTTAAGGCCCTACCTACCTCTTCGTTCCTTTCTTATGGTCCACCAGAATGGACAACGGTATGGTATTTGTATTGAATAAATTTCATTCTTTTCAATAAAGTAACTGTGTGATTTCCATACCCTGCAGTCCCCTCAAATGCTTCCTGCTGATCGAGGCAGTCAACCACTTGATTTTCATTATTATTATTATTCCCTAAACTGTGAAGTGAGGTAAGGTAGTTGAACAGAATGTCCTTTTGTCCGTCCTCGGGTATCTGCGTTCAATAAAAACTGTCTTACAAAAATCACAAAATAAAAATTGCGATGACATTTTGTGTGGTTTGTAGCAACACACATAGACATCCAGCAACCAATAGAAATTCAAATCCATCCTTTATTGTTTGTATTATCCTCCTTGGGGAAGTAACTCCCCAGTCAGCAGAAAGGTGAAGAGTCCTTCTACACTGTCAGGCTTGAGACATTTTATGTTGGAGAGTGTGAACAAAGTTTGTATCATTTGGTAACTGTTTGGCTGAGACAGCCAGAAGGAAGAAGGGGACAAATGGACACTTATTGTAACAGACTTCATTTGGAATTTCAAATACAATTTTATTTTGTATATATATATATTAGAGGCTATGTAGGTGGAAGTATTTATTGTTAGCATTTTTTGTTTGTAATCATCCTTTATAGTCTGCAATTTCAATATGGACAGGAAAATGGACAATTTGTGTTTGTGGCGGCAATTGATTGGCAAATATTGTCCCTCAGTCGGAGATGGTTTGCAAAAAGATTTTGATTAATTTATGAGAATTATTTCAATTAAGCATTTGCGAAAAGCGAATCGAAGCCGAATTGAAAAATCCTTTTTCATTATAATAAAAATATTTATTTATAATTTCGTTTGGCTACATCACAAAAAGGCATCAAGACTTTCATTGGCATGTTTAATTAATTTGTTTAGCTTATTTATGATCTACCTTCACAATCATGTCATAAAGGTACCACATCGCATGCTATATTATAAGACGCACAGGTCCTACCTGTATACATTTTACCCAAATGTTGATTGCAAACTTTGGATGCTACTCCCAAAGGGCTTTTATTTGAATCTTAGATTGGCGGTCTACATAACCTGCTTGGGGGGTTTACTTTCGGTCCAAAGGTCCCACATGGCCACTTTGGTTTTTTTGGATAGGGCGCCCCCCTATAAACACTTAGCCTCAAAGATCTTTACTTTAAATGGCTATGACAGAACATTTGACACATTAACCGAACTTAGAAAGGCGTTCCAAACGCACCGATCTTCTGACACCAAGTTTCGAAATGTCTTTCACCACTAGGTCTTCCATCTCAGTTTTGTTCGTCCCGGTTTGCGTGTACTATGCTCACCTTCAAAAGACTTTTTCACTGAAGCTTCATCAAACATTCTGACATCCTTACCTAGCCAACCCAACCGTTGTGTTTTGACGTCGCGATATTAGCATAGTTAAACGTGTCGTGACACGGTTTGTACAGCTCGTGGTACCTACGACGCCGATACTCTATCAATGCAAACTGGTCCATAACTTTCAAAAAGAATCTTTCTCTCAAGCACTGCTTCATCTGCTCTCACAAGTACCCATGCATCGGAACCATACAACAGCGCGGGTAGTGTCAGTATCTTGTATAGCGTCATTTTCGACTGTCGAGGGTGGACTTGTTTCTAAACTCCATGCTTAATCCAAAGTAGCATCCCTTTGCCAATATTCTTCGCTTTATTTCAAAACCGGAGTCATTCGTTTCGGTGACGGCGGTGGCGAGGTAGACAAAGTTGCTGACTATCTCAAAGTTGTTGTTCCCAACATTCTGCATTTTCTTTATCTGATCGGTTGTGCAAGACGTTTTCGGAGTTGATATCATCCATTTCGTTTTATATTCATTTGATGCCAGACCCATATTCACTGATTCTCTTTCAATTCTTTCAAAGGCTGCAATTACAACTTCCGGTGACCGACCTATGATGTCGATGTCGTTGGCGATATTGCCTTGTGAGTAGTGTGACATATCTATTCACATCTACATCTCGTTAAATCTTCTTCAGCAGGATATTAAGATCAAACGATAAGCTGTCTCCTTGTCTGAAACCTCGTTTGGTATCGTATGGTCCAGGGAGGTTATTGCCTATTCTTACTGAGGAAAGTGTATCAGCACTGCACCGTTATATGATCGAGACATGGACAGCAGTTGGGTCATTCGAGTGGAGTATGCCGTTGCCATCTGTTGTATTTGTAGATTTTCAATGTCTAGCTGCCGTGCAGTGTCAGATTGCACTTTACCCGCCATGCTCAAGCGGATGCGAACCTTTGCTACAATAAGGTAATGATCCGAATCTTTATTCCTTACATGGATCGATTGTATGGGTTGCCCAAAAAGTAATTGCGGATTTTTTAAAAGAAAGTAAATGCATTTTTAATAAAACTTAGAATGAACTTTAATTAAATATACTTTTTTTACACTTTTTTTCTAAAGCAAGCTAAAAGTAACAGCTGATAACTGACAGAAGAAAGGATGCAATTACAGAGTCACAAGCTGTGAAAAAATTTGTCAACGCCGACTATATGAAAAATACGCAATTACTTTTTGGACAACCCAATATATTTAACACACTGGATAAATGCCTTCACCTACCACAACGTGATCGATTTGGTTCCTTACTTTTTGATCTGAGGACAGCCATGTGGCTTTGTGAATTTTTTATGCTGAAATCTGGTGCTGCTTACTATCATATTTTTTTGGCGCTGCGAAATCTGCAAATGCAAATTTGCCCAGGAATATTCTATTAAGGAACAGGGGTAAACTTCTCACATATCTTGAGTGCTATCCGAATAAAGTTTAAGCTCAATGATAAGGGACCTCTGGCTATTTTATAGCCGAGTCCGAACGGCGTGCCGCTGTGCGACACCTCTTTGGGGAGAAGTTTTTTCATGGCATTGAACCTCACAAATGTCGCCAGTATTAAGAGAGAACAAACACCGCTGAAAATTTTTTGTCTGATGTTCTCGCCAGGATTTGAACCCAGGCGTTATGCGTCATAGGACATGCTGACCTCTGCGCTACGGTGGACTCCGCAGCGATATCTATTAGCCTCAACCCGTTATCGGACGTTGTATCGTGGAGCCTTAATTTTCCAACTAACTTCGCATTAAAATCTCCAAGAACGATTTAATATCATGGGCGGGGCAGCGGTCATATTCTCTCTCTGGGCGCTCGTAGAAAATATCCTATGTCTGCTCGTCCTTGACTTCCGCCGGAGAATAGGCACAAATAAGGCTGGAGTTTGTCTTTGGTGCAGATTGCGACTAGCCTCTCATGCAACGGAATAAACCTGAAGACGAGGTGTTTCAGTCCCCGACCAACCAGAAATCCACAGCCAAATTCGTGCCTTGTGTCATTGTACCGTCACCGTTCGGTGTTGTTGTGATGCCATTTCCGGTCCATCGCACTTCCTGTAAAGCGGTAATATCTGCCTTGTACTTCTCCAATATATCCACATTCCTGGTGAAGATCCGCAGAACATCCTTTTTATTTGCGTGGAGCGTCAACGTTAGCGGGGTTTGATTTTATTATTTTTTTTTATGTTTCTCAGAGTAGTCCTTAAGATGTCCGGGTACGAGTTACTGGCCCAGCTCTCCAACCTTATGGGTGATGTGGTATCGCACATGTAACGATGTCACGAGCAGCTTGATTCAATATCCTATGTTCGCCTCCAGCCATCCCTAACCTGTGAACAGACGCTGCTCCATTGGTTATTTTAGGGCGCCAATAACTCGCCTTGTCATTACGAGTACCATTAACACTTAGTATTTAAGTAAGAGTTATTGCCACCTGCCCTTCACTGAAACTTCTCTCGAAATTCAGAATAGATACAAAACTTGTTAAGTTCGGCTGGGCCAAATCTCATATACCCTCCATCATGGATCATATTTGCGCCCTCTTAAGAGTTTATGAGTGTATTCGGGAGATCGGTTTATATGGAAGCTATATTAAGTTTTGCACCGATTAAAACCATAGATTGTATATATGTTTGAGGTCGTAGGAACAGACCTTGTGCAAAATTTCAGCCAATTGGGATAAGAATTGCGCCCTCTTGAGGCTAAAGAAGTATAGTTGGACGACAGGATTATATGGGAGCTATATCAGGTTTTGGACCGTATCGAACCATTCTTGGTATATCTGTTGGAAACTGTAGAAATAGTCCTTGCGCTCAATATCAGCCAATTCGAATAATAATTGCGCTCTCTAAAGGCTCAAGGAGTATAATCTGGAGATCAGATTATCAGGTTTTAGGCCGATTCAAACCATACTTGGTGCTATTGGATGTCATAGATAAAAGTCCTCGTTAAAATTTTCAATCAAGTCCGATAAGAATAGCGCTCTCTAAAGGCTAAAGAAGTTTAATCTGGACTGACTTCGTCCATTTAGAATTGCGCCCTCTAGAGGCTAAAGAAGTATAGTTGGACGACAGGATTATATGGGAGCTATATCAGGTTTTGGACCGATTCGAACAATACATGGTATAACTGTTGGAGACTATATAGACGATATCGACGTTGCGCTCAATTGCAGCCAATTCGGATAAGAATTGCGCTCAATAAACGCTCCAGAAGTATAATCTGGAGATCAGGGTATCAGGTTTGAGACCCATTCAAACTATACTTGGTGCTATTGGATGTCATGGAAAAAAACCCTCGTGCAAATTTTCAGTCTAATCCGATAAGAAAAGCGCTCTCTAAAGGCTCAAGAAGTAAAATCTGGACCGACTTCGTCCATTTACAATCCCAACCGATAAGAAGTATTTGTGTAAAATTTCAAGGGTCTAGCTTTACTCCGCTTTCGATAGACGAGCGGACATGGCTTAAAATGTCAAGACGATCAAGAAAATAAAACGAAATTAGTATACACCCATCCTATGGTGGAGGGTATAAAAATATGGGTCAAGCATCCAGGGTGACGCCCCACCCAAAAACTCCCCAAACGGGCATTTAAAACGATCGGGACTATATGAGACTCAATTGATAGATATTTGGAGTATAATACGAACCTGGTATCAAGTCTCATGAAACTAATCTTCTGCAAACCGCCCAGGACAATGTTGGACTTAAAGGGTAAAGTAAGAATCTTATATCCGAATATGGGGACAAGTATTGGGTTGCCCAAAAAGTAATTGCGGATTTTTTAAAAGAAAGTAAATGCATTTTTAATAAGACTTAGAATGAACTTTAATCAAATATACTTTTTTACACTTTTTTCTAAAGCAAGCTAAAAGTTACAGCTGATAACTGACAGAAGAAAGAATGCAATTACAGAGTCACAAGCTGTGAAAAAATTTGTCAACGACGACTATATGAAAAATCCGCAATTACTTTTTGGGCAACCCAATATTTAAGGGGCAAGCCTTAAAAATCCCAATGGGCATGCAGACCGACCGGGACAATGAAAGCACTTTGAGAGTTAGCTTAAGTGAGGTAAGGCTAATCCAGGAAGAACCTTGGGTACCCACCACTATATTAATTGAGCTTATATATTAGTTTAAAGAAATCAAATCGGGCAATTATTGACTTTCCTTGGGACTTCAAGAAGTCAAAGTTGGGAATTCATACCTATGTGGACGCTATTTTCCATGTTGGTAAGATAGCATAGTGTACTCTACATACCAACTAAATCGCATAAAAATAGAGGCATCTAGAGACTAGTGGGGTTTTATGCAGGCACCTGGTGTGTTGGCTTTATCATATGGGGCTCTTAACACCGGGTGAATATAATGCGTCTACCAACGCCCCCAAGCATGAGTACCAATTCGAACCCACGTTGTTTGGACGTGAGCGTTGTTTGGTTAGGAGCGGAGCACCATCTAAAATTCCTTCCGATCTATGGGTCACGGCACCAGGTTGATTGGATGGAACACCACACACCAACACCATATATTGCAAACGCAGTGACAGATTTCTATACCCCTAACCTATGGTAATGGTAATACAAACCAATAGAGATGAGTAAGGAGGTTTAAATGTTAATAAATAATTTCTTTAAATTAAAATAGCGATACCGCAACGAATAATTTATTAGCAATTCCAAACAAAGACTAGAGGACTGTGAGGACAAAAAAAAAGAGAATTCCCTTGCCGACAACAACAATGCTTAAAACAATCATGGAAGAGATTATTTTTTATGGTTTAGTCAATTTTATGCAAATGTCTGTCGGTCTGTCTGTCTAACTCTCTGTAGATACACATGTGAGGCATTTGTATGACAACAAGCAGCAACCCGCGTTAAACTTCTGCCATTCATTCACCCATATCCTTTGAATACTGCCTGCACGTTCTTTCCATACGATACATTCATTCAATTTTCACATCATTCGATTGGAAATGTGTCGTTTTATTTGTTTACTGCTGCCATGTATCTTCTCTGTGCGGGTTGGGTTGTTGGGGAGAATTCCCCAGACTAATATCTGTAACAATCATATCTGAGATTATCATATGATGTGTTACAAAACCCACGCCCATCCGAGCCAAAGGAAACTCCTCTGCACTTATAAGCAGAATATGTAAATTTGGGGCAATATTTAAGTGCCAGCTAGATGTCATCAGATGCGTGGGTTATTCCGTGAAGTTCTTGTTGTATGAAATGCAAAATTACCATATGTAAAGAAGTTAACAATGGAAATTTGGTTCCTATGTTTCTTGTAAATCTTTAGTTTCTTTGCATCTTTAACAATTTTAGATACCATATTTCAAGATACTAGGGTTTTGTCTCTTTCATTTCTTCTCTTACAACTTCAGATTCCTAATTTAACCTTACTAGGATTAAATATGAAAGTCCTTCACAGATTTTTAAGACATAACTTTCTGTGTAAATAAGCAGAATTGTCGATTTTGGTGTGAAGATCAGCCAGAAGCATAGCAAGAGTTACAAATGCATTCAGAAAAAGTTTATGGGCTGGTGGCTTCATTGGACCGTACTTCTTCAAAGATGATGCGAATCGTAAAGTAACTGTAAATGTTGAGCGCTACCGTGAGCTGATATCCAACTTTTTTTTGTCCAAAATGCAAGACTTTGACTTGCATGACAAATGGTTTCAACAAGACGGTGCCACATGCCACACAGCACGCGTAACTATAGACTTATTGAGAGGCAAGTTCGGTGAATATTCTATTTCACGTTCGGGACCGGTCAATTGCCCGCCTAGATCAAACGATTTAACGCTTTTAGACTATTTTTTTATGGGGATAAACAAACCCACTTTAATTGACGCATTGGAAGACAACATGGCTGAAATGTTGGAAAGAGTATGCCAAAATGGGCCATTTGAGGCGATGTCATGGTCAATAATTGCATGAAATAATCTTCAAACATTAAATCTTCAAACATTATATTATATAGACCTATTTCCTATAGCTCTTAAAAATCACCCTTTACATTCTTGATCGTCATGACATTTCAAGTCGATCTAGCCATGTCCGTCCGTCAGTCTGACGAAAGCACTCTAACTTTCATAGGACCAAAGCTAGGCGCTTCAAATTTTCCACAAGTACTTATTATCAGTGAAGGTCAGTTGGGATTGTAAATGGGTCATATCGGACCATGTTTTTATATAGCTGCCATGTAAACCGATATTGGATCTTGACTTCTTGAGCCACTAGAGGGCGTAATTCTCAGCCGATTTTGCTGAAGTTTTGCAGGAGGTGTTTTGTTATAAGTTTCAACAACTGTGCTATGTATGGGTCAAATCGGTCCATAACCTGATATAGCTGCCATATAAACCGATCTTGGAACATGACTTCTTGAGCTAGTAGAGTGCGCAATTCTTATCCGATTTGGGTGAAATTTTGCATGAAGTGTTTTGTATATGGTTTAAATCGGTCCATAACCCGATATAGCTGCCATATAAACCGATCTGGGATCTTGATTTCTAGGCGTAATTCTTATCCGATTTGGCTGAAATTTTGTACGAAGTTTTTTGTTATGACTTCCAACAATTGTACTAAGTATAGTTCAAATCGGTACGTAACCTGATATAGCTGCCATATAAACCGATCTTGGATCGTGATTTTTTGAGCCACTAAGGGCGCAATTCTCATCCGATTTGGCTGAAATTTCGCATAAAAGTGATTTGTTATTATTTCCGACAACTGTGCTAAATATAGTTCAAATCGGTACGTAACCTGATATAGCTGCCATATAAACCGATCTTGGATCTTGACTTCTCGAGTCACTAGATGGCGCAATACTCATTCGATTTGGCTGAAATTTTGTACGTAGTGTTTTGTTATGACTTCCAACAACTGTGGTATGCATGGTTGAAATCGGTGCATAACCTGATGTAGCTGCCATATAAACTGATCTTGGATCTTGAATTCTTGAGACACTAGAGGGCGCAATTTTCATTCGATTTGGCTGAAATTTTGCATGAATTGTTTTTTTTATAACTTTCAACGACTGTGCTTAGTATGGTTCAAATTGGTACATAAGCTGATGTAGCTGCCATATAAATCGATCTTGGATCTTGACTTCTTGAGCCACTAGAGGGTGCAATTCTTATCCGATTTGGCTGAAATAATGTACAACGGCTTCCTTTGACGTTAAACATGCGTGCTCAATATGATCTGAATCTATCTATAGCCTGATACAGTGCCCATATAAACCGATCTCCCGGTTATGCTTCTTGAGCCCCTACAAGCGAAATTCTTATCCGAATGGACAAACATATTGCACAATTACTTCTACATCAGCATCATCATTGTCGATATTCATCGTCTCTTAGATAGTTTCATAGATCTTATCCTCTCAAACTTTTTATAACACGTCTTCTTCAATTCGGAAAAGTGTTCATTCCTCTGAACTCTTAAATACCACAAATAGTATCAAAACTCTCTATAACCCCCCTCGTATATTCATTCAAAATATCCTCCCAAAACTTTCTTTTTGTGTTAAAAAGGAGTAAATAACAAATAATCATAAAAAATGCCATATAACAACCATAAGAATCCTGAATTGAATTTTTATTCCGCAAAGTCTCCTAAATTCTGTTGTATTGTTAACTGTTTTGCTTATACACCCCTCCCATCGATGATGGCAACAATAGGCGAATAAAGTAACATTGTCAAGTTGTTCAAAGAATATCCCAACAGTTTTTGTATTCCTATAGCACCATTCTTCATATTTACGATGACAATTCTAATTCATAAAGGAAGCTTGTATACACTACCAACCCAATGAATGGAAATGTGAAGGCTGTCGATTAAAACTTAGCTTTCCTATCGTCATGCTTTCTTTATTTATTTTTTAAAGGCACTTTAGGGACTTTTGCGGATTGTTTGTTTTAATTTTACAAATGTTTTATTGTTATGTCTTCGACTTAAGAAGAGTTTTGCATATGATGACAAGGTGAAGCAATAGTATAAGGTCTTTAAATGGCAAGAGATTTAAGACAATTTTATCGTATATTTTGTATTTTATTAAAATAAATGTTATATCTGGAAAGGATGGAAGTTCTAGAGCATCAACTTAGACGATCCGTGCAGAGCTTTTTATACGCAACATAATCGTAGCTAACACGAAATGTTATTAAGTTCACACTGATATATCTGTCAACCTAGAAATGACTACCACATGATATTTGTTTTATTAAAAGTTCATTACATTGTTTCCAAACCTCTAAAAGCATTTCCTTCTGAGTTTACTTAAAAAAGAAAGTTATCCGGTTTTCAAGCGAAATAGTGTGATTCCGTTTTATAATGCCGAAAAATCACTACCGGCTATTGTTGGCGAACACAAACACCTCAAAGTGAACAAAATGTTATACATCGCACAATAAATCGTTATGATGATACCGATAGTGTTGTTAAAAGCCATGGTGGTGGTCCAAAAAAAAAAATTCCAACAACACGAATGAAGGCTCGAATTCAACTAAATCCACACCATTAACGGGTTAAAGACCTGAAAACATTCCGTGGAAAGATGGAACATATTCTGAAAAACGAGCTCAAGGTAAAGCCTTATAAGTTCCAAAAGGCGCACGATCTTACACTAAAGCAAAAAAAGTAAGACTCGAACGAGCAAAGGATAGGCTGCGTTAATTTCTGAAAATCGCATTCTCTACAGCCGATGGGCGCTCTCCAATAATTTTCATCGAGCCTGATGGCAAAGTAAAAATACTTTAGAAGCTGCTGGAGCCATGGGCACACCCGTAGACTATGGACGAACCAACAAGACTCGTCACCGTCATATAACGCACGTCTAAACCATGAGTGGCTAAAAATATCATGTTCTGACTTAAATTTCGTTCACACTGTGGCTCTGCAATAACCCAGATGCCAATCCAATAGACTTTTCTCTTTGGGTAATTTTAGTGAGCAAGGTACGGACTTGTTTAGTCCATCAGAAAAACGCGATAAATTCATCCAAGCCGACACTTATAAACCCTTCACCATCGATCGCATTTGACACGTTCTTTGAATGACTTTTTCAAATATATGGGAGATACATTTACAGATACAGATAGGCCGTACTTATCATGACTATTGGAAGTCATAACAAAATACCACGTTTAAAATGCCAGCCAAGTAATTGCGCCCCCTAGAGGCTCAAGAAGTCAAATCGGCCGATCAGTTTATATGAGAGATATATCAGGTTAAAAACCTATTTGGACTATACTTGGCACGGCTTTTAGCAACCATAGGAAAAAAATTACAACCCACTGTTCCAAATTTCGAAACACAACACAACACACACTAAGTTATAATACCCTGTACCGAAGTAGTGGTGTAGGGTATAATGAGGCTTTTTTGAGCATACGGCCCAATGATACCTTTAATCGGCAGATCGGTTTTTATGACAACTATATCAGAATATGGTCCCGTCTGAACCATATTTGGTTCAGATAACGCGATGCCTAGGTGTAAAAAAAGCGTCTCTTATGGAATTAAAAACCTAAATATAGTCCTAAATAGTCTTTATAGCAAATATATCAAAATATGGTTTGAAATGTCTACGGATCTAATAAAACTCATTGTTGTTAATTTCAGCAAAATCGGGTAATTAATGCGCCTGTTATCGGCTTACGACCCGGAACGGGTCTATATGGCAGCTATGTGTAAATATAGCCCCATATGGACCATATTTGGGGTTAAGGCCCTGAATCGGCAGATCGGTCTATATGGCAAAATATAGTCCGATTTGGCCCATTCTAGAACTTAACCTGCGTATGGAGGAACACGGGTCTATGTAAAATTTCAGCTAAATATGTCAATTTTTAAAGGGTGATTACAACTGACGGGCAGACACCGAACTCGCCTTTCAGTAAGTCCATTGTAACACGTGCTGTGTGGCACCGTCTTGTTGAAACCACATGACATGCAAGTCAAGCTCTTACATTTTGGGCAAAAAAAAAGTTGGATATCATCTCACGATAGCGCTCATCATTCACTGTAACGTTATGATTCGCATCATCTTTGAAGAAGTACGGCCCAATGATGCCACCAGCCCGTCGACGCAAAATGGAAGAGGTTCGCTATGAACTTTCTTAACAGAGCACGCATTTTGATAGTAAAATTCAATAATTTGCAAGTGTTGTTCGTTTGCAAGTTGATTTATGGTTAAATTATAGACCAAACTGAATGATGTTTGACAGTGAAACAAAACACGAAACGTGCGTGAGCTAAAATATCACCCATTATAACGCATTCACCGTATTACGCTTGAAATCCATAACGAAAATTTTTCTTTTTAAATAAACTCTAAAGCAAATTCTTTTAATAGTTTGTATACAATGTAGAGAGCTGTATATTTTTAACATCCGTGAATGATATGGTCCACATCGGATCATATGTAGATATAGCTGTCGTATAGAAGATGCAAATTGCAAAATTTCCCATGAATATTCCACTAAGAAACGGCGGCAAACTTCTCACATATCAATGAGTGCAGTACGATTCAAGTTTAAGCTCAATGATAAGGGGCCTCGTTTTTATAAACGAGCCCGCAGTTCGACACCTCATTTGAGAGAAGTTTTACATGGCATAGCACCTCACATATGTTGCCAGCATTAGGAGGGGAAAACCACCGATGAAATTTTTTTCTGATGGTCTCGCGAGGATTCGAATCCAGACGTTCACCGTCATAGGCGGATATGCTAACCTCTACGGTTGCCTCATAAAGATTTATTCCTCAAATTAACTTCTTGGGTTCATTTTGATACCACGACCATAGGATGGGGGTATAATAATCTAGTCATTCCGTTTGCAACGCATTTTGATATCCACGACCTCGTTTTTATAGACGAGCCCACAGTTCGACACCTCTTTTGAGAGAAGTTTTACATGGCATAGCACCTCACAAATGTTGCCAGCATTAGGAGGGGAAAACCACCTATGAACATTTTTTCTGATGATCTCGCAAGGATTCGAATCCAAGCGTTCACCGTCGTAGGCGGATATGCTAACCTCTGCGCTACGGATTTATTCCTCAAAGTAACTTCTTGGGTTCATTTTGATACCCACGACCATAGGATGGGGGTATAATAATCTAGTCATTTCGTTTCCAACGCATCGAAATATGCGTCTAAGGCCCCATTCTGAGTCTATCTAGCCATGAGGTTAGATAGACTCTGACGAAATCACGACAACGGTTGAACGCGTAAAGCTACCCGCCTGAAATTTTGCACAGATACTTAATATTGTAGGTCGTTGGGGTTGCAAATGGGCCATAACGCTTCAGATTTAAATATAGTTCCCATATAAACCGATCTCCCGATTTGGCTTCTTGAGCCCCTGAAAGCCACAATTTTAGTCCGATTTGGCTCAAATTTTGCACATATTGTTCTGTTATAACTTCCAACAACTGTGCCAAGTAAGGTCCGAATCGGTCTATAACCTGATATAGCTCCCATATAAACCGATCTCTCGATTTGACTTCTTAAGCCGTTATACGCCGCAATTTTTATCCGATTTGGCTGAAATTTTGCATGTAATGTTCTGTTGTGACTTTCAACAACTGTGCCAAGTAAGGTCCGAATCGGTCTATAATCTGATATAGCTCCCATATAAACCGATCTACCGATTTGACCTTTTGAGCCCTTGGAAGACGCAATTTTTGTCCGATTTGTCTGAAATTTTGCATGCGGTGTTATGTTGTGACTGCAAACAACTGTTACAAATACGGTCCAAATCAGTTTATAGTCTGATATAGCTCCCATATAAACCGATCTCCTGATTTGACTTCTTGAGCTCCTGGAAGCCGCAGTCTTCGTCTGATTTGGCTGAAACTTTGCATGCAGTATTCTGTTGTGACTTCCAACAATTGTGCCAAGTATAGTCAAAATCGGTCTATAACCTGATATAGCTGACATATAAACAGATCTCCCGATTTGACTTCTTGAAGCTCTGGAAGCCGCAATGTTTGTCCGATTTGGATAAAATTGAGCACATAGTGTTCTGTTATGACTTTCAACAAATGTGCCAAGTAAGGTCCGAATCGGTCTATAACCTGATGTAGCTTCCATATAAAATCCCCCGATTTGACTTCTTGAGCCCTTACAAGCCGCAATTTGTGTCCGATTTGGCTGCAATTTTGCATATAGTGTTCAATTATGGCTTCCAACAACTGTGCCATAATCAGTCTATAACCTGATATAGCTTCCATGTAAGCAGAATCCATGGTGGTGGGCTCCTAAGATTCGTCCCGACCGAACTTAGCATGCTTTTACTTGCTAATGCTTGAGCTCCCTTAAAAGAACAAATCACATTTAAACATTTTCTAATCTCCTTCCTTTCACTCAAAACTTTCCATGTATTTCTTTAATTGTTCTTTGAGTATTCAAAAATAATTTCTTTTCAAATGTATTTGGCTGAAGCAAAAAAACTTTTTGAATGGCTTTTCAAATATTTTTATTGCAAGTTAAATAATTTTTGCAAAACCAAACAGCAATCAACAGCAAAACAACCAAAGAGTAGAAAAACTTAAAAAACCATTAAAACAATTTAAACGGTAATGGTTGCTTACACCTAAAATAAGGCAAAACTTTTGCCATTTACTTAAATGATTGTAAATCGCTGATATTCGGTAAGATTCACAAGGAAATGATTCCCTTAGGGAATCATAGCCACCGTAGCCACTAAGGAAAAACTCCTTGAAGAAAAGTAGAACGAGATATAGAACTTGTACACCTCCACTAAACAGTTGATCTTAGAGGTGGTATGAGTTTTCGTGTACCACAGATATTAACAACAATCAACCAAAATTGTTTAGCCACTGTTCGTTGATGTTTTCAGTCTTTTGCTTCTAGACAAGAGGTAGCACAAAAAACACCAAAGCGATTATGCCAAGGAAGTCAGATGGCACAAACCAAGACGAAAGGCGCTAAGAAAAACGCCATGACGTGTCAGGATTGGGAGTACTTAGAAGTTGGCATTTACAAGTTAATTTTCCCTCCCTTCCTAAGACACTTTTGTTTATCTGATGACTCGCAACAGGATACCAGAATAAAGGAATTTGGAGTGAGAATGAGAACGGGGAAGGTTAAACAGCGGCGAAAACATTACAACAATGTTTAGATTTCTATAGCTAATTAAAGAGTTTTTTCTTTTCGTTTTGCTTTTTCATCTGCTGTTATTTTGCCTTGTTTGTCAAAAACTTTTTCTTCCCCCCTTTTGCTGTTGGCAAGAAACCACAAGATGAACAATATCCTTTCTATCCCCCCACCCAGCTCCAAGAAAATTCACAATTTGTGGCCAAAAGAGTTCTTTGGCTTTTTATTGCCGGTGGTTATTTGCCAAACCAGAGACTACTGTTATGGACCATCAACATAATTTTTTATGATTTTACCATGATTTTAAGTGTGAAATTCATTACGACCATCGTTTGAGGGAACTGTGGCTACGGCAAAGGAAAATTCTTTGAAAGCTAAATTATTTTAATATTTAGAGGCACTATTGGTTATAGGCTTAAAAGGGCTTTAAAATGCGGAAATGAAAAAAAAAATCAAGTTAAAAACTCTTGGCGGTACCTTCATATTGTTGACCTGAGCAACTTTCTTCTAAGGAAATTTGTTGTTGCAGTGTATTTGCTTTAAGGACCTTCAGAAGTCGGAATTCGAACTAAAAATTTCGCCTAGCAACACCATCCTCACGAATCTAAAGCTAAGACAATTTTGAAACTTCTCTGCAACCACTATGCCATATTAATCTTCTCTTGAATTTCATATTAAATGCACACAGCAGAGCATTTAATTTCTTTTCTTTGTCAAATCAGAGTTTTGATGTCTTTCTATACAATTACTGTGTGATTTTCTGTGATTTTTCTGCTCTAAAGTTTAAAAGTGGTTATTTATAAACCTTTTATGCCTTTTGTCCATCGTTTTGGGTTGCCTGGCGCCTTCTTTATCATCAATTTGCCTATTTGGGTTTTTGTGTGTTTCACAAAACAACAATTCGGAACTTTTTTATGAGTTTTAATTTTTCTCTTTTCTCACAAAACATCCAAGCAACATCACCAAGGTGGTAGCATGAGAATGAATCACAAAAAACAAAAGGACCTTGCTGCGTGTTACCCGCATTTTGTACAATTCGATGTGTTAACAAAGGATGTGTTAACATTGTATTTCGGTTTGCTCCTTTGCCATGCAGCAAAGAGAGCACAGCAAGATGGCACTCCATGAAATTTGCCGTCATTTATTCGGTAAATTTACTCAAATCTTTTTGAGGTCCATGTGAATAAGTTTTATGATGAAATTGCAACGACTGGTAATTTTACGTGCTAGAAATATGGTAGCTTTTTTAAAAGCAGACAGGAACTCTACATGTAGAAGATCTAAATATTAAATTCCTTTAGGGAAGCATTAGTTTGGTTTTAATAACCTACATCGCTTCTGTGGTACGGGGTATTATGAGAGAAAAGGGATAGACCCATTAATAAATATACCGATCAATATCCGTCTGTATGTCTGTCCGTCCATGTTAATTTATGTACAAAGTCGTTCTCATATGGCATTTTTTTAATATTATTTTTTATTCCATCCCACGGTGCGACGTTTTGTTTCGGAAAATACTCGGCCACATGGCCTGTGATAGCCTATAACTTACAGCACCAGCCCACGCCTTATTCGCGTTGCCATCGTAGAAGTCCTCCAGCCTACCAAGAAGCTCGCACATTGGAGAAGGCAAGATCTGTGGCAATCAGTGATCCATCCTGGCCAGCTCGTCAGCCACTTCGTTCCCTGCCACACCTTAATGACCTGACACCAAGCAAAGCCTGACAGCCTTTTCCATTGTTCGAAAAACTCTTTGCATCTTTAAACTAGCCCCACGGCAGATAGATCCTGTAGCGCCGCCTGACTAGGGCTGCGGAGTCGACCGGAGTTGAGTTTTTGAGGCCGAAGTCGGACTATTGAGCTGGAGTTGGAGTTTGGTTCGGAGTTGAGCACCGTAGCCCCGACTCCGAACCGGTTATGCTGGATATGCAGCCCATTGAGACCTATATTCTGAAGGAGCTCGGCATGTTGAAGGAGGACTGGTGTGGCCAAAATTCCGTGTTGGATGCTATTGATGCGAAGTTTAAACTGAGGAGGAGGTCTAGACTCCACAATCCTGCGCCTGACTGTCCACGTATACCTTGACAGTCTGATCGAGCCGCCGCTCCCGCATTAAAGTCGTCTCCAGTGACTTTAGAATCCCCTGAAAGACGCTACACCCGTCCAGAAGGTTATGACATTTCCTGCTTCCAAGGAATTCAATAAAGACAACTACTTAAGTGTCCCCATCAAATTTAGACCCATACGTGTATACGGATGGTGCCGGGAAGGGCGGGGTGTCTCCAACCCAACTTCCAACCCTCCAACAAGCAAAGACTCCTCTGGTATATTCAATGGCTCCGCATATAGCATAGTGCCACGCGGTATTACCATGCCCCCGCAGAACAAAAAAAAAAACCTAAGTTAGAGGAGCGCCTTGAACCTGCCTCCCCAGTCTCATGGCAACCTTTGTTGCCACATACCCAAGGAGTCCCTGGGCGAAATTCTGTGGAGGATTGAAAAACATTAGTGCAAAGTGCTCTCGAAGAATTCCAGCACTCCTAGCACTTTGAGAAGGAAGGACGGGTCTTACACCGAGAGTGGTCAGGAGACGGTGGAGATTCTGATCAACACAAATCGTAACACCGACGGTCTTGGCGGATACCTCATCAGCGACATCTTTGAGGAGGAGAACATAGTATAGGCAGTCCGTACTTCACCCTGCTGCTAGGGAAGGAGGCAAAGTACCTTGGCATAGTCCTTGAACAGAAGCTACCCTGAAAGAGGAGTACGGAGGAAAGGAGCCGTCAAGCAATGTGCGTTTTTTACGTCTGTGGAAGGATGTTCGGTAGTAAGTGGGGGTAGTCCTTAAGATAATTTATTGCATGTATACGGCCAGTGGAGGCCACCGTAGCGCAGAGGTTGGCTTGTCCGCCTACGACGCGGAACGCCTGGGTTCGAATCTTGGCGAGACCATCAGAAAACAATTTTCATCGGTGGTTTTCTCCTCCAAATGCTGGCAACATTTGCGAGATACTATGCCACGTAAAAACTTCTCTCCAAAGAGGTGTCGCACTGCGGCACGCCGTTCGGACTCGACTGTAAAAAGGAGGACCCTTATCATTGACATGTGAGAAGTTTGCCACTGTTCCTCAGTGGGCGAAATTTACAATATGCATACGGCCAGTACTGACTTATGGGTCACTGGTATGGTGGAGAACCGTGGATAAGAGAATTCTTACGAGGAAAGTCGAGAAGGTCTAAAAATTGGCCTGCGTTTGGGTAACAGGTGCACTGAGATCCGCAACGCAGGCAGGTCTAGAGGTCATGCTGGATATGCAACCCATTGAGACCTATATTCTGAAGGAGCTCGGCATGTTGAAGGAGGACAGGTGTGGCCAAAATTCCATGTTGGATGCTATTGATGCGAAGGTTAAACTGGGGAGGATCTCCAACTATCTGGTACCGGTTGCGATTGGATTAGGAAATTCAGTTTTCCAGGATTGGCGGCGGTTTACTCCGACGCACTCAAAATTAATATATCTCTGACGAGTGTACGGTCTTCCAGGCAGGAATCTGTGCCATTACAGTAGCCGCAATAGAAATTCTGGTAAGTGATCTACCGCCCTCAGTAGAGTAGAGTAAAGTAGAGTAGAGTAGAGTAGAGTAGAGTAGAGTAGAGTAGAGTAGAGTAGAGTAGAGTAGAGTAGAGTAGAGTAGAGTAGAGTAGAGTAGAGTAGAGTAGAGTAGAGTAGAGTAGAGTAGAGTAGAGTAGAGTAGAGTAGAGTAGAGTAGAGTAGAGTAGAGTAGAGTAGAGTAGAGTAGAGTAGAGTAGAGTAGAGTAGAGTAGAGTAGAGTAGAGTAGAGTAGAGTAGAGTAGAGTAGAGTAGAGTAGAGTAGAGTAGAGTAGAGTAGAGTAGAGTAGAGTAGAGTAGAGTAGAGTAGAGTAGAGTAGAGTAGAGTAGAGTAGAGTAGAGTAGAGTAGAGTAGAGTAGAGTAGAGTAGAGTAGAGTAGAGTAGAGTAGAGTAGAGTAGAGTAGAGTAGAGTAGAGTAGAGTAGAGTAGAGTAGAGTAGAGTAGAGTAGAGTAGAGTAGAGTAGAGTAGAGTAGAGTAGAGTAGAGTAGAGTAGAGTAGAGTAGAGTAGAGTAGAGTAGAGTAGAGTAGAGTAGAGTAGAGTAGAGTAGAGTAGAGTAGAGTAGAGTAGAGTAGAGTAGAGTAGAGTAGAGTAGAGTAGAGTAGAGTAGAGTAGAGTAAAGTAGAGTAGAGTAGAGTAGAGTAAAGTAGAGTAGAGTAGAGTAGAGTAGAGTAGAGTAGAGCCAACTCACCTCATCGGAGGTGACTGCAACAGCTAGTCATCCGAATGGTCCTCTAAAATAATGAACAAAAGGGGATTAACGGTCTGTGAAATTATTGCATACCTAGAGCTAATTGTCCTGAACAGGACAAGTTCACCAACATTAGTGCCAGGCGAATCGAATTTGATCATCGAAACTATTAGGCCAAGATAGAACACTACAAAAGTAAACCTCCTAAAATATAAAGAAACAAGTAAAAGCGTGCTAAGTTCGGCCGGGCCGAATCTTATCTCCATCAAGGATCGCATTTGTCGAGTTCTTTCTTGGTATCTCTTTTTAGATAAACAAAGGATAAAAGAAAATAATTGCTTTACTAATTCAATTGAATGTTGGAGACCACAGTAGAAGTATATGTGAAAATTTCAGCCAAATCGAATAAGAATTGGGCCTTTGGGGGGCTCGAGAAGTAAAATAGGGAGATCGGCTTATAGGGGAGTTGTATCAGGCTAAAGACCGATTCAGACCATATTTGACACGAATGTTGAAGAAGCCGTTGTACAAAATGTCAGCCAAATCGGATAGGAATTGCGCCCTCTAGAAGCTCAATATTGGCAATAACTGTGCCAAGTATAGTCTAAATCGGTCTATAACCTGATATAGCTCCCATATAAACCAATCTCCCGATTTGATTTCTTGAGCCCCTAGAAACCGCAATTTTTGTAAGATTTGGCTGAAATTTTGCGTGTAATGTTCCGTTATGACTCCCATCAACTGTGCTAAGAACGGTCCAAATCAGTATATAACCTGATATAGCTCCCATACAAACCGATCTACCGATTTGACTTCTTAATCTCTTACAAGCCGCAATTTTTATCCGATGTAGGTGAAATTTTGCATGCGGTGGGCTGTTACTACTTCCAACAGCCGTGCCAAGTACGGTCCAAATAAGTCTATAATCTGAAGAAGTTTGGTATGTAAAATAAAATTATGCCCTTCAACTAAATTAAGTTTGTATAAATTTTAGCAGAAGCCATACTGGTGGGTTCCCAAGATTCGGCCCGACCAAACTTCGCACGCTTTTACTTCTTCTGTATACAAACTTTCTGACTTCCTTTTGATTTCTGTGCACTATGGTTTTATCGTCGCATCGATCAGCTTGCTAGTAACCACAAGCTTTTATATATAAAACTGAAAGTGGTTAAAACGCAATGTTAAAGATCATCAACCTACATCATCAACCTATCGTCTTTTTCATGACTTGAAAAATTTTAACTCAAAACAATCGTTTAATGCTGAGCCAATTATATCCATTAAATTACTTATATCGTTCACCTATTTCTGTAGTTTTCAATTTGTATTACTTTTGTGGTATTTTTCATATGACCTACTTATGTTTCTTCAACCTACATTTATAAAAGTTAAAAAAATCCCAGCCATCAAGAAATCCAAAACTGCTGCCTTAGCATTTAATTATAATTTAGGTAAAAATTGGTTTAATCGGTCAAAAGCCTGATGTAGTAAAACAATTGCAATCAACACGGGAAGTTGTAATGTTAATATTGTATTTCAATATTGTTGTTGATATATCTACGAGGCATGACAATATGAAGCAAATTGAAGCCATTTGGAGATTTTGTTAAAAATTATTACAAAATAATGTATGAAATTTCAAGTTGGGAAATGCGTTTAAGATACATGTTGTACTCTAATCCCCACATATGCTATATGTGAGTTATATATATATATGTGATCCCTTGATTCCAGTTTAAAATTTGATTATATCTCAAAACGCCATTTCTGCTTCTTAGTTCAACATCTACTTTTCTCATACTTCTTACTCTCAAGTCTTTGTATTGTTTGTATTACATCAGACATATGGCAATACAATGTTTTATCCCAGATATGTTAAATTTTTTCTTTTGTTTCCTCCAACCTGCTGCCGCTGCTGCTCAACCTTTTTTTTGTCATAGAGAACTCTGACAAAAGTGACGAAAATGTAAAATTGTTGGTAAATATTGAATTTGCAACATGTATGTGCACATTGTACCTCATACAGGCCCAGCTACAGACAGTCCGATAGCTTGGTCCTCAAGCGCAAACAAATAAGGGACATATTTACTTAGATGCTATGCTGAATGTTTTTCGCCATATCCTTGTTTTTCCCAAGCAAAAGGAATAAAAAGAAAGGACATTTTCAAAATGTTGGCTATTTATGCACCATATGTCGTTGAAATATGTACTCACAGGAGTTAATATGAATAGCGCTGCAAAGGACAACAACAACAAAATGCAAACTACATATGAGTTGTATAGCATTGAGTATTTTTGCCACCAAAGGATTTTCAAACAAAAAAAGGACACATGACCAAGAACATGATTTATTTGAGTGAACAAAAAATTAATTTTTAAGAAAATCACATTTAATATATTCTGTAAATATAAATATATGGGTATTATAAGGTCCTTTTTATTATTAACCTCATATTTTGTAGATAAAAGTTGGGAGGGGGTAAAAAGGTTGGTGCTAAAAGTCTCTTAAAAAAGTTTGGAAAGGACACTGAGAAAAACGAAGCCCGTTTCTTAACGAAATTTTCAGATTTTGAGGGATTATCCCACAGAAGCGTAGTTGTCAGAATTGTAGATTTCAGCAGCAAAGCACACTTTTAAGGAGCAGACATTCAAAGTGTACACTTTGAAGACGTAGGTTTTTAGGGATTTAGACCTTTAGAGGTGTAGAATTTTAGTGCCATAGATTTTGAGAACCGTAGTCTTTTATAAATGAAGACTTTTAGAATCATAGACATGCTGGAGATGTAGACCTTTAGAGTTGTAGACTTTTTTTGATGTTAAATTATGTGACTTATGTGATGACTTTTAGGTTAGGTTGAAAAGAGAGTGCAGATATTAATCCGCCCCATACCACTATGGACATACACCTAAGCCAGTAATCGGCTTGTTGTGCGCTTTAAAGTTACCTCTAAAAATGTAGACTTTTAGAGGTGTAGACTTTTGGAGCCATACATATTCAAAAGCGTTACTTCGGGAGTCGTAGCTTTTTGGAGGTGAAAAGTTTTAGAATGTAGAATTTTAGAAACATTATAGTCGCAGACTTTTAGAAGCGTAGACTTTTAAATTCGCAGAGTTTTAAATTTGTAGAGTTTTAAAGTCGTAGACTTTTAGAGTCGTAAACTTTTAGAGTCGTAGACTTTTAGAGTCTAAACTTTTAGAGTCGTAGACTTTTAGAGTCGTAGACTTTTAGAGTCGTAGACTTTTAGAGTCGTAGACTTTTATAGGCGTAGGTTTTTAGAATCGTAGACTTTGAGAGTCGTAGACTTTTAGAGTCGTAGACTTTGAGAGTCGTAGACTTTTAAATTCGTAGAGTTTTAAGTTTGTAGAGTTTTATAGGCGTAGGTTTTTAGATTCGTAGACTTTGAGAGTCGTAGACTTTTAGAGTCGTAGACTTTTAGAGTCGAAGACTTTTAGAGTCGTAGACCTTGAGAGTCGTAGACTTTTAGAGTCGTAGACTTTTAGAGTCGTAGACTTTTAGAGTCGTAGACTTTTAGAGTCGTAGACTTTTAGAGTCGTAGACTTTTAGAGTCGTAGACTTTTAGAGTCGTAGACTTTTAGAGTCGTAGACTTTTAGAGTCGTAGACTTTTAGAGTCGTAGACTTTTAGAGTCGTAGACTTTTAGAGTCGTAGACTTTTAGAGTCGTAGACTTTTAGAGTCGTAGACTTTTAGAGTCGTAGACTTTTAGAGTCGTAGACTTTTAGAGTCGTAGACTTTGGAAGTCGTAGACTTTGGAAGTCGTAGATTTTGGAAGTTGTAGACTTTGGAAGTCGTAGACTTTGAGGGTCGTAGACTTTGAAAGGCGTAGACTTTGAAAGGCGTAGACTATGAAAGGCGTAGACTTTTAAAGGCGTAGACTTTGAAAGGCGTAGACTTTGAAAGGCGTAGACTTTGAAAGGCGTAGACTTTGAAAGGCGTAGACTTTGAAAGGCGTAGACTTTGAATAGCTTAGATTTTGAAAGGCGTAGATTTTGAACGTTGTAGACTTAATGTAGATTTTAAAAGGCGTAGACTTTGACAGGCGTAGACTTTGAAAGGCGTAGAAGTCTTTGAAAGGCGTAGACGTCTTTGAAAGGCGTAGACGTCTTTGAAAGGCGTAGACGTCTTTGAAAGGCGTAGATGACTGTGAAAGGAGTAGACGGCTTTGAAAGGCGTAGACGGCTTTGAAAGGCGTAGACGGCTTTAAAAGGCGTAGACGACGTTAAAAGGCGTAAACGATGTTGTAAGGCGTAAACGACTTTGAAAGTCGTAGACAACTTTGAAAGACGTAGACGACTTTGAAAGACGTAGACGACTTGGAAAGACGTTGACGACTTGGAAAGGTGTGGAAAACTTTGAAAGGCGTAGACAACTTTGAAAGGCGTAGACGACTATGAAAGGTGCAAATGACTATGAAAGGCGTAGACGGCTATGAAAGGCGTAGACGACTTTGAAAGGCGTAGATGGCTTTGAAAGACGTAAACGGCTTTGAAAGGCGAAAACGACTTTGAAAGGCGAAAACGACTTTGAAAGGCGAAAACGACTTTGAAAGTCGTAGACGACTTTGAAAGCCGTAGACGACGTTGAAAGGCGTAAACGACTATGAAAGGTGTAGACGACTATGAAAGGCGTAGAGGGCTATGAAAGGCGTAGATGACTATGAAAGGCCTAAACGACTTTGAAGGGCGTAGACCACTATGAAAGGCGTAAAAAAACTTTAAAGAGCGTAGAAAACCTTGAAAGGCGTAGACGACTTTGAAAGGCGTAGACGACTTTGAAAGACGTAAACTTAGGCAAATTTTTAAGAAAGTGTTACATTGAATGATCCGAGTATGGTCCATATTGGCCTACATTTAGATATAGCTCCTATATAGACCAATCTCCTGATTGAGGTTCTTGAGCCTATAAATGCTGCATATATTCCTCAATATCGATGAAATTTGAAAAAGTGACGTTCCACTAGGGTATCCGATGTCCGAAGGGAACATGGTTCAGATCGCAACTTGTTAGACATAGCTGTCATATGGACTTATCGGCTGATTTTGGGTCTTATACCTATAACAGCCCCAATTATTGGCCGATTTCGCTAGAATTTTGAAATTAGTTCATATCGAACCATATTTAGTTTTCATATAAATCGATATCCCAATTAAGCTTTTTGAGTATATTTTTGATCCGATTTCGCCATAATATGGAACATTCGAGTTGTATTAGACCCCTCAACATCTGTACCGTATATGACCCATATTGGACCAACTTTTTAAATCGGTGATACATAGACCAATGTTCCGATTGAGGGTCTGAACAAATAAATGTCCGATTTTGCTGATATTTGGCAACATGCCGAGTAAGGTCCAGATGGGCCCATATTTGGATATAGCCCCCAAATAAACCGATCTCCCGATTAGACTTTTTTGGCACTTAAAAGTCGTATTTTCGATGCGATTTCGCTAAAACTTGGCACAGTGAATTGAGTTTGGCCCTTCGTAATCCGCCCCACATATGGTCCAGATTTTGGACTCCAGATCGGTATATATTTGAATATATTACAATATGCATCGATCTATTTGCATTATTTGTCTTTTTATACTCACCACTATAGGATGGGGGTAAACTAATCTAGTCATTCCGTTTTTAACACCTCGAAATATTCGTCTAAGACCCCATAAAGTATAAAATTATTGATGGTCCCTAAGTTCTGAGTCGATATAGCCATGTCCGTCCGTCCGTCTGTCGAAATCACGATAGGAATCGAACGCATAAAGCTAGCCGCTTGAAATTTTGCACAGATACTTATTATTGATGTAGGTCATTGAGGGTTGCAAATAAGACATATCGGTTAAGATTTGAATATAGCTCCCATATAAACCGATCTCCCTATTTGACTTCTTGAGCCCCTGGGAGTCGCAATTTTTCTCAGATTTGGCTGAAATTTTACACACAGTGTTCTGTTACGACTTCCAACAACTGATATAGCTCCCATATAAACCGATCTCCCGTTTTGACTTCTTAAGCCCGTGGAAGCCTCAATTTTCATCCGACTTAGCTGAAATTTTGCGCATAGTGTTTTGTTATGACTTCCAATAACTACAATATGTCTAGTAAGGTCCAAATCGGTCTATAACCTGATATAGCTTCCACATAAACCGATCTCCCGATTTGGCTTCTTGAGCCAAAAGAGGGCTGAAATTATACATGAGGTGTTGTGTTATGACTTCCGATAACTTTGCTAAGTATGGTCCAAATCGGTCCATAACCTGATATAGCTGCCATATAAACCGATCTGGGATCTTGACTTCTTAAGCTCCTAGAAAGCTCAATTTTTATCCGATTTTGCTGAAATTTTGCATGAAGATGTTCGTTATGACATCCAACAACTGTGCATGAGGGGTTGTGTTATGACTTCCGATATCTATGCTAAGTATGGTTCAAATCGGTCAAGAACCAGATATAGCGCCCATATAAACAGATCTTCCGATTAGGCTTATTGAACCAATAGAGGGCGCAGTTACCATCCAATTTGGCTGAAATTATGCATGAGGTGTTGTGTTATGACTTCCGATAACCGTGCTAAGTATCGGTCCATAACCTGATATAGCTGCCATATAAACTGATCTGGTATCTTGACTTCTTAAGCTCCCAGAGGGCTTAATTCTTATCCGATTTTGCTGAAATTTAGCATGAAGATGTTCGTTATGACGTCTAACAACTGAGCATGAGGTTTTGTTTTATGACTTCCGATATCTATGCTAAGTATGGTCCAAATCGGTCCGTAACCTGATATAGCTGCCATATAAACTGATCTAAGATCTTGACTTCTTAAGATCCTAGAGGGCTCAATTGTTATCCGATTTTGCTTAAATTTTGCATGAAGATGTTCCTTATGACGTCCAATAACTATGCTATGTATGGTTCAAATCGGTATATAACCTGCTATCGCTGTCATATAAACCGATCTCCCGATTGGACTTCTTGAACCCCTGGAAGCTGCAATTTTTGTCCGATTTGGCTGAAATTTTGCTTGCAGTCTTCTGTTACGACTTACAACAACTGTGCCTTGTACGGTCTAAATCTGCGTATAACCTGATATAGCTCTCATATATACCGATCTCCCAATTAGATTTCTTGAGCCCTTGGAAGACGCAATTTTTGTCCGATTTGGCTGAAATTTTGCACATGGTGTTGTGTTATAACTTCCAACAACTGTGCCAAGTACGGTCCAAATCGGTCAAGATCATGATATAGCTCCCATATAAACCGATCTCCCGATTTGACTTCTTGAGCCCTTACAAGCCGCGATTTTTATCCGATTTGGCTGAAATTTTGCATACAGTGTTCTGTTATGACTCTCAACAACTGTGCCAAGTACGTTCGAAATCGGTCTAAAACCAGATATAGCTTTCACATTTTAGCAGTATCCATTTTGGTGGGTTCCCAAGATTCCGCCCGGCCAAACATAACACTCTTTTACTTGTATTCTTTTAATCACTATTTCTACCAAGTGTACAAGTATTTGGGTTAGGGATAAATGTGGCGGCATTTGTTATGTCCTTTGAAACAATTTGTTGACTATAAACATTAAAGTTTTTGTTTTTGTTTTCATGCTTCTTTTTTGTTCTTTTGGGGATAAGTGTATTTATGGCAAAGAAGAAGAACCCCCTTCACCAAGACCTTTCAAAATGATTTCCTTCCTTGGGCAAATAACCATATTTAAAACGATAAAAGGTCTTAACTTTCTTACAAAACACAAGCGTACACACACACTCACACAAATCAAGAACTTATTGAATGTCTTAAGGATTCGTTCGATTCGATTCATTTTTATGACAATGTGCCATTCTTTACTGACAAAACATACGCATATACAAATAAGGATATGGTTACATGAAACGAGGGTCAAGTGAAAAGTAGGGGAAAAACAAGATTTTAGCCAGAGAATCTTAAGCTTGGATAAGGAGAAGAAACCTAAAAGTAGGGAATAGAATTGAAGATCTTATAGTTGTGGGTTAAGGTCTTATGCTGTTTAGACTTTTCTTTTTATATCAAGTTCTCGTTTCCTTTTTGTGCAGCCATCGTTTTCTATTTGTTTGGTGGTTTCTTGGCATTGCCGCATTGTTTGTCCAAAGGCATCTTTTTATGACTCAAGAGTGTTTGCCTTTTGGCTTTTTATGTTTTAACAATAAAAATACACGACGCACACATTCGAACACCCCAGCACCATACTGGCAAAAGTCCTTGGCAGTTATAACCCCTGCAGCACAACCACCACCACCTCCAATCGTCATCATCATCCTCAGCGGCAGCATTGTTCTCTATGCCATATACAGTCTATGAAAATGGTTGGCAATCAAAGTTGGGGTTTTCTTTTTTGCAAAAATCCTAATGTTTGAACAGTGATATATTTTTCGGCTATTCTGCTCTTATTTGTTTATTTTCTACTGTTTGCCACCATAAATACATGAGGTCATCCATCCATTTAGTTGGCATCAAAAGTATGGACTTTGCAATCTGAACTTCAACAATGTGTGGACTATTTTTGGTGGTAAGAAAGGGGAAAGACAGCGAAATATTTTTAAAGAATTTATGCAAACATCACTCATACTCGTACTTTTGCGAATATAAACTCCAACAATGAACTTAGTGAACCTTAAAAGCTTTACATCTGTTAAAAATTTTAGATATTATACGGTAATACATGATGGAATCTTTGGTCAGAGACAACTTTTAGTGGACAGCAACTTCTAGTGGCAAAAATTTGTAAAATAAATTTTACACAAAGTTTAAAAGTTTAAAGATTGCTGATTCCTTATAAAAATCTAAAAATATGTTTTCTTATTTTCCAGTCCACAGTATGGCCATTTCCACTCAATTATACAACTAAAGCCAAAACTAGCCAACAAAGAAATTCCCCTTTTAACTCCAATTAAAGTTAAGCCTTTAAATGTATGCTCTCCATTAGACCAAGAAACCCCCAAAAATCTACCAACAATTAGTCGCTTAACAAGAAATTATAATGTCTGCAGAAATAAAAGGGACAATGAATTCTTGTCATATCCTAGAAGAAATACCAACCAACAAAGGATATTACAAAAGACAAAAAAAAAACGCCTGCAAAACCTCTTGTTTCATACCTCTTCATAACTTCCAGTTAACATGAAACGTGTTCTCTTCAAACCAAAAAAATATCCTACAACGAGTGTGAATGCCTTCATTTCATAATGATAGCCCACCAATGGCATTGGTAATTATAATTTTATTGTTAACATAATTATGCAAATGTATTTTTGGCCAAAGTTGTTAAATATACCTCCCCAACAGTTTAAGAGTGTCGTTGAGATTCGCATCTTGTTAAATGTTCCATTCTTTGTTGCTAAATAATTAATGCTTTGTAATTAAGGACTAATTTAGTTACCACACAAATAAACAAAACAAGAGAGATGAGCCGAAGGACAAGCGCCTGTCAGACAAAACAAGAGAAAGGATAAATTAATGTGTGGCAGATTTTATATGGATATTAAGAAATGACTGCCAGGCGGCATAGGTCTTCAAATTTCTTAAAAAAAGACAAAAATGTTGTCTTAAGAGAAAATATTAAGGAAATGTTGGCCTTCTTTACAGTTTTGCTTTGAACGAAAATGTTGAGAAAATTTCACCGAAATTTTACCTTTTAAGAAAATTACCCTGATGTTTTTGTCTATAGAAGATTTCAATAATATTTCAACTCTAAAAAAAATTTCAACAAAATTTTGTCATTAGAGAATCTAGGCGAAAACTGTACTTTATCTAGAAATAGTCCTCAAACTTTTCTTTAGAAATAGTGATTTTGAAACTTTCTTGTAGCTGGTGTGATGCTTAAACTTAACTCTAGCTGGTGAGAATCTCAAGCTTTATTGATGTGATTCTCAAGCTTTACTGTAACTGATGTGATTCTCAAACTGTACTAAAGCTGGTGTGTTTCTCAAACTTTACTGATCTTGATGTAATTCTCAAACTGGTGAGAATCTGAAACTTTGTTGCAGCTGATGTGATTCTCAAGCTTTACTGAAGCTGATGTGTTTCTCAAACTGTACTGAAGCTGGTGTGATATTCCAACTTTACTGTAGCTGGTGTGATTCTCAAACTTTACTGTGGCTGATGTAATTCTCAAACTTTCTGCTGTTAGGGTTCATCTTCAAACTTTTCTATATCAAGACAAAATTTCAGTAAAACTTTCTCTAAAGACAAAATTTCAAAGAAATTTTCGCTGTGAAATTTTCCCACGCAAATTTTATGTGAAATTTTTTCTAAAGACAAAATTTTGGTGAAATTTTCTTAAAAATCAAAATTTAAGGAAAATTTTCCCTTAAGACAAGTTCCGGGGAAATTTTGTCTATAGACAAATTTCCTCAAACTTAACTATAGAGATGAACTTGATTTTAATTTCTTACAGAAATTTTCACTGCAATTTTGTCTTAAGATAAAATTTCACTGAAATTTTGTCTTTAGATAAAATTTCACTGAAATTTTGTCTTTAGATAAAATTTCACTGAAATTTTGTATTTAGATAAAATTTCACTGAAATTTTGTCTTTAGATAAAATTTCACTGAAATTTTGTCTTTAGATAAAATTTCACTGAAATTTTGTCTTTAGATAAAATTTCACTGAAATTTTGTCTTTAGATAAAATTTCACTGAAATTTTGTCTTTAGATAAAATTTCACTGAAATTTTGTCTTTAGATAAAATTTCACTGAAATTTTGTCTTTAGATAAAATTTCACTGAAATTTTGTATTTAGATAAAATTTCACTGAAATTTTGTCTTTAGATAAAATTTCACTGAAATTTTGTCTTTAGATAAAATTTCACTGAAATTTTGTCTTTAGATAAAATTTCACTGAAATTTTGTCTTTAGATAAAATTTCACTGAAATTTTGTCTTTAGATAAAATTTCACTGAAATTTTGTCTTTAGATAAAATTTCACTGAAATTTTGTCTTTAGATAAAATTTCACTGAAATTTTGTCTTTAGATAAAATTTCACTGAAATTTTGTCTTTAGATAAAATTTCACTGAAATTTTGTCTTTAGATAAAATTTCACTGAAATTTTGTCTTTAGATAAAATTTCACTGAAATTTTGTCTTTAGAAAAATTTTCACTTAAATTTTGTCTGGAGAGAGAATAGCGCTGAAACTTTGCCCCTTATCAAATTCTTGATTTTCCTTTCGTCTCTTATTGTAAACTTGTGTTTTCCTCCTTACCTTTTTAAGTTATTAACAACATTTTTATAATTTACAACAGCAAACCAACAAATCTCGCCCAGAAACGTGTGTTTTGTGGCAAAGCCTTTGTGGCAATGATAATGACTTAAAGATGATTGTGGTTTAAAGAATCCAAGGAAAGGGGTAAATTCTTAGACTCATTTTCCTGTTTGACCAAGAAAGCTACCAAAAACCCAACACCTCCAAAATATTCTGCCTTTGAATATTGGTTGCAGAATCTTTCTGCTGTTCATGTTGTCATGTATTTTTATAATTGATGTGAGATGTGACATGTTTGTTTAAATATTCATAACATTTTGCGACAAGTCTTAGCAAGGACCTTCAGTTGTTACATGGGCAGCAAGTGTCAAAGAGAGGGAGGATGAAAGAGAGAAAAGCACACACACATAGTACACACTCTCTGGGACTGGGACTCTCTAGTCTTGACATCTTTTTTACATGTTAAGGCATGGCTTGCGAGACATGGTGTAAAAGGATAAAAGGGGGTTTCCATAAACTAATTAGTCCTTCTAGCTGTTAACCGCCCGTCACTTGTTGTCATTAGTTTTAGATATGTGACTTTCTTAAGAACTGTCTTCATTTTCTTAAGGTTATTTTTAACAACTATTAACCGCCAAAGGGCCCAACAGAAAAATTTCGATGGAAATTAAATAATTTGGAAAGTTTTAAAGAGTAGCAAGTTTCAACGGATTTGATTTCCAATTTTTATATGCAATAAGATATTTGAGTATCTGAAGAAGATTTAAGCCCGTTTTTCTTTAGAAACAACCTTAAGTTTATGGTTTCTGGGGAATGCCCCACCCCTAAATCGCAAACGCAAGACTGACCTTAAAATCTCAAGTGAAAGGTATAATGGTGCAGAGTTCGATACTATTGGTTGCCCAAAAAGTAATTGCGGATTTTTCATATAGTCGGCGTTGACAAATTTTTTCACAGCTTGTGACTCTGTAATTGCATTCTTTCTTCTGTCAGTTATCAGCTGTTACTTTTAGCTTGCTTTAAAAAAAAAGTGTAAAAAAAGTATATTTGATTAAAGTTCATTCTAAGTTTTATTAAAAATGCATTTACTTTCTTTTAAAAAATCCGCAATTACTGTTTGGGCAACCCAATATTTTCAATGAAGCAAGATGCTCTATTGTCAATGACAGCATCAAGAAGGTCAATTGTTCCCATACGGGACTATAGTCTCTCCATGGGTTAACATAACTAACAACATTACCAGATCTCTTTCACAAAGCACACACAACAAGGAAAGTTGTTGAAGAGAACATCTCCATTATAGTGATATCAGTTAGAGCTAGGCAGCTACTTAAAGGGGGCACACATCCTTCATATATTCCAATGATAGTTTTAATAGTTTCCTAAGCCCCATTTAAGATTCGCTGACACATGTTTTATGGAGTCAAATGGTATTTGGTAAATTTCAACCTAAAACAGACCAAGCAATCCTTTCTTGCTGGTGATGCTAAAGATAGCTGCTTGCCTGCATTCCATAAGAGTCAGAAAACCCTACCATTCCTCCTATGCTTGAAATGAACAATCATCCCTGATAATATGTTTTTCGGGTGGACGAAGACAACAAACGGGTGGAATATATTAAATCAAAGCTATCAAAAACATTTAAACTAATATTAAATTAAACAATCAAGTTGGGTTCACTTACACACATAAACATCCCTGCCGCACATTGATGTAGGCTTGTTATGCTGGTACGGGAAAAGGATATTTTCATACATATGCTAGATGTCTTACTTATGACTGTGGGCATAAGGGTTTTGCAGTGTGTAGACGTTTTGCAAATGGCTGTTAACTTGAAAAATCATGTGGGCTGATTTTTCAGCATAATGTAGTAGGCGTGTGGGTAATTATTTATTTTCAATGATTTATATACAACCTTATGAAAATGTGGCCAAAAGTGAAGAAAGTAATTTAAGCCTATTAAAATTTTTGAAGTAATTTTTTGGACCCTAACTATGATTGTGGGGAGGCTGACGTAGCGCAGTGGTCAGCATGTCCGCCTGTGACGCTGAATGCCTGGGTTTGAATTCTGGCGAGAACATTAGAAAAAAATTTCATCGATGATTGTCCCTTGCTAATGCTGGCGACATTTGTGAGGTTCTGTACCATTTGGTATGACAAGCCATGTAAAAATTTCTCAACAAAGAGATGTCACACTACGGGCAAGCCATTCGAACTCTGCTATAAAAAAAGGACCCTTATCACTGAGCTTAAACTTGAATCGGGCAGCATTTATTGATATGTCAGAAGTTTGTCCATGTTTCTTAATGCAAATTTTCAAGTACACTGAAAAAAAAAGTTGGCCGAAAATTTAAGATTTTTCCTTATTGGTAGGACTTTAGCAATATAAACTAAACAAAAACTTTAAAATAAAGATTTCGTTGAAATAATCTTCTTATTTACTACCGGACATTAGCATCCGTTGCAACTTTTGATCGGTGATTGACTTAAATTTTGCTTCTCTTCTTATTATTTTTATATTTTTTTTAAACACAACAAAATTGAACGCTAAAAGACTATTTTGCGTCTTAAACTAACGTACCCTGTTGTCCTGCCCCAAAGTAAATTTTCTAACTTTCAACGATATTTTGACTTTCATTTTAGATATTTGTTTTTAGTTACAAGACGCAAAGTAAAGGATTTATAATACTCATAGAAAAAAGTTTGCTGAAAAAAGCAAACACTGCCTGATGAATATTAGTAGTTAATTTTGTTGCTATTGTAGCATTATTTCTACTGTTACAGCAGTAGTACTGCAATTCCAGAGTAGCAGGCTTACTGCTGAAAAGTCTGTGGTTTGCTGAACCTGACTGCTGTTAGAAGAAACAAGTAAAAGCGTGCTAAGTTCGGCCGGGCCGAATCTTATATACCCTCCACCATGGATCGCATTTGTCGAGTTCTTTTCCCGGCATCTCTTCTTGGGCAAAACAGGATATAAGAAAAGATTTGCTCTTCTATTAGAGCGATATCAAGATATGGTCCGGTTTGGACCACAATTAAATTATATGTTGGAGACCTGTGTAAAATGTCAGCCAATTCGAATAAGAATTGCGCCCTTTGGGGGCTCATGAAGTAAAATAGAGAGATCGATTTATATGGGAGCTGTATCGGGCTATAGACCGATTCAGACCATAATAAACATGTATGTTGATGGTCATGAGAGAATCCGTCGTACAAAATTTCAGACAAATCGGATAATAATTGCGACCTCTAGAGGCTCAAGAAGTCAAGATCCCAGATCGGTTTATATGACAGCTATATCAGGTTATGAACCGATTTGAACCATACTTAGCACAGTTGTTGGATATTATAACAAAGCACGTCGTGCAAAATTTCATTCCAATTGGACAAGAATTGCACACTCTAGAGGCTCAAGAAGTCAAGACCCAAGATCGGTTTATATGGCAGCTATATCAGGTTATGGACCGATTTGAACCATACTTGGCGCAGTTGTTGGATATCATAACAAAACACATCGTGCAAGCTTTCATCCCAATCGGATAAGAATTGCGCCCTCTAGAGGCTCAAGAAGTCAAGACCCAAGATCGGTTTATATGGCAGCTATATCAGGTTATGGACCAATATGTCCCATTTACAATACCAACCGACCTACACTAATAAGAAGTATTTGTGCAAAATTTCAAGCGCCTAGCTTTACTCCTTCGGAAGTTAGCGTGCTTTCGACAGACAGACGGACGGACGGACGGACGGACGGACGGACGGACAGACGGACAGACGGACGGACGGACATGGCTAGATCGACATAAAATGTCACGACGATCAAGAATATATATACTTTATGGGGCCTCAGACGAATATTTCGAGTAGTTACAAACAGAATGACGAAATTAGTATACCCCCCATCTTATGGTGGAGGGTATAACAAGTAACAGGCAACCATAAAAAATAGCATACAGACTTGTGTACTCGAAACAGCAGATTTTGTTAGTTGAAATAGCAGCCCTATTTTTGCTGAAATAACAGAAATTTCTGCTTTCCCATTTTCAGCAGACAATAACTGCTGTATAAGCGAACATTTTTGCTGTTTTGAATAACAAATTTGGTTGAGTGTACCTACCATTTAAATAAAAAATTAAAATTTTAAAATCATATTCGCACCCTGCTCCCGAATGCCTTTTATTTGACTCCCGTTTTGTCCCGATCGCTTCACTTTTGATTTTGGGTGGTACTTTTGGACAGCTTTGGGCTCGGGCGGGCACCTGGATATTTGAACCCAATTTTTAATATCGGATTCGTACTCTACTCCCGAATACCTCTATATTTGAATCCCATATTGTCCCGATCGGTCCCCTTTTGATTTGAGGCGGTGCTGTTGAGATAAGGGGGAAGGTCCGCCCGCTTCAGTTGAATAGCGTTTAGCTCCTTCCGGGCCAACCTACACAGCCCATGAAAATTTCAAGCAAATCAGTTCAGCTGTATGCGCAACAAAAATACAAACAAACATTATTTTTAGACCCTACTCCACCACTGTGGCACAGCGTATTATAACTTGGTGCATTTGTTTGCAACGCTAAGAAGGAGAAGAGTTAGACCCACTGATAGTTATACCGATCGGCTTAGAATCACTTCCTAATTCGATTTAGCTAAGTCCGTCTGTCTGTTGCATTCTTGTGATCAAGGTACAGGTCGCATTTGTCAGGTCATGACATTTCGCGAATGTCATGAAATTTAGAACAAGTCTCTTTTTTGGGCCATGGACGAACGTTATAGATTTAAAAAAAAAATCGGTTCAGATTTAGCTATAGCTCCCATATATGACTTTCATCCGATATGGCCTTTTGAGGTGGTAGAAACCACCATTTTGGTCCCATCTTTACAATATTTTGCATAAGGTGTTTTATTTGGCGTCCTCTAATGTGTGCAAATTTTCATAAAAATCGGTTCAAATTTAGATATAGCTCCCATACATATCATTCATTCGATATGACCTTTTTAGGCTGTAGAAGCCACAATTTAGGGGCGATCTTTACAAGATGTAGCATGAAGTGTTTTTTTTAAACGTCCTCATATGTGTGCAAAATTTCGTCAAACTCGGGCCATATTTAGATATAGCTCCCTTTTATATCTTTCATCCGATATGGCCTTTTAAGACTGAAAGCCACAATTTTTGTACCTTCGTAAGAAAATCTTACAAGTAATTTGTAATTTCAATAGGTATACAACATTAAAGTCTAACTAGATTTGGAGGATAAGTTCTATATATTAAAAGTAGTACGTAGGTAGACTCGGTGGTGTAGGGTGTTATATAGTCGGCTCCGCCCGACTTTTGCCTTTCCTTACTGGTTTTGGTATTAGTCCAATTTCCAATTTCGAGCATCAACTTCATTAGTTTTCATTCTTATAGCCGAGAGCGTATATTACCCAGAGGGCCATATTATTTCCATATACAATCCACATCCCATAGAAGCTCCATTTCCCATCTTTACAGAAGGATTGTAAACATTTCAAAATTATTGGGTTGCCCAAAAAGTAATTGCGGATTTTTTAAAAGAAAGTAAATGCATTTTTAATAAAACTTAGAATAAACTTTAATCAAATATACTTTTTTTACACTTTTTTTCTAAAGCAAACTAAAAGTCACAGCTGATAACTGACAGAAGAAAGAATGCAATTACAGAGTCACAAGCTGTGAAAAAATTTTTCAACGCCGACTATATGAAAAATCCGCAATTACTTTTTGGGCAACCCAATAGTTGGCCCAAACTAGACTTGAAGAGGTCTACTGCTTTGCTGCAGTTGGCTAGAACAGATATCTCAGTCATTGTTTTTGTCATGGCAGGTCACTTCAGATCGAAAAGCATGCTGACTGAAGGTTGCAAGTAACGACTTCAGCAGAAGCAGTGAGGATATCAAAAAAAAAGGATAATGCAGAACATCTGCTGTGTACAATGATAGAAAAATGGCGGTACTTTGCCAATAACGCCTGGTATTATTTTGTTCGCGTCATTGGCAAAGATTTTTAATACCATTTGGTATCAATTCAATACCAGACAAATGGGGTTATTAAGAATTGACGGCGTCATATTTATATTCTTGTTATCGCGCTAAGTGTTGTTGAGTTTTGTACTAAAAATATTTTAATACAAATTGAATGCCTAGAAACCGACTCAAATACTCGAAAGCGGGGAACATGGAAATAATATAAATTCTAAGGACATTCTATTGAGTTGCCCAAAAAGTAATTGCGGATTTTTTAAAAGAAAGTAAATGCATTTTTAATAAAATTTAGAATGAACTTTAATCAAATATACTTTTTTTACACTTTTTTTCTAAAGCAAGCTAAAAGTAGCAGCTGATAACTGACAGAAGAAAAAATGCAATTACAGGGTCACACGCTGTGAAAAAATTTGTCAACGCCGACTATATGAAAAATCCGCAATTACTTTTTGTGCAACCCAATACATAAAAACATGATAGTCCATTGTGTGGAATACGATGCGGTGTTGGTATATTCATATGAAACCCACTTCTGGGAATCGATGGGTATAGAAACCATTGTTGAATACAAAGAATTGTGGTTGGTCATGGTGTAACATTATTTTGTAATTATCAACAAATAATCGGAATAAAATAAAATTAAAACTATTTTCAATGTTTTTTTTTTTGGTTCATTAGAGGGTGGAATAATCAATAACAAATTGGTACTAAACCCGATAACGATCTGGTGCTAAAACCAATAACAGATTGGTATAAAATCATTGCCAGTTGGGTAATAAGGATAGTTTCAAACGATACTAATCATTTTATGGTTCATTAATACCACGCGGTATTATTTTTGTACCATACGGTGTTGCTTTACTATCAATACCGTATGGTACTTAAATGAGGAAGTTTGGTATCAACTTTTCTCTGGGTGTATGTGTCCCGCACTGGCAGTCAGAAGGAGTTCCACTTTAAGCTCTCATATCTTTGAAAGTTTGTTTTTAACGGATGTAAATATTTGCAAGTTGTTGGGATGGATCAACGGTAGGAACTAGAAGGAAATTTTCCTCTTCTGTCTTTATGGTATCACAATGCGCGAAAACGTCTAAGTGAGTCTGATGGCAGACTGCCATTTAAACCTAACCTCCACATGGTTCAAATCGGGTTATTACCTGATATAGTTTCCATATAAACCGAACCCTCCGATATGACATCTTGAGCCCCTGGAAGTCACAATAGGTATCAGATTTGGCTGAAATAAGTGTGGTTCATATCGGTCTATAACCTGATATAACTCCCATATAACCCAATCTCCCGATTAGTCTTCTACGGCAAATTTGTAGTAAAATTCTTGATGGTGGGTTTCCAAGATTCGGCTAAGCCGAACTTACATATATGCACTTGTACTTTATGGGATCTCAGATCCATATTTCGAGGTGTTACGAACAGAATTATTAGGTTAGTATACTATTTAATATCCTATCGTGGTGGGTATACCAACTTTCTTTTGTTACCCATATTGACCATGTTGTAGTAGCATACATGGCAGTTTGATAGGAAGTTTGGTAAATGAAATTGGAGAGGATGATCAAAGTATGTAACTTTTCTATGTATGTCTAATGTAATCAATGTTTTGCTACATCCGCCCAATCATATAAAACATCTGGAATAAATGCTGGCAAACCGTCGGTTACCGCGGCTCTGTTATTTTTAATTCTTAATTTAAGGATTTTTTAAAACTCTACAAAAAATTTTGGTTTTATGGCCGGCAATTTAAACACTCTACGCCACTTTTGCAAATTACATACCATCGAACTGCTTTCTCCCTCAAACTTCTTGCGACAAAATGATTTTCATCCGCGAAATGTCTTTATTCGCGGTTACATGGCATCATAATCAAATGTCAAACTTTGGGCAAATATTTAATTATTCATTATTCATACAGAGTGGAAGAACAATAGCAAAAATTACAACAATATCCCCGAGAACGCAGGAGATAGAGCGAAAGAGACAAAACAAAATGATGTAGACATGTTTACTTTTACCACGGTCATGATTCATACCCATACAGCATCATGTTTACAACGATGTCATAAAACTTCTATTCCCGTATACCATGCCATGTTTGTTAACCCTTTAGCTGACAGCAGTTCCAGCACAAGGGTAGGGAAGGCAAAGACTTTAAATTATGATGGCGCAGGCTAAAAGCCTATAGCCCAAGGCATAAAATACCAGAACCAGGAAAAATCTCACACCAATTATGTAGAAGACCCATGCTTAAGCTTCAAGGCTTCACTACAATTTTACAATACCAAGTTGTGAGTATACAATTTTTTTTCGAAACTTTCTATTCGCGTTTATACCATTTCCCTTTAGAGTCCTTGTTATAGCCCTAAAGGATGGGCTGTAGTTGTACGTACCCCTCTGTTTAAAATGGAAATGTGTTGTTACTTTTGCTAATGAATAAATTGTTCTTTCTTTTACCAGGCTTGGCCCCCTTGTATGAGTTGTTGTTAACAAAACTAGTATTTAACTTAAGTTTGTATGTTAAATGCCTTGTTTGCCTTTCGCTATTTTTCTAAGCATAACAATAATGCTGGGTTTGCCCTCTTGCTGGAGACAAAGATAGCTCTCATACCCCCTTCATAGGTTATACAACTAAATAAATAACCCTTTGGCCAGAAATTCTAAATTAGCGCACATTTTGGCTTTGAATCACTTGCCTCTCTCTCAGTATTGGTGGTTAGGGGTATTGTAGCAAGATTATGGCAAAGTTTATTATACCAGGGTTATGTAACATCGGGTAGAGATACTATGAGAATAAATAAAATCTAACAAGTAAAAGTGTACCAAGTTCGGCCGGGCCGAATCTTGGGAACCCACCACTGTGGATACTGCTTTTGGGAGCTATATCTGGATATGGACCGATTTGGACCGTACTTGGCGCAGTTGTTGAGAGTCATAGCATAAAATTTCAGCCATATCGGAAAAAAATCGCAGCTTGTAAGGGCTCAAGAAGTCAAATTGGGAGATCGGTTTATATGGGAGCTATATCATGTTCTTGACCGATTTGAACCGTACTTGGTACAGTTGTTGGGAGTCATAACAGAACACCATGTGCAAAATTTCAGCTAAATCGAACAAACAGCCAACAGTACACAGAACTCTAGTAGAAATCGGACAAAAATTGCGACTTCCAGGCGCTCAAGAAGCCAAATCGGGAGATCGGTTTATATGGGAGCTATATCAGGTTATAGAGCGATTTGGAACGTATTTGGCACAAATCAAAGAAAATTGCGGCCTCCAGGGGCTTTTACTAGTTTTAAATTTCGCGCGTTGCTTTTGTGGTATTGCGGTTGGGGAAAAGATTCCCAGCACTTTAAGAGATAGAATTCAGGAAGCTCTTCGTGCAAGAAGTGGGCTACCGAAAGTGGTCTAGGCGTAAATTCGTGCAAAACAGAAGTAAAGGGTGATTTTGAAGAGCTTTTTCAAAAAAAAAACATACAATTACGAAAAATGCATGAAATCTTTATTTGAAACGATAGTACGATTCATATAATTTAAGTTTGAACATTATTTCATGCAAATGTTGACCGTGACGACGTCTCAAATGGTCCATCCGTTTAGTCCAATTTTGGCATACTCTTTCCGACATTTATCCCCAAGGCGGGAAGGATAAACCACAGTCCGACGACAGGCCTATTAGTCTGTCATTGTTTTCGCTGAAAAGACTGGAAAGACTGATTGACCTGAAGGTGAAGGTGGGGGACTGATGCCGGAAAACTTCACAACACTTATACCTCAAAAGCAGGTCGGTGGATACAGAAGAAGGATATTGAGGGGGCCTTTAATAATGTGGAGATAGGAGCCAGTGGAGCCCAATGAACCAATAATATGCTTTATGGCAGTATTATTAATGTGAACCTGGGAGATAGTGTGGTCAGAAGACGGGTGACCAGAGGAGCGCCCTAAAGAGGGGTCTTCTCGCCGATTCTATGGCACCTCGTGTCTAATGAGGTGGATCTCGGTGGGGACGGAACGACGATTATTGCTTATGCGGATGCTGCTGGTCCGAGACAGGGTTCTGATCAGCGAGATCATGGAAGGGTCACTGAGGAGGTTGTGGCGATGGGCTACCAGAAATGGGTTGAGACCAACCCAGGGATGACGGAGCTGGTGCTCTTTACGCCTAGATATAAGATACCAGAGTTCGGATTCCCTTAGACGGGGTCACCCTGCGGCTGTCAAAGGAGGCGAAAAGGAATCTGTTTTAGAAGAGGAACACCGAGGAAAGAAGCCGTAAGGCACTGTGCACTTTTTACTTCTGCAGGAGGATGTTCAGTAGGAAGTGGGGGTAACTCCCAAGATGATTTATTGGATGTATACGGCCGTAGAGAAGAGGACCCGTGCGAGGAAGTTCGAGAATGTTCAGAGACTGGCCTGCCTAGGGGTCACAGGGGCACTGAGATTCGCACCGCAGGCAGGCCTGGAGGCAATGCTGGATATGCAGCCTATTAATGCCCATATTCGCAACTGCGCCGCCAGAGTCGCGCTTAGGCTGAGGGATCTCGGCATGCTGAAGGAGGGTAGTTGCGGCCACAGTTCGATTTTGGGTGTTATGGATGTAAAGGGTAGACTGAGGACGATTTTCGACTGCCTGGCATCAGTGCCGACTGGAGTGAGGGCATTCGCGATTCGATTTCTTGAGAGGGATGAATAGAGGGCAAATGCTGTACTTGAAGAGGATGAGACCTCGATCTACACAGATGGCTCCAAGAGTCTACTCTGATGCACTCAATATCAGTATGTCTCTGAGACAAGGCTGAGAGTGTACGGTCTTACAGGCAGAGGTCTGTGCCAATGCAGTGGCCGCAAGAGAAATTCTGGTAAGGGATTTACCGCTCTCGAAACTCAGAATTTATGTGGACAGTATGAGGTCGAGATGTGTGGCGGATTGTTTTGGAATCCCTGGATAGGCTCCGGGCCTACGATGTGGCGCTGACATGAGTTCCGGGGCATGAGGGGATTCCAGGGAATGAGAGGGCGGACGAGTGCGCCAGGAGGGGTTCATCCGCGCCCAGTGGACCAGTCATCGGTCTTAACTACGTGCCATTTGTCGAGCTACTGAACACAGTAGATGGGATGGCCAGGGCGGCGTCGATGGCGAGGTGGGACTCGGTGGATGGTTGTCGGACTTCAAATGCGCTAGGCCGGTCTTCGACTGGAGGAGGACGAGATAGTTGCTGGCGTTCGATAAGAATTCGATGAGTACCTTGATAGGTCATAACCGCCCACTGTGCCATAGGTCGCATGGCGGCGCGCATGGAAATACCGCACAATGACTTCTGTAGGTGTTGCCTCGATGGGGATGAAAAGAAGACTATTAAGCACTTTCTGTGTTCATGTTCGGGTCTGCAGGGACGTAGGCTCTCTTTTCTGGAGAGCCCTTTCTTCTGTGATCTGGGTGAAAATGGAAACGTACCTCTAGTGGGTATCCTGAGATTTGTTGAAGGAACAGGATGGTACCGAAGAGGGTTGCCATAAGCTCCGGCGTAGGTGCATCCGTGCTTGCGTAGGGATGGGCGTTTCTTCAACGGCCCCCTCCCCCCTTCGGATTCTCCATTCCTCCTATCTTTCTTTTATTCGTATATAACCTCTAGTCCGAGGTCTCACATCTTCTTTCTTTTCCCTTTCTTTCCAAAATGACCGGTCCCGAACGTGAAATAAAAAGTTCACCGAACTCGCCTCGCCTAAGTCCATTGTTAGGCGTGCTGTGTGGCATGTGGCACCGTCTTATTGAAACCACATGCCATGCAAGTCAAGCTCTTGTATTTTGGGGAAAAAAACGTTGCATATCATCTCACGGTAGCGCTCACCAATCACAGTTACATTACGATTTGCATCATCTTTGAAGAAGTATTCAAAGATGATGCAGTTTGAAATTCACCTGTTCTGGGAATTGTAAAGCAGACGAGGTTGCGAGGCTAGGAATTACCTTACACATTCCAGGGAAACTGGAATCTGTGGGTATGCCCCTAACGTTATGTAAAGTAAGTTTTTAGGATCAGGCCGCAACAAATAGTACATGGTCACAAAGAGGGGGCTGTGAGCATTCCAAAACTGTGTGGGCTAATCTAGACTTGAAGAGGTTTGGTACTTTGATGTCATTGGCTAGAACAGACGTCTCAGTCATTGTGTCCGCCATGACAGGTCACTGTCTAATCGGAAAATATGCTGACAGATTGAAGGTTGCCGACTTTTCAGAAGGAGTTCCACTTTAGGGTCTCATTTCTTTGAGAACCTGATGGCAGACTGGCATTTAAACCTAACCTAACCTAGCTTTTTGTAGGATTTGTTTGCAGAGATGCATTTTTCCGAGCAACGCTCAAAAACAAAGCTCAGTTTTGGCCTTACACGTCGATCGAAAGATCTAGTGAGGGAAGCGATTTCTTAGTTTGTTGTTAAAAATTGTAAAATCTACTTTGTTCGAGCATGAAATCATAGATTTTGTCTTGGCCACCACAGAAAGTAAGTTCTTATTTATTGGTTAATTATTAAATAAAAGTAGAAGAATAGCCCCACTGTTTCTTAATCGAATGTAGACAAATTTGCAATTAAAAAACGTAGGGTATCTACTAAATCTATATAAACTCTCATGCAACTTCTTTCTTCCCTTCCACATCACCCTTGTATGCCCTTATTGAAATTGCTTGAAAATTTCCCCTCTCCTACCATCTACACCATCCAACCAACATATTGTATTGTTATTCTTCAGAACTTGTTTGTTTGCTTCTTTCTTTCAAGATAATTGGCAAAAGTTTTCCCAGTTAAGTTAAGAAAGGAGAAGAAACTGAATATGTTTGCTGCCGTTTTGAATTGGCCTTGCCTCTTCTATGCCATTGCTAGACTAATGCAATTTTAATGCATGATTTGTTATTAATTGAAAATTGAAATTTTCCAAAAGTTTTCCTTAGACAAAACATACCGAAGAACAACAAATCATTATCAAATATGAATCAGCAGCAAAAAGGAATAAGAGCAAAGACAAAAGTGAAAACTAGAAGCGGAAACGGAAATGAATATGAAAATTTGATAACATTCAAAGCTAGTTGTTGTCATTTGCACATCTTAAATGAAGAAAATTGTAAATAAAGTGGATAGTTTCGAAAGAAATAGAACTAGGGGTTCGACCAACTTTGAATACCCAACACCAAGGATTCCGCAAAGCTTATGTATATAAGGCATTTCATTCAGCTGTGGATTGGAAATGAATATATAAAACAATTAAAAACGTGTTAAGTTCGGCCGTGCCAAACTTTGGATACCCACCACCATGGATATATTAATCATCCTTTTTTGTTATAACTCCACTACCATATCCATAGTCATATCTAAACAGGGGCTGGTTAGGGCTGGTTTGGATCATATTTTATTCTAGTTCCGAGAACTCTTATACATGTAACAGTTTCAGCGAAATCGAGCAATAAATCCAGTTTTTATGTGATTAAGATCCCCAAATTGCAACATCGGTATATATGCCAGCTATATCTATATAGTCTGATCTGGATCATATTTGGATCGAATGTCGGGAGGCTTTAATCTAATCAATATTTCAAATTTCAACGAAATCAGGTTATATATATTTAGTTTGATGGGTTTCAGACCCTTAATCGCCAGATCGGTCTTTATGGCAGCTATATCTAAAAATAGTCCGATTTTAAACATATTTGGGTCAGATTGCCGGAGATTTGTACCAACTCTCTGATTAAAATTTGAGCAAAATCAGGTAAGAAATAAAGCTATTATGGGCTTCAGACCCTTAACCGGCAGATCGTTCTCTATGACAGCTATATCTAAATATAGTCCGATCTTTACCATATTTGGTTCAGATGTCGAGAGGCCTTTAACAACTCACTGTTTCAAACTTCAACGGAATCGGGTAATAAATGCTTTTAAGGGTTTCAGACCTTAAATCGGCAGATCGATCTTTATGAATATAGACCGATCTGAATCGGCAGTTCGTATATCGACGGGCCTAATATAAATCACTGTTCTGAGTTTCAGCAAAATCGAGTAGTAAATGCGCCTGTTATAGGCTAAAGACCCTTTATCGGCCTATATGGCAGCTATATACAAATTTGGTCCGATATATACCATATTCGGGTCGGATGTCGAGGCACTCAGTGCAAAAAACTGTTTGAAATTTTAGCAAAATTTGAGAATAAATGCGCCTTTTATGGTCTTTAGACCCTAAAGCTGAAGATCGGTCTCCATGGCAGCTATATTTAAATATAGTCCGATCTGAACTATATTTGGTTTATATGGCAGCTATACCAGTTTATGGACCGATTTAAACCATTCTGAGCACAGTTGTTAGAAGGCATAACGAAACACGTCATGCCAAATTGCAGCAAAATCGTGTAAGAATTGCACCCTCTAGAGGCTCAAGAAGTCAAAACCAAGAGATCGGTTTATATGACAGCTATATCAGGTGATGGACCGATATCAACCATACTAGAAATAGTTGTTGGAAATCATAATAAAACATCTTATTTAAAATTTCAGACAAATCGGATAAGAACTGCGCTCTAGAGGGCTCAAGAAGTCTAATCGGGAAATCGGTTTATACGGCAGGTTTTGAACTGATTTATACCGTACTTGGCACAGTTGTTGGAAATCATACCAAAAGGACATGTGCAAAATTTCAGCTAAATTGAATAAGAATTGCGCCCTCTAGAGGCTCAAGAAGTCTAATCGGGTGATCGGTTCAAATGACAGCTATACCAGGTTATGGACCGATTTAATCCATTCTTAGCACAGTTCTTGGTAGTCACAACGAAACACGTCATGCAAAATTTCAGCCAAAATGGCTCAGAATTGCACCCTCTAGAGGCTCAAGAAGACAAAACCCCAGATCGGTTAATATGACAGCTATATCAGGTTATGGATCGATCTTAACTACACTTAGAACAGTTATTGGAAGTCATAACAAAACATCTCATACAAAATGTTAGCCAATTTGGTTAAGAATATCACCTTCTGGAGGCTCATGCAGTCGAGATCCGAGATCGGTTTATATGCCAGCTATATCAGGTTATGAACCGATTTCAACCATACTTAGAAAAGTTGTTGGAAATTATTATACCTCCATCCTATTGTGGAGGTTATAAAACCAACCCAAATATCTTCTGCATAGCTGCCTAGTTCAAATCCCGTACTAACGAAGTTCCTCAACAGACTGTTTATGGTAGCCACCCATGGGTGTAGTGATAGAGAAAACTTTCAATTACAAAAAATAGTGTTTTCATAGGAATATGCCACACAAAAGTTTTAAATTTGTAAATTTTGAAAAACTACCTTTTTAGTACATACATACGTTCTTTTTTTGGAATGGCATTGTACTGAATTGTCTTAGTACCTACACAAGTTTTATTAAAGACTGCTACCATAACCTAGCCTAACTGTATCATATTTGTACATACATACATATGTATATACAAATATTTGTGCATGCATGTGTTATATTTTATATCTCTTTGAAAAACAACCAACTGATTGTCAACAGTGGCTAATAATAGTTAGAAAAAAAAATAAAATTTATGTATGCACATTATTCGCCTTGGCCACTAATGTTTCTTAATAGACCCACAATAAGTTCCCAACAAAAATTTACACTCAAAAATAAAATAACAAAAAAAAATCAAGCACACACTCACACAACACGGCAACGCACAAGAAAGCAAAATGTGAATCGTTCAACGGCAAACGAATGATCTTATGAATGTTATACAAAACACAACATTAGCCAGCCAAACGCTATGAGGCTCAATGGTCTAGGGGTATGATTCTCGCTTTGGGTGCGAGAGGTCCCGGGTTCAAATCCCGGTTGAGCCCGATGGTTTTTTGTTTTTTTTTTATATTGAAATTAGTTTTTTAAAAGTGAAAGGCCGTTATAATGAAAAACTTGTTTTTAATCAATTTTTTTTAAAGTAAATTTGATAAGCCATAGCAACAGAAAATGATAGTGGTAAAAATGCATATAGCTAGGCCAATAGATATGTGTATGCAAATATATTTAAACTTCATGGCTACATTAAGCATGTGAGTTTATGGATACAAATTGGTTTTATTTTTTGTAATAAATTACGATTTAAGAATTTTAAGTTCTATCAGCAAGGTCATACTATTTTCGTCGATATAGCCATGTCCGTACATCTGTCGGTCCGCCCATCGAAAGCACTAAACTTTCAAAGGAGAAAAGCTAGGCGCTTGAAATTTTTCATAAATAGGTCGGTTAGGATTGCAAATGGGCCAAATCGGTCCATGCCATATAAAACGATCTTGGGTCTTGACTTCTTGTGCTTCTAGAGGGCGCAATTCTTATCTGATTTTGCCCAAAGTTTGCACGTGGTATTCTGGTATGATTTTCAGCATTTGTGCCAAGTATGGTTGAAATCTGTTTATAACCTGATATAGCTGCCATATAAACCGATCTCCCGATTAGAAATCTTGAGCATGAGGTTTTCTGGTTGGATTTGCAGCAACTGTGTTAAGGTAAGGTCTAAATCGGTCAATAAGCTGATATAGCTGACATATAAACCGATCTCCCAATTTAGCTTTCTGAGCCTCTGGAGGGCGCATTTATTGGTCGATTTGGCTGACATTTTGGAGGTGATATTTTTCTATGACCTCTAAGAGCCATGAACTACAATCCATATTCGTTAACATCTTGATATAGCTCATATATTTTTGAAAAAGTCTATCCAAGAACTTGACAAATGCGATCCATGGTGGGGGCTTATAAAATTTGGCCCGGCTGAACTAAGCACGCTTTTACTTGTTTTCATTTTGTTAGCATTTATTTATTTTTTTTTTTTTTGATTTTTTTCTTTAATTTATTAATTTTTAAATATATTTTAATTTTTTATAATTTGGCTTTAATTTTTTTGAAATTTTTATTATTTTTTATTTTCATTGTTTTTTATTATTTTTACTATTATTATTATTTTTTTGTTTTTAGTTGTTGTTATTTTTTTAAATTTTTTTTATTATTTTAATTTTCTTTTCTACATATACATATTTATTTATGAATATTTATGTTATTTTGGATTTTCGGATTTTTTTTATTATTATTATTTTTGATTGAATTTTTATTATTATTTTTTTTTTATTTTAACTTTTATATATTTTTGTATAAATATTTTTGTTATATTGGATTTCCAACATTTATTAAAATTTTTACTTTTTTTTAATTCTAATAATTTTTAATTTGATGTCCTAATTATTTTTGATTATCTAAATTCTAACCTAATTTTCATTTATTTGTACTTTTTTCTGGTAAAAATATCAATTAATTTTTTATTTGATTTTCTACACAAAATCAGTGACTTTGCTGGACATTGTCTAAACATGGGGATGTAGCTCAGATGGTAGAGCGCTCGCTTAGCATGTGAGAGGTACGGGGATCGATGCCCCGCATCTCCAAGATTGTATATTTTCTGTAAATTTCAAGACTTAAAAAAAAATATTTGGAATTTATACAAAATTTGCTGAAAATACAAATATTTTATTTCACTTTAAAATCTCCTTACCAATTGTCAATTTACGGTCGATATCTTACTTGACATTAAAATAATAGTCACATAGTCTAAAGGGACCTTAACTTTAATTTAAGTCAAGCTATGTTAGTCTTTGTTACCATTACTCATCAAGGGGATGTAGCTCAGATGGTAGAGCGCTCGCTTAGCATGTGAGAGGTACGGGGATCGATGCCCCGCATCTCCAAGATTGATAAGAAGCTGCCATGCTTCTGATTTTGCTGCTAATAAAGCACAAGAAATCTTGAAGAAATAGAGTATGAAAGAGGAGAGGGGTAGTTTTCGATGAATGTGTATGTATGTGTGTGTTCGTAAGGCGATTGCGCATGCACGATTGAGATTTGCAATGCAAAAGCTGTAATATTATGGTTATCACGGCAGGTTAGATGCTTACCAGTGTTGCCCATCCTATGTCATAACACTTTTTGACAAGTAAAGTTTGGTAACAAAACAAAAACCCAAAACGTGATAATTTTTCTTTTTTTTTGAAAATGGTTTCGATTTGTATATGATTTACTGTAGAAAGTGTATCATATTTTTAATTATCCCATATCTTGAAAAATGAGGCAGCAGGCTATAGAAAATCAACTTGCACTTTACCCTCCAATTTTATTTGCATGTTGCAAATTTTCGGTCACTTAAAAATTACCCTAACCTGAAGTGAAAAATAAAAACTTGGTCTCATACACGGGGATGTAGCTCAGATGGTAGAGCGCTCGCTTAGCATGTGAGATTTATAGGAAGCTGCTAATCTGTATGCTTCTAATTTTGCTAAAAGCACAAGAAAAGAAATCTTGTAGAAATAGAGTAAGAGGAGAGATGGTTTTCGATGATTGGTGTGTGTGTATAAGGCGATTGCGCATGCACCATTGAGATTTGCAATGCAAAAACTGTAATATGTGATGATGGTTATCTCGTGCCTCGTGGTAGCTTTGAGGCTTACCAGTGTTGCCGCCCATATTTCATACGACTTTTTGCCAAGTAAAGCTTGGTAACAAAAAGATCTTCTAAAGTTAACAAAAACACAAAACGTGATTTTTTTCGATTTGTATATGGTTTACTGTAGAAATTACATCATAATTTTAAATATTCCATATCTTGAAAAGTGAGGCAGCAGGATATACAAAAACAACTTGCACTTTACTCTCCCTTTAACCTTAAGATGCCAATTTTATTTGTATGTTGCAAATTTTCGGTCACTTTACAATTGCCCTAACCTGAAGTGGAAAATAAAAATTTGGTCTCATACACGGGGATGTAGCTCAGATGGTAGAGCGCTCGCTTAGCATGTGAGAGGTACGGGGATCGATGCCCCGCATCTCCAATAATAATTTTAAAGTTTTATTAGGTAACTAAAAGGTAGTGTAAACCTAAGAAAGAAAAGTATATTTCAGTCAGTATAACTATATTATTAAGGGCTTATCAATCCGTCCGTCGATTATTAGCAAAATAGAAGATTTTGAAGTAAAATCGCCATAACATTTTTTTTAATAAATTACAGTATAATTAGTGAAATAACCACTCAAAAATGTCTTGGAGATGCGGGGCATCGATCCCCGTACCTCTCACATGCTAAGCGAGCGCTCTACCATCTGAGCTACATCCCCATGCGTAAACCAGACATCGAAAAAATAGTGTGTCACTGACCTTATGCATTAAATTAAAAACAAAATAATATTGTACAAGTTGACTTTATACCATCAATTAAAAAATAAGAGAATGCCAAGACAAAAAAAAAAAATATAAAAGTTTAACAAATATGTAGGTATTTTTTGGTAATCGGTGTACAGCGGCTTGTCTCTGCTGCTTAATGGAGTGTTCATGGGCAAATTTGCATTTGTGTACAGCGGCTGTCAGGCTGTATGTACTACAGCCAACAAAAACATAACCTTTGCAATATTTTCCTATTTTAATCTGAGCTATGTTTACGTATATGTATATAAAAGCAGTAAATTACAAATTAGAGAATTTTCTCAATTAGTTTTTCCTCCCAAAATATTTAATAAATAAAAAAATTTGATATTGTTGGAGATGCGGGGCATCGATCCCCGTACCTCTCACATGCTAAGCGAGCGCTCTACCATCTGAGCTACATCCCCATGTTCGCCACTGGCAACGAAATAGTTTGACGTCACCAATTTACCATTTGTGTATGCCTTGTCGCTACAACTCAGTGTGTAGGCGCCATTAATGAGGTGCATTTAACAGCAATGATGAGACTTATGCAATATATTCAAAGCATACCTTAGGGCGCACACTTAATGTTTTTGGTGAAAACAAAAGGTTTTCTATTTATAAATGCATGTGAAAAAGGGCATTAGTGAACAATTCAATCTACTACCTAGCACTGGTATTGATTATTACATCCCTTAGTTGTAGACAATTAACCCTCTTAAAGGTCTTTCTGCAATACATACTTGTGTGCCTTCTGGTAAATTTTTTAGGTGGTGATTCATCAATGACATCAATGTCTTTGGTACTTTGTGCTATTTTCTAATAAATTTTCATTGAAGTGTTGCCTCAATGTCATTGAAATGTTATTCTATTCAAACTTCTTCTTCGCATATGTCTTTTTCTTATATTGTACGCTTAAGTAGCTCAACGCACTAGGTTTCCCCGTTCTTGCTTCGGCAGAACATATACTAAAATTGGAACGATACAGAGAAGATTAGCATGGCCCCTGCGCAAGGATGACACGCAAAATCGTGAAGCGTTCCACATTTTTTATGTAACTCGACCATGGGATGGAGTTAATTAATATCGATTTAGACCCTATAAAGAACATGCATGACATTTTAAGTGGAACAAGCGATGTCGGACTGTTAAAATCACTCAAACTTTATAAATAGCATACACTTTTCACAAATACTTCTTATCGATGTAGGTGGGTTAGAATATGTATATATATCCTTGGTTGCCTTGACATACTAAGTATATCTGATGTTCGTCCGTCTGACGAAAATCGCAGTCGTACAAATGAAGCTAACCATATACTTCTTGTTGATGTAGGTCGAACGATAAGCGTAGGAAGGCCTTAGTGCTTAGCCCATCCCCAGAATAGTTTTAGGATTTTTTGCTTGATCTTTCGTTATTCTATTCCATGCAAAGAACTTGACAAATACGACCCATGGAGCAGGGTATATAAGATTCGGCGTGGCTAAATATAGCACGTTTTTTGCACGAAATACCTTTCACATAAACCAATCTCCCGGTGACTTTTTTAAGCCTATAAAGGGTGAAATTCTTACCCAATACTGTTGAAATTTAGAATGTCTTCTTTTATGTCTTCCAGTTACCATGCTAAGTATGTCGTTGTTGTTGTTGTAGCCACATATTCGCATTTGGAGGTAGCAATGCTCATGAAGCTCCTGCAGGTGAGCACGTTTATTTCGGTCCATAGGACCGATTGCTGCGGGAAATTGATAGCCGTTGGTTATTTAAAGACGCCAAATAACTTGCCTTTTCATATGGAGCATTATAGGCACTCAGTATTTATCCAGAGCCGGGAGCGCCATTCCTCTCCCTGAGATTGTCCAGCCCCATTTTCATGTGGAGGCGGCGATCCTCGTCAAGCTCCTGCAGGTGAGCAGGCTCATTCCAGCCCAAAGAACCGATCGCCGCAGGAACAGGGTGGCCATTTATGTCCCATATAAAGGCGCCAATAACTCGGCTCAAGGCTCAAGTGTCAATAAACTGTGGTCCGCAATTAACTCTCTCAACAACCCGTCGAGGAACACCAGCCAAATTATATATGAAAGGCGAAAGGCATAAAGCAGCATTCCAAAGAAGGCAGGGAAGCTCTCAGTCGGCGCTGAATCACAACTATTCGGAGACAAAGGTCATAAACATGGCCAAGCATTCAAAGATCATGGGCACTGATGGAATATCAAAGGTATTGCTCAAACATCTCTGTAAATAAGGAGTCTAAAGAGGCCAAGCCATCAAAGGCCATGATTGTCGTGGCACTGGACCATTCGAAGACAATCGACAAGGTTAACCATGCCAAACTATTTGACGACATCGCCAATACGTCCCTTCAGCCAGGATCTAAGCGCTGGGTCGTGAATTATCTGTGTGGTTGCCAGTCATTCGTGGAATTTAAGGATAAGAAGTCGAAAACAGAGAGTGAAACAGGGAGTTCCCCATGCCGGGGTGAATCTCCGGTACTGTTTAACCACTAACTATCCTCCATTCCATCCCTTTCTGACGGCATAGAGATCGTATGATATGCGGACGATTGTACGATCATGGCATCAACCCCCCACCCATTGCTGACATCTACGATAGGTTAAACGTCTACCTCAACGAACTTGCCTTTTATTTCGCTGCAAGAAACCACATTGTTCACCACAAACACGCGCGAGGTGAATAATAAGCTGGATGTGATGGCCGATGACATGATTCCAATCATTAAGTGCTCCAAAATACTTGGCGTCACATTTGACAGCTCTTACAAATCAAAAGTAGAAACAAGGTCCTCAAGTCACTTGTCGGCAGCACTTGGCGTACTGACAAATAAAGCTTGTGGACCACGTACAAAGCTATTGGCTGATCTGTACTATTCAGTGCCAGCGTGGTCTCGTCAGCTTTGAGATACGTAGGGGAATAATATTCAGATTTCAGAATGCCACTTTTCGAACTGTGACGGTCTCCTCAGTTCTCATGTGGACCGCCTCCATCAGGAGACAAAGAACCTACCCATGCTGTAATCGCAGGGACCATCCAATCATCATCTTGTAGATAGGTATCCACCTCCCAGAAGCCTTAAGGTTCAGCGCTACAAGAGAGAACCTCTAGATCAAGCGGCATATCAAGCGGGTCTGGACAACATTCATGCAGACACGGTAGCAGATGTAATGAATAGTTACCGGGTAAATGTAGTCCTTGAAGAACGACCGCCTAATATTGCACCTGAAGAAATTGACCTACCCGGCAAACCAGTGTGGTTCTGGTTTAATTACGATTTGGCAGATGCAGCCGCCCAAACTCCTACAGAGCAAGGATTGATGCCATCGTGCAGAATGTATGTCCCGATTGTGACCCGGGACCACACGACACACGTCACCTGTTTAACTGCCCAGTCAGACCCAGATCACTATGGACGCACCCCATCTTAGCAGCAGAGTTGCTGGATCTGGATACTCAACAGAATCAACCCAACCTTTCCAACTCCATGACAACAAACACTAAACTGGAAACGGATTGCAGACCATTTTGGCCGACGAACCCCAAGGGGAGATAAGGCGAAGGGGACCTCTCCCAAAATGGCAGGGAAGCCACCAGTCGCTGAACCACAGCTTTTCGGAACCGAAAATATTGCCGAGGTCATAAAAAGGGCCAAACCATCATAGGCCATAACGAAATATCATTGATAATGCTCAAACACTGGTTGAATTAGGAGTTAAATACCTGAAAGACACTCACAATCTATCCATCTCCATGCTAGTAATACCTGAGATATGGAAAATGGGTAGGATTGTTCGTATTCTCAAACCAGAAGATGAAAAACATCGACCATGTAAATAAGGAATCAAAAATCCCTGCAGAGCTGCCACCAAGAGAATCACCCAAAGTTCCAACTTTCAAAGATGGAACCCTCTTTTTGGGTCATATCATAAATATGGGTGGCCTGATTTGCTCCTATATGGTTAATAACAACAATCTTTAACTGGGTTAGGTGAGGTTATATTGAAAAGATGGTGCGGAGATCAATCAGTCATACACCTAAGCCAGTAATCGGCTTGTTGTGCGCTTTAAATAATAAAAAGTAACCCAAAAACGAAAATCTTTGTCAGAAATTCCGTTCTACATACAGAATCCCGAAATGTTTTCCATACCAAGCCCCTAAGTTGGTTCATGTCTGGTATTGTGTCCCCACCTAAGTGCCTGTGTCTGTTAGCCTGGTAATGTCCTAGGAAATGCTCCAACTTCTCATCATTCTCCCCACATGCTATCGCTTGCCGCACCGATTTTGCATAAGTGAGCTCGTAGTCTTATGTGTCCCGTTATGATACCGATAGCTATACTGAGCTTCTTCTTACTTCCTTTCAGTAATACCCTTGGGTTTATACGGATCTCCCCCATAGGATTTTTGCCGTCCTACCGACCGTTTGGCTGTTCCATAGTACGCGTTCGTAACACATGCCCCTAACTCGGACTGCGTCGTCCCCAAGGGCTTCGGGTAAGCTAAGTTTATTGACAGCAGTCCTCTGGCTTTCAATGCCATATCGTATGTTCTTTCATTCTCCCTTGCTCCGCTATGGCCCGGCACCCAAGCGATGCAGATCTTGCCATCCTCCGAGAAGCCGTTAATCTCTTTCTTATACTCCAAGACACTTTTTTGGCGAAATAATCAATCCAAACGAAATTTGATGTGTATTAACTTTTTACTCATCCGAAAACCTCTGACAAGGTCCACCACTATCGGTTCAGATTAACATAAAGTGGGGTGAGGTCTGTTTTTCTGGTTATTTTGGAACAACAACGGCCCTCGTCAAGTTTCTGTAGGTTGGCAAGATCGTTCCGGTCCAAAGGACCGATAGACGTTAGGCCAGGTTGGCCATTGGCTATTTAAAGGCGCCAATGTCGCCATGTCATGTCAAGCATCGTAGCCACTCAGTATTTATGCAAGAGCCGATGTTGCCCGGCCTTTGACTGAGACTCTCCGCTCGTTACCGCTGACTGCCCGCGGCTGCCGTTGGAGCTACTCCGTATGGATCATTCCACTATGCGCAACCTGTGAACATGCCAGGTAGCTTACAGATAAGCTTCTCGTTACAGCAATGAACACTACACAGATTGAACCTCAAAGTTCCATCGTGTCTGGTGTCTGGTAATGGAGTGGAGTTGGAGATGATCCAGCACTTGTTGTATCACTGTCCTACAGCGAAAAGACACTGATCTACGGCTGACTGAGAGGAGCTCTTACTGATGAAAACTTTTCTCCAGTCAGGCTGACTCCTCTCGTCATTGTCGAGTGAGTTGGTTTTCGCTTCCGTTCTCTCTTCATTCAGTTTTCTTGTATCGTACCCATACTTTCTATGTTCAAATCTGTTATAATTTCCAACACTCATGGCAAGTATGGCCCGAATCGGTGTACAACCTTTCAACGCGTATACATAAATCTATCGAATACAATTACATAGAACATTGATTTGTTTATCCCAAAAGGTGGGAAAATTGACAAATCAATAGATAAGGCGATCTATTTAGATATGCCCTTCTAAATGTCAAAATCTTTGTGGCATTCAAAAGAACAAAGCAACTTACATTTTTATGGAGGCAAAATGAACTTACCTGGTGTCAGGATTTTTCCTGTTATTGATCTTCCCGTCGATGTTTCGGTTTTTGAAGTTGTTTTAGTTGCAGCCACTTGCATGTGGGGGATAGCGATTCTTGCATTCGAATTGTAAACTAGAATTGTGTGCTAGGAAAAATCATTCAGCTTTTAGAGTAATATCTGGTGTGGCTTGAAAGGTAGCATAGCATAGCTCCAGCTTTATATCAGTTGAAAGCTTGTAGGAACCGATCTACACCTCTAAGATCCTTTTTATGTTTAAGATCTCAATCGACTCCATAATACGCTCGATACTAGTTTGTTTACGATGGAAAAATGGCGTATGTCTGCGTAGTTCTTATATTTCTGTATAGTCCTGCAGGCGTATTTAAGACCCGGATGGCTTAATGTGTACCCATCATCGTAAAAACAATTTCTGCTTTATGGCCCATAGCATCCATGAAATAAAGTATGAGACTTTGGTTCAAACCACAGTCACCACATTGCAGCCTATAGGGTCCTCACCAATAGTCAGAGAGAATACCGAATCTCGAGGTACTTTCTAACTGCCGTGGGGCCAGATAAAATAGTTCTCTTCTGACCTTCAACTCCAGATTAGTAGTAGCCTAAATAGTCTAGGACTTGTGTTGGCATTTGTATTGGCCATAGAATGCTGAAATGTTATCATTGCATGGCAGACGCTTGTAGATTGCCAAATAAGCTAATGAACAAGCCCAGTGGTGGACAATCAGGAGCCTTAAATATTTCATCTGACTCAATTCATCGGTTTCTGCTGTCTTTGCAGCAATTTCGTTTCAGCCAATAGGATCCTCTCTTGAGTTCTGTGGTACCAGATTTAGGATTTCTTTTCCGACCATCTAACAAAGTTTATTGAATTTCAAACTTCTAGGGGCTTCCGGACTCCTATAGCATTGATTAAAGAATTCTGGCCTGAACATTTATTTGAATTCCAAATTGTTTGGGCCAAGAAGCCGGTCTCCTGTGTAATGGGCATAGAATGTTGACATGCAATAAACTTCAATACGCCCTCTTGGTGTTTAGAGGCTTTAATACTCGTAACTCATGTGATTCATACAATGAGCTTCTGCTGCCTTTTACTTCTCCGGGATTACTGCTAATTTGACCTCATACTGGCTGACAATATCAGAGATAGGCTTCTGGCGTATAGTTGTTGTTGTAACAGTGTGTTGTGTTTTCATTTTATATTTGCATGCTGGCTTCTGTTACATATCCAGATCAAGGAACTCTGCAACTCGGTTGTGGTGAATCCAGAGATATCTGGTAGTAAGTCGACTAGAATTGGGTAGGTGAACAGGTGACGAGTGGTCCCTAATTACAAGTGGAACACACATCAAACATGTTGACATGAGCCAAAAAGTAATTGCGCCAGAACTACTGCGGTATGTAGTGGAAGGTTAATTTCCTCAGTTGTTATGGGAGTCAAACTGTCTCTACCATGACATCATTCACTCGGTAGCTGTTGTACCATTTTCGCTAACTGTAATCTTGTGAATGATGTTTAGACGTGCACTTTACGTTTCCTGGTCTAGAGGCTTCCTTGTGCAGCAAGATCAAAACTTAAAACTTGAGTGGGATGGACGCACCACAGTAGGGTTGACTGGGCATGTGAACATGAGACGTGTTGCCATCAATCCCAAGAGGAATTGATGCTGCTGCATCAGCCGGAACATAGTTTTGCCAGAACTATTCTTCTTTACCGGGGAAGTTTATCATCTTCAGGTGCTATGGCCTCTAAAATCGGTATTCATTCCGTAGCTTCTTACCGCTTTCTCTACTGTATTCTCAATAAGCTGCTTAATCCAGAGATTACGAGGAAAGAAACCTTAATACTCAGTGTCGGCGGTCGTTCATTCACGAGAAGTTTGTTGTTGTTGTAACAGTGTGTTGCACACTGAGGCGGCAACCCTTGCCGATGAAGGGCTTCGCCAGGTCAATCCGGTACGTACAACCTATCTATCTATCTTTCGTCTGCTTGGTTCTGTTCAGAGAAATCTGTGTCTGAGTCGAGTGGGACCGGCTGGGCAGTTAAACAGGTAATGTGTGTCGTGTGGTCACAGGTCACAATGGAGACACACATTCTGCACGTTGGCATCTATCCTTTCTGTGTAGGAGTTGAGGCGGCTGCATCTGTCGGATCGTAGTTTCGCCAGAACCACTCTGGTTTTCCTAGGGAGGTCAATTTCTTCAAGCGCAATGGTTGGCGGTCGTTCTCCAAGGACGACATTAACTCTGTAGCTATTCATTGCATCTTATATTGTGTCTGCATGATCTAGATCACGTAAATTTACTTTAAGACTTCTGGTTGGTGGATACCTATAACAAGATTATGATTTGGATGGTTCCTGCGATAACAGCCCAGAAGATATTACTCAGATAACTTGAAGTTATGTCTTCGCACGGGTAGGATCTTGGTTTCCTAATGGAGGTGGCTCACGTGAGACCATCACCGTGATTGTTGCTGCAAATGTATGTTGTAACTTTATACTTAAATTGATTGCTGTGTTCTATAACTTGAGTGTGGTGGACATACCTCAGGACTCCATCGGGTCGATCCGGAACATACAACTGGCATGGAATTGGGTCGTGTGGTCCTATCGTGTTGCCATCAATCCCAAGAGGAATTGATACGGGAGCATCTACAGGAACGTAGTTATGCCAGAATTACTTTTCTTTACCGGGGAAGTTTACCGTCTACAGGTGCCTTGGTCTTTACGATTGGCATTCATTTCGTAGCTCTTTACCATTTTCACTAATATATTCTCGATAAGCTGTTTAATCTTGGGTCGGTTTTCGGTAGTACTTAAGCCGTCCATGTGCCGAACAAACGGGTTGGATATTTGTTGACGCGTTTAACTTATTGCAGGTATCATCAGCATGGAGGCCTGAAGCCAATTATGTGCATATTATGCGATCTAAATATTAGGTGTCCGCTTGGGTGGATTAGAGATCGATGGGTAAAGGTTAGTCACCATTAGCACCAAAAGCGCAGCTTTGGTGTATTCGTTTGAAGCCTTTTGTGATTTTAAAGAATCCACATTCTCTGATTTCTGCCTGTAAGAAACAAAAGGAAGGTCTCAGTATCCTATTTCTGTTTTGACATAATCCACAGCATTGGAAAAAAGGGAAAAATTATGGGGTCGCAAACTTACCTTCTTTAGAGCAACATCAATGAATTGAATAGACTGAATTATGCTTTTTCTTAAATACTGAGTGCCTGTGATACTCGATATGAAAAGGCGACTTATTGGCGCCTTTAAATAAACAATGGCCATAACATTCCTGAAGTGATCGGTCCTATTTTCACATAATCCTTGACAAAATGGGAAAGGCTTATGGGTTTCCCAATCTAGCCTTCTTTACAGCAATACCAACTTAATAGAGTGGATTCTGCTCCAACGTTAAGATCCGGCACAGGCTCTTGTTTAATTTCCGAAAATACTGAGTGCCTGTGGTACTCGACAAGGCGATTTATTGCCACCTTTAAATAATAAATGGCCATAGCGTTCCTGCAGTGATTGGGCAAATGCACTGGAACAAGAATGCTCACCTATGGAGCTTGGCGAAGATCGCTAACTTCACATAGACATGTGGCTACAATCATTTCAATCACTTGTCCGCTTCCTATACCGGCAATTTTCGGAATGGTCTTTGCACACACATGGACACATATAATTCACATTTTCAATCGCGTAAAATTGTAGTTACATTGTTTATTTCATCGTAAGTCTTTTTGAATTTGCATTTTTGCTTTGTTTTACCGAATTTTCCAAATATGTGTATCACTAAATTGGCCAAATGACCTGTTGAACCTCAAAACTTAAATGTTTGCTTCAATTTTGCTCCGTTATTTCTTTTACGTTTTTTGTTCTATTATAGCGTTTTTTATTCTGTTATAGCGTTTTTCGTTCTGTTATGGCGTTTTTCTTGTCTTTTGTTACCCAAACAAAACGCACTAAGAATAAAAAAAAACGCCAAATGGGCAACCCATTTTGTGCTCAACTACCCCAATAAACACACACATTCACACTCAAATGTCAAATTGCGAAATGTCAAACTGACTACAGCTGTTTGGATTAAAACCAATGAATTCATTTTTTTGTTAGAAGCTTCTATTGTTTTGGATTATAACAAAATAGTTGAAAAACAAAAGAAAAACTCAAAGATTTTAATGCGTAACAAAAGTGTAAAATGTAAGCAGCTAAAGTGAAAAGAATTTGAGTATGTAAAACGAATGGAAAGAAAAATAAATTGCTCAGACTAAATCAATGGCGGCAATGGTGAATTAGTGAGTGAATAGAAGAATCTTGTTTTATTATTACTAAAATATATAGCTACATAAGTGTTGAATTGATGGGATTTTTTGGCTAACAAACAAATTGCCAATATGTTTATGGATACACCGAAATTACAACCCATCTCTAAGAGTAAACCCAAACCGCCTAGTGAACAAACAAATGTGCCTTCTTCTAGCAGCAGCAGTCAAAATAACACCAATAATGGTGTTGGTAACAACAACAATAAAACCTTTGGAACTACAAATAATAATGATAACAAGGGAGAGTAAGTACATAAAAGACATTAGTTTGTATGTTTGTTAACTATTTATTAATTTTATTGGTATTTCTTAATTAATATGAGACATGACTACTTAAACTTAAATAAACTTGAAGTACTTAAAATCTATGCGAAAAGCCAAAGCCACCTCCAAAATCACGTTGACCTCGGAACGGCCCACTTATATGCTTATTGCCAAACGCATTCATATTAAATGATGAATTTTTATCTTGTGAAGTCCAGAGGTTGGCGGTGCCAGTGGCTCCCATGGTGGTAATGCCAAATTTGGGAATTTGTGTCACACCCAGAGTAGCCGAGTGACCCTGGGCATGAGACCAGGCTGCATTAGCACCCACCGCATCAAATTTTAAACCATTTTGCAATTGAGTACGATTATGAAAGGCATTCAGATCCACCGAATGTTGATCATTTTTAAAAGTATTGATGCGTAGATTTTCACCCAATGACTTGCTAACACCATGGGTATTGCTGTGTTGTATACCCAAGCCATGGCCGTTACTGGAATAAAAGGAAAAAAAAATTGCATAATTAGAGATTTTTCTATTTGGTTCTTTTAAATTCAACTTACGAACTCAATTCAGCAAAGGCTCCCGTTGTAGCTGGACCATGTTTATTGTTTCCTTGGGCAAATACACCGGCAGCAGCTCCCAAACTATTATCACCAACTTGTCCCATGGCTTTGACATTAATGTCATGACCTCCTTTGGCATTGTCAGTTGCGGTTCCACCAATGTTTAAGGACATTTTCAAAGATTATGGTATTTCTCTTTCTTGTAGCTAAGTAAATTGCAACACTTCAATGGTTTATGGAAAACTGTGCCTCCTTTGGCTTTTGTCAAACAATTTATACTCGTAACCATTATCTTATGCTTACTGCAAATGTAAATCCCCATTTAATTTAGCTCTTTAGTCACTTATGGTTAGTCGTTGTGGCTCATTGAAGAAAACGGGGACATTTTTTGATCAACAGGAGTGCTGTTGATGATGATAGACCACATACGTAATTTTGTGACTATGTATGTATGTATGTTAGAACGCCAACCATCAAGTATATATCGCCTGCTGATGATGTTCGTTGGTGGTTCCCCTTGATGCTATGGTTATATTAACGAACATAGATATGCATATGATAGAAAAAAAAGCAATAACAGTGTCTTTAAGATCTATTTTTGAGAAAATATCCCATACATATTATATTTTTCTCTTAAAAGAAAATGTCTTGAAAATTTAGTGTAGAAAATTTGATAGAATTTTTTTTTGGAAATTTTTTCTTAGAGAAAATTTCCTGGGAATTTTGTTTTTAGAGAAAATTTCATGGAAATTTTGTATTTAGAGAAAATTTAATGAAAATTTTGTCTTTAGAGAAAATTTCCTGGGAATTTTGTCTTAGAGAAAATTTCTGAGAATTTTGTCTTTAGAGAAAATTCCTGGGAATTTTGTCTTTAGAGAAAATTTCATGGAATTTTGTCTTTAGAGAAAATTTCGTGGGAATTTTGTCTTTAGAGAAAATTTCGTGGGAATTTTGTCTTTAGAGAAAATTTTATGGGAATTTTGTCTTTAGAGAAAATTTCATGGGAATTTTGTATTTAGAGAAAATTTCATGGGAAGTTTGTCTTTAGAGAAAATTTCCTGGGAATTTTGTCTTAGAGAAAATTTCTGAGAATTTTGTCTTTAGAGAAAATTCCTGGGAATTTTGTCTTTAGAGAAAATTTCATGGAATTTTGTCTTTAGAGAAAATTTCGTGGGAATTTTGTCTTTAGAGAAAATTTCGTGGGAATTTTGTCTTTAGAGAAAATTTCGTGGGAATTTTGTCTTTAGAGAAAATTTTATGGGAATTTTGTCTTTAGAGAAAATTTTATGGGAATTTTGTCTTTAGAGAAAATTTCATGGGAATTTTGTATTTAGAGAAAATTTCATGGGAAGTTTGTCTTTAGAGAAAATTTCCTGGGAATTTTGTCTTTCGAGAAAATTTCTGGGAATTTTGTCTTTAGAGAAAATTTCATGGGAATTTTGTCTTTAGAGAAATTTTCGTGGGAATTTTGTCTTTAGAGAAAATTTCTTGGGAATTTTGTCTTTAGAGAAAATTTCTGGGAATTTTGTCTTTAGAGAAAATTCCTAGGAATTTTGTCTTTAGAGAAAATTCCTGGGAATTTTGTCTTTAGAGAAAATTTCATGGAATTTTGTCTTTAGAGAAAATTTCGTGGGAATTTTGTCTTTAGAGAAAATTTCGTGGGAATTTTGTCTTTAGAGAAAATTTCCTGGGAATTTTGTCTTTAGAAAAAATTTCCTGGGAATTTTGTCTTTAGAGAAAATTTCCTGGGAATTTTGTCTTTAGAGAAAATTTCCTGGGAATTTTGTCTTTAGAGAAAATTTCATAGAAATTTTGTCTTTATCTTGAGAGAACATTTTGTAAAAATTTTGTCTTCAGAAAAATGTTTCAATAAAAATTTTGTCTTGAGAGAAAACTTCATAGAAAATTTGTCTTTGGAGAAAATTTTATTAGAGAAAATTTTTATGTAATTTTTGTCTTAGAGAAAATTTCTTTGAAGTTTTGTGGTAAGAGAACATTTCATGGAAATTTTGATGCTAGAGAAATTTCTAGCAATATTGTTTTCAGCGAGAATTTCATAAGAATTTTGTCTTTAGAGAAAATTTTATAGAAATTTTGCTTGGAAAGGCTTCGCATACAGCAAGTTTACAGATATCAGTCCTCTGGCCCCCATGGCTAATCCGTCTACCCCTTCCGCTGCCGAAACGGAATGACTATGAGCACCACAGGGGTTGCAAGTCTGAGCTCCGATTTGCGTGGTAGTCATCGTCATTACGAGAAGTTCAGCTGGGAGCTACCGGGCGTATCCACACGTTGTGAATAGTGTAATGCTTCGTATAGTATACGGAGTAGTTGTAACAGCAGTTGCGGACAATCAGGGGTATCGAGTCTCAGTGAGAGGCCAGGCGGCACGAGCTCTTGCATAAATTTTGAGTGCCTATAATCATCGATATGACAAGGCGAAATATAGGCGCTTTTAAATAAAAAATGGCCAACGTGTTCCCACGGCGTTCGGTTTTTTGAACGAGCTTGCTCACCATAGAAGCTTGAAGAGGATCGCGACCTCCACATGCAAATGTAGCTACAGCAACAACAACTATTCTTGAACTTGTCGTCCTGGTTGTCAGGTGATGCCAGATATACTCCACCGACTCCCTGTCTCAGCACCGCCGAATCCGCAGTTGGCAAGTCTGGGGGCAATCCCATGGTAGCCAGTTGTACATACCGGATTGACCCAATAGAGTCTTTCATGGGCAAGGGCTTCCGCTTCAGTGTACAACACACTGCTGCAACAACACTGCTGAAATAAGATAACTTATATTTGTGTGACAAATAATGCTAGTCCTCAGTCGAGATCCCATGTTAGCATTGAATAATTGGTAGTTGATATGGCTCAGCCCAGTAGCCTCGGTCCTGTATTTAAGCTATATGGGTCATACCTTTGCTGACTTTATCCAACAGAGCGTGCTAACGTCTCACTCCGGTGTAGGTTTATCTTGTTGACCTCGGCCATTGGTCCTCCAGTAAGCAGACTTCTTTGGAGTCTGTGATGGCATCGTCTCCAGCTGGCTCCCTCCTTGTTAGGCTGCGGTCGATCCCCTCCAATCCTAGTCTGCGCTTAAAAAGACAGCCTTGGACAGGGGAAACGCCATGTCTTTAGTCTTAACCAAACAAATTATGGAGACTTGGTCTTCTCCGTTTCTTGATTTCCAAGCCAATGAGCCTATATTTTTGTGCCTGTACAAAAAAATGTGCAAACACAACATTTCGATAAAATTTAATGTAAAGAAAAAATTTTGATCAAATATTGTCTAAAGATGGAATTTAGATAAAATGTTATCTAAAGAAAAATTTAGATGCATTTTTATTGAAATTCAAAATTACCATATACCAAAATACGGAACTTCGATATATCCAAATACAAAATTTTGATTTATCGACAAATAGAATTTCGATAAAAAAAAATTTAGGAAATTTAATCCCAAGACAACATTTTGATGAAATTTTTTAAAAATAAATTTCGATAAATTTTTGTCTAAATACAAAATTGCATTGAATTTTTAAATAAAGACATTTTGCAAAATTGAAATTAATCGAAACAAAAAATTTTGGTAAAATTATATCACCACCAAAATTAAAATATAATAAAACACAAAATTTCGATTCTATCTAAAAATTTTGATGCAATATTATCGAAACAAAAAGTCGATAAAATGTTATCGAAAAAATTTGATGAAGTTTATCGAAATTTTTTCGAATCTAAAGCTAAATACCAACTCCCCAACCACAACTATGCGTCTAAAAATTTCGATAAAATATTATGTAAACATAAAATTTCGATAAAACGCTATTGAAACAAAAAATTTCGATAAAAAGGTTTCGAAACATAAAAAAGGGAAATATTTTACGAAAAATTAAATATCGATTAATTTATCAAAACATTGGTTTTTTTTATTTCTTCAGTATTTAATCGAAATTTTGCAAAAATATCGAAATAAAAAAATTCCGATAAAATATTATCGAAACATAAAACTCTATGAAAATTTCGCTAAAGACAACCTTTCTATAAAATTTTGTCTAAAGACATAATTTTAGTGAAATTTATCTTAATTTTTTAATTGGATGTTATTTTATCTACTGACAAAATTTCGATTAAACTTTATCTAAAGAATTTTCTCTAAATACAAAATGTCAATGACATTTTATGGAAATATGTTTGTTTAGCTTTTGTTTCAGTTGTTTTTATGCTTTTGATATACTTGTAATTAATAAATTGACTAATTACATGAGGCATGATGATATTGATCAGTTTGTGGTTGGCAAATCTAGAGCCAAACATTTCCCTCCTAGCCACCACTGTGCATCTACCATATGATGATGTTCTACGAAAACATTGATGTTGTTTTTCTAAATTCTAAAAATACACAAGTGTGTATTTTTTCAAATTTTCTTTTCTAAATCGTTTGTCTTTTTACACATTCACCCATTGGACGTCTTTACGGCACTCGCGAACATTGATTTTCCAACTGACAATTGGTATATACACAAATTTTTCTTAGATTTTCTCTTGGTTTTCTTTGAAAAAGTTCTCATAGTGTTTTCGTGCAATTTCGAGCAGGCCACAGGGAAAAGCTCTGCAAATAAAGAAAATCTCTTTTTCTGATAGCGATTGCAATTAAATTTTCTTTACAAACAATTTACTCTTTAAACAAGATTTACATTGTGCGGTGTGTGCCACGGCGTACGAATTAATTACGAAAAATTCGGCTGATCGTTACTCCAAATACGAATATGGTGAAAGCAAGAAAAAAATAAAAATAATAATTAAAGAAAAAATGTGCTCAATGAAAAGAAAATATTTTATATATATTTAAGATAAATATGCCATGATGATTAATAAAAAAAATGCAATAAAGTGAAATGATAATCATTCTATAGTTTAAAGAAAAAAGTTTCTCAAGTGATTGAATAACTTCTGCCAACTCAAATCATTGGATTAACTTGAACTGATCCAGGAAGTATAGTGAAGCCTATCGAATATTTTAAAGATATATAAAACGGTATTTATATTATGTATGATATTTTCTGGCATGATTTTGTTGCTTTTATGTAGAGTATAAACAAATTATTCATAGAGGGATTTTTCTTTTGGGGGTTCTCTTTGAAGCCCACTCACAATTTTTATTCTAAATTGAACATCAATGACAAAAGATCCGAGAAATTTCTTATTCAAGTAATTGAATATCGAATATGTTTATGACTAATCTTGACCCCATAACATGTATATGGTGTATATGTGATGCACGAATTTTGAAAAGTTTGGTAACTAGCCCCTACAACTTCGCTATATATATAAAAGTGAAAATATTTATTAGAATTTCATATTTCCTATAAATTTGTTATGTCTTTCATGCATTTTTTATATTTATTTTAGTTTTTATAGATTTGAGAAAAAATTGACATATTTTATTCATACATGTATATATATTGGTTAATATATCAGTCTGTATGCTTATAAACACACAAGATGATGAAATTAGTTGTTTAAGCATACATAGATGTTAATATTGATACACGCCTCATTATACAAAATTTATGCAAAATTAATTGGATCATCTTTTTTTGTGGGGTTGGTGACTATGTAATTGGTAAACGAATGAGTGAGGGTTCAGGTGCTAGGTGCCAGTTGTCACATAGCTGTCGATTGATTTCTTTAATCAGATATGCCATTAATTACCAATTGAAAATAAAGCAGTACTTCCAAAAAAACACCAAAACTTGCCGAAATACAAAGTTTTTCTTTTCTTTCCGTCGGGCTAAATGAAAAATATAAAAACCTTATTAAGAAGGTCTGAATTAAAGACTTCTGATAGGTTCCAAAGAAAATGGTAATCCAGCCTGACTGAATAAGGTTTTCCATAGGAAATTTATTCAGAAAACTTATTCAACCTGAATAAGTTTTCCAATTGAAAATCTTATTCAAGGGTTTCCATAGGAAAACTTTTATTCAGCCTGGTTGAATAAGGGTTTCCATAGGAAAACTTTTATTCAGCCTGGTTGAATAAGGTTTTCCATAGGAAAACTTTTATTCAGCCTGGCTGAATAAGGTTTTCCATAGGAAAACTTTAATTCATCCTGGCTGAATAAGGTTTTCCATAGGAAAATTTTAATTCAGCCTGGACAAAATAAGGTTTTCCATAGGAAAACTTTAATTCAGCCTGGTTAATAAGGTTTTCCAGGGAAAACTTTAATTATGCCTGGCTGAATTTGGTTGTGTTGTTGTTTTATAATAATTTATCGAAATGTATTTCGATAATGCAAATCCAAAATAATAATTTGCCCATGAACATTCCACTAAGGAACAGCGGCAAACTTCTCTCATATCAATGAGTGCTGTACGATTCATTTTTAAGATCAATGATAAGGGGCCTCCTTTTTATAGCTGAGTCCGACGTTCAAAGTCCTAGGCGGATATACTAGCCTCTGCGCTACGGTAGCTGTAGCGATAACATTTTATTAAATTCTAGAAATTCATTGGAATTTTGCATTTAAAAAAAAATTATACAAATTTCTTTATTATGATCATTTTTATCCAAATTTTATATCTTGTTAATATTTTATCGAAATGTAATGTTTCGATAATATTTTATCAAAATTTTTGTTTCGATAATATTTTATCGAAAATTTATGTTTCGATAATATTTTATCAAAGTTTCATATTTCGATAATATTTTATGTTTCTATAATATTTTACCACAATTTTGCTTGGATAATATTATTTCCAAATTTAATGTTTGTATAATATTTTAACGAAATTTTATATTTCGATTTTTTATCTAACTTTAATTCAATATCTTTAAAAACAACATTAAAGATTAATTTCGATAAAATTTCGTGGAAAATTTTGTTAAAAAAATTTTGTCAGTATATAATATCTAATTTCATCAAAATTTTGTCTTAAGAAAAAATGTCATCGAAATTCTGTTTCAATAACATTTTATCAAAATTTTGCGTTTAGAAAAAGTTTTTTTGTGTTTCCATAAAATTTTTGCGTTTAGAAAAAGTTATATCCAAATATTTTGTCTTGATCCTTTTTAACGAAATTTTCTATTTCGATTTTATTTCATCGAAATTATGTTTCGATAACATTTGATCGAAATTGTATGTATCGATAATGTGTATATCCTTAAATCTTAACGTTTTATTAACATTTTGCGTTTAATTTGTAATTTATTTGTAATTTTATCAAAATTTATTTTGTTTCGATCATTTTTATCGAAATTTTATATTTCGATAGGATTATATCGAAAATTTGTTTAGATAATTTATTATTGTAATTTTATGTTTCGATAACATTTTGTCGAAATTTTATATTTTTTGCAAGTTCGGTCGCCCTTACTTTCATTATCATCATTATCATTAAATTTTACAATTTTTGTTTGTTTTTCTTTCGAGACGAGCTCAATGATCGGAGATACAAATGGAAAAGGAAAGCCAAAGATAGCAACACACACCAACCACTATGGGACGCGTTTCGCTTTGGGTTAGAAGACTTTTCAACCATATTAGGTGTGATGGCTTCAGGGGCCATGCGTTGGTATGTTGTATTTGAATTTGTATTTGATACAAGTACCACATTAACCACGCTCGCTAAACCTGTCTATTAGCTGTACTTTTTCCCAATGCCTGTGCTTTTGTATAACGACAGACAGTTTTTTTCTGTGGCAATTACACTACTTCCGTAGTACACATGATTCTGTGCATCTGTAGGAAGTTGTATTGAAAGCTTCGAACGCTAGACAACGGCTCTCGCTGTTGCTCCGTGTCCCCAGATTTGAATCTCGGCCTAGCTTTGCCGAATTTTCTTCATTTTTCAAGTTTTTTGCCTGTTAGAGCGAAGATCATTAAATTTTACAATTTTTGTTTGTTTCGTTAAAATTTCATTGAAATATTGTATTTCGTTAAAATTTCTCTAGGGAAAACTTAAATTCATCCTGGCTAAATTCAGTCTAGCTGAGTAAGGTTTCACTTAGGGAAACCTTTAATTCAGCCTGGCTAAATAAGTTTACCCTCAAGGAAAACTTAAATTCAGCCTCGAAATTTTATATTTTGATAACATTTTATCGAAGTTTTATATTTCGATAACATTTTATCGAAGTTTTTTTCGTTAAAATTTCATTGAAATTTTGTGTATCGTTAAAATTTCCCTTAGGGAAAACAAAATTCACCCCGGCTTAATGCCGTTAGGAAAAACTTAAATTCAGTCTGGCTGAGTAAGGTTTCACTCAGGGATATCTTTAACTCAGCCAGGCTGAATAAGGTAACCCTTAAGGAAAACTTAAATTCAGCCTGCCTAAATAATGTTTCCTTTGGAGAAATCTCCAATTTAGCCAGTTCCCGATTGAAATCTTTATTCAACCATGCTGAATTAATGCTTTTCATTTTAATGTGCTTTTCGATGTTCAAGAAAAATATTCCGCATTTGTATTTCACTTCAAGATTTGTTTATTTAAGCAAATGCCATGCATTACAATGAATAATTTCAAGAATATAAACAATTAAGAAACTTTTTTTAAAAATAAAGTTTTTTTTTTCAGTATATTCTCTCTCTTTTCCTATTGAGCAATGTGTTGTGGGGTGTTGTAAAAGAACAGAAAATGAAACAGTTCCATGTTGACATGATATTTCATTGAAATGAACATCTTTGTTGTTAACGCCAATGGCCAAAATATCGGATGTGGTCGTTAGGATATACCCCTTCAGCGTGAAATTTCTTGACAATGATATGCAATGTCAACGATAATTAGTGGTCAAAAATCATTGAATGGGCGACTAGGTTTGAACAACCACAAACAAATGTCATAGTTTTTTTTTTTTAATTTCCTATGCTTATTAGTTAAACTTCAAATGTATTAAGCCTATGGTTGATTAAGTGGCAATGTTCGTGGTTGTTCAGACCTAGCGGTCCATTCAATGGTTTTTATGGGGACGGATTTTGTGGCAAAATGCAAAAACGGCACGGACAATCATTTAAAATTATTTCGATTTTTTATTTTGTAGTTTGATGTGTTTCTGGTCGTCTTTTGGAATTGGCATACTCCAAGACTGTAATTCTTGGAGTATGCCAATTCCATCCAGAATTTTTCGAAGACATTTATTTTTGGGCTATTTTTACCCACTCTGCGTTAATGGGTTAAATCGCAAAACAAAATCAAGACCTGCAAATGTATGTGAGTGATTAAAAGGGACTGCATAGTTTATTTTTGGCATGTAGTGTATCTCCTAAAGGAAAACCACCTTAACAGAGTATGATATCCAAGAAAGCATATGAGAACTTGTGATGATGTTACGACATACTCAATTTTTGTTGGTTCTAAATTAGGAAAAACAATCATGATATTAACATGTGTCTGACAATTAAGCCACTACATCTTAGTCGTGCTATGTTAATACTTGAAAAAGAAACAAAAATAGTTTTGCCTGCATAAGTGGTCTTAATCGGTGATGCACTTTAATTTCATACTACATCATAATAGGTCAAAATAACATTATAATAGTGAAAAAATTTATTGATAAAATGCTACAAAAAGTGCTTTAATTGGCTATGACACAATATTTGTCCCATTAGCCCAGCTTAGATAAGCTTCTCAAATGCCTCGATCAGCTAAGCTCCTTTCCAATCTCTGACACCAATTTTCGAGATGTCTTTCATCACTTGATCTTCCCCTAGGAGTTTTGGTCTTTCCGGTTTGATCGCCTACAAAAATCTTCTTTGCCACAGCTTCTTCATACATTCTGAAAACATGATCTAGCCAACGCAACCATTCTATTTAGATACGTTTGCTAACGTCGTCATACAGTTCGTAGTTCGAAGCCTTTACTCTCCATAAATGTAAACTGGTCTATACATTTTACAAAGAACCTTTCTCTCAAACACTCCAAGCACTGCTTCGTCTAATATGACAAATACCCATGGCACGGAACCATATAACAACACGGGTAGTGTCAGAGTCTTATGGCTGGTCTTATGTACGAGTATACGGCTGTCGATAGCGACTCAGAAATGGTAAGCTTTGATCTGTGCTTTTCGCGACTTTTCCTGCATTTGACGCAGTGTGAATATCAGGTCTATGCTTTACGAGGTCTAAAGCCGCATTCATAGGGTTCAATTACCTCATTGGCTTTTAATCTTTCACATAGTACGCTCGCGAGTAGCTTGTATGCAAAGGGGAGGAGACTGATTACTCTATAGTTGACACATTTCGTCTTGTCTACTTTCTTGTGAACGGAACATAGTATGATGAGGTTCCAATCATTGGGTATGCCTTCTTCTACCTAGATCGCGCAGACGATCTGATGCATACTCCCTATTAGCCTGTCGGCACCGGTTTTAAATAGTTCAGCTGGTAACCCATCGGCTTCTGCTGCCTTGTTGTTCTCCAGTCAGGTCACAGCTATTTGCATCTCATTCTTACTAGGAGTTAAACATTCTAACCATCATTAGGGATTGTTTCTGCGGCATTCTCTACGCCGCCACCTTCTGACACTAGCAGCTGGGAAAGAAGTTCTTTCCATATCCCAAGCACATTAAATGTATCAGTCATCAGATTTCCTTCTTTGTCTCTGTAGGAGGATATGCCTGCAACAAAACCATTGGTTTGATGTTTGATTCTTTGGTAGAATTTCCGGACTTTATTCTGCCTCCTGTAAATCTCAATTCAGTATAAATGCAATAAAGCCTCAAACTTGAAAAAAAACCCAAATATGAGGCTTTATTTAATAATAAAAAGAGCCCGCAAAATTAAAAATGAAATAGCGCCGCAACGAAATGAAAAAATATCTCAAAATAAAAAAAACCCCAACATTTGGGGCATTTTTTTCACATAAAGTAAAGTCCCAATTTTAAAAGGAAATAATAACCCAAAATGTAGCCGATTGACTAATGTCCGGTAAATCTTGTGCTGCTCTCTCTTTGTAAAATGAAATAAAGCCCCAAAAATTAGATTTGGGCCTTTGTTCCATTCTCAAATTTTAGGATCGTATTTCTTATTAAACTAAGCCCTTGTTAAAAAAAGCCCCAAAAAATCATACAAAGCCCAAATTATCGTTGGCTTTTTCTCATGTATAAAAGTTTGGGGCCTTATTGCAAAATGCCGCCAGCATAAGGGGGAGAAAACCACGGCTGAACATTTTTATACCCACCACCATAGGATGGGGGCATACTAATCTAGTCATTCCGTTCGTAACACCTCGAAATATTCTTTTAAGATCCTATAAACCGATCTAGCCATAGTCCGTCTGTCTGTCGAACTTATGCAGAAATTATGCAGAGTTACCTAATATTCATGTAGGTCGTTGGGGATTGCAAATGGCCATATCGGTTCAGATTTAGATATAGCTTCCATATAAACCGATCTTCCGATTTGACTTCTTGAGCCCTTGGAAGCCGCAATATAGGTCCAATTTGGCTGAAATTTTGCATTTAGTATTCATTATAACTTCCAACAACTGTGCCAAGTACGGTCCAAATCAGTCTATAACCTGATAAAGCTCCCATATAAACCGATCTTTCGATTGGACTTCTTGAGCCCTTAAAAGCCGCAATCCGATTTGGCTGCAATTTTGCATGTAGTGTTCTGTTGAGACTTCCAACGACTATGCCGAGTACGGTCCAAATCGGCCTATAATCTAATATAGCTCCCATATAAACCGATCTACCGATTTGACTTCTTGAGCCCTTACAAGCCTACATTTTTGCCCGATTTGGCGGAAATTTTTCATGTAGTGTTCCGTCATGACTTCAACAACTGTGCCAAGTACGTTCGAAATCAGTTTATAACCTGATATTGCTCCCGTGTAAACCGATCTCTTGATCATTCTTCGGTTCGGTTCCTAGAAGCTTTAATTTTTGCTGATTTGACAGAAGTTTGGTATGTGGAAAAGAATTATGCCCTTCAACTAAATTTATTTTGTATAAAATTTCAGCAGAATCCATGGTGGTGTTTCCCCAACTTTCGGCCCGAACGAACTTGCAAATGCAAATTTTGCCCATGAACATTCCACTAAGGAACAGGGGCAAACTTCTCACATATCAATGAGTGCAGTCCGATTCAAGTTTTAAGCTCAATGATAAGGGGCCTCCTTTTTATAGCCGAGTCCGAACGGCATGCCGCAGTGCGACTTTCTCTTCTCTTTTGAGAGAAGTTTTACATGGCATAGTACCTCACAAATGTTGCCAGCATTAGGAGGGGAAAACCACCGTTGAAAATTTTTTCTGATGGTCTCGCCAGGATTCGAACCCAGGCGTTCAGCGTCATAGACGGACATGCTAACCTCTGCGCTACGGTGGCCTCCAAGCCCGAACGAACTTAGCACGTTTTTACTTGTTTCTGATGTTCTTTGAACCAAAGCTTTCAGCGTCATAGGGGGACATGGTAACCCCTGCGCTACGAGGTCCCCCAGTCTCAACCCATTATCGTACGTTACTTCGCGAAGGCTATTATTGGGCCAAAGATATTTTACTTCCCTTTTTTCTCATGAAAATCTCCCAGTACTATTTTAATATCATAGGTGGGGCATCGGTCCTATTCTCTCTCTAGGCGCTCGTAGAAAATATCCTTGCTCGCCCTTGTCTTAAGTTGTGACATGGGCACAAAGAAGGCTGATGTTGGCCTTTATGCGGATTGTGGCTAGCCTCTCATCCACCGGAGTAAACGTGGAGACAAAAAGTTGCAATCTTTGACTTACCACAATTCCACAGCCAGTCTTGGCATCTATAGTTTGATGATGACGTGACGCTTTTCCCGATCCATCACTTTTCCTGTAAGGCGGTAATATCTGCCCTATACTTCTCCAATATATCCGCCAGTGCGTATACTGCACCTACTCTATAAAGAGTCCGGACATTCGAGGTGCAGATACGCATATCATGGTAATTTTTCGTTTTTGTGGGTCGTCATCGTTAGGGGAGTCTGTTTTTACTTCTCCCTTGATCCTCAAAGTAATCCTTATAGTTTTCAGGATGTGGGGTACTGGTCGTTTCTGTGGGTCGTCAACGTTAGGGGAGTCCGTTTTTACCATTCCCTTGTTTCTCAGAGTAATCCTTATAGTTTTGTAGGATGTGGTCCAGTACTGGTCCAGCGCCCCAACCACATGGGTTACGTGGGATCCCATGTATCCTTATCCGCTTGCTTCTATATCTGATGCTCGCCTCCAGCCGCCCCCATTCAGGGAACAGACGCTGATGTTGGCCATTGATTAGTTGAAGGCGCCATTAACTCGCCTTGCCACTTCGAGTATCATTGGCACTCAGTATATAAGTAAGAGTCAGTGCCATCTGACCCTTACTAGGACTCTCGTTTTAAAATCGCTGACTGCCCACGGCCGTATTGGCAGCTACTTCACATAAATGCAAGGCTTACCACTATCTGCAGCCTGTGGACCACTATCCTGTGATAAAAGTGAACAGCACACAAGTCGGAGCTCAGAAGTCCAGCCTGTCTGCTAGGCACCAAAATTATATAAAACCCCTGGAAGCTGGCCGATTTCAACAGAATTTTTATAAAATACAAATTCTAAATCAATTTTTTGCTCGATAATTCTTCGCTATCCCTTTTATCCTTATTAATATGAGCCCATAGTATTTTAATGAATTTGTGCACATTACAAAAATTTCATACCAAGACCCCACCCTGCACTTCCTCAATACCAATAAAAAAAAACGAGGAACAATTATGGCCGCTTAAAAGACCATAATGTTATTAAAAAACTTCGCGTTAGCAAAAATTTTTGAAATATTCAACACAACACATGCATGCATGCAGAGGTTCTAACAAAACGGCATTCCTGCCTTCATCTTCAACGCCGCCCACCTACTTCTGCCCAAATGGGCAAATTTTTTGCGATTTTATTTTTTATGATAATGAGACGCTATCAACGCCAATGAAATTGAAAATGTGGTGAAAATGTGTGTTGCCTCATTGTCTCTCTCTGTCGGTCTGTCTGTCTAGTTAGTGGGCCACCCATACCAAATGTGGAGTGTCATCGTCATCACCATCATCCCATTGTGATGGCACTAATTTTATGATTTTGCCTGGCGAAGCGAAAAAAAATGAGAACAGCTGAATGAACATACCAACAGGGCACGCATTCCCCATAATTTTAGAGTAGCGAATGGGACGTTAGAATAAAGAAGAGAAAAAAACATCCTTTTGAAAAAATCAGTTTTTTCTCAAGGCATGCCAACGAAGTTTTTTGGTTATGGGGGTTACTGCTTGTTATAACACATCATCTGCTTGCTATAAACACTTATGGGATAGGATAAGAGTAAAAATCAGGATCATGGATTTTTTTATTGAGACACTGGCTATTTACAACATTTTCCGAAATAAAATGTTCACAAAGCTATCTATAAAAAAAATTTAAAATTTTTCTTTAGATATCAAAATTTGGCATAATTTTCTAAAAAAAATTAAATTTTACAAATTTCAAAAAAATTTCCATAAACAAAAAATTTTGAAAAAATGTTTTCTATAAAATTTTTTTAGTAATAAATTTTTTACAAAATTTTTTTAAGTAACAAATTTTTTTACAAAATTTTCTATAAAAATAAAATTTAGACAAAATTTTCTGTAGAATTAAAATTTTTAAAAGGTACCCTGCTCCGACCCGAAGGGGAGACAGGGAGATGTCAAGATATAATGGGTTGCCCAAAAAGTAATTGCGGATTTTTCATATAGTCGGCGTTGACAAATTTTTTCGCAGCTTTTGACTCTGTAATTGCATTCTTTCTTCTGTCAGTTATCAGCTGTTAATTTTAGCTTGCTTTAGAAAAAAAGTGTAAAAAAAGTATATTTGATTAAAGTTCATTCTAAGTTTTATTAAAAATGCATTTACTTTCTTTTAAAAAATCCGCAATTATTTTTTGGGCAAATAAAAACAAATATAGGAATAGAATAAGGAGGAAGCGTCTATCCATCATTACAATACGCGAGCGCGAATTTTTCCGTATTCACTTGCCGAGTGCCAGGCATTGGTACTACGCATCGGCACATTCAAGATCTCATCGCGTCCCTCATCGAAGCAAACGTGTCTCATCCACGTATCTGAGGATAGTCCTCAGTTCATGGAGATTGGAGAAAAACCGTCTCTCTAGCATGAAAAGCATAGGTTAGGTTAGGTCGAGTGGAGAGCCCACCAAAGGTGAGTTCACTCGGAGGCCTCCGCCCTCTTATTTTCTGGAATCCTCTCGTGTCCAAGAACCCATATTAGCGTCACATCGTGGACCCGGAACCTATCCAGGGACTCCAAACAATCCGCCTTGCATTTCGACCTCACCATACTCAACCCCAAGTCCTTGAGCGCCGCCCTACCGTCCTCATAAATCCTGAGTTTTGAGGGCGGTAAATCCCTTGCCAGAATGAAAAGCCTATATCCCTGTATAACCGGGCTTTGATTATCTCCTCTTCATCCTAATCAATACAGTGTTTGTAGTAGTCGTTTTGGGGGACTTGCATGCGCGCGCACAGTATCCGGTTATGACTGCTGTAATCGTACTAGGGCCGACAAATCTTTTGTCCTCTTCTGGTCAACAGCTGGCCAGAGTATTCTGGCAATCCGTTATCCATCCACAGGCTCCCAAGTCGTCACCGTCTCCACACTGTTGGACAAGCAGCATTGATGGAAGTCCGGCCATAGATCTGTCTGCCGTGGAGGATCCCCTCCTGCCGTATCCGGGAACCTGGGCAAACATAACGTTCAGGGCCCAAAACACTCCGCTACCCACTTCGACCTTATCTTCCTCGAATTTAAGGCCTTGAGGGCCGCCATACTATCCACATATATCCTGAGTTTCAAAGGTGGTAGGTTCATCCTCCGCATCTATTTTGCGGCCAACGTAATGCCACAGCCCATGCAAATTGCAAATTTATCCATGAACATTCTATTAGTGAACGGGGGCAAACTTCTCATATATCAATGAGAGCTGTCCGATTCAAGTTTAAGCTCCATGATAAGGGGCCTCCTTTTTATCCGAACGGCTTGTCGCAGTGCGACACCACTTTGGGCAGAAGTTTTTACATGACATAGTACCTCACAGATGTCACCAGCACTAGAAAGGAATAATCACCGCTGAAAAATGTTTCCTGATTTTCCCGCTAGGATTCGAACCCAGGCGTTAAGCGCCATAGGCGGAGATGCTAAACTCTGCACTACAGTGACATCCACCCAGACGTCTGCCGGGAAAACCGTACAATCGTCCGGCCGTCTGATATACCGATGTCGAGTGTCTCTAAGTAGAAATTCAATACTGTCATTGAATCTTTCCTGGAGCCGACAGTGGAGACCGAGGTATCAACCAGCACAATATCCGTCTACGAGTTCTCCCTTCCGGGAAAGTGAATCCGGAATAACTTCCGTCGAAATAACCTCCTACAGAATAACCTCCGTCAAAATATCCTTCTTCAGAATAACCTCCCTCGGAATAACCTCGATCTCCGCGACAGATAGTCTGAGACCCCTCAGCCTACCATCTGCATCCAGAATTTAGCAGTGACCATCTCTCAGCACACAATGCCCGTGTCTCACACTTCTCACAATGCCCGTGTACATCCGGCATATTATACTACTACCCACTTTTTACCTTCTGCAAAAGTACTAGATGCACATCTTCTTTCGGCCCCCTTCCTCCTTATTCCTTTTCCAGGATAGTCTCGAATCGAGGACTAGACCTAGGTATTTCGCAACCTTTGTCAACGGCAGAGTGATCCCATCCAGAGACGGGAGTTTGAAATCCGATATCTTATATCTCCGAGTGAAGAGTACCAGCTCTATCTTCCTTGAGTAAGTCTTCAGCCCTTTTCTCGTAGCGCAATCGATAGCCTCCACAGTGACCATAAACTCGCTGATTGTCGACAGATATCTGGCTTGAATCAGTCGTCATCCGAATATGCGATTAGTCTCGCGCCTTCTTCGTTAAGATCCAATAGTTTACGCTTTCCTTAGAATTGGCGAAAATACCCTCCTTGAGGCATTCCCCTTGTCACTTGCCTTCTGACCGCATGGGGTTGATCCCCGTGCGATCTGGGGCGGAGCCTATCGACCCTTTGTCCAAGTTATTAAATGCCCCCTTAATTAAAATTTTAAAAAAATTTATATAAAAATAAAATTTTGGCAAAATTTTGACCAAATTTGCTGTAAAAACAAAATTTTGACCAAATTTGCTTAAAAAAAAATGTTAACAAAATTTTCTATAAAAATAAATTTTTAACAAAATATTCTATAAAATTAAAATTTTGACAAAATTTTAATAAAAATTAAATTTTCAAAAAAAGTTCTGTATAAATAAAATATGGACAGAATTTTGTAAAAAACTAAAATTTTAAAAAAATGTTTATAAATCTTAAATTTTGCCAAGATTTTCTATAAAATAAAATTTTGAAAAAATTTTCTATAAAAATAAAATTTTTATAAAATATTCTGTAAAAATTAAATTTTTACAAAATTTTTAATAAAAATAAAATTTTGACGAAATTTTCTACAAAAATAAATTTTTGACAAAATTTTCTATAAAATAAAATGTTGACAAAATTTTCTTAAAAATAAAATTTTGAAAAAATTTTCAGTAAAAGTAAAATTTTTAAAAAATTTTCTATAAAAATAAAATTTTGACAAAATTTTCTACAAAAATAAATTTTTGACTAAATTTTCTATAAAATAAAATTTTGACAAAATTTTCTATAAAAATAAAATTTTGACAAAATTTTCTACAAAAATAAATTTTTGACAAAATTTTCTATAAAAAATATTTTGACAAAAATTTTTTTAAAGATAAAATTTCGAAAAAATTTTCAGTAAAAGTAAAATTTTTACAAAATTTTCTATAAAAATAAAATTTTGACAAAATTTTCTATAAAAATAAAACTTTCAAAACTTGACAAAATTTTCTTAAAAATAAAATTTCCAAAAAATTTTTAGTAAAAGTAAAATTTTTAAAAAATTTAAAAAAATTAAAAATTTTTAATAAAAGTTGACAAAATTTTCTATAAAAATAAAATTTTGATAAATTTTTCTGTAAAAATTAAATTTTGACAAAATTTCTAATAAAAATAAAATTTTTACAAAATTTTCTATAAAAATAAAATTTTGACAAAATTTTCTACAAAAATAAATTTTTAACAAAATTTTCTATAAAATTAAATGTTGACAAAATTTTCTTAAAAATAAAATTTCGAAAAAGTTTTCAGTAAAAATAAAATTTTGTCAAAATATTCTATAAAAATATATTTTGACAAAATTTTCTTAGCAATAAAATTTTAGAAAAATATTTAAAAAAAAAATTTTGAAAAACACTTTATAAAAAAAAAATTTGAAAAATTTTTCTATAAAAATAAAATTTTAACAAAATTTTCTATATAAATAAAATTTTGACAAAGTTTTCTATAAAAAAAAAATGACAAAATTTTCCATAAAAATAAAATTTTGACAAAATTGTCTACGTAATAATGAAAAAATTTCCTCTTATAACTCAAAAATTCCCAACTGGCGTTCGAAAGTTTTTTTTTACCATAGTTTAAAGCCAACGGAAGTAATCCTAAGAGTCTTGGACAATCCTCCAAATTATATTTTGCATTCTTCCTTTCTTCACCTATTTGCCCGATTACTGTTCAAATCGTTTTAGTTAAACAGTTTTTTATATATCTACCATAAAATTAATGACCCAGTGTCCACACATAAACACAGTTGTCTAATATTTTATATTTTTCATATCGATGCCACATACGATTTTTATGTTAGTAGCCGGGTATTTTTTTCTCATACTATATTTGAGAACGCCTACAATTAATTATGCATATATTTAAAAAAAAAACGTCCAAGGAATTCACACTGAAAAATTTGACGCAATATTTCAAGGCCAAATATGCTTTCATGTTTTATCGTTTGGTTTGTTTTTACCACTGTGCAGTTTTAGTTGGCAGTACTAAGATTACCCCTCTCATGGATTCTTCTTTTCTCTTGGCATAGCTTACCTCAGCAATTTTTGCTTTGATTTTTTTCTCCCTTGAAGTCCTTTTTGGTGTTCATGTAATGAATTCCTTGCCAGAGTGTTTTTATGATCATTCTCAAGCGGTATTGTATTTGTATGATATATTGCTAAAATAGTAGCTTTCGTGTAGAAAATATTATGATATTAGGGTGGTTGGGAGGTCAAGCAATAAATAAGAAGCCAAATCAAGATATAGGTTTATATGGGAGCTTTATCAGGTAAGCAACCGATTAGGACAATTTTTGGCTTGGCTGTCATATCAGAAATCATCCTGTGGAAATTTAGCCAAATCGTATAAGAATTGATCATGTTGATGGATCGGTTCGATTTCGATTTGCAATCCCCAACGACCTACGGCAATAAGAGTTATCTGTGAAAAAAGTCAATTGGATGTACGAACGGACTGGAGGTGTTACAAACGGAATGAATTGATTAGTATACACCCATTCTATAGTGCGGGGTATAAAAAGTATTGTTGTCGACCCCCAAAAACCTGCAAAGATTGTGCCCAAATATTCGATTAAGCAACAGCGGGTATACTTCTCTTATATCAATGAGTGCTGTTCCGTTAAAGTTTTTCGAATCAAATTTCTCTAATAAGAGAAGCTTAACCAAAAAAACACATTAGGTTAATTTTGCATACCCACCACCATAGATCAAGTTTTATCCTATTTTATTATAACTCTGCTTTATACATCTTCTATATATAAATAGTTCAGGTGCCGAGAGACCTTATACAAGACAGTTTCAAATTTCAGCGAAATTGGGTTTTAAAAGGGGCTTTAATAGACTTAAGACCTAAAATCAGCATATCGGTCTATATAAAATTTTAGGACCAATCATGGTCCTAAACCATTTGGTTTGGTTGGCGGGAACCTTGTCCAACTCACTGTTGAAAATTTCAGCGAAATTGGGTAATATATAGGGCTTTTATGGGCTTAAGACCCTAAATCAACAGATCGATCTATACGGCAGCTATATCAAAAAAATGGTGTGATCTGGACCATATTTAGTTCTAAAAACGAAAGGCCTACTTCAATCCACTGTTCTAAATTTCATCAAAATTGCGTATTAAATATAAACCGATCTGGGATCTTGACTTCTTGAGCCTCTAGAGGTCGCAATTATTATCCGATTTGCCTGAAATTTTGTACGATGGATCCGCTCATGACCATCAACATACGTGTTTATTATGGTCTGAATCGGTCTATAGCTCGATACAGCTCCCATATAAATCGATCTCTCTATTTTACTTCTTGAGCCCCCAAGGGCGCAATTCTTATTCGAATTGGCTGACATTTTACACAGGTCTCCAACATATAATTTGTGGTCCTAACCGGACCATATCTTGATGTCGCTCTAATAGCAGAGTAAATCTTTACTTTTATCCTTTTTTGCCTAAGAAGAGATGCCGGGAAAAGAAAAGAAGAACGAATCTTATATACCCTCCACCACAAATGCGATCCATGGTGGAGGGTATATAAGATTCGGCCCGGCTGAACTTAGCACGCTCTTACATGTTCTACTCTACGCTCAACTCTATACTAAACTCTGCACTCAATTCTACACTCTACTCTACACTCAACTCTATAATAAACTCTACACTCAACTCTACATTGTACTCTACACTCTACTGTGTCAAATAAGGTTAAAATCGGTTCATAACCTAAAATAGCTGCCATATAAACCGATTTGGGATCTTGACTTCTTGAGCCTCTAGAGGTCGCAATTATTATTCGATTTGCCTGAAATTTTGTACGACGGATCCTCTCTTGACCATAGCCTGATACAGCTCCCATATAAATCGATCTCTCTATTTTACTTCTTGAGCCTTCAAAGGGCGCAATTCTTATTCGAATTGGCTGACATTTTACACAGGTCTCCAACATATAATTTAATTGTGGTCCTAACCGGACCATATCTTGATGTCGCTCTAATAGCAGAGTAAATCTTTCCTTTTATCCTTGTTTGCCTAAGAAGAGATGCCGGGAAAAGAACTCGACAAATGCGATCCATGGTGGATGGTATATAAGATTCGGCCCGGCCGAACTTAGCACGCTCTTACTTGTTCTACTCTACGCTCAACTCTATACTAAACTCTGCAGTCAATTCTACACTTTTCTCTATACTCTACTCTACACTCAACTCTACACTCAACTCTACACTCAACTCTACACTCAACTCTACACTCAACTCTACACTCAACTCTACACTCAACTCTACACTCAACTCTACACTCAACTCTACACTCAACTCTATACTAAACTCTACACTCAACTCTATACTATACTCTACACTCTACTCTACACTCTACTCTACACTGTACTTAACACTGTACTCTACACTGTACTCTACAATCTACTCTTCACCCAAGTCTACTTCAATTATCCAATTTGAATAGTGTTATTAATTAAAACAACTATTTTTTTAAGGAATTATAGAAAAAATAATTTTCTCCCTAATGAATACCTTTTTCCCCTATTTATACAAAGTCAGTCTAATGCTTCCATATGGTTTATGAATTTTTGCAACTTTTGACCCTCTTTCCATAAGTCTTTTCCAAAAAAAAAAAACACTCGACTCGTATCATGCATTTGGTATTTATCGCCATACATTCGCTCTTTAACACTTGTGCAAATTGCTGTGGCTGAAGTTTTTTTTTAAATATATCTTGAAAGGCAACAAAAAAAAAACACTTGGAACGAAACATCTGTTCGTTATATAAAAAGAAACATGCAGCAACAGCAGCAGCCAAGCAGTAGCATTAACAGCAAACCCATAACGAAGTGAAGAGAAAATATTTATTGATAAAATGGCAAATACGTGTTCGATTTTTTCCAATCTAATGATTTCACCCATAACACATTGCCAAAGGAACCAACAACAAAATGGCCAAACCTAACAAAATGCTATTATTAACTCTGTGATATGTTACAAACAAGCAGTTCCTGCACATACATATACAGCTCCAAGAGTTTTCGGATTCAGTTAGGGGAATTAATGGAAAGTTATACCCAACTGGTGTTGGGTGGGCTTTTTAAAATTCATTTTCCTTAGATTAATATGATTTTAATAACTACGATAAGGATATTCACAAAAAATGTTTGCTATGGTGTAGCAGTTTTTTGTCTATCATTTTTTTCCTTGTTGTATCAAGGAAACTTTGCTTGTCCATCTTGTTGTTGGCTGGTAGTTTTAAGCCTTAAGCTATTTTTTCTTTATCTTTCTATCAAAACAGGCAAACAATTGAACAACAATTTTTTCTGGCAACGACTTTGGCTAAGACACCCAAACAATTAAAAAACAAACCAATGAAAATAAAGTCTGCAATTTTGAAGGAGAAGATTCGTTGCAAGAATGCCAACAGTGGGACCTAGAAAGAAAAGATTTTGAAAAAAAAAAAATTTCCAAAATTTTGTAGTATCAACAACAAAATTAACATATTCTCCATTATGGAGCCCATAGTCCTGTGTCACCTAATGATATCGTTAGCCATTCTAATCTTGTTCTTACTTTCGCTCAGTATTAGTCACCTCCTTTGACGATCCTGAACTCTCCATAGGAGTTTTTTTTTTTAGCTTAATTTGACTGTCTTATCGTATCATTGGCATTGGTACAATACATGTTTTTTATTTTCCTTAAATGAAACCACAAAGTGTGGATCTTTTTTTCTACTTCTCCAAATGGCTAAAGAAGAAAGACTGGTTTCAATCTCCTCTACTCCAATCATTATATCGCTTATGCCATGTCCTTACAAATGAAAATGTTTTCATGTTGCAACTACTAGACAATTGATTGGTTTTTTGTTTTAATTTTTTTTCTTTACTATTGCCATCGAGGATGTTTGTTTCCGAACATGCTTACATTACCGCAGACGTTAAAAGGATATACTCTTCTTCTTCAATCCAAGGAATGTTTTAATGGCCAACTATCTACTACTTGGTTGATGAACATTGTATCATAGGGTCATGTTAATAGTTAAACGAAAATAAACAAAACTGCTTTTGAGTTAGACTTGATACTATTTCATTGGGCTATGCTGGAAAAAAGAAAAAACTAGACTTGGCCATCGATTCCTTTGGGTGTTTATGTTTTCTTCCCACATGTTATGTAACCAATTCAATATGTTGTCCTTAACGTTCCCCTGTTTTGTTTTTTTTTCTACTTCATCTCATTTTAACACTTGTGCAAAATTGTTTTTTTACCTTTAGGTCCTCTTTGGTAACATTCGCTTTCTTCACTTTTTCCTTCCAACTTTTGGGGTCGTTTTGTCAAACTGAAAAAATATGTCCTTTTTTTAGGACCAAGCCGTTTTTGTGAACAAGTCGTTGATTTTTCTTTTGTTTCGTTCGTTTTTGCTACACCTTTGCCATGATGGCCAGCGGCCAAAGGTCCCTCTTAATGGCATTAAAGTAATTAATTGTCGGCTTTACTCTAAAATTGTTGGTCAAAAGTAATTTGTCACCGAGAAGAAAAATATTATTAATAAGATTTTCATGTTAGCTAAAAAAAATTTATGATGGATGCCAAGATGTGAAAGCACAAAGGAGGTTAGGAAAATAAAATTTAGTAAGGAAATCAGATAATATTTCAAGTTAGGTGAGAAAAGAAGAATACCGAGAAGAGAAAAATACCGAAATATAAAGGGTGATTTTTTTGAGGTTAGGATTTTCATGCATTAGTATTTGACAGATCACGTGGGATTTCAGACATGGTGTCAAAGAGAAAGATGCTCAGTATGCTTTGACATTTCATCATGAATAGACTTACTAACGAGCAACGCTTGCAAATCATTGAATTTTATTACCAAAATCAGTGTTCGGTTCGAAATGTGTTCATTCACCGTAACGTTGCGTCCAACAGCATCTTTGAAAAAATACGGTCCAATGATTCCACCAGCGTACAAACCACACCAAACAGTGCATTTTTCGGGATGCATGGGCAGTTCTTGAACGGCTTCTGGTTGCTCTTCACTCCAAATGCGGCAATTTTGCTTATTTACGTAGCCATTCAACCAGAATGGCTGAACGGTGAATGAACACATTTCGAACCGAACACTGATTTTGGTAATAAAATTCAATGATTTGCAAGCGTTGCTCGTTAGTAAGTCTATTCATGATGAAATGTCAAAGCATACTGAGCATCTTTCTCTTTGACACCATGTCTGAAATCCCACGTGATCTGTCAAATACTAATGCATGAAAATCCTAACCTCAAAAAAATCACCCTTTATATATGGGGTAGTTTTAGTACCCTTTCCTTTGGGAAAGAGTAGTTTAAATACCCTTTCCTTTGGAAAGGGGTAGTATTATTTCTCTTTTCCTTTGAGAAAGTGTAGTATTAGTAGCCTTTTCCTTTGGGAATGGGAAGTATAAGTACCCTTTCCTTGGAGAAAGGGTAGTTTTAGTACACTTTTCTTTGGGAAAGGGTAGTTTTAGTTCCCCTTTCCTTTGGAAAAGGTTAGTTTAAGTTCCCTTTTCTTGGCGAAAGTGTAGTTTTAGTACTCATTTCTTTGGGAAAGGGTAGTTTTAGTACCCTTTCCTTTGGGAAAGAGAAGTTTTTGTACACTTTCCTTAAGAAAAGCATAGTTAAATACCCTTTCCATACGGAAAGGTACCCATTCCATTGGGAAGTGCACTTTCCGTTGGAAAATTGGAAGGGTAGTTTTGGTACCCTTTACTTTGGGAAAGGGGAAGGGTATTTTATGGACCCTTTCCTTAAGGAAAGGATAGTTTTAGTACCTTTTCGCTGGGAAAAGGCAGTTTTAGTACCCTTTCTATTGGAAAGAAGTAGTTTTACTACCCTTTCCTTTGGAAAGGGGTTAATTTAGTGCCCTTTACTTTAGGAATAGGTAGTTTTAGTACCCTTTACTAAAGGAAAGGGTAGTTTTAGTACCCTTTCTCAAAGGAAAGGGTAATTTTAGTACCCGTTCCAAATGAAAGGGTAGCTTCAGTACACTTTTCCAAAGAAAAGAGTAGTTTAAGTACCCTTTCCCAAAGAAAAGGGTAGTATTGGTACAATTTTCCAAAGGAAGGGGTATATTTAGTACCATTTCCCAAAGAAAAGGGTAGTGCTAGTACCCTTTCCCATAGGAAAGGTTAGTTTTAGCACCCTTTCCCAAAGGAAAGGGTAGTTTTAGTACCCTTTTCCAAAAGGAAAGGCTAGTAACCCTTTTCCAAAGAACAGGGTAGTTTTCGTAAAATTGCAAATTTTTCCCCATGAACATTCCACTAACAGGGGCAAACTTTTCACATATCAATGAGTGCTGTCCGATTCAAGTTTAAGCTCCTTTTTATAACCGAGTCCGAACGGCGTGCCGCAGTGTGACACCTCTTTGAAGAGAAGTTTTACATGGCATAGTACCTCACACATGCATTAGGAGGGGAAAACCACCGCTGACAATTTTTTCTGATGGTCTCGCAGGATTCGAACCCAGGCGTTCAGCGTCATAGGCGGACACGCTAACCTCTGCGCTACGGTCGCCACTTTTTTTAGTAGTACTCTTCCCTTACGGAAGAGTAGTTTTAGTACCCTTTCCCAAAGGAAAGGCCAGTTTAACCATTTACCAAAGGACAGGGTAAAACTACACTTCCCCTTCGGAAGTGTAGTTTTAGGATTGTTTTACTATCCTTTCCCAAAAGAAAGGGTAGTTTAAGTACCCCTTCCCAAAGGAAAGGGTAATTTAAGTACCCAAAGGAAAAGGTTGTTTAAGTACCCAAATAAAGGGTAGTTTAAGTACCCTTTCCCAAAGGAAAAGGTAGTTTTAGTACCCTCTCCCAAAATAAAGGATAGTTTTAGTACCCTTTCTCAAAGGAAATCATTTGTTGAAGGAAAGGCTGGTTTTAGTACGCTTTCTCAAAGGAAAGCGTAGTTTTTGTACTCTTTTTTTAAATGTATGGGTAGTTTTAGTACGCTTTCCCAAATGAATTAATGAATGAAAGATGATTCCAAGGACGGTTCTCTGAACCAAAGATGATTCCATGAACCAAAATTGTTTCCTGAACCACAGATGATAAGCTAAGGATGACACCCTAAACCAAACATGGTTTCCTGAACCAAAGATGGTTCCCCGAATCCAGGATGGTTTGATGAACTTAGAATAATTCCCAAAATCAAGAAGGATGGCTCGCGGAACTAAATTTGATTCCCTGAAACAAGGAGGTTCCCCACAACAACAATGGTTCCGTGAACTATGTATGGTTTCATAATTCAAAGATGATTCCAAAGATTGTTCCCCGAACCAAAAATGGTTCCCTAAACCAACTATAGTTCGCTGAACCAAAACGGGTTCCCTGAAATGAGGATGGTTTTCAGAATCAAGGATGGTTCCCTGAACTAAGAATGGTTCCCTGAACCAAGGATCGTTCCCTGAACCAAGGATGGTTCCCTGAACTTAGGATGGTTCCCTGTGCCAAAGATGGTTCCTTGAATGAAGGATGGTTCCCTGTGCCAAAGATGGTTCTTTGAATAAAGGATGGTTCCCCGAACTTAAGATGATACCCTGAAATTAGTATCTTGTAGTTGATACGATTTTGTTCATATTGGAGGCGAAAGCGGTAAAGGTGTATGCATATGCATTTTCTTTTCATTTGGGAAAGGGTAGTTTTAGTACCCTATCTTTTGGGAAAGGGTAGTTTTAGTACCCTATCCCAAAAGAAAGGGTAGTTGTAGTACCCTTTCGTAGCCTTTCTAAGAATTATAGAGTTATGTAGACTTCTAGATGGGTGAAGCGTTTCTGTTGTGAAAGTCTTCGAGGCCATCAGACTGTTAAGCGTCAGTCTTTGTTGAATTTAAGAGGATGAAGATTGCAGGAAAAGAGGTTGCTGACGACCTAGGAATAAGTAGAAAATGGATGGACTTAAGCATACTAAAAAGGTTTTTATTTCATTCCTTAAACATTTCTGTTGCCTTTCTTGCACCACTCTCTCTCGTAGCATATGCTCCCTAAGGTTAACACAACTTTTCTTAAAATCTCCCTCTTTTTTGAACATCATCTTAATATTGGCCCTGTTAAAAACACATTATCCTTTTTATTAGCTCATTTTTTATTTTCTCAACATTTGCCAAAGCCCATTCACAATGACCTTTTTGGAAAAAAAACTGCCCACCTTTGTATATTCTTCTTAAGGCATAGAAAAAGAAACACAAAAGTACCTCACTTCCGTTTCCTTCTTCACCAATAGAACAACAACAACAATATACCCAAGAACTTCTTAATGCCTAAAGGTCTATAAATTTAAAATAAAAAAGAAGACATTCAAGCCAAAATGAAAATGGCCAACAAAATTAACACATAAATATCCACGTCATGACCACTTGGCCAGGCATTCGAAAAACTGCCATTGTTGTAGTTATCTCCCCTCAATTTTGTACCTCCTGGAGGGGAGAATGGATGGATGTTTGACTTTTTATGTTGTTGCTGCTGTTCAATTTTACCTGGAAAATAAATAAAAAAAAATACAGTTGAAAGAAAAAAAATGTGTGTTAAACTGTGAATACTTACTTGAAATCTATGAATGAATGTGAGTTTTTTTTTTTTTTGAAAGCGTGAAGCATAAAGAGAGCTTTTTTTCGACAACAATGCTACGAATTGGCAGTATCAGCTTGACTCCTGCGAGAGTGGTTTTCTATTCTCTATTTTTGTTAGGCGTTTCCGTCCGATTGAATACTGTCAAAGTTGTTCAAAGCCTTATTGTTGTATCTAGGTATTCAATGGCGATGGTGGTTTTTTTTAGCGGGAAATCTATTTGATTTCGTCCACCGGTCTGTGACATTTAGCAATACAAGCATAAATATCCACTAAATACCTTACTCTTCTTTAATTGGCCATTATAGAATATTTATTCCTCTAGCCGAAGTACAATAGATGTCGATCTTTTGCGTTTCTTCTCTAATCTCTGACACCCAGTTTCGAGATATCGCCACTTGTTCACTCCATGGAGTTTTGGTCTTCCTTTTTTGCGCATTCTATTATGGTCGCCTTCCAAAGACTTTTGCTGGAGCTTTTTTATCCATTCTGACAACATAACCTAGCCAACGCAACCGTTGTATTTTGATGCATTTAACTTTGCTATCGTTGTCATACAGCTCATACAGCCCCTGGTTCATACGACGCCTTTACTCTTCGTTAACGCAGACTGGTTTATATAGAATTCTTATCAAAGACGCAATTTTCATGAAATTTTCTCTAACAGTTTCATGAAATTTTCTCTAAATCGAATTGAATTTTATTTTTACGGTAGGATGGTTACCTGTATCAAGAATGGTTCCCTGAACCAAGTATAGTTCCATGAATCATCGATGGTTCCCTGAACCAAAGATAGTTAACTAGATCAACGATAGTTCGCTGAACTAACGATGATTCGCTGAATTAAGAATGGCTCGCTGAACTAAGGATAATTCTCTGAACCAAGAATGGTTCCTAGTAACAAAAATGGTTGCCCTAAACATGAATGATTCTCTGAACCAAAATTGATTACTGGCACCAAAATGGTTCCCTGAACCAAAGATTGTTCCCTGTACCATATGATGATTCTCTCAACCAAAGGTGGTTCCCACACACAAAAATGCTTTCTTGAACTCAAGGTGGTTCTCTGTACAGAAGACGATTTCCTGAATCACACATGGTTCCCTGCACTAAATATGGTTCCCTAGCCAAAGATGATATTCTGAACCAAAAATCGTCTCCTGAACCAAAAATGATCCACTGAACCAAGGATTGTTTCCCGAACACAGGATGGTTCCCTGTACCAAAGATGGTTCCCCGAATCCAGTAGGGTTTGCTGAGCTTAGAATAATTCCCCAAACCAAGAATGGTTCCCTGAATCAAGGATGGCTCGCTGAACCAAGAATGGTTCTTTGAAACAAGTAGGTTCCCTAAAAGAAGGATGTTCCTTATATCAAGAATGGTTCCCTGAACCAAGTATGGTTCCACAAATCAAGGATGATTCCCTGATCCGAAAATTGCTCCCTAAACCAAAAATGATTCCTGAACCAACTATGGTTCGTTGAACCAAAACTGGTTTCCTAAAATAAGAATGGTTCCTTGAACCAAGGATGGTTCTCTGAACCAAGGATGGTTCCCTGAACCAAGGATGGTTCCCTGAACCAAGGATGGTTCCCTGAACCAAGGATGGTTCCCTGAACCAAGGATGGTTCCCTGAACCAAGGATGGTTCCCTGAACCAAGGATGGTTCCCTGAACCAAGGATGGTTCCCTGAACCAAGGATGGTTCCCTGAACCAAGGATGGTTCCCTGAACCAAGGATGGTTCCCTGAACCAAGGATGGTTCCCTGAACCAAGGATAGTCTGCGTACCAAAGATGACTACCTGAAACAAAGATTGTTCCCCGTACCTCGAACCAAGCATAGTTCTCTGAACCATGCATGATTTCCTGAACCAAGCATGTTTCTCTGTATCAAAGATGTTTCTCCGAACCAAAGACGGTTCTCTGAAGCAAATATGGTTCCCTGAACCAAAATTGTTTCCTGAACCAAAATTGTTTCCTGAACCAACGATGATTCTCTGAACTAAGGATGACTCCCTAAACCAAAGGTAGTTTCCGGAATCAAAGATGGTGCCCTGCACCAAAGTTGGTTCCCTTAATGAAGGATGGTTGCCCGAACTTAAAATGATACCCTGAACCAAGTATTCTTGTCGTTAATACGATTCTGTTCAGATTGGAGGCGAAATCGGTAAGGGTTCATTATATCGGACGTGCTCTTCGTTGCATGACTTCTTGGGGTATGGATTGGAAATGGCAGTTTTCAGCCATATATCAGGGCTGCCATGTTTGGTAGCTTGTGACGGATAAAGGGTCTCATGTATGTGATCTAGAGATGGTAAAAAGGTCTTCCTTGACATTCATGACTGGGGCTATGTGCATTACTGCGACAAGGTGGTTTGAGGTTATGATGGGAATCCAATCGATTTGTTTATAAGGGAGTCCACAGAGAGGACGCTGTTTAGACTATGATTCAAGGTGATTCCTTGACCCTAGGATAATTTCTATACAAAGGATGGTTCCCTGAGCCAAAGTTGACTCCCCGAACCAAGCATGATTCCTTGAACCAAGGATGTTTCCTTGAGCCAAGGATGAACTAAAGATAGTTTCCTGAACCAAGGATAGTTCCCTAAACCAAAAGATTATTCCTTGAACCGCATATAGTTCTTTGGGCTACATTTTGTCTGTGGGCTGAATTTCCATAAAATTTTTACTAAAGACAAAATTTTCATAGAATTTTTGATTGATAAAATTTCCATGAAAAAAATTTACGAAAATTTTTTCTAAAAACAATTTTTCTTAAATATTCTCTAAAGATAAAATTTCAATGTCTCCGAAATTTTTTCTAAAAACACAATTTTATTGAAATTTTCTCTAAACACAAAATTTTCCTGGAATTTTCCTTAAATAGAATTTCCCTGGAATTTTCCCTTAACGCAAAATTTACTTGAAATTTTCCTAAATCTAAATTTCTCTGAAATTTTTACTGAAATCAAAATTTTCCTTAAATTTTCTCCAAACATAAAATTTCCCGGAAAATTTCTCCAAAGACAAAATTTCGCGGAAAATTTCTCCAAAGACCAAATTTTGCGGAAAATTTCTCCAAAGACAAAATTTCCCGGAAATTTTCTCCAAAGACAAAATTTCCCTCTATTTTTTTTTCCAAAGAAAAAATTTCCGCTATTTTGTTGTATTTTAAAAAAATCTCCATGAAAATTGCCGTAAAAATTTGTCCTTGAAAAACATTCCCTGAAATTTTCCTTAAAGACAAAATTTTTCTATAATTTTCTCTAATTACAATTAGAGCGTTTTCTCTAATGAAAATTACCGTAAAAATTTGTCAAAACACAAACTTTCCCTGAAATTTTCACTAAAGACAAAGTTTCTCTAAAATTTTTCCAAACAAAGAACTTCCCTAAGATGTCCCTGAAAAATAGCCCTCCAATTTTTTTCAAAAAAAAAATTCCATTAATTTTCTCAAAAAGACAAACATTCCCTGAAATTTTCCTTAAAGACAAAATTTTTCTAAAATTTTCTCTAATGACAGAACTTTCCTCAAATGTCCCTGAAAATTTCTTCAAGGGTTAAAATTTCCATGAAATTCGCTCTAGAAACGAAATTTGCCTAAAATTTTCTCTGAAGAAAAAATATACCTAAAATTTGTTCTTAACTCAAAAATTTTCTGCAATTTCCATGAAATTTTCTCTAAGAACACAAAAAATCCATAAAATTTCCCCTATATGCAAAATCTCTCTGAAATTTTTTCGAAAGATAAAATTTTCCCAAAAATTTCTCTAAAAACAAAATTTTCCTTAAATTTTCTTTTAAAATAAAATTTCCCCAAAAATTTTCTTCGAAAACAAAATTATCCAAACATTTTTTTAAGAAAAAATTTCCCTAAAATTATCACTATCACTAAAAAAGCAAAATTTTCCTGAAATTTTCTCTTAAAATAAAATTTCCCCAAAATTTTTCTCTAAAGACAAAATAACCCTATATTTTTATTTCCCTAAAATTTCCTCTAAAGACAAAATTTCCATAAAATTATCACTAAACAAAATTTTCCTAAAAACAAAATTTTCCTGAAATTTTCTCTAAAAATTAAATTTCCCCACAATTTTTTTCTAAAGACAAAATTACCCTACATATAAAAAAAAAATAAAAAATTTCCCTGAAATTTCCTCTAGACAAAATTTCCATAAAATTATCAAAATTTCAAAAATTTCTTTAAAAACAAAATTTTCCTGAAATTTTCTCGATAAATAAAAATTTCCTAAAATTTTCTCTAAAAACAAAACTTCCATAAATTTTTTTTTTTCGGAAGAAAAAATTTGCATTAAATTTTCTCTTAAGACAAAATTCTTATGAAATTTGTTCTAAAGACAAAATTCTTATGAAATTTCTTCTAAAGACAGAATTTCCATGAAATTTTCTCCAAAGACAAAATTTCCCCGAAGTTTTATCTAAAAACAAAGTTTTCCTGAAATTTTTTCTAAAAACAAAATTTGCCCAAAATTTTTTCTAAAGACAAAATCTTCATGAAATTTTTTCTAAAGAAAAATTTCCCTATCGTTTTCTTTAAAGAAAAAATTTCCCTGAAATATTCTCTAACGTTCTAATTTTTCATGAAATTTCCTTCAAAATTTTGTTTATGGACTTCTTTTTTTATTAAATAAAGTGCTTACAAAATTCGTTTTTGTCCACGTTATGGCTTGGCAATAGCAATAATTTTTTTTTATTTGATTTTAAAACCATTCACGCATTTTGGTTTGGTTTTTTTTTTCATACCTTTCAAACAATTTTTTTGGCCAATTGACGTTAAAACGACATGACGCCGGATACTAAACTTGCAACAGATACCCTGGCGTTCTTTGAAAGTGACACTGACATACGCGCTTTGTTTTCTAGCATTGTGGCGGTTGTCAAACACTGGGTAGCATTTTTTTCCTTTTTCCAACCACACCGCAGGATTTTACTCCGGTAACAGTTCGAAGCCACTAAAGGTGGTAAACAAAGCATGAATTTAAGATTTTATTCTTTCTTTTGTTTTGTTTTTTGTTTAAATACTAATTTTTATTTCATCAGAATCTCCAACTCCCCTAAGGATAACCAGCTGCAGGGGAAAACAGAATAAGTGAGTGGGTGAGTGAGAATTGCTAAGGCTTCACTGGCGTAAATTTACTTGGGATGTTTTGTTTGCAAACCGCATTCGCAAATTAAAAATAAACAAAACATTGTTTTCGTTTTGTACCCATCTTGATGATGGTGATGATGATTTCTCCGGTGTGTTTTTATTATATTTTTCCACTCATCATCATAAGGTTTACGTTGCCATAATTATATCATTGTTTACTTGCATCTATGCCACAGATATACTTATAAGCATGTATCTGTCTGTCCGTCCATTCATCCAACCGACCATCTATGCTAGCAGCTTTCCTTCTTAGCTATTTCCAATCTTTTAGATGAACAACAAGAACAATATCTTTGGGGGGTTAAACAATATATGTTTGTCCTTCCTTTCCCTTGGCCCTTTGCCTGTCTGTCTGGAGGCCTTCATTTTCTTTTGGCTAAGAAAATGAAAAATCACGGATATCCTTTTTCTTTAATTATGCTGCTAAATTAAAAATATTCAAAACCAAATGAGTTTCAGCCAAATGTCACCAAAAATTTTGGTGTTTGCCATTTTTTTTATCCTCGCCCATAACCTAACGCTCTTGCTGAAAAGTACAGTTGTGGTCAGAAAAATACTTATGCAGCACAAAATGATTTTTTGAGAATTTTTTAGTGAAGATCAAAGAGGGAAGGAAATTTTCCATAAAAGTGAATCTTTTAGAAAATTAAGAAAAAAGTAAAATTTTAAGAAAATTTTCTATGAAAACCAAAAAACCAAAAATTCTTTTTATCTTACATGTAAAATTGCAAATGTTCCTAAAAACAGTTCATTAACGAACAAAAAACTTACTTCCAACATATCGAGAAGTGCTACCCAAATCATGAAATATCCAAAGTTTACAAATACTCCATTAACGAACAAAAAACTTACTCCCAACATATCGAAAAGTGCTACCCAAATCATGAGATATCCAAAGTTTACAAATACTCAAAATTTCAGGAAATTTTAAACTACAGTAAATTTGGAAAAACTTTTTTTCCAGTACTAAAAGCACTAGAAAATGATATGAAAAATTTATTTACCAAATTTGCAAAAGAATTTCTTTTCTAAAAATGGGAATTTTGAGCTAAAATCTCAAAAAAACAAGAATTTAACAAAAAAAAAATTTTTAAACTTGTGCTATTTTATTCCACACATATGTTGAAAGGTTAATTTTCAAATTTGCAAAAGAATTTCTATTCTAAAAATAAAAATTTTGCAATAAAATCCCAAAAAACAAGAATTAAAGAAAATATAATTTTCAACTTGTGCTATTTTATTCCACACATCTGTTGAAAGGTTACTTTTCAAAGAATGCCTTCTCCACGCTGTTTATGCCAAAGGCCCAGTGTCAAAAATTTAAATAAATGCGTTATAAAATCAACTTCCTGCAGACTTCATCTATCTTTGGCACAACAATAAGATGAAATATAAGCGCAAGAAAAGAAAAAAAGGAAACAAATAAACGTCTTGGAAATTCATGAAAAAACAAAGCTTCGACTGCCATTCCTTCCACTCATTTACTTTCTTGCTTGCTTCTTTTGTAAGCAGACAATAACACAATTCAAATAGCGCCTTGTTTGGATTTCATTTGGTCCTCTTTGGTTTTATCTCCTTGAAGGCTAAGGAAAAAAACCAAACTTGCACAGCTAACCACCCAAAAAAGACGCAATTGAAGACTGCATTTAACTGCCAATGCATACAAACGGCAAACGGACAAAGCATAGCTTAAAAAAACATGAAAATGTCCAGTTGGCGCATCAAAGACACCATTTTGAATACCAAATTTATTTTTTTTTAAAACACAAACTTTCTTCACCTTTTTCGCCCTCACCAAGAAAAAGTAAACTTGAAATAAAGAAAAAAATTATTATTTCCTTCGAAATGTAAAGTTTGGAGAAGGTTTTACGTTTTTTTTTTTTGGAATTTTTTTCTCTATACGCATTTGGGGCTAACATTATTAACACTTGAATAATTATGTTGCAGCCAAGGGTATGGTTGGGGTATTTTTGTTTTTACAAAATGAATTGTGGTTTTCTTTTGACAGAAAGGGACTTTTCTTTTTTGATAAAATCGTTGGAAAATACCGGGAACCGCCTTCCATGGGCTCAAGACCTTAAAATAGCAGCTATATCTTAATATGGCCTAATATGGACCACTATTGTTTCAAGAATCAAGGGGCCTATTGCAACACATTGTTGCATATTTCAGCGAAGGGCGGTGAAAATGCGCCCTCTATGGGCTCAAGACGCAAAAATGGGAAATCTCTCTATATGGCAGCTACATCTTAGTATGACTTGATATGGACCATTTTTGGTTCAAAAATCAAGGGGCCTATTGCAACATATATTCACACATACACAAATTTCGGCGAAAACCAGTGATAGGTGCGCCTTCTATGGGCTCAAGACCCTAAAACGGGAAATCTATACGGCAGCTATATGCAAATATGATCTGATATGGACCTAGTGAAACTCACTGTTCCAAATTTCAGCAGAATCGGAAAATAAATGCGACGGTCATGCGCCTAAGACCCTAAATAGACAGATCAGTCTATATGGCAGCTAACCTACCTAAATATGGTCCGAGGTAAATCATATTTGGTTAGGATGTGAAGGGGCGATCCCAAATTTCGGCGAAATCGGATAATGAATTTGACTTTTACTGACTCAAAACCCTAAACCGGCAGATCGGTCTATATGACAGCTATATCTAAATATGATAAGACATGGACCATATTTGGTTCAGATGTCGGGAGTCCTAGTGCAACTCACTGTTCCAAATGTCAGCAAAATCGGATAACAAATTCGACTTTTATGGGCTCAAAACCCTAAATTTGCAGATCGGTCTATATGGTAGCTATATCTCAATATGATCCGATATAAATCATATTTGCGTCAGATATCGGGAGGCCTATTGCAGCACGCTATTCCAAATTTCAGCGAAATCGGATAATGAATTCGACTTTTATGGCCTCAAGATCCTAAGTGGGCAGATCGGTCTATGTGGCAGCTATATCTAAATAAGATCCCTTATGGACCATAATTGGTTCAATAATCGGGAGGCGTAGTAAAACTTACTATTCCAAATCTCAACGAAATCGGGCAATGAATTCGACTTTTATGGGCTCAAGACCCTAAATAGGCAAATCGCTATATCTAAATATGATGCGATATAGATCGTATGTGGTTCAGATATCGAGGGGCCTAAACTGTATATCTGTGGTCCGACTATCGAAAATAGTCTTCAGTGCCAATAGTCCCCCGGCCTAAGACAACACCTACTCTGAAACTGTTATAATTTCCTTTTGTGGCACTTTCCCTCCATTGCCTTCGACCAAACTACTTAGATGTTAGTTAGTATTGGTCTAACTACGGACTAAGGCCACATGTCAAGCCTAATGCCCAACATTTGTAAGCCTTCTCAATACACTCATTGCGGATGTGGTATTTCCACTCACATTTCCTATCCAGGATCACTTCCGGATTTTTAAACTTGTCGGAAACGTGGTACTTCAAATTGCCACAGCTCCTTCTTTCTCGTAAACAGGCAGATCTCAGACTTATCTGGGTTCACATTCAGACCCTATCTCAGTCATTCCGACTACCGCGATGCCATGCTTGGGAACCGTCTAGTTGCCTTGTTTTATTTTAATAAATTGGGGTTATTCTTCCCCAAGAAGCAGTCACACTTCTTGATACTCTAAACTAAATATAAACAGGGGATACTCCCCTCATATCTATAAGTGCAGTCCGATTAAAGTTAAAGCTCAATGATAAGGGGAGTCCGATGCCGAGTCCGAACGGGTTCTAATTGAACCCAGGCGTTAGGCATCATAGGCGGACATGCTAACCTCTGCGCCACAGTGGCCTCTTTCTTGCACCTCTAGAGAGCGCAATTCTTATTTAATTTTGCTGAAATTTTGCGCGATGATTTTTCTTATGACCCCTAATAGATGTGCCAATATGGTCCGAATTAGTTCAAAATCTGATATATCTTCCATATAAACCGATCTCCCAATTACACTTCTTAAGCCTCTAAAGAGAGCAATTCTTATCCGATTTGGCTGAAATTTTGCACCATGACTTCTCCTATGAGAATAGATGTAGCAAGTATGGTCCATATCGATTCAAAATCTGATATAGCTACCACGTAAACCGAACTCCCGATTACACTTATTTAACCTTTAAGCAGCGCCACTCTTATCCGCTTTGAGTGACTTTTTCACCATGATTTCTTCTATGGCCTCCAACAGATGTAAAAAGTGTGGTCCGATTCAGATCAAAAACCTATGTGGCTCCCATATAAAGCGATCCGATGATACTTTTTCAGCCCCTAGAGGGCGCAATTCTTAACTGATACAGAATTTTGAAAATTTTGCACAATTTTTATCCGCTTTGAGTGACATTTTATTACCCTCCACCATAGGATGGGGGTATACTAATTTCATCATTCTATTTGTAACACCTCGAAATATTCATCTAAGACCCCATAAAGTTTATATATTCTTGATCGTTGTGACATTTTAAGTCGAACTAGCCGCTTGAAATTTTGCAGAAATACCTTTTATTAGTGTATGTTGGTTAGGATTGTAAATGGGCCAAATCGGTCCATGTTTTGATATAGCTGCCATATAAACCGATCTTGGGTCTTGACTTCTTGAGCCTCTAGAGAGCGCAATTCCCGTCCGATTTAATTTTGCACGCAGTGTTTTGTTATCACTTCCAACAACTGTGCTAACTATGGTTCAAATCGGTTTATAACCTGATGTAGCTACCATATAAACCGATCTTGGGTGTTGACTTCTTGAGCCTCTAGAGGGCGCAATTCTTATCCGATTTGACTGAAATTTTGCACATAGTGTTTTAGTATCACTTCTAACTACTGTGTTAAGTATGGTTCAAATTGGTCCATAACCTGGTATAGCTGCCATATAAACCGATCTTGGGTCTTGACTTCTTGAGCCTCTAGAGGGCGCAATTCTTACCCGATTGAAATGAAATTTTGCACGACGTGTTTTGTTATAATATCCAACAACTGTGCTAAGTATGATTCAATTCGGTTCATAATCTGATATAGCTGCCATATAAACCGATCTGGGATCTTGACTTTTTGAGCCTCTGGAGGTCGCAATTATTAGTACGCTCTTACTTGTTCAGCATGATTTCTCCTATGGCCTCCAACAGATATAAAAAGTATGGTCCGATTCAGATCAAAAACTTATATGCGCTCATATAAAGCGATGATTCTTTTTCAGCCCCTAGAGGGCGCATTTCTTAACTGACTCGGAATTTTGAAATTTTGCAGAACGATTTCTCCTATGACCTTCAACTATTGTGCTAAGTATAGTTGGAATCGCCCTATAACCTGATGAAGTTCCCATATAATCCCCATGGAGTCATGTGCATTTTTTAATCAATGCAATTTATGATTTTCTGCAAGTTGCCTTTAGGGTAGAGTCAGCGAAGCATATGATAAAAAAATTTGTTATCTTGGTTTCCGTATGGGGATCTACCTGACAAAAATGGGTTGGCACAAAAAATACCCTTAAAAGATATTGTATTAAACCTTAATTTTGGAGAAAAGAATACCTTTTGTCTGTGTGTCATTCCAATAAGTTATAATTTATAGTACTTTACCACATAGCGGTGATTTTTTCTTTGTTTATGGTGACAAACCAACTTTTACAACGGATAAGAGTGCATGTATGGGCCTTTATTAATTAAATGACTATAATAAATAAACAATTTACAATGATGATTAAAATTTCACTTTCATGGCCTATGAACATTTAATGATATTTTTTTGTTTTGTTCTAATAAAACAAACTGGGCAGTTCCCCTTACCTTTGGTAAGCAAAATTATGTTAACAATGAGTAGTAAATTTAACCGCTAGCCTTTTGGATTTTTAATAAAATTGAGTTTAGAACATTGCGATTTTCGAAATTTTGACAAACAACCTCTTTTCTACAGAAACTCATGAAATGGCCAAAAGTTTCGTAGTGCTACTGAAGCAACCCTACAGTAGTAACATATGGCAACCCTACAGTAACAGTACCTACTGTATGTATGATGCAAGAGGGAAGGAGCAACAGGCTATATAATTTATTGATATCGCAAGGGCGGCGGACCCTCCCCCTTATCCCAAAAGTACCACCCAAAAATAAAAGTAGACCGATCAGGACAATATGGAACTCAAATGAAATATATTCGGGATTAGAACAGAAATATGATATCAAAAGTTGGATCCAAGTAACTGGGGGGCCGCCCCTACCCCAAAACCCCCAAAAATAGGTTTATTGGACGATAATGACCATATGAGACTCGAATGAAAGGCATTCGGGAATAGATTACGAAGGAGGTATAGACTTTATAGTATGTTGATATTGGAGTGGGGGTAGACCCACCCCCTTACCCCAAAAGTACGACCCAAAAATAACAATGAACCGATCGTTCAATATGGGTCTCAAATGAAAAGCATTCAAAAGTAGAATACGAATTTCATATCAAAAAATGGGTCCAAGTAACTGGGAGACCGCTCTGACCCCAAAACACCCTAAAATAGGTTTATTGGTCGATAATAACAACATGGGACTCGAATGGAAGGTATTCGGGAGTAGATTACGAATATGCTCAGGAAAGAGGTATATGCTTTATAATTTGTTGATATTGGAGTGGGGGCAGACCCTCCCCCGTTACCCCAAAAACACCACCCAAAATCAAAAGTGGACCGATGGGGACAATATTGCTATCAAATGAAAGCTATTGGAGAGTAGAATATGAATATGGTATTAAAAGATAGGTCCAAGGACCTCAGGGCCACTCCAAAACCAAAAGTTTCCTAAACAAACATGTGGGACATACATATCAATAGGGGACTCAAATGATGTTTAACTATTTGCGGGTCGCTCAACCCCAAAAGGCTCACCAAATGGGAATTTTAGTCGGTCATAGCTATATAAGTCTCAAATGAAAGTAATTTGGGAGTTGATTACGAATATGACATTAAAGTTTGTGTCCAAGAATCTAGGTGACGCTTTACCTCCAAAAATCGCCTTCAATAGATTATTTGACCAATTAAAACAATGGGGTATCGAATGATAGTTATTTTTGAGCAGAGTGGGTCATTTAAATATGTGCTCAAGTGGCAGATGGAGTGTGGCGCACAACCCTCATATAGACTCCTTCCACCAAACGGATGTATGCACCAATCATGTTATAGGCGTTAAGCCACTCCAAGCGAGTAGTACCACTAACATTTCAGTTAGCGCCATCTACTGGCTGTTTTAAAAGGCTGGTTTCAAATGGATTTAGTTGATCCAATTCAAAACAGCCAATAAATGACGCTAAATTGGAGAAGCCAACATGAACAGCAAGAGGACAGAGTGGTCAAAATTGATCATACAGCAGTTGTCTTCGTTATGACTTCGTTGCGGTTGTTTGCGGTATTATTTTTTTAACTTTCTCTCTCTAAGATGGTCCTTAACAATACTTTTCAAAAACATCTGATCTCGGAGATGGGTAGGGCGATTAAAGCGAAATGTTGTTGGCACTTTTACATCAACCTAAAATCAAAAATTTTGTATCACAATCTGAGGTGGGGTGCCTAGGAGGGCCGCCCACCCCCAAAACCTGCCAAACGGATTTATAGACCAATCACTACAATATGGGTATCAAGTTAAAGGTATTTGAGAGTAGAAATCGAATCTGATATCAAATTGTTGGACTAAGTGTTTCGTTGGTCAACCCTCACCTAAAAAACCCCTCAAATCGGACATATTTACCGACCACCGCAGTATGAATCTTAAATGAAAGGTCTATGGGAGTAGAGCACGAAATAGACTTTCACTTTTCAACCCAAGTCTCTGGGGATTAACTACACCCTTAAACAGGACTTTTACTTCTTGGGGTTTAAATAAGATGTATTTGAGAGTAGAAAAATCCACAAGAAAATTGGAATACATTTTAAACTGAAATTAGGCAGAAATTTCCAAATTAAAAGTACTTTTCTCCCAAATAGCATTATCGGGCGCAGCGGAGCGGGCCGAGCTCAGCTAGTTTTATATATAAAAAAATTGTGTTTTTTTGTCGATTTGTTTGTGTGTCCCTTATAGACTCAAAAACAGCTGAACCGATTTTCTTGAAATTTTCATAGATGGTTTATAATGATCCCGTGGTGAAAATAGGTTACTGTATTATTTGATATCTAAAGGGGGGCGGACCGTCCCCCTTACCCTAATTTTCAGAAACGCCAGATCTCGAAGGTGGGTGCTGTGCACTCTTATGTTATGTTATGTGCCGTCTTACAGTAACCTAAAAACTAAAATTTGGTATCCAAATTTCGGGTGAGTGCCTAGGGGGGCTACCACACCCCAAAACCCACCAAGTATACATATAAACCAATCATGACAATATGGGACTCAATTGAAAGGTATTTAAAAGTAAAAAAAAACATATCCCATATCCAATTGTGGGACCAAGTATTTGGGAGACCACCCCAGAATCTAAAACAGGCCTCAATTGGATATATTTATTGACCATGGTAATGGGGGCTCAAATGAAAGGTATTTGAGAGTAGAATACAAATCTTATATCCAAATGTGGGACCAAGTTTCTGAGGGTCCACCCCTTCCCCAAAACACCGCCCAAACAGGACGTATTTACTGACCATGGCAATATGGGGTTTAAATAAAAGGTATTTGAATGTAAAATACGAATCTGATACCCAAATGTGGGACCAAGTGTTTGGGGGCCGCCCTTCCCCAAAACACCCCCCAAACAGGACTTATTTACTGACCATGGCAATATGTGGCTCAAATGAAATGTCTTCGGAAGTAAAGGACGAATCTGATATCAATATTCGGGAAAAGGTGTCTATGTGGCCACCCCACCCCCCCTAAAACCACCCATATGGGAAGTATTTGCTGATTTTTGCAATATGGGGCATAAAAAAGAGGTATTTTAGGGTAAAACAAAAATCTGATATATATTTTCAAGGTCTAGTCACTAATCGGCCGCCCCATCCCCCAAAACACCCTCAAATCGGTCATGTTTGTCGACTATGGAAATATGGGGTTCAAATGAAAGGTAATTGGGAGTAGACCACGTATCTGATATCAACATTCGGAACCAAATCTCTAGGGGCGTCCCACCGCCATAATTACCCCCCAAAATAGGACTTATTGGCTCACCAAGACGATTTGGGTCTTCAAGAGAGGGCTAAGTGTTTGGGGGACCACCGCACTCCCCAAAACACCCCTTAATCGGGCATATTTACCGACCATGTCAATGTGGGGCTCAAATGAAAGGTATAGGGAAATAAAGTGTGAACTTGGTACCCACTTTCAGGACCAATTTTCTGGGGTCTTCCCCTTTCCCAAAATACCCCACAAACAGCAATTATTTACTGACCATCGCAATATGGGGCTCAAATAAAGGTATTTGGGAGAAGAATACGAATCGTATATCCAAATGTGAGACCATGTATTTGGGGCACCGCCCCTTCCCCAAAACTCCCCCCAAAGCGTAAAAATTTACAGACCATGGCAATATGTGGCTGAAATGAAAGGTATTTGAGATTAGAAAACGAATTTGATAACCAATTTTGGGGTCAAGTGGTAAGGGGACGCCTCAACCTATAAACTCTCCTAAAAACAATGACAATATAGTGCACGATGCTGATATTTATTTCAGGGCAAAGATGATCCCCCAGATCATCTCACCCCCGAAAACTCTTCTAAATTGGACATCATGAGAATATAGGGCTGAAATAAAGTCTTTTAAGAATGGAGTACATCTAATATCCAAACTTAAATGACCTTAAACCCTCCGAGCGAATTCGTAGACAAATAGAGATCATATGGGATTCAGATAAAGGCTCTTATATTGTTATACTATTGGGTTGCCCAAAAAGTAATTGCGGATTTTTCATATAGTCGGCGTTGACAAATTTTTTCAAATTTTTTTTCTTTCTTCTGTCAGTTATCAGCTGTTACTTTTAGCTTGCTTTAGAAAAAAAGTGTAAAAAAAGTATATTTGATAAAAGTTTATTCTAAGTTTTATTAAAAATGCATTTACTTTCTTTTAAAAAATCCGCAATTACTTTAGTTAAGCAATATGCATATACTATTTTCGTAGCTTGGTACTTCACTAAAAGCTCTTTAATTGTCGAAAATAAATATTCATAGGATAGTTTTGTTCCATATAAAGTAAAAGAAGGCGCAGCGGAGCGGGCCCAATCCAGCTAGTTCATTAATAAAATTTGGATCATTTGACCATACATTCCTCTCGCTGCACTCGGTTTTTGTAAGACAACACAAAAAAAAAATCAAAAACGTTATTCTTGTTAAAAAATATACCATTTTCAATATAAAATGCAAACAAAGACATACTTTTATGCCAATTTATCATTCTATAAATATATTTTTATTTAAGTTTTTTTTTATGCCAAAAAAATTTAAGATAATCTATTTTGAATTTTTGTCTTAGCGGTGGCCTCACGCGTTGTTTTCTTTTGAAGAATTTTCTCACATTTGCCGGCTGTTTAAAAAAAAATCCATTTTAATGTCAGCATTTGATATGTTGAATTTATTTGTTCACATCGGTGGTAGTCATCAAAAACCAGCAACAAAACACAATGACTGCAAAGCCATTTGTTGAGAGACAAATTTTTTGATATGAAGAATTGATAGACTTACAAACTATCTTTGATGTCATTATTTTATATTATGTCGCTGGGGTTAAATGGATTCAGATTCAAATTTAAAATAAATTAAAATCATTTGTATGTGGGGAAAAAAGGCTTTAGGTGATTTATTGTCAATGTTTAAAGGCATAAGGCGATTTAGTATTTGCAATCTTATATATAAAAATCATTTTGTGTTTGTTTGTAGGTTTGTTTGTTTGTTTGTTTGTTTGTTGGTTTGTATGTTTGTGTATTCCTTATAGACTCAGAAACGGCTGAACCGAGATTCTTGAAATTTTCACAGATGGTGCATAATGATCCCGTGGTGAAAATAGGGTACTACATTTTTTGATATCTGAAGGGGGGGCGGACCCTCCCCCTTACCCTAATTTTCAGAAACGCCAGATCTCGGAGATGGGTGGTGCGATTTAAGCTAAATTTTGTGTGCTCTTATATATTGTAATCTAAAAATAAAAATTTGGTATCCAAATTTCGGATGAGGTACCTAGGGGAGGCCGCCCCACCCAAAAACCTACCAAACATATATTTACACCAATCACGGCAATATGGGACTCAAATGAAAGGTATTTAGGATAAGAAAACCTATCTGATATGCATTTGTCGAACCAAGTGCTAGGGCGACCACCGCAAGCCCCAAAACACCCCTAAATCGGACATATTTACCGACCATGGAAATATGGGACTCAAATGAAAGGTATTTGCGAGTAGAATACGAATCTGATATCCAAATGTGGGACCACGTTTCTGGGGGTCCACCCCTTCCCCAAAACACCCCCCTAAACAGGACTTATTTACTGACCATGGGAATATGGGGCTTAAATAAAAAGTATTTGAGTGCAGAATACGAATCTGATATCCAAATATGAGACCAAGTGTTTGGGGGGCCGCCTCTCCCCCAAAAACATCCCCCAAAGGGGACACATTTACGACCATATCCACATGGGGCTCAAATGAAAGGTATTTGGGAGTAAAGCACAAATCTGATATCAATATTCGGGAAAAGTGTCTATGGGGGGGCAGCCTCTCCCCAAAAACCTCCTCCACAGGGGCCAAATTTACTACCATAGCCATATGGGGCTCAAATGAAAGGTCTTTGGGAGTAAAGCACGAATCTGATATCAATATTTGGGAAAAGTGTCTGTGGGGCCACACCACCCCTTTGGGAGTAAAGCACGAATCTGATATCAATATTTGGGAAAAGTGTCTATGGGGCCACACCACCCCCACAACACCACCCAAATAGGAAGTATTTGCTGACTTTTGCAATATGAGGCTCAAATAAGAGGGTTTTTAAAGTGGAACACGAATCCGATATATATTTTCAAGGCCAACTCACAGAGTGCCCGCCCATCCCCCAAAACACCCCCCAAGACGGTCATGTTTGGCGACTATGGAAATATGGGGCTCAAATTAAAGGTGTTTGGGAGTAGACCACGTAGCTGTTATCAACATTAGGGACCAACTGTCTAGGGGACGTCCCACCACCATAACAACCCCCAAACAGGACGTATTTGCTCACCAAGACAATTTGGGTCTTAAAGAGAGTCTAAATATTTTTAGTTTTTAAGGCCAATACCCCAAACCGGGCATATTTGCTGACTTTTGCAATAAGGAGTTTAAATGAGATTTGAAACGAATTGGATATCCAATTTTGAGCCCAATGGCAATATGGGGTTCAAATAAATGATATATAGATATATGATATATTTTCCGGGCTTAGTGATTGGGCGACCACCCCAATCCCCAAAACACCCCTAAATCGGGCATATTTACCGACCATGACAATGTGGGTCTAAATGAAAACTATTGGGGGGTAGAGTAAGAATTGGAGCGGGCCCGGGTCAGCTAGTTAATTATAAAACTTAAGATATTATCATTATTTAAGAGCAAAACCAAAAAGAAAAATTGAAGGTCATACAGCGAGGTGTTCAACAAATTATATCGAAAAATTGGTTAATGTGCGAACTACAAAAGATTATGTGACGATGCGGAGTATACTTCACACAAGTAATAGAAATCTAATCACTACCCAACACACAATGTGCGGAGAGACACACTGATCCAATCTTTAGACCAGTACCAGGTGGACCTGGTCCTTAGAGACTGGATAAACCATATGCTAAAGAACAGGTGGATAAATGGTATATTCCATGGCATAAATATAAGGGAGAAGTGGTACAGGGCACGCCACAGGGGGGGGGGGGGGGGGGGGGGGGGGGGGGTCATTTTATGGCCACTCCTATGGGTGACCACCATAAGTGACCTATTACGGATGCTGACTGAGGGGGGATTTGAACCCGTCTGCTATGCAGACGATGTTATAATACTTCTAAGGGGTAAGGATTCGAACTAGCTATGCAGAAGGGCCGAAAGAGTCTTGCATATGGCATATGACTGGGCTAGACCCAGAGGTCTCAATGTTAACCCAGAGAAGACTGAAATATGCCTGTTCACGAGGAAGACGAAGGTGGCTCTCCCACCTTTAACGCACCACGTTTCCTCAATTAGAGGATTTCGATATCTGACAAGGTCAAATACTTAGGTGCTGTTGGACAGGAAACTGAATTGGAAGTGTCACATTCAGGAGCGTACTGAGAAGGCTCACAGATGTTGGGCACTATGTAGACGTGCCGTAGGCCTGCAATGGGGCCTGAATCTTAGTCCACTGGCTCTACAGGAGCGTGATTACACCAATACTTACTTACGCCTCAGTAGTTTGATGGACATAAGGATCATACAACAGGTTCAGAAAACATGTTGTCTTGGCATAGGCGGAGCGATGAGGACCACGCCCACTAGGGCACTGAAGACTATTCTAGATATCCGAACCATTGACATACAGATTAAGTGTGAGGCGGCCACTGCGTCTATGAGACTTAAGGCGATGGGAGAATGGATTGAAAATGGGAGCAGCTCATACCATGGCGGTATAATCAAGGCGACGATAGGAAACCTGGAAGGACCTGGAAGAGGTTTCCGATCAAATACCTGAGATTAACTTTGAAGTCGAATGCGAGGCACTGCTGCTAGCGGCTCAGTCTTGCATTGACGGAATACTTGTACTGCCATCTGGAAGATCATGTTACACGGATAGATCAAAGCTAGAGGACAGAGTGGGCCTGGGGGATTACATTGAGAATCCAGGGACTGAGATCTGTTTTAGACTGCCTGACCATAATACGGTCCTGGCGGCGGAGATCCGGGCGATCACGGAATGCGTGAAGTGGTGGGGTGCTAACGCGACGAGGACGTCGATTGTGAAAATCTTTACCGACAGTAAAATTGTCATAAGGGCAATAACAACCAGGACGGTAAGGTCACGAACAGTCTTGCAGTGTAAGAAGGAGACTAACGCTTTCTCTGAGGATGGGAAAATCCGGAGTAAGGGGAATTGAAAGGGCAGACGATTTGGCGGTGAAGGCCAGAGGACTGCCGTCAATGAACTTGGTTAATCCGAAGCCTTTCGGGTCGACGCAGTCTGAGTTAAGGAAGTGGGCGACGAATGCGCATGCAATATTGTGAAACAGCTAAACGGTCGGAAGGACGGCGAAAATCCTATGGGGGGATGCAGATCGTGAGAAGACGAGGCTATTACTGAGAGGAAGCAAGAAGGAGGTCAGTATAGCTATTAGTATCATAACGGGACACATAGGACTACGAGCTCACTTATGTAAAATCGGTGCGGCAAGTGATAGTGTAGGGCATGCAGGGAAGATGATGGGACGTTGGAGCATTTCCTTTGTCATTGCCCGGCTTTCGCGTCTAACAGATACCGGTACTTAGGTGGAGATACAATATCAGACATGAACCAACTTAGGGGAGTGGTAATGAAGACAATTAAGGATTTTCTAATATATATATGGGTGCAATATCTAAAACTAGGACGTCAAATATAATATCTCACCCCCAATATTGTAGAAATCTGACCAAAATTGTGGCTTCTACAGCCTTAAAAGTCCATATCGAATGAAATATTGGGTTGCCCAAAAAGTAATTGCGGATTTTTTAAAAGAAAGTAAATGCATTTTTAATAAAACTTAGAATGAACTTTAATCAAATATACTTTTTTTACACTTTTCTCTAAAGCAAGCTAAAAGTAACAGCTGATAACTGACAGAAGAAAGAATGCAATTACAGAGTCACAAGCCGTTGAATAAATTTGTCAACGCCAACTATATGAAAAATCCGCAATTACTTTTTGGGCAACCCAATATATATATGGGAGCTATACCTAAATCAGGACCGGTTTTATAGGGATTTTGTTCATGTATTGGGACGCTAAATGAAACACCTTATGCTAAATTTTGTAAAGATCGGACCAAAATTTTATATTCTGCAGTCTTAAAATGACATTTCGGATGAAATATATATATTGGAGCTATATCTAAATCTAATACGATTTTCATGAAATTTCGCACAGATATTAGGACGCCACATAAAACACGTTGTGCTTCATTTTGCAGAGATAAGACCAAAATTGTGGCTATTTCAGCCTTAAAATTCCATATCGGATGAAAGATATATATGGGAGCTATATCTTAATCTGGACCGATTTTGACGAAATTTTGCACTTATATGTAGACATAAAATAAATCACCTTGTGGCAAATTTTGTAAAAATCGGATCAAAATTGTGGCTTCTGCAACCTTAAAAGGCCATATCGGATGAAAGGTATATATGGGAGCTATATCTAAATCTAAATCGATTTTGATGAAATTTCGCACACATATGTAGTCGGCAAATGAAACACTTCGTGCCAAATTTGGTAAAGATTGGACCAAAATTGTGGCTTCTACAACCTTAAAAGGTCATATCGGATGAAAGATATATATGGAAGCTATATCTAAATCTGAATCAATTTTGATTAAATTTTGCACTTATATGGAGATGTAAAATAAAACACCTCGTGCCAAATTTTGTAAAGATTGGATCAAAATTGTGGCTGCTACAGCCATAAAATTCCATATCGGATGAAAGATATATATGGGAGCTATATCCTTATCTGGACCGATTTGGACGAGATTTTGCACACATATGTAGATGTCAAATAAATCATCTCGTGCCAAATTTTGTAAAGATCGTATCAAAATTGTGGCTTCTACAATCTTAAAAGGCCATATCGGATGAAAGATATATATGGGAGCTATATCTAAATCTGAAACGATTTTGATGAAATTTTGCACACATATGTAGTCGACAAATGCAACACTTCGTGCTAGATTTGGTAAAGATTGGACCGAAATTGTGGCTTCTACAGCCATAAAAGGCGATATCGGATGAAAGATATATATGGGAGCTATATCTTAATCTAGACGGATTTGGAAGAGATTTCGCACACCTATGTAGATGTCAAATAAAACACCTCGTGCCAAATTTTGTAAATATCGGACCAAAATTGTGGCTTCTACAGCCTTAAAAGGCCATATCGGATGAAAGATATATATGGGAGTTATATCTAAATCTGAACTGATTTTTTTCAAAATCAATATCGTTCGCCTTGGGCCAAAGAAGTGACATATACACAATTTCATGACAATCGGAGTAAAAATGCGACCTGTACATTGATCACAAGAATACATGGGCAGACAGTCGGACAGACAGTCAGACAGACGGACATAGCTAAATCGAATCAGGAAGTGATTTTAAGCCGATCAGTATGCTTAGCAATGGGTCTAGCTCTTCTCCTTCTTAGCGTTGCAAACAAATGCACAAACTTATAATACCCTGTACCACAGTGGTGGTATAGGATATAAAAACAAGATACTGTTTCCTTACTGCAGACTACGGGACTAGACAATGACCGTGGCTTTGGGATGAATCAAAAACAGCTTAGCGCCTGATCACATCCCCTGGGATGAATGACAAGATGACTCCTGGTGGAGTGCCAAAGGTAGGTTGATAGTTCAGGATAGCCCTCGGCAGAGAAAGAATCCCCAAACTAATCATTTTTGCTCCTATAGTACGCCAGTATGCCAATGACCGAGGAAGGGACATACACCCATATCTTTGTATCTCTACTTCGGCATTTCGGTATTAGGGCAGAAGGTAAACGATCGATTACACTGGGCAACAATATGAAAAAGTTAGGTGTTTCTTCTGAGTGTTTTTAGTGTTTTTGTCAAAAAAGAAGCAAATGCAAATTGCACAGTTTGCCCATGAACATTCCACTAAGGAACAGGGGCAAACTTCTCACATATCAATGAGTGCAGTCCGATTTTAGTTTAAGCTCAATGTTAAGGGGTCTCTCTTTTATAGTCGAGTCCGAACGGCGTGCCGCAGTGCGACGACTCTTGCAAGAGAAGTTTTACATGGCATAGTACCTCACAAATTTTGCCAGCATTAGGAGGGGAAAACCACAGCTGAAAATTTTTTTGATGGTCTCGCCAGGATTCGAACCCATGCGTTCAGCGTCATAGGCGGACATGCTAATCTCTGCGCTACGGTGGCCAAAAAAGGAGCGTTATACCCAATTCAGACAACAGTTACTTTCCAACAGCTCTTTTTATACCCACCACCATAGGCAACACATCGAAATATTGACCTGAGAACCTATAAAGTGTATACAGTGGCACAGAATAGTCTACATACCTCACTCAAACAACACGTTTTTTAAAACGAAATTTTTGAAGGAAAAAGTTTTTCCGCCAAATATCTATGGCTGCTTAAATTGTTAAACATGGTACCCAGTATTATAATTAGTAAAAATTTTAAGGGTAGAAACTTATCCTAACTACGTTACTTTCAGTTTACGTAACTGCTATTTATGAAAACGTATGTAGATTTATCTATCCCACTGTATATTCTTGATCGTCTAGACATTCTAAGTCGATCTAGTCATGTCCCCCACATCACTGTCGACATCACGTTGGCGTTTGGATGAATAACTATATCCGCTTGAAGTTCTGGACATATAATTCTTATCTATATAGGTCGTTGAGGATTGCAAATTGATCATATCGGTTTAGGTATAGCCTAAATCGATCTCCAGTTTTGACTGCTTGAGCCCCTAGAAACGTCAATTTTCATTCGCTTTTGGCTTATACTTGGGGCACAAGGACTTGCAATCTGACTTCCAATATCAGTGCCGAATATGATCCAAATGGGTCTATAAACAGATATAGACCCCATATAAACCGATCCCTGAATTTGACTTCTTGAGCCCCTAAAAGCCTCAGTTTTCATTCGATTTGCCTGAAACTTGGCACAATATCCATGGTAAGCATGATGCGAATCGGTCTATATACTGATATAGGCCCCATATGAACCGAACCCCGTATTTGACCTGAACATCTCATCTAACTCAATTCAAATCGGTCTATATGCTGATATAGTGGTGATTTCATTTGCAATCAATTTTTGTCAATTTTTTTTTTAATGTAGAATTAGTGAACAAGGTGGCGTATGACGTATGGCAAAATTTAAAAAATCTAAACATACGCACCCGTGTCCAATAAATGTGATAAAGAAGTGGTTGGTGTTTTGACAAGGCTTCTCATCGAATCATGGGAGTTTCAAACTTTAAGATATCTCTTCTTCCAATGGTCTCAAACCACGGATATGCCATGCCATTTCTGAAATACAATATGAGGAATCAAGGCTTCTCTTTATAACTCAATTATATTTTAAAGTACTGCTAATACGCAATTTTGCCAAAGTCTGACATAAATTATATTTGTATACCCTACGCCACCACAGTAGTACAGGGTATTATAACTCAGTACATTTGTTTGAAAACCCAGAAGGAAGAGAGATAGACCCATTGATATCTAACCGATCGACTCAGAATCACTTGAAATTTTGCACAAATACTTGTTATTAGTGTAGGTCGATTGGGATTGTAAATGGGCCACATCGGTCCATGTTTTGATATGGCTGCCATATAAACCGATCTTGAATCTTGACTTCTTGCCCCACAAGAGGGCGCAATTCTTATCCGATTTGGCTGAAATTTTGCATGAAGTGTTTTGTTATGACTTGCAACACCTGTGCTTAGTATGGTCCAAAACGGTCCATAACTTGATATAGCTGCCTTATAAACCAATCAGGAGTCTTGACTTTTTGAGTCCCTTAAGGGGGCAATTCTTTTACTATTTGGCCCAAATTTTGCATGAGGTGTTTTGTTTTGGCTTTCAACAACTATGCCCAGTTAGGTCTACATCGGTTCATCGGTTTCCGATTTTACTTCTTGAGCTTCTAGAGGGCGCTATCCTTATCCGATTTGTCTGAAATTTAACATGAAGTGTTTTCTTATGACTTTCAACTACTGTGGTTTAAATCGGTCCATAACTTGATATAGCTGCCATATAAACCGATTTGGGATCTTGACTTATTGAGCCGCTAAAGGGCGCAATTCTTGTCCGATTTAAAATTGTGCATGAGATGTTTTGTTATGACTTCCAACAACTGTGCCCAGTTTGGTTCAAATCCTTCCATAACTGGATATACTTCTTATTAGTGTAGGTCGATTGGGATTGTAAATGAGCCAAATTGGTCCATGTTTTGATATAGCTCCCATATAAACCGATCTTGGATCTTGACTTCTTCCTCTAGAGAGCGCATTATTATCCAATTAGGCTAAAATTTTCCATGAAGTGATTTGTTTCCTCCCCACATTTACCGATCTCACGATTATACTTCCTAAGCTTCTAGAGGACGTAAGTCATATCCGACTTTCAACATACGAGCCAAATATGGTCTGAATCAGTCTATATAGTCTGATATAGCTCACATATAGATAAATCTCCCGATTTGACTTCTTGAGCTTCAAGAGGGCACAATTCTTATCCGATTTGGCTGCAATTGCACCCTAACTGTGGTATCTATGGTCTAAATCAGTTCATAACCTGATATAGCTGCCATAAACCGATCTCCCAATTTGACTTCCTGAGCCTATGAAAAGCGCTATAATTGCTCGATTTGTGGAACTTAAATCGAGTTTACATCTTTATATGCCCACCACCGTAGAATAGGAGGTATGTTCATTTAGTCATTCCGTTTGCAACACATCAAAATATCAATTTCCGACTCTACAAAATATATATATTTCGGATCGTCGTAAAAATCTTAGACGATTTAACGATGTCCGTGTGTCTGTCCGTCCGTCTGTTGTAATCACTCTACAGCCTTCAAAAATTGAGATATTGAGCTGAAATTTGGCACAGACACGTCTTTTTGGTACACTCTGGTTAAGTTCTTGCACCGGCCAAATCGGACCGTATTTGGATATAGCTGCTATATAGACTGATCTGCCGATAAAGGGTCTAATGCCCATAAACGCTTTATTTTTTATTCGATTTCGCTAAAATTTGATACACTGAGTATTTTAAGGCCTCCCGACATCTGATCCAAATATGGTTCAGATCGGAGTATATTTAGATATAGCTGCCATATTGACCGATCTGCCGATTACGGGTCTTAAGCACATAAAAGCTGCAATTATTACCATATTCCGCTGAAATTTGAAATGGTGAGTTGTTCTAAGCCTCCCGACATCCGACACAAGTATGGTTCAGATCGGACTATATTTAGATATAGCTGCCATATAGATCTTCCGATTAGGGTCTTAATCCCATAAAAGCCGCAATTGTTACCATATTCCGCTGAAATTTGAAATAGTGAGTTGTTCTAAGCCTCCCGACATCCGACACCAGTATGGTTCAGATTGGACTATATTTAGATATAGCTGCCATATAGACCGATCTTCCGATTTAGGGTCTTAAGCCCATAAAAGCCGCAATTGTTACCATATTCCGCTGAAATTTGAAATAGTGAGTTTTTCTTAGCCTCCCGACATCCGACCCAAATATGGTTCCGATCAGAGTATATTTAGATATAGCTGCCATATAGACCGATCTGCCGATTAAGGTTCTTAAGCCCATAAAAGCCGCAATAATTACCCTATTTCGCTGAATTTTTAAATGGTAAGTTGTTCTAAGCCTCCCGACATCCGACCCTAATATTGTTCAGATCGGACCATATTAAGTTATAGCTGCCATATGGACCGATCTGCCGATTAAGAGTTTTAAGTCCATAAATGCCTCAATTATTACCCGAATTCACTGTAATTTGAAATAGTGATTTGTTCCAATCCTCCCGACATCAAACCCAAATATGGTTCAGATCGGTCTATATCTAGATAAACCTGCCATATCTGCCATAATTTCATATTTTTTAATTTAAATTTATTTATTTATTTTTATTAAATATTTTTTTATTTCTATTTTTTTTTAAATCTATTTTTATTTTCTTGAAATTTGTTAAAATTCCGGCGAGAATTTGAAAAATGTAATTACTATTTTTTTTAGATTAACATCCGAAACATCCGATTCAAAGTTTCTGTCATATTAAAAAAACGCTAAACGCCATAAAAGAGAGGACACGTCTCTAAAAAGTTTTGATGATTTTTTTCCTTCCGATATTTAATTAATTTCAATAATAGCACCATATACTGTTTTTACCGCAGCTAATAAGATTTTGCATAGAAATGCTTAATTTAGGGATTTTATTTATATATATTTTTGAGAATTATAATTTATAGGTACACCACTTTTTTTTCATTTTCTGTCATTATTCCGCCAATAACCAAAATAATATTTTGTCCTAATTATTTTCGTAAATTATTCTCATCCTTCACGATATGGAAAAAAACAAAAAAAAAATCCATTATATATCCTTGCGACCACCTACAACGACAAATGTTCAAGCCCAACTAAATGTACAACGAATATGTTACCATGTTTATATGACTGCAAAACATTTTGCAAACTCCTGCGCATAGTTCAGCCTCCTTGGCGCCAAAAAATGAAAGTTAAACTCTTATGCTCTATCTCTCTATCGCTCTTGCACTGCCTCTCTTTCTACGATTAAATATAACTGGGCATCAAAACAGAAAAAGCAAAAAAACACGTGCTTGCAATGAACACGAGATGCATCAACATCCAGTCATTCCCCCAATACCTTTTGTATTGCTTTAGTTTAATTGGAACATAAACACGTGGTGTTGTTTATTTTGGAATACATATAAGTATGTGTGTGTGTGTGTGTTAGATGTGTGTGACTAAGAGTGAGAGCCTTTCGTGGGAGGGGGTTATATTTAGAGCAAAATAAAAACAAAAGCATAAACACAGCAAAAGCACAGCTTGTTGTGAGCACTATCACTATCACTACTGTTGCTGTCGCTGTCGTCGCTCGCAGTTATAGTGTTTATGTGTGTTGAAATGCAATGTGCAATGGCACAACAATATAAAGCCCCCACCCCCAATATATATTTTGTTGTTGTGTATTATGTTATGTTATGTTGTTTTGTTTTGTCTTGCTTTGTTTATTTACAACATCGTACGCACTCACATAGCATTGTTGCTCACACCCATATAGTTGTACATAACAAGAGGGTTTGGCTGTTCTCGTGCTTCTCCGGCTTATTTGTTGTTCGCTTGTTGGAAAACCTTCTTGCATTTGACAAGGCGAGCGAACGAGCATTAAAGGTGGTGAATATGTGTGTATCTTATTTTGTTGCTGTTGTGTATTTTTGTTGGGGTTGCCACAAGCTATACATTTGTATCGACAAACAGAAAAATGGAATTTAAGTAATGGAGAGTTTATTAACTGTCTATACCGTTTATAGAATATACTGAATCTACTTTTGAGATAAAGACGGATCTGTCCATTAAGACATCGGTCTACCGAAAAAATTCAGCTCCAAATTTTGTTTTAGGCGCTCAGATTGACTAATCTTACAATTTTACACTTTGTCGAGATCACGAAAGCGGTCTCACGAGTAAAGCTAGCCACCCGAAATTTCTTATTGCTCAAGCTCGTTGGGTATTGCAAATAAGCCAAATTGGTTCAGATTTGGGTGTAGTTGCCAGATAAAGTTGTCCCTCAACTTGACTTCATTAAATTATTATCCAATTGGTCTGAAATTTTGCACGTAGTGCAAGGCAAGGTCCTAATCGGAAGATCTACGAATTGATGTCTTGAGCCCCTGTCAGCCGCCAGGCTGTGTTCAGTATGGTTCAAATTTGTTCATAGCCTGATATAGCTGCCCTATAAATCGATCTCGGATCTTGACTTCTTGGGCCTCTAGAGTGCACAATTATCCGAATTGGCTGAAGCATGTAGTTCTTTGTTTTGACTTTCAACAATTATGCAAAGTATGGCCGAAATCGGTGCATAACCTGATATAGCTTCCACATGAACCGAACTCCCGATTATACTTCTTGAGCCTCTAGAGGAAGCAAATCGTATCCGATTTGAAATTTTGTACAACGACTTCTCCTATGACCTGCAACATATGGTCTGAATCGATCCATAACTTGACGTAGCCCCCATATAAACCGATCCACGTACGGTCCAAATAGGTTGTATGAGTTGTTTTGTTAATACTTTCAACAACTGTGCCAAGTATGGTCTAAATCAGTCCATTACCTCATATAGCTGCCATATAAACCGATCTCCCGATTTGACTTCTTGAGCCCTTACAAGCCGTAATTTTTGTCCGATTGGGCTGCAATTTTGTATGAGGTGTTCTGTTATGACTTGCACCAACTATTTGTTTCAACCACTATGCCAGGTATGGTCAAAATCGATGCATAACCTTATATAGCTCCCATACAAACCAATCTGCCGATTATACTTCTTAAGCCTCTAGAGGGCGCAAACTGAATCGGTCTATTATCCTTTGGTTGGTTAGAAAGAGATACCGGACAAAAACTTGTGTTCCATGGCGGAGGGTATATGATTCGGTCCGGCTGAACATAGCTTTTACTTTTCTTATTGTATTCTTATGTTTTTTATTTATGCACATGGTAACCCTGTTTGAGTTTGTGCAAGCGAGAGTGTTGCTAACTGTCTGCCTTTATATACCATTACACTACTCTCAGCCTGCAAACGGAGTAATCACCGCAACAGCAGCAAACAGGCGGGCAATAATGTTTCGTTGTTGTTATTTTTATTTAGAGTTTGTCATAGTGTTGCTGCTATAGTTTTAAAACAGTTGTTGCTGTTGTTGGTGTTGCCATATGCAATTTCCAGCCTTATTTTTGTTGTTGTTTTTCTATGCAGGAGTAAACTATTGTTATGGATTTTTCGTTTTTGTATGTGTTTTGTTTCTTTTATTTTATTGTGTTGTGTATACATACATGTGTTGTATATATGTAACAGCTATGATAAATTTGTATATATTTTTGCTTGTATAAATTATTCTTAATGAATGTATTCGACTTTATTCATTGAGTATGAGTTAAAAAACTAAACTTACAATAATGCTGTTACTTAAAACTAAGCCACCACATTATGTTGCGCCGCTGTCGCTCTGCCAACGTTGCCATTGCATTTCTTGCTGACACAGTGGCCCGTGTAGAATATTGGGCTATTAACCTGTAGTGGGGTGTTGAATAGGCGGCTCGTGTTACTTGTGGGAATACGGGAGCATGAAGGTTTCCCATGAATGGTTGTAAGTAGTTGGTTTGGGTGCAACCAAATGAATAAGGTGTCTAGAATAAGGTGTCCAATGCGCTGACTTAGCAGCTCGTGTGGGGTTTTTGGTTGCCTTGGTGCAGCTAAACTGTGGGAATACGGGAACACGAGGGTTCCTCATGATAACTCCTCCCCTTCTAAGTGGGGGCCGTCCTCGGTCCTTGTAATAGCGTTTTTGATTGCATCTTCAACTGACCTGGTTATGATGATCTTCTTTTTTGTGATGGTTCTTCGTCGTAATAGGTAACCTGCCAGTCCCACAATCGCAAAACCACCAATGATTGATAAACCTGCGATTTGGCCCTGATCGACCACACGTTGTAAATGGCGGATGTGTTGGAGGTTCCGTTGGTTCACGTGATGCAGATAGGGGGCACTTAGTATCTCAGTGTGTTGTGTCAGGTTGATCTCAGGAGCCCATGGAGTTTCAGGTTGCAGAGGAGTCGTCGAATTCTCGTTGTAATATACCGAATCGTTGATTTTTACATGATCTTTGAAAATGACCAGGTAAGTGCCATTAATTGTAACAGGAGCTTCATTACTTTCTTCTACTATTGCCAGTTGGTCATTTATGACTACCAATCCATCGCCTATTGGTGTAATCGGCGTGAGATTGTTGAATGTGGTGCTGCAGCTTGCAGTGTTACTTGTCAGTAGTTGTAGAGCGCATGATGTGGCTGATGACGGTAGGCAAAAAGTTGGTATCGTGTCGCTGCAGTTCCTTACCGCTAAGGTACGATTATGGCATACCGCTAAGGTGGATTCTTGTAGGTGGAGCATTTGGTGGCCGTGAGCTACTGGTAAAATAGTAATTTTCTTACATCTAAGCTTAGGAATAGGATATCTTATTAGGAAGTAAATTACATTATCGTATTGCAAAATCTTAATATTAGCTACAGCCATAACATCGGCCACGGAGAGGTTCGTGAAGTGCTCATTTTTTATTATGAAGTTTATTTCGTTACTGTCTAAAAGGATGGGGTTCAAGACTCCAATTTTTGCGAATGTGATAGAAGTGATAAGATTGTCTAAGTCTGTTATTATTGCTCTGTTTCTAGCTAATAGAATATCGTAAAGGTGGCTAGTGTCTATTTCTCTGTGTTTTTCTGTCTTCAAGATTTTATTTACTGTAATGGTGAGACTATTAATTTCTTTTTGTACCTCCGTGTTGATAGTAAACTGTCTGTCCTGGGAGTCGATTAGTTGTTCTGCCTTGTTTGTTAGTCTGTCAAAGTCGTCATGGTCTGGGGTCCCTGCAATATATTTCAGTACCGTCCCTATAAAGTTCAAGCTTCTCGCTTGTCTGTGATGAGTATTTACTGTCTGTATTAGTCTACTTATCTGATTTATGTCTGCGTCTAGCAACTTCCTCATGTGTGTTTGAGGAAAATGGTCCGCAGCGTTAGCTGTCTCGTCCTTTAGTCGTTCGTACAGAGTCAGGTTCGTAACATGTTTGATGTGTCCATAACTTTCCCAGATAACAAGGTCACCACCGGTCACCGGAATGTATCCTGCATTTGAGTAGTCTATTAGTCGTCCAGATGTTGCTGATACCAATATGGCTATAACCAATTTTAAAGCGATTCTGAAAACGTAAGTTAAAAAAATTTTTTTTTTTTTTAATCGTCTCCCGCATATAACGTTGTGTTAATTCTAGAAAGGAAGAAAATTCAGCGGAGATTGTCCTTATGGACCCTCCTCCCCCTTATGAGAACGGTGGTACCCAGGTCTTTTTCAACTTCCTCTTCGGTGTAAAGAGGTGTAAGTTTATTACCTAGCCTTCTGTTATTTTTTACGAGCACCTTCTCCCCAACGGCAAAATCCCTATCTTGCCTATTCCTATTGTGCGCTTCTAAGTTTTTGATCTGAGTGTTTTTTATACGCGATACTATTTGTGCGTCGGCTTCCGAGGAATGAAAGGCTGTAATAGGTTTCGTCTCAGTTACCGAATGTATTGACCTGTTATATTCGATGGTAGCCAAAAGAACTATCTCTTCGATATCATCTAAATTTTTGTCAAGTTTAAGACATCTAGATATTTCCATCAGTGTGTTGTGAAATCGCTCTACCTGTCCATTTGAGGTACTGTGCAAGGGTGGAGCGTTCGCAATATTGATGTCGAAATGGTTCTTTAACGTGGCCTTGATGCTATGTGAATTGAGCGACTTCTCGTTGTCACAGTAAATAGTTTTCGTATTTGAAAACACATTGAGCAACTGCAGAAGCTGAGGCTTAACGTCTACTATCGTCCTAGACTTTAAAGACTGTACTATTGCAAATTTTGAAAATTTGTCAATGCAAGTCAAAAAATATTTCGACCCTGTTGAAAATATATCAATGTGGAGAATTTCTCCACAATATGTGGGTATGGGCGTTTGAGCAATGAGTTGCTTTCTTGGATGGCGGTCATACTTCGCTTGAGAGCATACGCGACAATTTGCTACAAATTGTTTAGTCTTCTTTTCCATTTTTGGAAAAAAATAGTCTTCAATTATTTGCTTCACGTTTTCCTGGGCTGCTCGGTGTGCTCGATTGTGTTCGGCTGCGATAATTTCCTGTTGTTCGTTAGGATCTGATATATCAATAACTAACTTTTCTGTGTGCCTGAATTTCACGGTTGGAAAGAGTTCGATCAATTTATGCTGGAATCGTGCCAATGTGTGTAGATCACACTGCAGAGCATTTACTACATCTACGTTCACGGCTTCCTGGAGATTTTTAATTAAATCGTCATCGGTTCGGAATGTAATCAAGTGTCTCGTCTTTTTCCCAAAAATAATGAAAGTTTTTTTCTGGGGTTCTGTGCCTTCCTCAACAAGTATCTGATTACGGAAGCAATTTACCGGCTTATCGGTTCTCTCAATCGTGTTGGTAGATGATTCTTCGCTGTGGATTGTTTCAACACTCGCATTGTCTAAAGCATTAATGTGCTGTCTGGACAGCGCATCTGCAACTACGTTTTCCTTGCCTGGTTTATAGATTAGCTTTGCGTTGCATTCATCAATGAAAGCTTTCCACCTTTTAATTTTAGAATTCGGATTTCTGTCCGAAACGGCAAAGGTTAATGGTTGGTGGTCCGTGAATACGTTTAATTTTGATACACCATAAAGGTAGTTTCTAAGCGTTTTAAGTGCCCAGACAATGGCTAATAATTCCCGTTCATTAGTAGCGTAATGTTCCTCGCTAATTGTCAAAGTGCGGGAAATCATGGTTATAGGTTTTCCCTCCTGTGAAAGGACAGCACCTATAGCATGGGAGGATGCGTCTGTGGTTAAATCGAACGCTTTTCGGAAATCTGGGTATGTTAAGGTTACGTCTTCGGAGGCAAGTATATCTTTTATTTTAATAAAGGCTTTTTTCTGCTCACTAGTCAAATCAATCTTGATTTTTTTCGACTGTGTTGCAGTAACTCGGCCGTACTCTCCTCTCAGTATGTTTGATAGTGGTTTCGCAATCTTGGCGAAGTCGCGTATGAAGCAGCGGTAGTATCCCGCTAAGCCTAAGAATGACCTTAGACCTCTTAACGTGCTGGGCTCAGGAAAATTCCGAATTGTTTCAATTTTTTCAGCACAAGTTTTAATTCCTCCTTGTGAAACTAAGAACCCTAAGTATTCGACCTCGGTTTGGAAAAATTTTGATTTTTCTGCCGATACCCTCATATTGGCTTCGAATAGACTTCGCATCACTACTTCCGTATCTGTTAAATGGTCTTGCTCGTTTTTCGAGAATATAATGACATCGTCGACGTAGACGAAACATCTCTTACCGATGTGTTCTCTTAACACATCGTCTATCGCCCTTTGGAAAATGCTGGGCGCGTTCTTCAGACCGAAGGCCAGTCTGCAGAATTCATATTTTCCGTTTTTTACAGAAAATGCGGTTTTTTCTCTATCGTGTTCAGACAACTGAATTTGGTGGAAACCTGATTTTAGGTCTAGTGTAGTGAAGAATTTACTCCCGCCAAGGTTGGATAGAGTTTCCGTTATTTCTGGAATCGGGTACCTATCACTGACAGTTTTATCATTAAGTTTTCGAAAATCTATAACTAATCGCTTTTTTTCCTGTCCATTTTCATCAAAGCCCTTTTTTTTAACGACCCATATTGGGTTGTTATAGGGGGACCTAGACTTTCGAATGATACCGTTTGCCAGTAAATCCTGAATTTCCTTATTAACAAAATCCGCAACGCCCAGTGGGTACGGGTACAGTCTTGAGTAAACTGGGTCTTCGTTCTCCGTGCGGATGGTCGCAACCACATTCGTATTGTATGGGAGTGCTTCATTGGGGTCTGCAAATACTCCGTTTACGTTGGCGATTACTCTAAAGAATGCGTCTTTGAACTCCCCTGGTACCGACTTAGCCTGAAGTTGTAAATGATTTATATCCTGGCTGGTAATAAATAAAATAACTTCTTTTCCATGGTCATGTGTAATTGTGTTAGTTTTTAAATCAATGGATGCGTGTACCTTATTCAATAAATCAAGGCCAATAACGCCATCAAATGATTTCAACTCGGGTAAAATAAAAAAATCTTCTGTAACGCCGAAAATTCTAATTTTGCATTTAAGTTTGATGGGAGTAACTCCATGAATTGATTTTACTGCAAATGAATTTTGGACCTCCTTTACTCCCTTTAGTTCCGGTAAGGGTTTGATGTAACTCCTTGAAGCCCCCGTGTCGACAAGGAGTTTGATTTCTTTCCCTCCTATTGACCTTGAAATCCAAGGCAGGAGGGACCTTCCCCTAAAAAATTAAGCTCGTCGCTCTCAATTTCGTCTACGGCCTGTTCCGCATCTTCATCATACGTTGGCTCGTCCATTGATTCGTGTTCTTCGCTAAGATGATTCACACGTTGTAGTTTTGGTCCTGTGTATCGCCCTGAATTTGACGCTCGTTTCTGTGTATTTCCCTGTGACCTGTCATTATAGTCATGACTTTGGTAGTTTGTTTTTTGTCTAAATTGGGATAGGGAAGGGTCTACTTCCATAGGTTCGACACGTCTATGATCGGCGAAGTTACCACTGGTGTGTGGCTTTTGGTTATTTAAGTTGTTCTGCGGTTGACCAGCCTGTTTCTGTTTGGTAACCGAATAATGTGGGTTCTTCTGTCCCACATTGTGATCCGTATTAGGGGAATTTTGGGCAGAACTTGCCTTTCTGTTGTAAGAACTATCAGATCTATTTGCGAAATTTTTCGCGAAAGCGTAGCGCTCGTTATTAGCGTCTACTTCTTGTGCTAAGGCCAATGCAGAAGGGAGGTCTGTTGGTCTTGAGGCAAACAGGATATCACAAAGGGGTTTCCTTAAACCTGATATGAAAACCCTAAGTGCATCGGCTCTGTATTTTTCGTTTATAGTGTCTGCTACACTATTTTCATATGACATGATTGTCTTATTGGCTAACAAGGTTAATTTCTTTTCTACCTCATCGTAGAAATCTAGTAACTGCATCGAACCCTGCCTCAGCGTGGACAGTTCTTGTTCGATCAGATATATCGGACGTTTGTCCGCGTAAGTAAAATCGAGACGGGCAATGATTGCTTTAAAACTTAATACCGTGCTAAAGGATGAAAGTACTGCATCGGCGGCACCTCGCACTTTATTTCTAAGAATAATCACCGCTTGATAGTGGCGTTCGCTGCCATCGTATTTCTCAAATAACTCGTATGCATTGTGCGCTGCCTCGCGCCATGACACATAGGTGCCTGGCTGTCCGGAAAATTCCGGAAGAGACTTTATGGCATCTAAGGTGATATCACAAGGTACCAGCGGATTTATCCGAACTTTCGTAAACTTTTCAATTTTAGGTTTGTCAGTAGCAAGTCTACTGTTAATCGCAGTTATTTTCCTGTCGAATTCTAATTTTTGAGCGGCCAATGCTCTGCTCACTTCTGCTCTAACTAGCTCACTTACTTGTTCGGCGTTCATGGTTTCTTTTGTTTCTAAACTTAACTTGCCTAATAAGTCTTCTAATTCCTGACTCATAAATTATTCGCAAAAAATGGAGTATTCCCAAAAAAAAAAAAAAATATATTTGAATGAATTTGGTTAAATTTTCTCCTTTTTTATTTCAATTTTCACTTGGCACTTCACTTACCTTATCATCCTTAAATGTTAGGTAAATTAATTAAAATTAATTTCTGTTGTTGATTTTCGGTAGCTTCTTCCACTTCTTGGCTCGGGATGTGTGTTTCTTGATGAGCCCTCTGATTGTTTTTCACTTTCTTTCGCCGCCCAAGGATATTCGTTCCTTGGTGATTCTGTAGATCGTCTTCGATGTTGCCTTTCGCTGCCCAAGGATATTCGTTCCTTGGTGACTTAAGCTTATTTTCGAATTGAGTCCTTTCAATTGAGTCCTTTTTTCTTAAGGGTATTTTGGTACAGTTTTGACTGAGCTTTCTTTCCTATTTATATTTTTTTTCTCACAGGATTTTTATTTTATGTTTTGTAGTTTCACTTTTCACAGTTCTAACTTTTTTTAGAGTTCTTTTCGCGAAGTGAACCACGTACGTTTTTACTTTTCCTTTTTTAGGATTTGTATTTTTATTTTATATTTTGTAGTTTCACTTTTCGCAGTCAGTTCTAACTTTTTTTAGAGTTCTTTTCGCGAAGTGAACCACGATGGGCGCCAATTATTCTTAATGAATGTATTCGACTTTATTCATTGAGTATGAGTTAAAAAACTAAACTTACAATAATGCTGTTACTTAAAACTAAGCCACCACATTATGTTGCGCCGCTGTCGCTCTGCCAACGTTGCCATTGCATTTCTTGCTGACACAGTGGCCCGTGTAGAATATTGGGCTATTAACCTGTAGTGGGGTGTTGAATAGGCGGCTCGTGTTACTTGTGGGAATACGGGAGCATGAAGGTTTCCCATGAATGGTTGTAAGTAGTTGGTTTGGGTGCAACCAAATGAATAAGGTGTCTAGAATAAGGTGTCCAATGCGCTGACTTAGCAGCTCGTGTGGGGTTTTTGGTTGCCTTGGTGCAGCTAAACTGTGGGAATACGGGAACACGAGGGTTCCTCATGATAACTTATACAACAACAATATATTGCTGTGTTACTCCTTGTCTATATGTTAAGGATGCCAAGGCTTGCTGTTGGTTGGCTGGCTGGTTGGTTGTTGTTGTTGTTGATTAAAAGGTTCTTCTGGAACGTTGGTCCAGCAGAGTGAGTTGTTTTGTAAATTGGCATTTGGCAAAACAACGGCTCTCCAAACGGTTGCCATCATAGAACGGTGTTGTGTTTATCCGAATTGCCATAACAATCTCCCAGCATCAAAATCAGTTTGTTGTTGTGTGTTAACTAATAAACAACTTGTTTACGGGAAAAACGAAATACAGTCAGCCAACAAAATTTGGCCTACGCATTTTTGCGTAAGCTACGGGAATTCCGTTTTTCGATTCGGCTTTTGCTCGCACAGCAATTTCGTTTGGTCGCTCGGCAAATTGTACGGAGAGACATTGACCGCCTGTCTCTTTGCCTGTGCATATAACGTGTGAATAACCAGCGACCCTTCAATGTGTGACATCAACACTCTTGAATTAATTTAATATAAACCCCCTACCCCCTGCGCTGCCCTTCGAGCTCTCAGCATACTCTCACGCACGACTTGACATACGACGAAGTGTGAACAGTTAAACGGTGTTTGATTGTGTTGTTATTGTGGCTTGAATATGAATCAAAAAACAACAAAGAACCCAAAAAAGAGCAGTAATCAATGAATGATGTAGGCATTTAAGAGATGTTGGCTTGAGCCTACAGCAGTTTAAGTCCAGTGTGTGTGTGTGTGTGTTTTTTTTGCAACTTCCTCTCATCTCACAAAAGGGTGTTAATTTTATGGCCAAAAGCAAACAAACATTTATAATGTGCAGCAACCAGCAATAAACCATTAATCCATGTGACAGCATTATTTTCCCATTAATGTCTAGAAAATCAAAAACAAAAAAAAAAAGAAATCCCCTGCACATAAAATGTGACCAAAACGGGAAAAGTGATAGTTTTGAACTATTTGAACTCGACTGATTGAACCAGTGAACTGGATAATTTAAGCATGGCAATTTAATTGCAAAAAAAATTATATTCTAATTTTAAATTAACCCTAAACCTTATGAAAAATTAAAGACTAAGACTTTTGACTGTATGATCTAAGATCTATTTTCAATTTTACAAAAATCTTTGATTGTAATGTTTGAAAAGGTAGAACTGAAGTCTATAAGACCTGTGATAGTTTAACAAACAAGTTTTATTAAGTGATATTTTTTATTGATTCATAAAAATCCTGCTTTGTCTCATTTAATTCCAATTAATTGGTTTTAAGAAGATGCTTAAAAAATAGGTAAGATATTGTGGTAGCTTAGGAATATTTATAAAAATAAATAAAATAAAAATTTTTATCAAAACAAAAAAAAAATAAATAAATGTGGTTTGAAATAAAATATATTTTTTTTAATCAAAAGCCAAACCCAAAACTTTAAACTTAATAATTAAATTTTTTTTTTCAAATTTTAGTAATATATACATATTTGAACATATGTTTTTAATCAATTTACTGTGTGAAGAAAATATTTCTATGTCTTAGACATAGTTTGAAATGGTTTATTTTAAATATTTTATTTTTATTTATTTTATTAAATATTTTATTTTTTTTATAATATAATTCGCATTAAAACTAAACCATTTTAAATTATTTCTAAAACATAGTATTATTTTCTTCTCACTGTAAATTTATTAAAAACATAATTGTCCATATATTTTTGTATTATTAAAATATGAAGCGCTTTCTTTGTGTTGGTTTTTGTAGAGAAATGTTTTTGATTTTTTTTTCAACAAAAAAAAAACTCTCAAGCGAAAACCAGTATTTCAGTTAACTTCAATATTTTTGTTGCTCATACGACCCTATATACCATAAGAGGTATTTAATTATTAATGATTATACGCTTCGGTGTACCTTCACATCATGATTAGAACAAATTTAGACAAAAACTTCAAAACTCGAATTTCGACAACATTTGCTATAAAATCAAATTGCTACTAAAATTTTCCAACAATTTCTCGAAACAAAATTAGTTTTCATATTTTAAATTAATAAATTTAATTAATTTGTAGCAAAATTAAAAAAAAAATAATTTCAACAATTTTAATTAAAAACCACTAAGGAAAGGCAAGAGTCGGGCGGTGCCGACTTACTAATACCCAACACCTACCCTACTGGTACAAAGTGGGAGCTATATCTAATTCTGAACCAATTTTGACGGACCAGGGTGGATGTTTTCAGATGGGTTATTAAAAAATCTGTATCAAATTTCGAGCAAATATGTTCAATCAAAAACCAACCCGAAAACTTTAAACTTAAAAATATAAATTTTTTTTTTTTAAATTATAATTTGTATTTGAACTAAAACTTTTCAAATGGAAATATTTTCTTCCCGCAGTACATTTTTTTTTTCTTTTATTTATATTTTATTAAAATACCAAGAGCTTTTAATGAAATGTCTTTTGTAGAGAAATGTTTTTGATTTTTGTTTTTAACTGAAAAACTCAACAATCGTTATCTCAGTTAACTTCAATGTTTATATTGCTCATACGACCCTATGTACCATGAGAAGTAGTTAATTATTAATAATTATACGCTTCGGTGTACCTTCACATCATGATTAGAACAAATTTAGACAAAAACTTCAAAACTCGAATTTCGACAACATTTTCGATAAAATCAAATTGCTACCAAATTTTCCAACAATTCCTCGAAATAAAATTAGTTTTCCATATTTATTTTAATTTACTTAATTTGTAGCAAAATTAAAAAAAAAAATTATTTCAACAACTTTAATTAAAAACCACTAAGAAAAGGCAAGAGTCGGGCGGTGCCGACTTTCTAATATCCTACACCTACCCTATTGGTACAAAGTGGGAGCTATATCTAATTCTGAACCAATTTTGATGGACCAGGGCGGGTGTTTTCAGATGAGTTATTAAAAAAATCTGTATCAAATTTCGAGTAAATATGTTCAATCTGTAATAAATACGATTAACAAATGACAGCATTATTGTAAATAACCCAAAATCTGAGGAACATCTTAATCTGAACCGATTTTGACCAAACTTCTTTGTGCACAATTTTGGCAATATTGCTCAATAAATGCGCTTGCAGTAGCTCTAGAAGTGAAAATCGGGCGATATACATATATAGCAGCTATATCTAAATCTGATCCGATTTCTATGAAATTTACCAGTAATATTAAGAGAAATATTGAGAAAATTGGTTAACAAATGAGCACTTTATTGCAATATTTCTGAAAATCGGACGAATATATTGGGTTGCCCAAAAAAGTAATTGCGGATTTTTCATATAGTCGGCGTTGACAAATTTGTTCACAGCTTGTGACTCTGTAATTGCATTCTTTCTTCTTTAGAAAAAAAGTGTAAAAAAAGTATATTTGATTAAAGTTCATTCTAAGTTTTATTAAAAATGCATTTACTTTCTTTTAAAAAATCCGCAATTACTTTTTGGGCATCCCAATATATATGGGAGCTAAATCTGAACCGAGTTCGACCAAACTTCTTTGATATTGTGGTAGTCGTCGAGGAAAGCGTTGTGCAAAATGTTGGGAAGATTGGGAATGCGCTTGCTGTGACTCTAGAAGTTTAAATTGGGCGATATATATATGAGAGCTATATATAAATCTGAACCGATTTCTATGAAATTCACTAGTAATGTCGAGAGCCAAGAGAAAATCCTTCCTGCCAAATATCGAGAGAAACGGTTAACAAATGACCATTTCCTAGCATTATTACTGCCAATCTGAAAAACACATATATGGGAGCTACATCCAAATCTGAACCAATTTTTTCCAATTTCAATAGTTTTCGTCTCTAGGCCGAGAAATATGTCTGTACCAATTTTCAGGATGATCGGATGAAAACTGGCCTGTACTTTATACACAAATTAACACGGACAGACAGACAAACAGACACAGATAAATCGAATCAGAAAGTGATTCTGTATCGATAGGTGTACTTGTCAATGTGTCTATCTCTCTTCCTTCTGGGTATGGGTGTTACAAAACGAATGCATTAAGTTATAATACCCTGTACCACAGTAGTGATGTAGGGTATAACTATAAAGCATTTTCAAAGCATTATCTTTTGTAGATAAATATTTTGGATTTTATTTGTTATGACTTAAAAATAACAAAATCTTAAATATAAATCAATATTTAGTTAACTTCAATATTTCCGTTGCTCATACGACCCTGCGTTCCGTAAGAGTTATTGAATTATTAATAATTATACATTTCGGTGTACCTTCACATCATGATTAGAACAAATTTCGACAAAAACTTCAAAAATAGAATTTAGACCAATTTAGAACACCAAAAATAGAATTTCGACAACATTTATTAGAAAATCAAATTCCTAAACAATTTTCCAACAATTGTGTTTCTTGAAATTTTTAATGAAAATTAGTTTTCGATTTTTTTTAATAAATTTCTAGCAAAATAAAAAAATAAATAATTTCAACGAACTTTAGTTAAAATTGAGAAATTAAAAAAAAATCTTATTACTAGATTTAAAGCGGGTTAATATTAATTTAAAAATTTTATAAAAAATTTAATTTGTTATTAAGAAAATTTATGAAAAATTAAAAACTAGTAAATATTATTTTCAAGGTTCCATAAAAAATTATTTTTAAATATACATATAACTTCTTTTTAATATAAAAACTATAAAGCGCAGACTTTTGTGGATTATTAGTTTTGATTTTATGTGGTATTGTCTCAAAAAAAATTTTCATCATACCAAACCAATATTTAGTTAACTTCAATATTTCCGTTGCTCATACGCACTGTGTACCGTAAGAGTTATTTAATGATCAATAATTATACGCTTCGGTGTACCTTATCATGATTTGAGAAATTTTGACAAAAATTGAATTTCGACACCACTTTTTAGAAAATCAAACATTTTTGTTTTTCTTTCCAAAATATTAAAAATTCCCAAACATAAGCCAATATTTCAGTTAATTTAAATATTTCCGTTGCTCATACGACCCTATTTACCATAAGAGTTATTTAATTATTAATAATTATACGCTTCGGTGTACCTTTACATCATGATTGGAGCAATTTTCGACAAATTATATAGAAAAATAGATTTAGCAACATTTTCTTTAAAATCAAATTTCAAAAAAAAATCCTTCTAAAAACTGTATTTCTTCGAAATTTTTTATAAAAATTAGTTTTTGATGTTTTGTTTTAATTAATTTGTAGCAAAATTAGAAAATATATACAATTTCGACGAACTTTAGTTAAAAATTAAATAATGATATTTAAATAAAAAATCTAAAGCGGGTTAATATTATTTTCAGATTTTTATTAAAAATGTTTCACTAAAAATCATTATTAAATATACAAATAATTTTTTTTAATATAAAACCATGAAGCATTGACTTTTGTAGATAAATAGTTTTGATTTTATTTGTTATGGCTTAAAAATAAAAAATTGGAAACATACACCAATATTTAGTTAACTTCAATATTTCCGTTGCTCATACGCACTGTGTACCGTAGGAGTTATTTAATTATTAGTAATTATACGCTTCGGTGTAGCTTATCATGATTTGAACAAATTTTGACAAAAATCGAATTTCGACATTTGGTTTTTTTCCAAAAAGTTAAAAATTCCTAAACATAACCCAATATTTCAGTTCATTTAAATATTTCCGTTGCTCATACGCCCCTATCTTCGATAAGAGTTATTTAATTATTAATAATTATACGCTTCAGTGTACCTTTACATTATCTTTGGAACAGATTTCGACAAAATCTTCAAAAATCGATTTTGGGCAGTATTTTGTTTCAAATTAACTTTGAACAAATTTTTCTAAAAATTTAAATTCCACGAAATTTTATTACAAATTAATGTTTGACGATTTTTCTTTTTAAAAAAAAATCGTATTTCAACAAATTTTAGTTTAAAAATCAAATTCAGAATTAAAAAAATACGAATTGAAAAAAATCGAAAAAAATTAAATGGAGTAAATATTGTATTAAATTTGTTATAAAAAATGATTATTAAAAAAAATTATGTTGTATATTTTAATTAATAATGAAAAAAAAAGAAACTTTTCCTAAGAATTGGCTGTTGTTGATTTTTATACCCTACACCACTACTGTGGTAAAGGGTATTATAACTTAGTGAATATGTTTGTAACACCCAGAAGGAAGAGAGATAGGCCCATTTATAAGTATACCGATCGACTCAGAATCGCTTTCTGTTTCGATTTAGCTATGTCCTTCTGGCCATGTTAATTTGTGATCAAGCTACAGGTTGCAATTTTCATCCGATCCTTTTCAAATTTGGCGCAATTATTTTCTTGGGCCTAGAGACGAAGCCTATATAAATTGGAAAAATCGGTTCAGATTTGGATATAGTTCCCACAGTTCTTCCGATTTCGACTAAAATTGCAATTATATCGTCATTTGTTAATCGATTCTCACGTATATGAATTTATTGCCCGATTTTTGCAAGCGTATTTATCACCCGATCTTCTGAAAAACTTGCAATACGCTTTCTTCTGCTACAACTACAAGACGTATGGGTTTTGGTCAAAATCCGTTCAGATTTGGGTACAGCTCCCACATATATGTTCGTCCGATTTTGACTAATTTTGCAATAATGTGTGCCGAATCGACTAAATCTAACATTCACAATAAGCTGCTAGTCCCCGCTGATTTGTTGATTTTCCTTAAATCTCCCCTAACGATACTCTTAATCTTGAAACAAATTCTAATTGTTGTCACCTCCTCACTGCCTTGTGAATTTAATCCTCTTATAAATGCTTCAAAAGTAAGCAATTAACAAATAAATAAAAAACCAAGTGCTGCTGTACAATTTTTAATTAAATAAGTAAAAATATCAAGGAAGAAAAAAAGACTGTTTCACTCTGCTGCAAGAACTGATAAAACAGCACACACTTACACTCACCAAGCAGTAAGAGCAAAATTCAATCCAATCGAGTGTCATCATTATCACGGATATACGCAAGACATAGCGGCGATGCTACAACTCAAACCACCGCGATTTATTTTATTTTTTTTTTTACTTTGCTATCTACAAACATTCATTTCAACGCCTGGCCTGTGTCAATTGGCAGTTGGCAATTGTCGCTACTTAATATTTGTCAATTTATGACAACAAATTTCCATTTTTCATTATCGAAAGCATTATGGGCCAGAGCTTAAGAACAGAAAACAGAAGCAGCAGCAGACACACTTGTGACTCTCAGGATGTTGGCTGTCATTTGGGGTTTCATTTCTCCCCCAACCACAGCAATATTTAGCAAGAAAAAGTAAAAAATAAGCAAAAAAACATAGGACAACATTTTATGAAGCGCCCATATTTTACCTATGACTGAGTGAAAAAAGACGAATTTTCTCTTCTTTTTATTAAAATGTGTGAAGATTTCCTTACTGAGGTATTAGTTGCTGACAATGAATATTTCGTTCATCATCAAAATGATATCTCATTCTTAGCCCTGCTAAACATTTTTTTTTATATTTTTCCCTTCCAGTTCCAAACCTGAGGGAAGCATGATTGTTGTTTTTTTTTTTCTCTCTCTCTCCCTCCTCTTCTTACGGTGAGGCATTGTTTTGTCTTTAAAGTTTTAAAATTTATCCCCTCTACATGTTGTTGGGCCAACTTGCTTTTGCTATTGCCGAATGGTTGGCAGGCAAGCAAGCAAGGAAAAAGTCCTGAAAGTAATTTTACGTCTGACTAAACATTAATGTGCCAATATTTTATTGTTTGCTGCCACAACAAAATAACAAAAACGCCATGAAATTTAAACAAATAATGTCTTGATTATGCCAGCGGTATGGTGGTTGACGCGGATTGGGCTTGCCATGGCATGTGAATGAATATTGAGACCAATCAGTGAAATCCAAACAATATTTAATTTTAATAATCCCTAAGATCGAATAAAGGGAAAGCTTCAATGAGGGAAACTTGGTCTCTATGGTTTTTGCATTAAAACTGAAGAGAAGATTTCAAAATTAATTTCACTCGAAAAACTAATTTTGTTTTAGAATTTGGGAATAGACCTCACTATTTATATTTTTTGTGATTTTTAAATGCCAATTGAAGTTTCAATTTCATTTGCAGTGGGGGAATTATGGCTTTGGTGTACTGACTCGTATGAGTATTATTAATTCAGTGGGCCCTAGTGCGTATGAGTATCACAAATTAAAGCTTATATCAACAACCCCTACAAAATGGATTTTTTCCATTTTAGCATTAAAGCTGGGGAGAAGATTTTAAAAATAATTTCAGTCAAAAAACTCATTTTGTTTAAGAATTTGGGCATAGGACCACAATTTTTCAATTTCATTTTCAACGGGGGTATTTTGGCTTTGGTGTACCGTCTCGTATGAGTATTATTAATTCAATGGACCCTAGAGCGTATGAGTATTACAAATAAAAAAATTATTATTATTCCCAACTTAAAGCTTATATCAACAACCCTACAAAATGTAAGAAATGGCAATCTACTTCTATCCATAAGACCTTTAGGAATTGGAAGACTCAAATCGGTGAATCTGCATGAAGCATATTCCGTGGTAGTTTCTGGATTAATTTGAAGAAATCATATCGGGACCTCAAGAAGTCAAATGGAAGGCATCGATTTTTGTGAGACTACTAGCTGGCCCGGGGCGCTTCGCTACATCATAAAATGGCTTTTTGAAAATGGATTTTTTAAGCTGGTTATCAAGCCACTCAGGGCTAAGAATCTCGTTCAGATTCACACTAATTGTTTTTATACCCTCCACCATAGGATGGGAGTATACTAATTTCGTCATTCTGTTTGTAACTCCGCGAAATGATCATCTAAAACCCAATAAAATGCACATATTTTAGATCGTTCTGACACTTTAAGTCTATCTATATCCGTCTGTCGAAAGCACGCTAGCTAACACGAAGGAGTAAATCTACCCGCTTCTTGTGCCACTAGAGGGCGTAATTCTTATCCGATTTGGCAGAAATTCAGCATGCCGTGTTTCATTATGACTTCTGTGCTGAGTATGGTTCCAATTGGTCCATAACACGATATAACCGATCTTGGATCTTGACTTCTTGACCCTCTAGAGGGCGCAATTCTTATCCGATTTGGCTGAAATTCAGCATGACGTGTTTCGTTATGATTTTCAACAACTGTGTTAAGTATGGTTTAAATCGGTACATAACCTGACATAGCTCCCATGTAAACCGATCTAGAATCTTGACTTCTTGAGCCTCTAGAGGGCACACTTCCTATCCGATTTAGCTGAAATTCATCATGACGTGTTTCGTTATGACTTCCAACAACTGTGCTGAGTATGGTTCCAATTGGTCCATAACACGATATAATCCATCTTGAATCTTGACTTCTTGAGCCTCTAGAGGGCACAATTATTATACGATTTGGCTGAAATTCAGCATGACGTGTTTCGTAATGACTTTCAACAACTGGTTTAAGTATGGTTCCAATCGGTCCGTAACCTGATATAGCTCCCATGTAAACCGATCTCCCGATTTGACTACTTGAGCCCCTGGAAGCCGCAATTTTTGTTCGATTTGGCAAGTACGGTACAAATCGGTCTAAACCTGATATAGTTTCCACATAAACCTATTTCCCGAATTGCCTTCTTGAGCCCTTACAAGCCACAATTTTTGTCCGATTTGGCTGAAAGTTTGCACTTAGTGTTCTGTTACGATTTGCAACAACTGTGTCTAGAACGGTCCAAATCGGTCAATATCCTATATAGTCCACATATATATCGATCTCTTGATTTGACTTCTTGAGCCCTTACAAGCCGCAATTTTTATTCGATTTGGCTGAAATTTTGCCCCTAGTGTTCTGTTATGACTTTCAACAACTGTGGCAAGTACGGTCCAAATCGGTCAATAACCTGTATAGTCCACATATAAGCCGATCTCTTGATCCCTTACAAGCCGCAACTTTTGTTCGAAATTAAATTTTTCACCTGGTGTTCTGTTATGACTTTTAACAACTGTGGCAAGTACGGTCCAAATCGGTCTATAACCTGATGTAGCTCCCATATAAACCGATCTCCCGATTTGACTTCTTAAGCCCTTACAAGTCTCAAATTTTGCATGCGGTATACTGTTACGACTTCCAACAACTCTGCCAAGTACGGTCCAAATCGGTCTTTAATCTGATATAGCTCCCATATAAACCGATCTCCCGATTTGACTTCTTGAGCCCATACAAGCCGCAATTATTGTTCGATTTGGCTGAAATTTTGCATGTAGTGTTCTGCTTTGACTTCCAACAACTGTACCAAGTACGATCCGAATCGGTCTATAAGCTGATAAAGCTTTCTTATACACCGATCTCGCGATCGGGGGGGGGTATATAAGGGCTGTATCCATTTGCAATCTCCAGCGACCTACATCAATAAGAAGTATTTGTGCCAAATTTCAAGTGGCTGGCGTCTTTCGTTCGACTTCTATCGAAGCTTGGACAAACGTACGCATGGACGTGGCTAGATAGACTCAGAATATCAAGACGATCAAGAATATATATACTTTTTAGAATGGAGGTCACCGTGGCGCAGAGGTTAGCATGTCCGCCTACGTCCAAATCCCGGCGAGAACATGAGAAAAATTTCTAGTGGTGGTTATCCCCTTACTAATGCAGGCTACATTTTTGAAGTATTCTGCTATGTTAAAACTTCCTTACCAAGTGGTGACGCTATGCGGCACGTCGTTTGTAATCGGTCTAACTAAAAAAGGAGGTCCCTTATCATTGACCTTAAACATTAATCGGACTGCACTCATTGATTTGAGAGAAGAATTTCCTATTCCTTAGTGGACTTATTCATGGGCAAAATTTGCAATTTGCAACCTATAGATAGATTCGAACCATACTCGGCACGTTTGTTCAGAGTCGTAACTGAACACAACGTGCAAAATTTCAGCCCAATCGGATAACAACTGCGGCTTTTAGGGGAACAATAAGTCAAATAGGAAGATCGGTTTATATGAGAGCTATGTCGGATTATATACCGATTCAAACCATATTTGGCACAATTGTTAAGAATCGTTACAGAACACCACGTGCATGCAAAATTTCGGCACAATCGGACAACAACTGCGGCTCTAAGGGGCACAATAGAAAGATCGGTTTGTGTGGGAGCTTTATCCAAATCTCAATTGTTTCTGGACGATCGCAGATTAATGAACCGAGATGCTACAAACGAAATGACTAGATTAGTGTACCCTCCATCCCATGGTGGCGGTTTAAAAAACGGGTTTCAAATAACAAACGACAACATCCAGCAACCAGCAGTGGATAGAAAGCAAGTGCAAAACATTGTTGTTTCCCACAAGTGATGCGATGCTGTTGTTGTTGGTCGGACTTGCTATCAGCAGTGGATAGTAGCGATGTTGCTGCAATCAATGCACTGCCCATATTCATACACAAAATGGAAAAAATGTTAGCACAGGCAGATTTAAGGAAGTAATACGTCTTCAATACTTTAGCAGATTTCTGTATTTAAAACAGCAGATTTTGTTAGTTGAAAAAGCAGACGGAAACGTTTATTTAAACAGCAGCCCCATGTTTGCTGAAACAGCAGTCATGTCTAATTTCCCATTTTTCAGCAGAAAAAAACTGTTGTTTTAGCAATCAGAGAAATCAGAGAAAAATCATAGAAATATCAGGCTTTTGACAAATTCAGACCATATTTAGTGAATCACACTAGAAATCGTTTAGTAAGGTCAGGTTATGGACTGATTCACATGTGTGTTACATGTACAGAAAGTTATTGCGATATTTCGAAATCGTATAAGATTGAGCCCTTTAGGTGCCCAAGAAGTCAGTCAAGTCGAGGTGTTACAAGTGGAATGACTAGATTAGTATACCCTCATTCTATGGTGCAGTGTATAACCACGTTTACAGTTTACTTTTCTTCTTGTTTTTCTATAACCATGTCATAGAAGTATTACCCAAATGTTATTTTATGCAGTTTTGGCGAAAACATCCCTGACAACTACAACAACTTTTATAAAAGCCACAACTTCTGTTCAAATGTTCACTTAAAAAATTAAAACAAAAGACAAACGGACCCACAAATACTCACTGATAAGGTGAAGAATGAGAACCCAATACTCCCGGGGCACTTTGGCTGTCGTCATAAAGAGCACATCATGTATCATGTTGGGAAAAACTTCCTAGTCTTACTGTTTGCTTGTATGCCAGCCACAAACACACACACACACGCCAATACTTAACCATACCAACAGGGATTAAACAATGGCTGCTGTGCAAGTAGTACTCATATGATGACAAGTACAAGTATCGCCTGTGTTTTTGGCAAACAAACGGAAAGTTCTCTCAACTCAACTTGTTTGGGTTATGGTGAGTAGGTGAATAGCATACAGCTTTGCCACCACGCCTTTAGACAGAGTGCTTTAATTGTTTCACCACCATTCGAAGACAAGAAAAGTGGGTAAACATTGGCATATTGTGCTGATTAATGTTGTTAACGAGTTGTGTTGTAAAGGATGCTGCATGTGTAAGGATATTTTAATTTAAATAATCAAAGTGATACTTTTTTACTCCAGTCCTAGGCAAAAGGGTTTGCTAAGAGCTCGATGTTAACTGGATTTATGTTTGACTGCTCCTCGTTCGATTGATGGAATGAGGTGGAATTTTTTAAGTAGATCAAGAATATGTTAAAAAGATGCTGTCTTTGACTGCATGTGAAATCAAAAATGAATATTCATGAGATTAATTTATGCCTATGTCGAGTTTGTAATGCAATCCTTGTAATGCATTAATTTTCTTTTTTTTTTTTATTAAAAAAAACGTAATCAATGTTGTCTTTAGAAATATTTATAAAAAAGACGGATTAACATTTTTCAATGATTTTTGCTTGAATTCAAATACCTCAACATTTCAGTTAAATAAGGAACACCACTTAACTCATGTGGCTACTACGGTGTGGGAATAGAAATGAAGAGAGAACCCATAACCCTTGCCTCTCATTAGGTTAGGTTTAAGTGGCAGTCTGCCATCAGACTAACTTAGACGTTTTCGTCCATTGTGATACCACAGTAACAGAAGAAGAAAGACGTCTTCTAGTTCCTACCGTTGAATCATACAGATCGCTTTAAAAATCCCAATAACTTGCGAATGTTCTCATCCGCTAAATCAGACAGGTTCTCAAAGGAATGAGTACCTGAAGTGGAACTCCTTCCGACTGCTAGTGCGGGACACACACACAGAAGGTATTCTATAGTCTCTTCTTCTTCAATGTCCTCACAGCTTCTGCAAAAATCGTTGCTGGCAAACTTCAGTCTGTCAGCATGTTTTCCGATTAGACGGTTAGCTGTCATGACGGACACAATGACTGAGACGTCTGTTCTAGCCAATGACAGCAAAGTGGTAGACCTCTTCAAGTCTAGATTAGGCCACGTAGTTTTGAAATGCTCACAGTCCCCTCTTTGTAACCATTGGTCATTCGTTATCCTTCGGACCTCGTCCTAAAAACTTAGCTAGAGTCATACCCACAGATTCCAGTATCCCTGGAATGTGTAGCGTGGTTCCCAGTCACGCAAGCTCGTCCGCTTTACAATTCCCTGGGATATCTCTGTGGCCCGGCACCCAGAACAGATGAATTTGGAACTGTTAAGCCATCTCGTTTAGAGATCTGCGCTAGTCGAGGGCGGTTTTTGTGTTAAGAAATACGTTCTCCTGTGATTTAATGGCTGTCTGAGAAGATATTTATGCCAATCGTCGTTATGACATTATATCTTAGCCATTCCATCACTTCCCTAATTGCAAGGATCTCCGCTTGATACACACTGCAGTGGTCGGGTTACCTTTTCGATATGACCATCTCTTGAATCTTTGGAGTACACCTCAAAGCCCACCTGGTTGTTTAGTTTGGAAGCATCCGTAACTTCTGTTACCAGGGATATCATAGTTCCAGTCGATTCTATCAGGAATAATGGTACAATACTTTTTATCAAAAAGCGGCTCAGGTAGGATATAATCCACACGGCCTGGAACATCGGATATTGTATCAAGGATAACACTGAGTCCGTAGCCGCCATACGACCAAAGAGGAGACTTCCTTAGCCTCTCGGCAGTGGTCGCTGCAATTCGTCTAGCCATAATGTCCACAGCCATAAGATGTTCTCAGTGCGGCTGTGATACACTAAGAAGCCATCCTTTGGATCCGGTTAAGTATTGAGCAGTAGGTGGACTTTTGAAGAGCCGTCCACCAGACCACAATACCATATAGCATTATGGGTCCGACAACTGGAGTATATACCCAATACATGAAGCGCGGTGGATTTGAAGTTCAATTTTATGTCCAGCAAAACACCCAGGTATTTTGCAAATGCAAATTGCAAATTTTGCCCATGAATATTCCACTAAGGAACAGGGGAAAACTTCTCACATATCAATGAGTGCAGTCCGATTCAAGTTTAAGCCCCTTATCATTGAGCTTAAACTTGAATCAGATTGCACTCATTGATATGTGAGAAGTTTGCCCCTGTTTCTCCTTTTCATAGCCGAGTCCGAACGGCAGTGTGACACCTCTTTGGAGAGAAGTTTTACATGGCATAGTACCTCACAAATATTGCCAACATTATGAGGGGGAAAACCACCGGCGAATTTTTTTTTCTGATGGTTTCGCCAGCTTTCGAACCTAGGCGTTCAGCGTCATAGTCGGACATGCTAACCTCTGCGCTACGGTGGCCTCCTTTGGTATTTTGCGCTTTCTGTAAATGGAACATTCTCTCCTCCCAAGAAGGGCAACCACTATAGGCAACTTGTATCTCCTGAACTACTTCTTGCATGGATTTATATCTTAGAGTGTTGGGAAACTTTGCCCTAACCGCAATTGCCACGTCTTCAGCATACACGACCACTTTTACACCTTTTTCTTACAGAGACAATGGCTTGGCACTAGGACTTGCTAACAAAAGCGAGTCATTGAGGGCCTTCGTGATCCGCTTGACTACTATGTCTATACCCTCCGTAGTTTTCACTTCCTTTTCTGGTCTAGAAGGGATAGAGGTGCAGAATTTGTGCCGAAATTTATGCCAATACGCCTTTCATTTGTTTAGCCGAGGGACCACTTCTGCAGTGTGAAACGAGAATTTTTTCCTAGAAATTTTCTTCCAAAAATCAAAGCTCTTGTTTCTCCTATTTCTTTGTAAAAAAAATTAATATTCAAAGCATATACGAATGAAAAGAAAACACAACTTCCTTATTGCAAAAAGTGTTGAAAAAGAAAAGGTTGACTTAATGCTACACCATTTGACATTTAACAAAACCCCCCTCTCATTCAACCAAAAATCTCTCATGGAGAGACTGAAAAAAAAAACAGACTTTTTTCTCTCTTTCATATTGTTGTAGTTGAGGTTAAGAAATCACGTAAGATTCACCAAAGTGTTGAAATGTCAACACCACTCACTGATGATGATGAACGCCTGACAACAATAAATTCCGGCATGCATGGCATTTTATTTTGAATAATATTTTCATAGTCACAAAATATAAACCCAAATAAAGGAGAGTTTATGTTTGGAAAAAAAAAAACAGACAGCCTAATGAACTAAGGTCCTCTCCCCTCTCGCCCTCACCAGCCAGCTTAATGTTATCTGCATGCTATCGAATTCGGAGGACACAAGAAGTAGATGAAGTCAATTAAAAAAGTCTCAACAAAACTACGTGACTTGGGGTGTTATTAAACACCGGAGACCATATACCCAAAGAATAGCTTGAAATTAGAAATTCTCACAAAAAGAAAAACGACAATTTTTGTTGATACACTTTGTATGCGGGTGAATTTAGAAAGTGTATAGCAAATATTTTGAAGAAAAAATTATTTCCCCTTTATTTTTAATGCTTGTCTCTAAAAAAAGATAAAAGTAAAGCCCTCATTGTCACTAAAAGGTAAGAAAGTTTAAAAGTTGGGTGTTGTACACTGTAAGCAAATGTTTCATCAATTGTGGTTGTTTAGGTTAGGTCAGAGTAAATTTCAGCCAAACCGAAAAAAAATTGCGCCCTCTAGAGGCTCAAGAAATATAATCGATAGATATAATCAGTGATGCCAACAACTTACCAGCAAAAAGCGTAACAAAATTTTTAAAAAGGGTGTAAATTTTGTGTAAAAAAGAGTAGAAAGGTACTAACTTGGATTTTTGGAAAATTTTACAAAAAGGTGCATAATTTTAACGAAAAGCTTTGCAATCGCAAAATCGCAACGGATATACAAAATGATGGAGGCCCCCCTTGGCGCAGAGGTTAGCATTTCCACATATGACGCCGAATGCCTGGTAAAAAGGCGTTTGGATACCCACCACCTCGGGTATATATGGAAACCACCTAATCTGGTGAAAAATTCATAATTTATGCCCCCATAGCAGCTATATCGAAATATGGTCCAATTTGGACTAAATTCGGCATGGACATCGAGCTGTCTAATAAGTACAAGTCATTGTTCAATTTTGTACAACAAAATGTTAGTCTTTTTGGCAGGATGTCGAAAAGCCTAACATAAGTCACTGTGTCAAATTTCCGCGAAATCGGATTATAAATGCGTCTTTTATGGGCCCAAGACTTTAAATCGAGAGATCGGTCTATATGGCAGCTATATCCAAATCTGAACCGATCTGGGCCAAATTGAAGAGGGATATTGAAGGGCCTAACACAACTCACTGTGCCAAATTTTGAAAATTGAATGTGCGAAATCGGACAATAAATGCGATTTTTATGGGCCCAAAACTTTAAATCGAGAGATCGGTCTATATGGCAGCCATATACAAATCTGGAACGATCGGGCCCAAATTGAAGAGGATGCTGAAGGGCCTTACACAACTCACTGTCCCAAATTTCGGCGACATCAGACAATAAATGCGCCTTTTATGGGCCCAAGTCCTTATATCGAGAGATCGGTCTATTATATAACAGCTATATACAAATCTGGACCGATCGGGGCCAAATTGAAGAAATATGTCGAGTATCTCAACACAACTCACTGTCCATAACTTTCAGTAAAATCGGATAATAAATGAGGCTTTTATGGGCCAAGGACCTTAAATCGGCGGATCGGTCTATAAGGGGGCAAGGTCCGATATAGTCCATCTTCAAACTTAACCTGCCTTTAGACAAAAAAAAAAGAATCTGTGAAAATTTCAGCTCAATATCTTTATTTTTAAAGACTGTAGCGTGATTTCAACATGACATGGCCAGATCGTCTAAGATTTTTATGACGATCAAGAATATATATACTTTATAGGGTCGGAAATGGATATTTCAACGGACATGGCCAGATCGTCTAAGATTTTTATGACGACCAAGAATATATATACTTTATAGGGTCGGAAATGGATATTTCGATATATGCAATTCTTATCCGATTTCGCTGAAATTTTGCATGAAGTGTTCTGGTATGACTTCCAACAACTGTGCCAAGTATAGTCTATATCAGTCCATAACCTGATATAGCCGCCATATAAACCGATCTCCCGAATAAACTTCTTGAACCTCTAGAAGGCACCATTCTTATCCGATTTGGCCGAAATTTTGCATGAATTGTTTTATTTTGACTTCCAACAACTGCGTTAAGTATGGTCTAAATCAGTGTATATCCTGATATCGCCGCCATATAAACCTATCTCCCGGGTATTTACCCAATTTACCGGGTAAATACCTTTTTGGTAATTACCCATCGCCTGTAGGGATTGTTCTAAGAAACAAAATGGTGAAAGCGTGAAAGCGGTGGAGAAATACAGGACAGATATAACCGCCTTAAAGAAAATGCGATGGATCGGGAATGGTGTCACCAAACGGTAGCAAACTATACTTTAGCCCCCATGACACGAGGCATGTATTCGGCTGCAGATTTGTAGTTAGTCGGAGACTGAAACACCTTGTCTCCAGCTTGACTCCGCTGGATGGGAATGGATGCCATAACACGAGGCATGTATTCGGCTGCAGATTTGTAGTTAGTCGGAGACTGAAACCCCTGGTCTCCAGCTTTACTCCGATGTTTGAGAGGCTAGCCAAAATCCGCAAATTTTTCAACATCAGCTTTTTTTATGCATATGCCCCGACTGAAAACAAGAACGAGCAGACCAATGTTATTTTCCACAAGCGCCTAGAGAGAGAATGGGGACGCTGCCCTGCCCATGATATTAAAATCGTTCTGGAACACAGAAAATTCTATGATTCACAAATTTAATATTCCTACCTTCTAAACTCTTATTAAATGGTTTAAAAATTTTTTCCAGTGTTTTTACAACTATTATTAGCAAGACTCCTTGCCTTATCTTACCTCAATTGCTCGGCTTGTGCTGTCATTTAACGGTGTTTAAACAACACTTACACTTGTTTTGACATTAATTTGTTGTATCATTTGTTTTTATTGTTCTCATAAATATGACAACTGTTCTCTCACTCACACACACTCTCTCCATTTAACTCTTTAACTGTTCCTTAAATTTGAAATGTTTACTGTGAGTAAGAGTTACCATTCTCCCAAGCTGTTAGCAGTAGTGCCTAAGGGTGAAGGAGAGAAGAAATGGTGAGGGAGTTGGAGGCTGGGGGAAGCTCTCTGGTTACAATTACTACAACCACATAAACAAAATGTTGGTTAAATTAAAAAAGAAGCAAAGGTTTTGTTGTTGCCTGAATACAAAGGCATACTGCAGGATGCTGTATTTTACCTTGTAATTTATAAATTTAATGTTTACATGAATGTTGGTGTGTCTACAACTCAGAACATATGTTTTGTTGTAATTAAATGTTATTGTCAGTTGAGTTTAAATTAAAAAAAAAAAGTTTATAGGGCAACAGCTGGGGAAACTTCAATTGCACACACACACACACACAATTGCACACAAGAATTTGATATAAATCTGGGTTAGAAGGGATTCAACTGAAAAGAGAGTGGAGCCCACGCTCTTTGAACAAATTTTCTGTGAAACTCAAAATCAAGTTTCAATAAAAAAAAAATTTTTGGTACAAAAAAATCAAAGGAAATTCTGCAATGAAATTGAAATTTCATCAATATTATGTTTGCAATTCAAATTTCAATGAAATTGTATGATTTTTTTAAATATCTCGTTTTCGGCCTTAGGCTGTCTAATATTATGGTTATAAACTTTAAATCTGTGCTAAATTATTTCTCCTTCACAACATACCCATTTCCCTCCCCCATTTCTACTGGGTTGAATGTCATGGTACTTGAATATTCCCTTATTGTTTCAAGAGGTACCATTCCAATAGGTAGATGGAGAAGGAGGGAGTTTGAAATTTTCTTAAAATATGTTAAAAAGGAATTTTATTTTTTATTCTTTTTCGCATTTTAGTGTGTTTTGCCTCTTAGCACGTTCCGTGATTGCATTAATTATTCGTGTACGTACCAACGGCAAAAGAAAACAAAATACCGCCACTCTCTTAATCACAATTGTTAATGAGTTTTTGCTTGAGCTAAGGTCATGATGACCAAAATGAAAATCCTCTCACTGTAAACACCTACCTGTAAAAGTTTTTCATCTTGGTTGATATTTAGTTGCAGCAGTGGTCTGCGTGTGGGGTCTTAAGTTTTGAATTTTAAATGAAAAGAAAAATCAACCGAAAATATAAATCACGTACCAATGCCATTGTGTACCAATTTCAAGTGGTTTTCGATAAGCGTGACTGTAATTTCGAATGGAAAGCCACTCATAAATCAACAAGAGGTGATTAATTGGAGTGGACTTTTTGTTTTTATTTAGTTTGATTAAACTCTGAAATATGTTTTTAAATATTATAATTAGTTTTAAAGTTAAGATTTATTGAGTATGTTTGCTTTTATTAATAAATCTTTATTTCGTTTTTTTCTTTCAGTACTCGCAATAATAATAGCAGCAGCATCTCATATCGCAAACACAATTACAGTCCCAATTTTCTTAAAAATTTTGTAAGTATTGCAACACATCTTATAAACATACTTTACTTACTTTAATTGACTATGACAGAATATTTGGTCCACTAGCTGAAGGTAGAACAGCATTCCAAGCGCCTCGATCTTCTGCGCTAATTCTAAAATCTCTGACAACAAGTTTCAACGTGTCTGCCACCGCTTGATCTTTCCATCGGGCTTTTGGTCTTCCCGGTTTACGTGTACCACCGGTTTGCCTTCAAATGACGTCTGTGCTGGAGCTTCTTCATCCATTCTGACAACATGACCTAGCCAACGGAGTCGTTGTATTTTGATGCGTGTACCTATGCTATCGTCGTCCTATATTCTCCATTAACGCAAACTGGTCCACATATATTTAACGAAGAATCTTTCTCTCAAATACTCCAAGCACTGCCTCATCTGCTTTCAAAAGTATCCACGCCTCAAAACCATATAACAACACGGGTAGTATTAGTGTCTAGTAAAGTGTGATATTAGTCCGCGAGAAGTGACCTTGTTTTATAAACTGCTTACTTAGCCCAAAGTAGCATCTGTTTGCCAGTATTGTGCTTCGCTTTATCTCAAAACTGGTGTCATTCGTTTCGGTTATGGCGGTGCCGAGGTAGAAAAAAGCTTCTGACTATTTCAAAGTTGTGGTTCCCAACTTTCTCCATTTTCTTTATCTGCTCGGTTGTACAAGGCCTTTTTTGGGAGTTGAAACCAGACCCATTTTCACTGACTCTCTTTTGATTCTTTCAAAGGCTGCAGTTACTGCTTCCGGTGACCGACCTATGATGTCGATGTCGTCGGCATAGGCGAGTAGCATATGTTCTCTTGTGATTATTGTGTCATATCTTTTCACATCTGCATCTCGTATAATCTTCTCCAGCAGGATATTAAAGAGATCACACGAAAGGCTGTCTCCTTGTCTGAAACCTCGTTTGGTATTAAATGGTTCCGAGAGATTCTTTCCTAATTCTTGTTGAGGAACGCGTATCAGCAAGTGTCATCCTGCAGGGATACCAAACTCAGACATGGCTGGAAATACCTTCGAACGTAAGTATCGAAGGCGGCTTTGCAGTCAACAAAGAGATGGTAGGTGTGGATTTGTCCTGGTCCAGGGTGGATTTACCAGGTCTAGGTTTTAATCTTTCACACAGTACGCTCGAAAGTATCTTCTTTGCGATAGGGAGGAGACTTATTCCTCTGTAGTTGGCACATTCCGCCTTGTCTTCTTTCTTGTGTAGCGACCATAGTATGCTGAGGTTCCAATCATCGGGTATGCATTCTTCTAGCCAGATTGCGCAGATAAGCTGATGCATACGCCTTATCAGCGTGTCGCCTCCGGTCTTAAATAGTTCAGTGGGTAACCCGTCGGCTCCTGCTGCCTTGTTGCTTCAGTCGGGTCACTGCTACTTGGACCTCATTCCGATTAGGAGGTAAACATTCTACACCATAATCAGGGATTGGTTCTGCGGTATCCTCTTCGCCGCCAACATCGGACAATAGCAGTTGGGTAAAATGTTCTTTCCATATCCTCAGCATGCTATCTGTGTCAGATACCAGATTTCCTTCTTTGTCTCTGCAGAAGGATGTGCCTGCACCAAAGCCATCGGTTTGATGTTTAATTCTTTGGCATCGTGGAATTTCCGGACTTCATTCTGACTTCCGTACATCTCAATTCGCTCCCACCCATGTCTTTCCATTTCCTTTTTCTTTCTGCGGAATAGACGTTTCTCCTCTCTCCTTTTCTCCCCATACCTCTCCTTCAACTGGCGCGTTGCTACTGATTGCAGGGTTGCTCTATATGCCGCATTCTTGGCTTCAGTAGCATCTCGACGCTCTTGGTCGTACCATGGGTTTCTTGGAGGAGGCTTTCGGTACCCAGGTACGGATTTCGCGGCATTTTCCATGGAGTGGGCAATAGTTTGCCACTGCGCCATTATATCATCGGAACAAGGAATGCTTTCATCAAGCAGTTGGGTCAGTCGAGTGGAGTATGCCGCTGCCATCTGTTGTGTTTGCAGCTATTCAATGTCCAGCTTCTGTGCAGTGTCAGATCGTACTTTCCTCGCCATGTTCAAACGGTTGTGAACCTTTGCTGCAACAAGGTAATAATCCGAATCTATATTCGCTCCACGGATTGATCGACAAGGAGTTTTAGTCTCCGACTAAGCACAAATCCACAGCCAAATTCATGCCTCGTGTTATGGCAGCTATAGTATAGTTCGTCACCGTTTGGTGTTGTAGTGACGCCATTCCCAGTCCATCGCCTTTCCTGTAAGGCGGTAATATCTGCCTTATACTTCTCTAATACATCCGCCAGCGCGTATACTGCATCTTCTCTATAGAGAGTGCGGACATTTCAGGTGCAGATCCGCAAATCATGGTCCTTTTTTCATTTGCGTGGATCGTCAACATTGGGGGGGTCCGGCACCCCAATCGCATGGGTTTTGTAGGATTGCAAATGTATCCCTCGTTGTGGCGAGCCGCTTGCTTCAAGCATCCGGCGCTCGCCTCCAGCTGCCCCAAACCTGGGAACAGACGCTGAGGTTGGCCATTGGTTGGAAGGCGCCAATAACTTGCCTTGTCATCTCGAGTATTATAGGCACTCAGTATTTAAATAAGAGCCAGTGCCACCTGCCTCCTGACTGAGACTCTCCTCTCGAAAATCGCTGACTGTCTACGGCCGCATTTGCAGGTACTCCACATAAAAACGGAACTTTCCACCATGCGCAAGCTGTGGACGCGTCCGGTAGCTTTCAGCTAAGCTTCCCGTGGTAACAATGGACCCCACACAAGTCGGAGCTCAAAGTTCCAGCCTGTGTGGTGCTCATAATTATCCCGTGTCGGCCGGGATCTTTAAAACATCTTATAAACATATGAGCTTTATAATATCAAGTACAAGCGTGCTAGGTTCAGCTCGGTCGAATCTTATATACCCTCCACCGTGGATCGCATTTGTCGAGTTCTTTGTGCGGTATCTCTTTTTAGGCAAACAAAGAATAATGGAGAAGAATTATTATGCACAACCTCGGGCAGGGCAGTCTCCAACGATCTTCCCTTGACATAGGCATGCTGTTTGTATTTGAGCAGTTCACTGGATGCCCTACTCTTTATCATGGTATCCACAACACGTTTCATAGTTTAGAATAGGAAGGACATAAGGCTTGTAGGTCAGGGGCAAACTTCTCACATATCAATGAGTGCTGTCCGATTCATGATTTATGCTCCTATTCTGCCCTGTCCTAGTCCGAACAGCGTGCCACATTGCAACACCTCTTTGTGTATACATTTTTACATAGCATAGTACCTCACAAATGCCATCAAAATTAGGAGGGTATAACCACCGATAAAAATTGTTTCTAATGTTCGCGCCAGGATTCGAACCCAGTCATTCAGCGTTATAGGCAGATATGCTAACCTCTGCGTTTCGATGGTCCCCAACCTATGTATGCATGGTTATTGTGGCCCTGCCTATATTTAAAGCATTCGCGTATTCTGCTATCGTCCCAGATTTTAATGAACGATTTTATCAAAATTTTGGGACTCATTGGCTCACTTAGGCAATTTGTGTCCATTAGGACAATACAGTAGCGACAGACTTCTGATGGGAATTGTACCCACAACATCTGCACTGGTAATCGGAGTTCGCTGCCAACTCAGCTGCCAGGGCAATTTCTTTGAATATTTACTCCAAAATTGATTTTTATAGAAATGATTGACAAAATCGATGCTGCGGAGTCTGACCCTGGACTCCGACCTCGGTCCAGACCCTTGACTTCGACCTCGGTCCGGACCCTAGACACCGACCTCGGTCCGGACCCTAGACTCCAACCTCGGTCCGGAGTCGAAATCGAAATCTGACTATTGACAAAATTTTGGGACTCATTGGCTCACTTAGGCAATTTGTGTCCATTAGGACAATACAGTAGCGACAGACCTCTGGTGGGAATGGAACCCACAACATCTGCACTGGTAATCGGAGTTCGCTGCCAACTCAGCTGCCAAGGCAATTTCAATAAAAATTTCCTCCAAAATTGATTTTTATAGAAACGATTGACAAAATCGAGGCTGCGGAGTCTGACCCTGAACTCCGACCTCGGTCCGGACCTAGACTTCGACGTCGGTCCGGACCCTAGATACCATCCTCGGTCCGGACCCTAGACTCCGACCTCGGTCCGGACCCTAGACTCCGACCTCGGTCCGGACCCTAGACTCCGACCTCGGTCCGGACCCTAGACTCCGGCCTTGGTCCGGACCCTAGACTCCGAACTCGGTCCGGACCCTAGACTCCGACCTCGGTCCGGAGTCGAAATCGGAGTCTGACTATTGACAAAATTTTGGGACTCATTTGCTCACTTAGGCAATTTGTGTCCATTAGGACAATACAGTAGCGATAGACCTCTGGTGGGATGGAACCCACAACATCTGCACTGGTAATCGGTGTTCGCTGCCAACTCAGCTGCCAGGGCAATTTCATTAAATATTTACTCCAAAATTAATTTTCATAGAAGTAATTGACAAAATTGAGGCTGCGGAGTCTGACCCTGAACTCCGACCTCGGTCCGGACCCTAGACTCCGACCTCGGTCCTGACCCCAGACTACGACCTCGGTCCGGACACTAGACTCCGACCTCGGTCCGAAGTCGAAATCGGAGTCTGACTATTGAGACGGAGTCGAAATTAGGTTCGGAGTTCATCATGCTGGCCCCAACTTCGAACCGCACTCCGGCTCAATAGTCAGACCCCGATTTCGACTTCGGACCGATGTCGGAGTCTAGGGTCCGGACCGAGGTCGTAGTCTAGGGTCAGGACCGAGGTCGGAGTCCATGGTCAGACTCCGCAGCCTCGATTTTGTAAAGCATTTCTATGAAAATCAATTTTTGATTTTCGGAGTCTAGGGTCCGGACCGAGGTCGTAGTCTAGGATCCGGACCGAGGTCGGAGTCCAGGGTTAGACTCCGCAGCCTCGATTTTGTCAATCATTTCTATGAAAATCAATTTTGGAGGAAATTTTTAATGAAATTGCCCTGGCAGCTGAGTTGGCAGCGAACCAAATTTCGACCTCCTGCCTCTAAACCTCGATTCCGCAGCCCTGCACAAAATATTGATGTTAACACCAAATTTTGGGTAAATTTTAATATTTTTAAAAATTTCTATAAAATCTCAATAAATTTATAAAATCTCCACAAAATTTGCCATTTACCCACTTTTATCTCTTCTTATTCTTCTTCTAGAAATCCCGCACGAATGGAGATTTTCATCCCAAAAACTTTCAACGAAACCACCTAGCAAACTATCACAACAACAATAACCGCGTCAATTGGCAGAATACCCATTGGAATAACACCAACTCTAACATAATTCAATGGACACCGGGCAACAACAGTTATCGTAAAAATCAAAATTATTCCAATTCAACACCCAGAAACGATACGAAACATTTGCAGGATAGCAAAGCCAGTGGAACTCCCAATTTTCGCACGGATACAGAGGAGGGGAACTTTAAAAGCAAAGATAGCGAAAAGGATAGCAAGTTCAAGGATCGTAACGACAAAGATAAAGAAAGTAAAGATAAGGAAAGTAAGGATAATAGTACAACAATAAAGTTGCCCAATAATCAAAAGGAGACGGGAAGTGGTAAACCTCAAACGCCTGGCAAAACCAATAACAAGAAACTTGGCAACTGTAAACGGTTAACGCCTAAACGTCCTGTGCAAGAAGTTAGTCAAAAATCCGAGAAGCTACAAGCAACCAAAAGATTTGAAAATCCGGCAGTGGAGACAGCGAACTCTAAAAATTTCGAGAAGCTACCAGCAACCAAAAGCTTGGAGAACCCTAAAGTTGATACCACAAACTCCGAAAAGCTTAAAGCAACCAAAAGCGTTGAAACCCCAAAAGTCGATACCACAGGCAATCCTTTTAAAAAATCCAAACTTCAATCAGTTAAATTGCAACCAGTAAAGCTCAGCCCTCCCCTAAGGACTGCAAAAGTAAATCAAAAAGTTAATAAAAAGGAGGCTAAACCAAAAATATCGCCTCCAAAACAGGTAAAAAGAGGAAAACAATTTAAACGCAAATTCAAAAATGCCAACAATTTACCGGCAATAACGACCTCAACTTCAACTGAATGTGATACCAGCAGCCAGACACCTGAGAACAGCGATCCCATCCAGTCTGCCAAGGTTACTCAGACTACGACAGACGATTGGCAAAAAAGCGATACAAATTCAAATCAGTCAAACCCTGAATTGGCTTCTGAAAATATAACCACTAGCGAGGAAGTTTTAGTTTGTCCAGATATAATAACACAATCACCATCACCAGCAACTACACCCACACCGGCAGAGCACTTGCCGCCTGACTCTAGTTGCAAGGCTTTTAAATCAAACTGCAATGGGGATATTTTGGAATTAGAATCCCAACCAGTCTCTGCACCACTAGCCAGCCCTAGCCTAGAAACTGTTGATGGCCTAGAGACTGTTAATCAAAATTTCGAAACTTCTTCTGCTGCTAACAACGAACATAACCTTTTGGAAAACCTATACCAGCAGCAGCACATGACAAACGTTTTGCCGGAAGAGGATTTTATAGTTGAAACAAATTCTGAAAACCAACTCCTTAGTAAATCTGCTTTAGAAGAGACGAGCAGCAAACAACAAAACAGCGAAGAAGAGCCAGAGGATTCAGTATTACCAGGTGCAGGTTGTAGCAGCAGCAGCACTATTTCGGCCGATACACAAAGTGAGGGAGAAACCAAAGAGTTTCAGTTCCCGAAAATTTCATTGATACCCTTGTCACGGCTCATAGCTGCCGAGTTTTGGGAGGCACCACGTGGTGAGGACCCGCTGACACTAGACCTGGGTAACAAAGTGCAGCCATTAAACACCTCAGCAACAACGACAACAGCAACTACAACCCCTAGTACCCCACATAAGCATCACACGGTGTTTAGGCCTAATCTGGTGAAACGTAAACGCAACGTCTCGACATGCAGCAATACCTCCACCAGCAGCAATACAGCCTCAGCGGCTGAGAATATTGTGGACAAGCTGGTGACTATGAACAAAATCAATATCAAGGATATAATCAATAGCACCCACACCAAATACGACGAGGCTCTCAAGCTACAAGCCCGCAAGCGTCTCAGAGAGGAAATACGACGTCAGTTAAAGACCCTGAACATAGAACCCACTAGGAATCCGGCTAATGCGGAATTTGTACCCGACGAAATTGTAGATTCCATAAATATACCGGATTTGGTCTTGGAAGAGATAAGAAAGGCTTTGGGCTACAATTTACTACAGATAAGCGAAGGTATTAAGGAAGAAGAGAACGAAAGCCTGCCAGACTGCAACGATTTGAGTAAGCTAATAGTGGATGTAGAGCAGCCAGAGACGAACGCAGTCACAGCACCAACACCACCATCACCAGACCCAGTTCAGGCTTTGCCTGAAACTACAAACGAGCCTTTGGAAACCAACCCCAGCCAGGCAATGAAGGATATCTCAGCCACAGCTATAAAAATGGAAGAACAAACTGTGACCAACGAGGAGGGGGTTCAGAAGAAGATGAGCAAAGAGGAGAAGAAAGTCAAAAAATATCGCAAACATAAAGAATCTCACAAAACCAAGACACCAAGCTCTAAGAAGAGTTCCAAAAAGGACAAACTTCCCTCTAGCAATGACATTATAGTTCTAGATTCATCCTCCAACTCTTCTTCGGCTAGCAGCTCCTCCTCGGCCTCCTCCTCCTCATCTTCCTCATCATCATCCTCCTCGTCTTCGTCCAGCGATTCAGAGTCGGATGCATCCAAGAAATCATCCTCTTCGGCCATTAAACGTAAACGCATGAAACTTAAAGTCGATGCTGAGAATGTGGTCGATAGCTTTGAGAAGCTGATAGTGCCCAGCTTAAGTGATGTACTGCAGGAGCGCTATCGCACGAAATTTTCCAATTCTACCAATACCAAATTGCATTTTATAGCCTGCATCTGTGTCAGTGATTATAATTCGGAGAAATTTTCCAAAATGGAATTGGCCAAAGTTCAAAGAAACCTCAAATCCTCGGACTGTTCCATGGCCCTAGAGTTTCTGATGCGGGAAATTGTCAATGTATTCAATAAACAAAAGCAGGTGGCCAAATTGGGAGAACAGAACAGTGGCAAGGCGGCAGGCCATAAAACGTCTAATACTCCCGAAAAGGAACCCCCCCAGTCAAAGGAGAAAAGGAAAAAGAAATCCATACAAACTCGCCCAAGCAATGGGGGTGGTACATCCTCCCCCGACACCACCAAGAGGATGGATGAGGATGCAGAAACCCCTTGCCACTCTGCCAGGCATAAGGATGAGGACAAAGCCAATAGCATACAGAAGTGTGTTTCAAAGGTGCTGTCCTTATACCGCCAAGAAATGAAAACTGCTGCCGTGGCTTCACAGCAACAATCAAATGTGGAGTCAGTGGTGGCACCCTGTCCCCAGCAGGCTGTTGCTTCATCTTCAACAAATCAACATCAGCCAAGTGAAGTCGCCAAACATACATTCAACGGCGACAGCATGCACCACTCATTGGCAGCAGTGGCATCAACGGCACCCACTCTGGCAGCGGCAAGCTCTTCGTCGTCCTCCACCTCCTCCTTCTGCTATAATGGTTTAAAACTGCACAAGGATGAAAGTGCTTCGCATAATCTCAATAGGATTAATCAGCTACAAAGGGAAACCGAAAATCAATACAATCATATCAGAAGTCTGACAAATTTCAATTCCAATCCGGATTATAGTCTCTTGCCCCTGGACACCGCCTCCATGCGTTTGACTTCCAGCCTATTTGATTTTCCCACCTCTTCAACTGCCTCGACTACGTCCTTCACCACCCAGCCATCTACGATTCCAGCATTCGATTTGGAAATTTTGAAAAAGCAAAGTCCCATAGGCGAGGCGGTGGTTAATAACTTGCGTGAGATCGATGTCAAGCTCATGGAGCTGCACAAGCGTAAAATGTACATAGAGGAAATGATATTGAAATTGCAAAAGGATAAAATGGACACTGATCTCTTGACCATCAAATTGCAAAATGAAAAATTCATACTTCTCAATACAGCCATGACTGCTAATGTGACCAACTCAGCGGCTACAGCTGTCAATGCGGAATTAATGAAGAGCCAGGCTAGTAGCAGTAGCAGTAGCAGTCCTATGGAGTCAAATCTGAAAATTGTTAAAACTGAAACCGTAGAATTAACAGATGATGATCAAGAGTTACCCCCAAATCCAGCTCCCACGATAGAAAAAATCAGGGAGCAGGCACCCTTGCCACATAAGCAGAGGGAAGAGGAAACTCCAAATAAACCAACTGCTGCCAGTCGCAACAAGCTTACTGAGTCTAATAGCAAACCAAACCGCCTCTCAAGTGAGGAGCCTGAAAACCGACTTAGGCAGCCAACTGAGAAAAGTTGCAAAGACAGTCGCAAAGAAACCCCAGCTAAGCGTAAATCGAATGTCTACACCAAAGTAAGCACTTCCAGCGAAAGGGGTAAAAGAAAAAGATCTCCAGACTCCATGTCATTTGGTGAGACCTACAAACGTCTGTGTCAAAAGGCCCAGCAAGCAAAGTCCCACGATAATCGGGAGGTTAGCAGCAGTGGCCATAAAACCACAAAACATCGTGATAGTCCCAAGGATGAAAGTATTTCCCCTCATTCAAGAATAGGCAGCACTCCAAGAAGCGAAACTTCCATGCCAGCCATTTCAGAGGAGAAAACTTCAAAATCCCAAAACCACAATTCAAAAACAAATTCTGCCAGGCATACATCATCACCCAGAAATTGCCAACAAGGCACTTCAAAAACCCCCAGCAAGCCTAGCGAACCCATTGAAATAGAAGATAATGAATCTGCAGTGGCACAACAATTGGAGAAACCCAATTCCGAGGCCAAAACTATGCCCAGGCAAACAAGTGGTCAAGTAGTAACGATTGTCGATACCGAACGAACTCCTTTAAAAATCTCCCAAGCCATTGCATTGGACGAGGCCAATCGTCCATCAACCTCCACCGCAACACCGCCCTTACCAGCTGTCTCACCACCACTTTCTGTGGCCAGTACAAATACTTCCCATCATGGTGATGAGGCAAACAAAGATCTGCAAGAGTCTAAATATAAAAATATGCCCTGCCAATTATTCGAAGGATTGCAATCGCCCATAGCACAAATAAGGGTTTTCGATAACACAATACTCGCCTCTTCGGAAGATGGTAAAATCTATTCGTTTAATGCCTCCACCCTGCAATTGCACAACACCTTTCACAAACACACCGAAGCCATAACACAAATGTGTGTGTGTGAGAATAGGGGATTTGTTTTTACAACTTCATTGGATGGCTATATGAAGAAATCCTTACTGGAGGTAAGCATTTTTGATGATTTTCTTAGTGTTGTTAGTGAAACCAAAGGGTGACCAGCTTACCAGCTAGAATCTTGTAGCCAATATTGAAATGGGTCTTATTTGTTGCATCTCAATCGGAGTTATGCGATCCAAGAAGCGCCTTTTGTTTTGGCATATCCCTACACAAGGAGAAAAAATTCCAACAAAATTTTGCGCACTCTAGTGGCTCAGAGTGTCAAATTGGCTCAGAGTGTCTAATCGGTTTATATGGCAGCTTTAATCAGGTTATCAACGGATATAGACCATACTTATTGGAAGTCATACCAAAACGACCTTTGCAAAATTTCAGCCGAATCGGATAAGAATTGTGCCGTCTAAAAGCTCAAGAAGTCTAATCGGGAGATCGGTTTATATGGCGGCTATAGCAGGTTATGGACTGATTTAGACTATCTTGGCACAGTTGGTGGATGTCATTCCTCAACAATATGGGCAAAATTTCAGCCGAATCGGATAAGAATTCCACCTACTAAAAGCTCAAGAAGCCTAATCGAGAGACCGATTTATATGGCAGCAATATCAGGTTAGGAACCGATTTTAACCATAAACAAAGTGGTTGGAAGTGATACCAAAACATCACGTGAAAAATTTTAGCCAAATCGGATAATAATTGCGTCCTCTAGAGGCTCAAGAAGTCAAGACCCACGATCGATTTATATCGCAGCTATATCAAATGACCCATTTACAATCCCAACCGACCTACACTACTAAGATATATTTGTGCAAAATTTCAAGCATCTAGTGTACTCCTTTGAAAGTTTGGGTGCTTTTGACAGACAGACAGACGGACGGACGGATCGTCATGATCGATCGATCGAGAAGAATATATGTACTTTAGGGGGTCTTAGACGCAGCATATTTCGAGTTGTTACAAACGGAATTATTGGGTTGCCCAAAATCTAATTGCGGATTTTTCATATAGTCGGCGTTGACAAATTTTTTCACAGCATGTGACTCTGTAATTGCATTCTTTCTTCTGTCAGTTATCAGCTGTTACTTTTAGCTTGCTTTAGAAAAAAAGTCTAAAAAAGTATATTTGATTAAAGTTCTTTCTAAGTTTTGTTTTAAAAATGCATTTACTTTCTTTTAAAAAATCCGCAATTACTTTTTGGGCAACCCAATAGTATATCCCCATCCTATGGTGGAGGGTATAATAATTGATTCGAGTCATTTTTAATTGAATTTGATTTTTTTTTCAAATACAAATTCAAAAATTAATTAATACAATTATTTTTTTAATTGAATCTGAAATTAATTGATTTTGTTCAATAATTTTTCTAATCGAGTCTTAAAAAATGTTCAAATATGTATGGTGCATAAGTAAATGTGAAAGCTACTTTGTCCCATACAATATAAAGGGGGGGGGGAGATTTCAAAGACCCATACGTCCCACACTTTGACAAATCTGGAACATACCATGGCAGCCGGTTCCACGTGCCGTGTTAACCCTTCATAGGCTAAGGGCTGCCGCCTCAGTGTACAACACACTGCTACGACAACAGCACCCCTAGGACACCACTACCCGACACCCGAAATTTACTGGAGAACCTCCTCGGCGGAGTTTTTTTTTTACGGATGGCTACAGAACTTTGCCCAAACACCGCATCTCAAGTCCATGTTCCATCTGTGTATCACATTTACTAGTTAATTGGAATTTTCGAAAATTTTAATTATTTTTTAATTGGATAAATTAAAAAATTAATTGAAAATTTCAATAATTTTTTATACCCACCACCATAGGATAGGGGGTTAATTCATTTAGTCATTTCGTTTGCAACACATCAAAATATCCATTTTCGAACCTACAAAGTATATATATTTCGGATCGTCGGTAAATTCTAGGACGATTTATCGATGTCCGTGTGTCTGTCCGTCCGTTCGTCTCTTGTAATCACTCTACAGCCTTTAAAAATTGAGATATTGAGCTGAAATTTGGCACATATACGTCTTTTTGCTTCACGCAGGTTAAGTGCCTGAATGGGCCAAATCGGACCATATTTGGATATAGCTGCTATATAGACCGATCTGCGGATAAAGGGTCTGAAGCCCATAAAAGCTAAAATTGTTACCCTATTTCAATATAATTTGAAACAGAGAGTTGTTGTAAGCCTCCCGACATCCGATCCTAATATAATCCAGATCGGACTATATTTAGATATAGCTGTCATATAGACCGATCTGCCAATAAAGGTTCTAAAGCCCATAAAAGCTGTATTTCTTACGCGATTTCGCTGACATCTAAAACAGTGAGTTGTTGTAAGCTTCCTGGTATCCGATCGAAATATGGTTCAAATTGGACTATATTTAGATATTGCTGTCATATAGACCGATCTGCCGATAAAGGTTCTAAAGCCCATAAAAGCTTAATTTATATCCCGATTCCGCTTAAATTTGAAACAGTGAGTCATTTTATGACTCTCGATATACGACTTAAATATGGTTTAGATCGGACTATATTTGGATATAGCTGCCATATAGGCCGATCTGCCGATAAAGGGTCTAAAGCCCATAACAGCTTTATTTTTTACCCGATTTCACTTAAATTTAAAACAGGGAGTTGTTTTAAGCCTTCCCATTTCCGACTCAAACATTGTTCAAATCGACCAAACTTTATAGATATTGTGGTAGTCGTCGAGGAAAGCCTTGTACAAAGTTTTTGGGGAAGATTGGTCAATAAATGCGCTTGCAGTTGCTTTAGGAGTAAAAATCGGGCGATATATATATGAGAGCTATATCTAAATCTGAACCGATTTCGGCCGAACTTTATAGAAATTGTGGAAGTCGGCGAGGAAAGCGTTGTACAAAGTTTTTGGGAAGATAAATGTGCTTGCAGCGGCTCTAGGAGTGAAAATCGGGCGATATATACATATATATGAGAGCTATATCTAAATCTGAACCGATTTCTATGAAATTCACCAGTGATGCCAAGAGTCAAAAGAAAACCCTACCAAATGTGTGTCTGTATGTTCGTCTGTGTGTCTGCCCATGTTAATTTGTGTACAAACTACAGGTCGCAGTTTTCATCCGTCCATCTTCAAATTTGGTACAGGCATGTTTTTCGGCGCAGAGTCGATCGGTATACTTATCAATGGGTCTATATCTCTTCCTTTTGGGTGTTACAAATAAATTCATTAAGTTATAATAGTGATCTAGGGTATAAATAAGATGATTATTATATGCATGATGGTGGGTATCCAAAGTTCGGCACGGCCGAACTTGACATGTTTTGCTCTTTGTTTTAATTGATCCAGTTAAAAAAGTAATTGAAAATTTTCGATAATTTTTTTAATTGAAATTTTGTTTCATTACAATTTCGCTGGATCGTTGGATCAATTAATTTCACTGATTGATATTATCATTATTGTGATTGAAGCCTTTTCGATTAAAAAATTAATTGGATCAATTAATTTCGTGATTGAAATCGATATTTATTTTTTTCTGTGTACTATGTCCGGGCCGTATCTCATATACCCCCTTGGCATAAGTGCCTTAGTAGCATATACTGCATTACCTAGGACCAAGGTGAACAACTTTAAGAAGCAAATTGTCCCAAGAACATTCCGTTAAGGAACATGGGGAATATTTTCACATATCAGTGAGTGCGGTTTGATTTAAGTTTAAGCTCTTTGGTAAGAAACCTCGCTATCCGAATGGCTTTCCGCAGTACGACACCTCTTTGGGGAGAAGTTTTTAAATGGCATAGTTCCTCACAAATGTCGCCAGCATTAGGAGGGCACAACCACCCCTCAAAAATTTTCTGATGTTCTTGCCAGGATTAATGCCATATTTATTGCTTACATATATTTATCCTGGATCATAATTGCAAGATCAAGATACCATAAACGTTTTAACTTTTGCTTTTCCTTATAAACCCTGATAATTTTAATTTTTATTTAATTTCAGAACTTATCTTCCGGAACTCAATCTGTATATCTAAAGGAACCTTTGCAGACGCTTGATATACAATGGGACACTGCTTACACGGGCAGTAGATGGGGCAATATATACATAACTCATATTTTGGTAAGTACAGAAATGATGAAAAAAAAAAAAAAAAAAAACATTTCCAATTTTTTTTTTTTTGGAAAAATGGAAAATTTATAAAGATTTTTAAACGACCATAAAATCCATAAAAGCGGTGAAATAACCATAAAAAAGCAGGTAAAAGCGTGGTAAGTTCGGCCAGGCCGAATCTTATATACCCTCCACCATGGATCGTATTTGTCGAGTTCTTTTCCCGGCATCTCTTCTTAGGCAAATAAGGATATCAGAAAAGATTTGCTCTGCTATTAAAGCGATATCAAGATATGGTCCGGTTTGGACCACAATTAAATTATATGTTGGAGACCTGTGTAAAATGTCAGCCAATTCGAATAAGAATTGCGCCCTTTGGGGACTCAAGAAGTAAAATGGAGAGATCGATTTATATGGGAGCTGTATCGAGCTATAGACCGATTCAGACCATAATAAACACGTATGTTGATGCTCATGAGAGAATCCTTCGTTCAAAATTTCAGGCAAATCGGATAATAATTGCAACCTCTAGAGGCTCAAGAAATCAAGATCCCAGATCGGTTTATATGGCAGCTATATCAGGTTATGAACCGATTTGAACCTTATTTGACACAATTGTTGAAAGTAAGAATAAAATACGTTTACAATTTCCATTCGTTTTTCCATCTATCTTTCCCTAGGCATTGCCATTTCCATGGCCATTAATGAACCTTCTCTATGTGTTGGCTACGCCACTTGTCTGCCAATTTTTATTATGCGAAAGTCATAATGTTCGATTTAAAATTTATTGGTGCGACGTGATTATAATTCACGGCTGACTTCCCATTCGAGTATACATATTATAATTTATTTTCTTTGTCTTCTCGTTTGTTTTACGGGTATTAAGTTTCTACCCCAGAACTACATGCAAATCTCAGGAAAGGCGTTGTTTCCCCATAGTTCTCCCTTGTACCAAGAATTCGTTTTGCAGCCAGACAGGCACACCTTAGTAATCACTAGCAAGTGCATAAATGGTTGGTTGGGTTGCAGCTGTCAGGACAGCAAAACTCGAAGAATGCATTGCTTCATTGCATGGCTGCTACATACATATACAAAGCAGCCATTATTGTCCTAGAAAGAACCCCCTGGGTAGAAGCATTTTCAATAGTTTTCGATAACTCCTCCTTTAGAAGGAGGAGCTGTCTTATTCGTTGTTAGTTGTTAACAATATTGTTTGTTGTATATAAATTTTATTGTCTAAATAAATACAAATGCACATAGAAATAAGGCAAATGGAGTAGCATAACGTCTAGTTGGAAGTCAGACGTCTGCGTGGAGAAAATTTTTTTTGTCAAACTGAAATAGTTCTCTTGGAATGGGCGGAGTTTTTATTTCTATTTTGTTAACAAATATCTAAAAAATAAATAAAAGTGCTGTCTACATGTTATAGAGCAGGAGCCGCTGCTTCATTTGGGCAAAAATGTTGCGAAGAATCCGCAGACTATGAATCATTCAAATATTAATCAGACTAGCATAGCCACGGTCGCTTAGCTACCCCCGATGCTACACCCAATGTCAAGGTGTAACTGTATCCAAAAGCTGAGAAGCTAAAGCCGTGAAGAATATATCATTTTGTATGTTTTAGGACCTTAATGTACGAATTAATAAAAAGTCTTCTAGACGTCCAATATATATATTATGAAGGTGTAAATGTATCCCAATTTTAAGAGTTGTAGCTCAATTTTTTACCATTTTGTACGTTTTAGTACCTTAGTGTACAAATTAAAAAAAAAAAAACTTCTAGTCGCCTCGTATGTACTCTCAGGGTATACCTCTCTCCCAAGTTTCAGAGCTATAGCTCAATAGGTAAATAAAGTACAGTTTTGTACGATTTAGTACCTAAGTGGACGAATTTCACAAAACTCTTCTAGTGGCGCAATAAATACTGTGAACGTGTATCTCTATCTCAAATTTCGTAGCTCTATCTCAATCCGGAAGGAAAGTTCCTTTTAGCAACTCAATGTACAATTTGGAAAAATTCTTCTAGTTCTAGACTCTCAAAGTGTAACTACATCCCAATTTTGAGAGTTTTAGCTCAATATGTAAAGAAAGTACCATTTTGTACGTTTAGGTACCAAAATGTACGAATTTCAAAAAAAAAATAAATTCTAGTCGGCCAGTCAAGGTTTCAAATATACCACAATAAGTACATTGCTTTCACTTCTGGTACATTCTGTATTCCCGTTCTCTGTAGGCGAGGATAAACTATTTCGTAATATTTTTCAATTTTTGGCAACAAAATGTACGAATTTTGAATACATCATTCTGTCCCCCATCATATTTTTCCTAGTTGTATCTACGTGCACATTAGGCGCCTCGGTAGCCTAGTTGGTAGCGTGCTTGGATTACCAGTGCAGGGTTCGTGATTCCCGTTCGATTCCCGCCAGAAGCCTTAGTCTATCGCTACTGTGGTTCACAATGGACTTAAAATTGTCTAAGTGAGTCTGTATAGGACTGCCACTCTTACCTAATCTAACCTATGTACGTGCTAAATTTCATATCTCTAGCTCCATTTGTAAAAACAAATACCAAATGGTACCAATTGCGTACGTTTTCTCACGTAACCAGTACTATTTTCAATTTTTTTTTCTTTTCACTTTCATTATTTCCCCATCAGATGTCTTTTAAGACCGATTTAGATTTTCTAACTCTTCACCCGTTTCGTACATTTTTGGTACCTTTTTTAGTACCTAAATGTAAAAATTTCCAAAAACTCATAAAGTCAACCCATTAAGGTCGCCAAAGTGTAGATACCAATTTCAGTACCAAATGTACGAATTGTGAAAAAATCATTTAGTCACCCCTCATATATTTCCTAGTTGTACCAACATGCCAAATTTCAGACCTCTAGCTCCATTTGAAAAGGAGGTACCAATTTCAGTACCAAATGTACGAATTGTGAATAAATCATTTAGTCACCGCTCATATATTTCCTAGTAGTTGTACCAACATGCCAAATTTCAGACCTCTAGCTCCATGTGAAAAGAAGGTACCAATTTCGGTACCAAAATGTACGGATTGTGAAAAAATCATTTAGTCACCCATCATACATTTGCTGGTTGAACCTACATGCCAAATTTCAGGCTTAAGCTGCATCTGTAAATAAAGTACCTACTGATACCAATATGGTTCGAAAAATGTACAAATTGTGAATGGAACATTTAGTAACCCATCATACAATATATTTCCTAATTGTATCTACATATAACATTTAACATAGTAATCCATCATATATTTCCTAGTTGTATCTATATACCGAATTTCAGACCTCTGGCTCCATTTGTAAAGAAAGTACCAAAAGGTACCAATGGCGATACTAAACGTACGTTTTCTCACATAACCCGTACTATTTTTCGGTGCATGGAGCAGGAGTATAGTCGAATATGTTATGAATTGTTGTGTGAACATAAACAGCACACAGTGGGATAGAATCGAAAAAACAAAGTAAAAAATCTTTCATTTGAGAACAGTTAGAGATAAAAGCCACCTTAGTCTTTACATCTTTCTGTCTGTTTGTCCATGTTAATTTGGTCGCGATTCTCACCGATAATATCGCCATTTATTAGCATATTCTAACAAAATTTTACAAGAGAGATTTTCCGGTGTCTCTCGAAATTCCTAGAGATTTTCATCGAAATCATTTCACATTTAGATATATCTGCCATATACAGGGTGATTTTTTAGCTATTATCTTTTTTGGCAACACTGGTTTAAACAGCTCACGCACTTTTCGTATTTTGTTTTACTGTCAAACATCTTCAGTTTGGTCTATAATTAAACAATGAATCGTCTTGCAAACGAAGAACGCTTGCAAATTATTGAATTTTATTATCAAAATGCGTGCGCTGCTAAAAAAGTTAATCGAGCGCAAAATTGTGTTCAGCGACAAAGCTCATTTTTGGCTCAATGGGTGCGTAAATAAGAAGAATTGTCGATTTTGGAGCGCAGATCAGAAGCAGAAGCATTACAAGAGCTACCAATGCATCCAGAAAAAGTCACAGTTTGGTGCGGTTTATGGGCTGGTGACATCATTGGACCGTACTTCTTCAAAGATGATGCGAGTCGTAACGTAACTGTGAATGGTGAGCGCTACTGTGAGAAGGTATCCAACTTTTCTTTTTGCATAACATGTGGTTTCTGCAAGACGTTGTCGGCGAGTTCTGTGAACATTTTATTTCGCGTTCGGGACCGGTCAATTAGCCGCCTAGATCGTGCGATTTAACGCTTTTCGACTTTTTTTTGTTGGGATATGTTAAAGCTCATGTCTATACACGCAAGCCCGCTTCCATTGAAGCATTGAAAAATAACATTGAAGCATTTATTCGTGATGTACGGGCCGAAAGAGTCAAGAAAGAGAGGCGCAGTCAGGTCAACATTTGTATGAAATAATCTTCAACCATTAAATTATACGGACCGTATTATCTGTCTGAATTTTATGTTTTTTTTTAGAAAATTGTTCCTATAGCTCTTAAAATAATCACCCTTTAAATGCATCGCCCGATTTTCACTTCTAAAGCTTTTGCAAGCGCTTTTATCCACCTATCTTCTTAAAATTTTGCACAACACTTAATTTTACTAGTACTACAAACAGTGCAGATTTTTATCAAAATCGGTTCAGATTTAGATATAGCCCCTATATATATGTTTGTCCGATTTTGAGCAATGTGCAATAATGTGGTCATTTATTAAGCGATTGTCACGAAAGGCTCTGTCCTTTCTCCCACTCTTTTTATTCCCACCACCATAGGATAGAGGTATACTAATCTAGTCATTCCGTTTGTAACACCTCGAAATATTGATCTAGAAGCCCATAAAGTATATATATTCTTGATCATCTCGACATTGTGAATCGAACTAGTCCTGTCCGTCCGTTCGTCTGTCGAAATCACGATAGCGGTCGAACACGTAAAGCTACCAGCTAGAAATTTTGCACAGATACTTAATATTTATGTAGTTCGTTGGAGATTGCAATTGGGCCATATCGGTTCAGATTTGGATATAGCTGCCATATAAACCGATTTCCCGATTCGACTTCTTGAGCCCCTGGAAGCGGCAATTTTTATCCGATTTGGCTGAAATTTCGCACGTAGTATTCTGTTCCAACGACTGTGCCAAGTAGGGTCGGAATCGGTCTATAACCTGATATAGATCCCATATAAACCGATCTCCTGATTTGACTTCTTGAGCCACTGGAAGCCTCAATTTTTGTTCGATTTGGCTGAAATTTGCCACATAGTGTTCTGTTATGAATTCCAACAACTGTGCTAAGTACGGTCTGAATCGGTCTATAACCTGATATAGCTTCCATATAAACCGATCTCCCGATTTGACTTCTTGAGCCCTAACAAGCCGCAATTTTTGTCCGATTTGATTGAAATTTTGCATGTAGTGTTTTGTTATGACTTCCAACACTGTGACAAGTACGGTCCAAATCCGTCTTAAACCCGATATAGCTCCCATATAAACCGATCTTCCGATTTGACTTCTTAAAGTCCTTACAAGCCGCAATTTTTGTCCGATTAGGCTGAAAGTTTGCCAGCGAAGTTCTGTTACGACTTCCAACAACTGTGCCAAATACGGCCAAAATCAGTCTTCTAGGTTAACCGGTCTCTCGATCATCCTTGTTCGGTTCCTAGAAGCTTTTATTTTTGCTGGTTTGACAGAAGTTTGATATGTAGAATAAAAATATTTTTTAGCAGAATCCATTGTGGTGGGTTTCCAAGATTTAGCCCGGCCGAAATTAGCACGCTTTTACTTGTTCTTATTTTCATTGACGATTTGGGTCGATACTGGGTCTGACCGCGAATCCGATATACTCCTTCGCGCATGACAGCAACCTCTGTTATGCGACCACAGGCCTAGTCTTCGAGAGATTGAAGACAGGAGGCGGATTATGGACGTAACACTCTGTCAGGATTTGCTGGCAATTTCTGAGTGGGCTCGAATGAACAAAGTAGATTTTAATGCACGCAAAACACAGTGCTGTTTGTTGTTCCACAAACGATTCACTAATACTTTACAATCGTCAAAATCTAACGCCGGTGTAGATATCAAACATTCAGAGGCTCTTGATGTTTTGGGCATGAGGATTCAATGTAATATCCATTGATCCAAACATGTACTCGAAGTGTCAAAAGAAGCATTCAAGTGCTTGGGCTTAGGTGTAAGAAATATTTCACTCCCTCTGATCTTCTTAATATATACGCTGCGTACATCAGACCAAAGATGGAATATAACTCGCATATGTTGTCCGGAGTTCCAAAATCATCCCTGGAGCTGCTTGCCCGTGTCCAGTGGCGGACGTTGGTGTTGATTGGAGATGGTAGGGTATCCAACTCTATTGTTTCCCCTGAACATTGTCGAAACATTGTGGGTTGTGTGCCGCCGATCTATCGATTGTAACACGGTGCGTGAGGTTGTTTCTCAGAAATACAAGATTTTCCAGAACCGCATACCGGTTTGAAATCGATTGGCCAGCTGCTCGGACCATGCACTAGCGAGAAAATTCTTTTTCGCAAGGACGGTTCGTATGTGAAATCGGCTGATGTCTTTCCCCCTACTTACGACATCCAGAAATTCAAAACAAATGTCAATAAACATTATTCCCTTTTTCACACCTTCGATTCTTAACTATCCTCCCCAAAATACTGCACTGCATATTTTGGGGGACATCCGCTGCGTGTTGATTAGAAAAAAATCGATTTGACTGCAAGGTATTATAGGTTTAAAATCCAAAATTCAATCTTCATTATTTATCAAAAGCAATACAGTTAATTCTAAGCTAGGACATTTAGTTGGTAATGTTAAACATTACCAACAATAACTTGTAACAAATGCATTTATATATGCTATCTCTTTCTTGAGTGCAGTTGAAAATGCTCATTGGTTATGTGCAGTAAGCCATAACTTCTACATCAGGCAGCAACAACAATTTTAGTATTTAGAATAAATCCAAAAATTAAAAATGGGTTCCAATGTATAGTTAAAGTTTGGCAAAAAAGAAGGAGGCTCTAATACGGGATGCTTATATCTTGTTGTGCTTGTTTTGTTTAACCCTGTCTATCATGTTTAGCAAGACACAAAAATTCCCTACTGCAGGCAAGAGATGTCGCTTTGTTTCTGTTGTCATTGCTCTCACTCACTGCAATTGAGAGTGTTGAACCTAAGCAAAGTACTCATTAGACAGCTGCGTTCTCCGTATCCCCTCACAATAACTTATTCTCTCTCTCTCTTTCCCCCTTTTCGTTGATATGTTTGTATAGAAATATTGCACTATTTTGGATGTCATTGCAATTGCGCATGCCCTGCACTGATGCACTTGTAGTTGTGTCATATATAATATACTTTGCAAAGGGAGCAGTGAGACAAAACGCATTAAGAGGCAAAACCATATTGGTAATAGTAATTGTCCCTACCCCTTTTCTTATTTGCCATAATATGTACATTTATTGTTTTTTTTTTTATTTTTGTTTGCTTATATGTACATGTTGTTGTTAGCTTATAGTCTATTTACGTGCAAACATTTTTTCTTTTATATCTTTTAGAATCCATTCTTTGTCTTTGGTTTATCTTTGGTTGGCTATAGGTTGCATGTTTGCTTGATAACCATATTGTTGTAATGTGGGCGTTTTCTCGTAATAATCATCGCCATTCCTATTGGTCGTTTGAAATGTTTGCTTATTTATTTATATACAGACCCTATTTGTTTATTTATGTACATCAAAACACACTACTGCTAGGGAAATCTATGCAATTCTTATTACTTGCAGACATAGAGATTTAACAATGCACTTTATAATATAAACCGATTTCAAATTTCTGTTCGATTTGGCTAAAATTTTGGACATAGTGTTCTTTTATGACTTCCAACAACTGTGCCAAATACGGTATAAATCGGTCAAGCACATGGTGGAGTTCCCATATAAACCGATCTCCCGATTTGACTTCTTGAGCCCCCGGAAGCCTCACTTTTCATCCGATTTGGCTGAAATTTTGCACATAGTGTTCTGTTATGACTTTTAACAACTGTGCTAAATACGGTGCAAATCGGTCAAGAACCTGATATAGTTCTCATATAAACCGATCTCCCGATTAGAATTCTTGAGCCCCTGGAAGCCGCAATTGCTGTTCGATTTGGGTGGAATTTTGCACATAGTGTTCTGTTATGACTTCCAACAACTGTGCCAAATCGGTAAAGAACCTGATATAGCTCCCATATAAACCGATCTCCCGATTTGCAAGAACCTCATATAGCTCCCATATAAAACGATCTCCCGATTTGACTTCCTGAGCCCCTGGAAGCCTCATTTTTATCCTATTTGACTGGAATTTTGCACATAGTGTTCTGTTATAACTTTTAACAACTATGCTAAATACGGTATAAATCAGTCGAGAACATGATGTAGCTCCCATATGAACCGATCTCTCGATTTGACTTCTTGAGCCCTTACAAGACGCGATTTTTATCCGATTTGGCCTAAATTTTGCATATAGTGTTCAGTTATGACTCTCAACACTGTGCCAAGTACGGTCCAAATCGTTTAATAACCAGATATAGCTCCATGGTGATGGGTTCCCAAGATTCCGCCCGGCCGAACTTAGCATGCTTTTTACTTGTTTTGTATAATTTTAAATACTGATTCAAAACAAGGGATGACTCCGAAGATAGTTGACGTGCTTCCAGATCTGGTTTTTGTGGGAACTATCTTAAATCTATGGATGCCACCGTGGCGCAGAGGTAAGCAAGTCTGCCTATGACGCCAAACGCCTGGTTTCTTATCACGGATGAAAATTGCAACATGTTCTTTGTGCACAAATTTACACGGACAGACAGACGCACACGGCTAATTCGAATCAGAAAGCGATTCTGAGTCATTCGGTATATATTGGGTTGCCCAAAAAGTAATTGCGGATTTTTTAAAAGAAAGTAAATGCATTTTTAATAAAACTTAGTATGAACTTTAACCAAATATACTTTTTTTACACTTTTTTTCTAAAGCAAGCTAAAAGTAACAGCTGATAACTGACAGAAGAAAGAATGCAATTACAGAGTCACAAGCTGTGAAAAAATTTGTCGACGCCGACTATAGGAAAAATCCGCAATTACTTTTTGGGCAACCCAATATATAAATGGGTGCTACAAGCAAATACTTTAAGTTATAATACCCTGTACCACAGAAGTATTGTAGAGTTTTAAAATAGAAGATATGCACTTACCAATCTTCGAGAAAAATGTTCTCCTTTATAGAAGACTAGCTGGGCCAGTAACCTTCGCTACAACCAACAATGTCTTTTTGAAAATGAATTTATGTGTGAGCATTTGAAAGTGACGATCAAGTTCTTCAGAAATATGGGCCCATATCAGATCCACACTATAATTTTTGCCCTACACTATTGCTGTGGTACAGGGTATTATAACTTAGGGCATTTATTTGTAACTTCCAGAAAAAAGAGAGGATCAGAATCACTTTCTGATTCGATTAGTCAATAAATGCGCTTGTAGTGGCTCTAGGAGTGAAAATCGGGCCATATATATATATATGTATATATAATCTTCCCAAAACTTTGTACAACGCTTTCCTCGACGACTCCGCCTCCCCCTCCCCTTCGGATATCAAAAATTTAAGTACCTTATTTTCACCGGGTGCCCAAACTCTACTATCTGTGAAAATTTCATGAGAATCGGTTCAGCCATTTTTATACCCACCACCATAGGATGGGGGTATACTAATCTAGTCATTCCGTTTGTAACGTCTCGACATAATCATCAAGACCCCATAAAAGTATATATATTCTTGATCGTCATGACATTTTAAGTTGATCTAGCCATGTCCGTCCGTCTGTCTGTCAAAAGCAGGCATACTTTCGAAAGAGAAAGCTAGGCGCTTGAAATTTTGCCCAGATACTTCTTATTAGTGGAGGTTGGTTGGTATTGCAAATAGGCCAAATCGGTCCATGTTTTGATATGGTTAGGTTAGGTTAGGTCCGTCTTGATCGTCATGACATTTTAAGTTGATCTAGCCATGTCCGTCCGTCTGTCTGTCAAAAGCACGCATACTTTCGAAAGAGAAAAGCTAGGCGCTTGAAATTTTGCCCAGATACTTCGTATTAGTGGAGGACGGTTGGTATTGCAAATGGGCCAAATCGGTCCATGTTTTGATATGGTTAGGTTAGGTTAGGTCCGTCTGTCGAAATCACGATAGCGGTCGAACGCGTAAAGCTAGTCGCTTCAAATTTTGCACCGATACTTCTTATTGATGTAGGTCGTTGGGGATTGCAAATGGACCATATCAGTTCAGATTTGGATATAGCCCCCATATAAACCCATCCCCCGATTTGAATTCTTGAACCCCTAAAAGTCTTAAATTCCATCTTATTTCGCTTAAAATTGGAACAACAACACCCATGCCAAATATGATCCGAATCAGTCTGTAAACAGATATAGCCTCCACATAAACTGATCCCCGGATTTGACTTCTTGAGCCCTCAGAAGCCTCAATTTTCATCCGATTTGGCTGAAATTTGGAACGTAGATATGCGTTACGACTTCCAACATCCATGCCGAGTATGATTCGATTCGGTCTATAAACAGATATATCCCCCATATAAACCGATCCCCGGATTTGACTTCTTCAGCCTTTAGAAGCCTACATTTTCATATGATTTGGCTGAAATTTGGCCCAAATCCCTATCTTATGACTTCTAACATCAGTGCCAAGTTTTATCCGAATCGGTCAATATGGTGATATAGACGCCCCTAAGTACCGATCACCCAATATGACTTCTTGAGACCAAAATGATTCAAATACGAACTCAGCTAACAAGGGTACATTTTAAGTGGAAGCCATGTTGGTGGGTATCCGAGATTGGGTCTATACGGAACAGACAAACAAACAAAGCACAACAATTTCATCAATTTTATATAATAGAAGACAGGTCGTACATATATGCGAATGAGTAATATTCTTAGTTCTAAGTGCTTATATATAAATCATACGTCACCCCTAACAAGAGCTGAAAGACTAATTCAAAATGTATTCACTGCTAGGCTTTTTTATACCCAACACCGAAGGACGCTGAAAAAAAGTTGGTCCAAAATGTAAGATTTTTCTATATTCTTAGGATCTTAGCGCCAAAACTTTCAAAATAAAGATGCAATCCTTATATTTAATTTTTATACCCTCCACCATAGGATAGGGGTATAATAATTTCGTCATTCTGTTTGTAACTAATCGAAATATTCGTCTGAGATCCCATAAAGTATATATTGGGTTGCCCAAAAAGTAATTGCGGATTTTTCATATAGTCGGCGTTGACAAATTTTTTCACAGCTTGTGACTCTGTAATTGCATTTTTTTTTCTTCTGTCAGTTATCAGCTGTTACTTTTAGCTTGCTTTAGAAAAAAAGTGTAAAAAAAGTATATTTGATTAAAGTTCATTCTAAGTTTTATTAAAAATGCATTTACTTTCTTTTAAAAAATCCGCAATTACTTTTTGGGCAACCCAATATATTCTTGATCATCGCGACATTTTATGTCGATCTAGCCATGTCCGCCCGTCTGTCTGTCGAAAGCACGCTTACTTCCGAAGGAGTAAATCTAGTCCCTTCAAATTTTGCACAAATACTTCTTATTAGTGTAGGTCGGTTGGTATTGTAAATGGGCCATATCGGTCCATGTTTTGATATAGCTGCCATAAAAACCGATCTTGGGTCTTGACTTCTTGAGCCTCTAGAGGGCGCAATTCTTATCCGATTGGAATGAAATTTAGCATGACGTGTTTCGCTATGACTATCAACAACTAGGCTGAGTATGGTTCAAATCGGTTAATATCCTTATATAGCTGCAATATAAACCGATCTTGAATCTTGACTTCTTGAGCCACTAGAGGGCGCAATTCTTATCCGAAATGAATGAAATTTTGCACGAAGTATTTTGTTATGATTTCCAACAACTGTGTCAGGTATGGTTCAAATCGGTTCATAACCTGATATAGCTGTCATATAAACCGATTTGGGGACTTGACTTCTTGAGATTCTAGAGGGCGCAATACGTATCCGATTTGGCTGAAATTTTGCATGACATATTTTATTATAACTTTCAACAACTGTGACCAATAAGATTCAAATCGGTTCAAAACCTGATTTAGCTGCCATATAAAACGATCTGGCATATTGACTTCTTGAGCCTCTAGAGGTCGCAATTATTATCCGATTTGCCTGAAATTTTGTACGACGGATCCTCTCATGACCATCAACACACGTGTTTATAAATTGATCTCTCTATTTTACTTCTTGAGCCCCCAAAGGGCGCAATTCTTATTCGAATTGGCCGACATTTTACACAGGTCTCCAACATATAATTTAATTGTGGTCTAAACCGGACCATATCTTGATATCGCTCTAATAGCATAGCAAATCTTTTCTTATATCCTTTTTTTTTTCTTAAGAAGAGATGCCGGGAAAAAACTCGACAAATACGATCCATGGTGGAGGGTATATAAGATTCGCCCGGCCGAACTAAGCTCGCTTTTTTTCTATTTACTAACGGACATAACAATCCGTTACAAATTTTAATCGCTGATTGATACTAAGTTTACTTTACAGATGTCTGACCAATTATTATTTTTTGAAAAATTCTTTTCTTATACTTAGCAATTTAATCTGAAAAAACAACATTTAAAGACGCTCATATATGCAGGGCTATTTTGCGTCCTTATCTACGGTACACTGTTGTCTTGTCCCAAGGTCAATTTGCTAACATTCAACGATATTTCGACCCTCATCTTAGATAAAACTATTAAACTATTACTATTTAAAATAAACAATCCTTAATATTAAGGAAAATATTTTTCACCAAAGGAAATGTTTCCCTAAAAAGTTGGTAAATTGATCATTTTTAAATTAAGTTGCTAATCTTTGGCTCCAATCGTTAAAAAAAGGAAAACAATTAGTCTATAAAGAGCAGGTTATATTTGAAGATGGACCATTTCTTCATATAGGCCACGTATAAACCGATCTGTCGATTTAAGGTTTTAAGCTCATAACGCTCTTATTTGTAGTCCGATTCCCTGGAACAGTGAGCAATGTTAGGTTTCTCGAAATCTGTGCCGAATATGGTTCAAATCGGTCTACATTTACATAAAATACTATATAGATCGATGTCCTAATTCGAGATCTTGGACGCCTAAAAGGCGCGTGTACTGCCCAAATATAAATTTTGCTCATTAATATTTCACTAAGGAACAGGGGCAAACTTCTCACATATCAATGAGTGCAGTCCGACTGAAGTTTTAGCTCAATCATAAGGGGCCTCCTTTTTTATAGCCGAGTCCGAACGGCGTGCCGCAATGCGACACCTCTTTGGGGAGAAATTTTACATGGCATAGTACCTCACAGATGTTGCCAGCATTAGGAGGGGAAAACCACCGCTGACAATTTTTTCTGATGGTATCGCCTGGCTTCGAACCCAGGCGTTCAGCGTCATAGGCGGAAATGCTAACCTCTGCGCTACGGTGGCCTCCCGGTGACATGTACTGCCCAATTTTGTTAAAATTTAAAATTGTGAGTTGAGTTAGACTCCTTTATATCTGTGCCGAGTATGGACCAAATCGAAGAGCAGTTTATACTTTCACACGGTCCGATTTGCCTAATTTACAATACCAACTTGATGGTCTCCGTGGAGCAGAGTTTAGCATGTCCGCATATGACGCCGTAAGCCTAGGTTCGTATCCTGGCAAGAACATCCGAAAAATAATTGAGGTGGTTTTCCAGCATTCGTCGTAGTGTGAATATCTGGTCCAGGGTAGGTTTACCAGGTCTAAAGCCGCATTGATAGGGCCCAATTATCTCATTGACTTTGGGTTTTAATCTTTTATACAGTACGCTTGAGAGTATCTTATATGCGATGAGGAGGAGACTTATTTCTCTGCAGTTGGCACATTCCGTCTTGTCTCCTTTCTTGTGTACGGGACATAGTATGTTGAGGTTCCAATCATCGGGTATGCGTTCTTCAAGCCAGATTGCGCAGATAAGCAGATGCGTCACTGCTACTTGGACCTCATTGTGACTAGGAGGTAAACATTCTATACCATCTTCAGGGATTGGTTCTGCGGTATCCTCTTCGCCGCCAACGTCGGACACTAGCAGTTGGGTAAAATGTTCTTTCCATATCCTCAGCATGTTATCTGTGTCAGTTACCAGATTTCTTTCTGCACCAAAGCCATCGTTTTGATATTTAATTCTTTGGTAGAATTTCCGGACTTCATTCTGACTCCTGTACATCTCAATTCGCTCACACTCAGGTCTTTCCATTTCCCTTTTCTTTCTGCGGAATAGACGTTTCTCCTCTCTCCTTTTCTTCCTATACCTCTCCTTCATCTGGCGCGTTGCTACTGATTGCAGGGTTGCTCTATATGCCGCATTCTTGGCTTAAGTAGCATCTCGACAATCTTGGTCGCACCATGGGTTTCTTGGAGGAGGCTTCCCGTACCCAAGTACGGATTTCGCGGCATTTTCCATGGAGTGGACAATAGTTTGCCACTGCGTCATTATATCATCGGAACAAGAAGTGCTTTCAGTTGGGTCAGTCGAGTGGAGTATGCCGCTGCCATCTGTTGTGTTTGCAGCTATTCAATATACATCTTCCGTGCAGTATCAGATCGTACTTTCCTCGCCATGTTCAAACGGGTGTGAACCTTTTCTGCAATAAGGTAATGATCCGAATCTATATTCGCTCCACGGATCGATCGTACATCTGGATGAATGCCTTCCATCTATCACAACGTGATCAATCAGCCTCAACCCATTACTGGACGTTATCCCCTGGAGGCTAAAATTTCCGACTGTTGGACCAAAGATGTATTCCTTCCGAATCTTCGCATTAAAATCTCCCAGAACGATTTTAATATTGTAACGTTTTTACTGCAGACGTTTTACTTTCAATTAAAACAGAGTTCGTTTACAATTAATTTACTTCACAATGATTTATTGTTCTACTTATTTGCTTTACAACTGCTGTTTGCTGATACGATTTCAATACGAGCTTTCAGATAAGACTCACTCGTGTTGCGTTACGCCACTGCGTTATATACCTCTTGCTGGCCACATCGATGTTTCGAGAATACGCAATCTGGTAACATCGCGATGGGTCCTCTCATGATCTCTGCTAAAGCTTACTAGCATTGACAAAGTCAAACACGCATACATAATATAATACTTGACAGGAAAACACATACACTTACATCTATTCAACATTAAAGTTAGGCGCGCAACCAAACAAAAGAAACACAACAGACATTGTTACAAGTAAGAAATTAACAACAAACAACAATAAAGAAATTCTAGGGAATACTAGAAACCAGCTATAGTATAGTACGTCACCGTTTGGTGTTGTAGTGACGCCATTTCCAGTCCATCGCACTTTCTGTAAGGCGGTAATACCTGCCTTGTACTATTACAATATATCCGCCAGCGCGTATACTGCACCTTCTCTATAAAGAGTGCGGATATTACAGGTGCAGGTCCGCAAATCATGGTCTATTTTTCGTTTGCGTGAGTCGTCAACTTTGGGGGGGGTCCGTTTTTACTATTCCTTTGTTTCTCATAGTTTTTCGAAGCGGGTTACTGGCCCAGCGCCATGCCTCCATGGTCCCATAGATCATCAAGGAGTAATTTCAGTTTGAAAATAAAAAAGAAGCCCCAGGGACTTTCTCACCCCCCGGAGGGTTAAGATGTCTTCCCTTGGCAACATACAAATACAAAATACAAATTCTGCCCATGAACATTCCACTAAGAAACAGGGGCAAACTTCTCACATATCAATGAGTGCAGTCCTATTCAAGATTTAAGCTCAATGATAAGGGGCCTCCTTTTTACAGCCGAGTCCGAACGGCGTGCCGCAGTGCGACACCTCTTTGGAGAGAAGTTTCTGATGGCATAGTACGTCACAAGTGTTGCTAGCATTAGGAGGGAAAAACCACCGCTGAAAATTTTTTCTAATGGTCTCGCCTGGATTCGAACCCAGGCGTTCAGCGTTATAGGCGGACATGCTAACCTCTACGCTTCAAAGGCCTCCCTTTGGCAACATCTTTTTGCCAAATTCAACTTTTTGTCGCCCATTTATTTTGTGTAAATTTGTCCTAAGTACGAAAAGTGCTAATTTAGTTTTTTTCCTATTATAATTACACTGAAATACTCACATTTTAACTATTTATTTGAAGTAACATTTCTATTCGATTGTTCCTGAGCTCACAAGTAGATTTGGAACAGCTGATACTCGATTATGCACTCGCTAACGAATACGGTAATGCCAAAACAATAGGACTGTTCGCGTACTTTTGCAGTAAAAATTTGCAGGAGAGTAAGAGCTATTTTGCTGTATCTTTAAAATTTGCAAGCAAAAGTACGCAAACGACTTCCAGTGAAAATTTGCAAAAAAACAGTTGATTTTTGTTTTATTGTAGTTGGTTTTTTATTTGCTTGCTTGGAAAACAATTTTTTAAATCAAAAATGCTGGCGATACCTTTGGGGTATTTTCCTTAGATAAACGTCAATTGGCCCGAGAGTGAAAATGCTAGAAGAGGAGCCATTCGTATATCCGTGATCTCCGTGCCACTGGACAGCTATCACAAATTACTGGGCAATCCCATGGCAACCGGTTGTACGTACCGCATTGGCCCGATGGAGTCTTTCATTGGCGCGATGGAGTTTTTCTGTATACAACACACTGCTACAACAACAACAACCGTGCACGAAGCTACGAATGTCATCGGTAGTACCAAGTCGCGCAAAGCGCTGATTCCACACAGAATCTCAACACTGATGCTGAAGAATCTGGGTTTGCCTGGAGTCGATTACCTTACAACTATCCTCAGCCTATCTGAACACTATTATAGTACCCGATGTTTGGAAGATGGGCAGTCTGAACCCGCTACTGAAGCCTGAAAAAGACACGAGCAAGGGGGAGTCATACAGACCGATCTCCCTTCACTCATCAGTAGCCAAGACGCATAAGGAACAACTTCCCCCGCTCCTCTCTTTGGGCAAATTCCATTCACTGAGCATCAGCATGCATTACATATGCTATATTTAAATCTGAGCTGATTTCTATGAAATTGACCAGTAATGTCGAGAGTCAAGAGAAAATCCTTCTTGCCAAATTTCGAGAGAATCTGTTAACAAATGAGCACTTTATAGCATATGGAAACTATATCTCAATCTGACCGGCTTTCGAGCAAACTTCTTAGATTTGTGTTAGTCGGCGACCATAGGAGTACAATTGCTTTACAAGCCATCACCGCATACAAAAGGCTACGGGAGCTTTCTATTTGGTCATGTGGCGGCTACGGACACTTTGTAATCATTGAAGATATCTGTATCCGTTCACAATTGGCAGACTAATTTGCACTAATTTTCTAATCCCACTGTGCGTAACTTTTTTAACTGCCCAGCTAGACCCACTCAATCCCATGGCAGCCTCTTCCCTCCTAAACAAATTCAAAGGAACGGTGTTGGTTTCATCGTAGCTCTCCGATGAGGATGATTCCATCAAAACACTTAAGAAACCGATAATTGCTCTTGTCTTGGCGGGTATTTTCATGTAACGGCTCCTTTTCCCAAAACAGCTGATCTTTACAAAACAAGTGTTCACGAGTGGATTTCGAACAGCTGATACTCGATTATGCACTCGTTAACGAATGCGGGAATGCCAAAGGAAAAAAATTCGGCCCCAGTTAATATTTTGTTGCAGACCAATTTGAGTGCTGAGATAATATAGGGTTTTTGCTATTTTTCACTTCTAACCTTGAAAACTTCTCTTTATTTTTGCAGGCAAACATACGTTCAGCATCATTATTATGCTCGACAGAATCATCCATTATAACAATTAAAGCAGCTAAGGAAGGCCCTCGCAAAGTATTGATTGTCAGCTCCAAAGGTAATCTGATACATGTGCGAGATGCCATTTCTGGATTATTATTGAGGACATTTGATGTGCCCGATTGCATAAATATATATAGTATATTGTTGAATGAGGGTATCCTGTATTGCGGCACTCAAAAAAAGGAGATACGTAAATATGATTTTGTGGTAAGTTGGCGAAATATTGACGAAAATTGTACTCATTGCTTGACATGCTTCTTAATAATAATTACATAAAACTTTTGTATAATGCAGACTGGAAATCCCGTGGGCTCAATAACCTGTGGTAATGGGGCTGTCAGCATGTTAATGTTTAGAAATAAATTCATGTTTGTGGGCTGCTATGATGGATTCATATACATTATCGATAAAGAGACCGGCCGCCAAGTAACACGCTTGACTGGATCAGGCAAAATGATATTGACATTGGAAATTGTCGGTGATAAGGTAAATAATGAATGGATTATGTTTAATCAACCGTTGGACGCTCCAATGCATGTTTTTCTGTGTTGTATGTGTCTTTACAGATAATTACTTCAGCCAAGGACACAAGCATGAAAGTCATAAATATACCCACGTTTTGTTTGACTGATGCACTTTGATTGCAGTTTGGATCTCCATGCAATAATTTATGTTTTACAAATCCATGGATGTATTTGGTCAAGCACTAGCAGCAGCCGCAGTAATGAACAAAGGAAACGAAACAGAACATAGTTCATGCATTACTATAATTATTCAAATGTATTTTTTTATTCACATTTTTTTCTTGTTGTTTCGGTTTATGAATATTAAGACTTAAAATTATGCGTTATATAATAATTTTTCCTTAAAAATGAAATATATATATATATATACATACTTTTTTAATATACATATATGTATGTACTTTGTTGGTACATAAAACGATATGTACCAAATTCTACTTTTTTATGTAAACTATCACACACACACACATACATACACTGACGTGTGGAATTGTAAAACAGAAAAAAAAACAAACAGAAAGTAAATTAACTTTTTTTTTAATTGATAAAATTTAATAAAGAATAAACCCTTTTGGCCATTGTGTCATGGATTTTATTTTTATCAACGGTTATAGCTAGAAGCTCGTGTAGTCAATTGCATTGAATGCAGTTTTTGATTCAATTTCTGATTGTGATCCTTAAGGTAAGCTATTAAATCAGCCTAGAACAGAAAAAATACACATTTATTTATATGTAATAGGAATTATAGGCATGTTTTAATAATTACCTGTTTTTCTAAAAGCTCTGCCACATTGCCATCCGGTTGCATTAAACCCAAAGAGCCTGCAGGCATATTGGATCCCAGTAAAGCATCAGGACTGCTGGCGCTCTTGTTAAAATTATAAACTTGAACTGAAAGTATTGAAATAATTCCATAAAAACATACTGTATGCCCACACACACACATAAGTACATTATAAAACAAGTAAAAGCGAGCTAAGTTCGGCCGGGCCGAATCTTATATACCCTCCACCATGGATTGCATTTGTCAAGTTCTTTCCCGGTATCTCTTTTTAGACAAACAAAGGATAAAAGAAAAGAATTGCTATGCTAATTGAATTGAATGTTGGAGACCACAGTAGAAGTCTCTGTGTAAAATTTCAGCTAAATCGAAAATGAATTGCGCCTTGTAGGGGCTCAAGAAGTAAAATTAGGAGCTGTACCAGGCTATATATCTCAGATCAGACCATATTTGACACGTATATTGGAGGTCATGGGAGAAGCGGTTTCAGCCAAATCTTATAATAATTACGCCCTCTAGAGGCTCAAGTCAAGATTCAAGATTGGTATGGCAGCTATATCAGGTGTTGGGCCGATTTAAACCATACTTAGCACAGTTGTTAGAAGTCATAACAAAACACCTCATGCGAAATTTTAGCCAAATCGGATAAGAATTGCGCCCTCTAGTGGCTCAAGATGTCAAGATTCAAGTTCGGTTTATATGGCAGCTATATCAGGTGTTGGACCGATTTAAACCATACTTAGCACAGTTGTTACAAAACACCTCATGCGAAATTTTAGCCAAATCGGATAAGAATTGCGCCCTCTAGTGGCTCAAGATGTCAAGATTCAAGATCGGTTTATATGGCAGCTATATCAGGTTATGGACGGGATGACAGGACCTCATTCACTATGGGCGAAGTAACCGGACTGATCCGAAGAGATGCGCCAGATTGTTCAACCGTCAATTTATTGTGCATCCCGAGTATGACAGGGCAAGGAGGTGAGCCATATCCATGGCGTTGGGACCCGACGGAATTTCAACATTGATGTTCTGGATTTACCTGGAGTTCAGTACCTTACTACTGTCCTCAACCTGTCCTTAAAAACACTTTTAAAGTTTCCGATTTCTGGAAAATGGGCAGAATGATCCCGCTACTAAAGCCTGGAAAGGAGCCGAGTTTGGGGGAGTCTACAGACCGATCTTCCTTCTCTCACCAGTACCAAAGACGCTTAAGGCATTACTCCTTCCGAGCCTCGTAAAATTTCTATTCGCCGAGCATCAACATGGATTTCGAAGACTGCAAAGCACAACAACTGCTTTACATGCCATCACCGCACACATATGCCGTGGCTTCAATCAGCCAGGGCCATGTGATAGGACGGTCCTCGTGGCACTGGACCTATCGAAGGAATTCGACAGTCAGCAATACCAAACTATTTGATGACATCTCCAACCCTCCAGCCAAACCTGAAATGCTAGGTAGCGTACTATCTGTGTGGTCGCCAGTTATTTTTGGAATTTAGGGATAAGAAGTTGAAGTACCGTAGAATGAAACAAGGAGTTTCCCAAGGTGGGGTGATATCCCCGGCATTGTTTACCCTTTAACTATTCTCCGTTCCGCCCCCTCCAGACGGCATAGAAATCGTATCATATGCAGACGATTGTACGATCATGGCATCAGGTTATAGACAGATTTAGATCATACTTAGCATAGTTTTTGGAAGTCACACCAAAAAGACACTTGCAAAATTTCAACCAAATTGTATAAAAATTACGCTCTTTAGAGGTTCAAGAAGTCGAAGCGGAAGATCCGTTTATATGGCAGCTATATCGGGATTTGGATTGATTCAGACCATACTTAACACAATTGTCGGAAGCCGTACCAAAACGATATTTACCAAAGTTCAGCCAAATCGGATAAGAATTGCTCCCTCTAGAAGCTCAAGAAATCTAATCGGGAGATCGGTTTGTATGGCAGCTATATCAGGCTATGGACAGTTATAGGCCATACTTGGGACAGTTGTTGGAAGTCATAACAATATGTGTAAAATTTCAGCCAAATCTATAAGAATTACGCTTTCTAGAAGCTCAAGAAGTCAAGACCCAAGATCGGATTATCTGGCAGCTATATCAAAACATGGACCGATTTGGCCTATTTGCAATAACAACCGACCTCCACCAATAAGAAGTCTCTGGGCAAAATTTCAAGCGCCTAGCTTTACTCTTTCGAAAGTATGCCTGCTTTTGACAGACAGACGGCGGACATAGCTACATCAACTTAAAATGTCATGACGATCAAGAATATATATAAAGGGTGATTTTTTTGAGGTTAGGATTTTCATGCATTAGTATTTGACAGATCACGTGGGATTTCAGACATGGTGTCAAAGAGAAAGATGCTCAGTATGCTTTGACATTTCATCATGAATAGACTTACTAACGAGCAACGCTTGCAAATCATTGAATTTTATTACCAAAATCAGTGTTCGGTTCGAAATGTGTTCATTCACCGTAACGTTGCGTCCAACAGCATCTTTGAAAAAATACGGTCCAATGATTCCACCAGCGTACAAACCACACCAAACAGTGCATTTTTCGGGATGCATGGGCAGTTCTTGAACGGCTTCTGGTTGCTCTTCACTCCAAATGCGGCAATTTTGCTTACATATTTACGTAGCCATTCAACCAGAAATGAGCCTCATCGCTGAACAAAATTTGTCAAAATTTGAACACATTTCGAACCGAACACTGATTTTGGTAATAAAATTCAATGATTTGCAAGCGTTGCTCGTTAGTAAGTCTATTCATGATGAAATGTCAAAGCATACTGAGCATCTTTCTCTTTGACACCATGTCTGAAATCCCACGTGATCTGTCAAATACTAATGCATGAAAATCCTAACCTCAAAAAAATCACCCTTTACTTTTATGGGCTCTTAGATGAATATTTCGAGGTGTTACAAGCGGAATGACGAAATTAGTATACCCCCAACCTTTTAAGCCAAAAACATATCGCACCATATGGCAACTATATCCAAATAAGGTCCCATCTAACCAATACTCTGTCCGGGTACCCGGGGGTCCTTTAATAATTGTACCTAATTTCGCCCTAATCGGATGAAAAATAAACGATGGTATATATGGAGATCGGTCTATATAGTCCAAATATGCAAATGCAAATTTGCTAATGAATATTCCACTAAGGCACAGGGGCAAACTTCTCACATACATTCAAGTGTAAAATGAAGTTTAAATTTGTTCAATGGTTATGATACTGGGGGTAAAAAAATTTACATCAGTTTCACGCGGCTGACCCTATTGCTTGAAGAAAGCACTCCCTGTCCGGGTTGTACAGCAGCGCAAGTTCAAACAATTCCCAACTTCATGGAAAGAGGGAAACTCCATCCGTACATGGGTACCAAAAGCCTCCCCCAAGGCACTCATGGTACGACCAGGAGTACCAAAATCCTAGTGAAGCCAAGAATGCGGCATACAGTCACTAGCAAAGCACCAGATGAAGGAGAGGCATCGGGAGAAAAGCACAAGAACGAATTAAGATGTTCAGGAGACAGAATGAAGTCCGAAAATTCTAATTTTAAAGAATTAAACATCAAACCGATGGCTTTGATGCAGCCACATCCTTCCGCAGAGACAAAGAAGGAGATCTGGTAACTGATACAGGTAGCGTGCTGACGTTATGGAAAGAACACTTTTCACAGCTGCTGGTATCCGATGATGGTTTCCAAGAATATACCAAGTAGCAGTAACTGGGCCGAATAACAATAAGGCAGCAGGAGCCAATGGGTCGCCGGCTAAACTGTTTAAGACCGGAAGCGACACGCCGATAAGGCGTATCATGAGCTCGCCTGCGCAATCTGGCTGGAAAGAGCCTCTATAAGTGTGGCTTAAGATCTGGTAAATTCACCATAGGTCAGATATTTACATTGCGCCAAATCCTGGAAAAGACACGAGAAGGAAAAATCAACACCTACTATCACTTCGTAAACTACAAAGCCACATTCGACAGCCCTATAGGTTCAAGGGTATTTCAAGCCATGTCTGAGATTGGTATTCCTTCAAAACGGCAGGATGACGCTTGCTGATACAAGCTCCTCAGTTAAAATAGAAAAGAACCTCTTCGAACCGTTCAATACCAAACGAAGTTTCAAACAGGGACACAGATCTTTAAATATACTGAGTGAGAAGATTTTACAACAAAAAGGTGTGAATAGGCATATGAACGTATGATGTCGAAGGCCTCAACACAACTATACCAAATTTCGGCGAAATCAGACAATAAATGCGCCTTTTATGGGGCCAAAACCTAAAATCGAGAGATAGGTCTATATGGCAGCTATATCCAAATCTGGACCGATCTGGGCCAAATTGAAGAGGGATGTCGACTGGCATAACACAACTCACCGTCCCAAAATTAAGCACAATCGGATAATAAATATGGCTTTTATGAGCCTAAGTCCCTAAATCGGCGGATTGGTCTATATGGGGGCTATATCAAGATATAGTCCGATATAGCCCATCTTCGAACTTAACTTGCTTATGGACAAAAATAAGAATCTGTGCAAAGTTTCAGCTCAATATCTCTATTTTTAAAGACAGTAGCGTGATTGAAGGCAGACGGACGGACATGGCTAGATCGACTTAGATTTTTACGCTGATCAAGAATATATATACTTTATAGGGTCGGAAATGGATATTTCGATGTTGCAAACGGAATGACAAAATGAATACACCCCCATCCTTCGGTGGTGGATATAAAAAGAAGGATAATATTTGTTTACGGATGCTACTTTGGATTAAGCAAGCAAGACACTGATGCTACCCTAGCTGTTGTATGGCTACGAATCATGGGTACTTGCTAATACAGATGAGGTGGTACTTGAAGTGTTTGAGAGAAAAATCCTTCGTAAAATATATGCACCAGTTTTCGTTAATGCAGAACATAGGCGTCCATAAACCATGAGCTGTATGACGACGATAGCATAATTAAACGCATCCAAAAACAATGGTTGCGTTAGCTAGGTCATATTGTAGGAATGGATGAAAAAGCTCCAGCAAAAAGTCTTTTGAAGGCGACCATAATAGAATAAGCAGAACGGGGAGACCAAGTCTAGAAAGTCTATTCTATGGTCGGCTAGAGGAATAGATTCTCTGAAATGGACAATTAAAGCGAAGTAAGGTACACATTTTTTTTAGGTTTTATTTAAGAAGTCTCGTGATGAACATTTATGAAATTTTGAAACTTTATTCTCTCATTTGAGGGGAAAAGTAAAAGTCAAATTTAATACCTCGAAGGGAAAAACTTCTTCGATTCTATTAAAGAATTTTTATAACATTGCAAATGTTTCCATAGGCGAAAGAGAAAATTAATTCTAGAATACATCCTTTTTACTATCAAATCTTTAGCCAGCCGCATATTTCACTACATGATTGTGGAAGTATTATATGAAGAGAGTCGATGGCGTAACATTTTTGACCACCGACTGTTAACTAAACTCATCCTTTTGCGAAGACAGAACTATGTACATACAAGATGTCTGAGCAGTATATACTTGGCTATTATCCTATGAGTTAATATTCAACCAGAGTAGTTTTGGCTCAACAACGCTCCGGTAGTTACAACTGACGCAATTCCTACTGTACTACAATTCCTACAACAAACTAGATATGTGTCCTGCTTGCTTGTAACCAGAAACAACACGTTAAAACTTCACTCGATTTCGTCTTCCCAGCCAATCCTACTCGACTTCTTATCAGATCACTTTGAAAGCACCCGCCTCAAGTTGTAGAATTTTTAGATCTGCATATTTAACAGAACCCAGAACAGACGGAACAACAGCAAAGACCCTTTAACACCGGTAGCATTCATGATATAGGCATTAACTGTTGAAAATAGATTATTTCACTTAATTGTCATGCTTACTTACCTATGTAGAGTCCATGCGTTGTTATCAAAATAAAAAGTTCCAAAAGCAAAACAGCCACTATGGATGTAACTGGGGTAAACCATGAATTCCATACAAGATTACCATAATTATGAAAAATAATCGAAAGGTTAACCAACAAAATCGTATTGAAACCAGATACCACACAAAAAGCTTTCCCATTGTGCTTCACCATGGTACGATGAAAATCGTGAAACCCATTCATTCTTAAATTATTGTGATGTCTTTGTAAAAAGGAATTAAAGAGCTGAGAGAAAAAGAAAAATTATTAATAAATTCATATTCAGTTCATATAATTGTTTTGAAGTTATAACTTACAAGGGTTATTATCCATAAGACCCCTCGACAGGTTGTCAAAATAAAACAAGCCTGGGCATTTTTCTCTTCCGGCCATATAAACACTAAGACTATGGCCACAAGTAGGAAAATTATTGCAATTAAAAGGTGGATGCTGCAAAATATAAAAATAAGTAATATGTGTTTTTAATTTAGGTTATGACTTTCTTGTGGTTTTTGAAGGATCTAAAGAAAGAAATATGTACGTACGTACTGGATACAAGGCATTGCTTTAAAAAAAAATACCAAGTTCTATTAAAGAAATGAGGAAAACATATCAATTCGGTTCGATTCATGTTCACCTCAATGATGATAGAAGTCATCCCTTTAAAACCTGGCACGATGGACGTTCATAGAAATGCTTTGTATTGCCAAAAATTCTATAAAACTAAAAAATCACTGTTAGAATCCTAGTAATGAAAGGATTTCCGTTCAGAATATTTTATTCTATCAAAAAATTCTACATTTGCCCATGAGCAGAGCCAAACTTCTTACATATCAATGCATATCAATGAATGCTGTCCGATTCTAGTTTTAAGCTGAATGGTAAGCCTCCTTTTTATAGCCGAGTCCGAAGGGCGTGCCGCAGTGCAACACCTCTTTAGCATTAGGAGGGCATAACCATCGCTGGGAATATTTACTGACGTTCTCGTCAGGATTCGACCCACGTGTTCAGCGTCATAGGCGGACATGATAACCTCTGCGCTACGGTGGTCTCCACTGCACATTATTTCATTCCGAGCGACCTTATGTTTGCAATATCTGTTTGAGTTTTTTGCAAAAGCACTCGAATTCTTTTCAGGTCACGATGTATTAGATGAGGATAACTTTTAGTGGCAGTCTGCATCAGACTCACTTAGACATTAATTTTATTCAATTGTTATAAAACAACAGTTGTTCTATAGTTAATATCGCTAAATAACAGACATACGAAATTGAAAAGGAATCGGCATGAAGATCGGTATCTTACGGGGTAGTTCGCCAAAAAAAATTTAGTTGGCATACCCCCTAATTTTGACCCCAGGAAACCGAAAATTAAGTCCGTTTTTGGGGATAGGGCCCGTGGACACCACTTAGGGCCGGCTTTGAGATATTCTCCTCCATATGTCCAACAATGGGAAATAGACAAAAGTATTTAAAATAAAACTCTATTTGCCTATCAAAGTTGGACAAAATTTGACGGCCTTCGGCCGGGTTTGAGTTTATATCGTCCTCCATATGTCCCACAGTGGGAAATAGCAAAAGTATTTTAAATAAAACTATGTGACTTCCAAAGTTTTTTGTAAAAAAGTGCGATTTTTTTGAAAATGTTTTTATTTTTTGGTAAATATGTATTTGTTTTAATTTAATTGTTGTTGTTGTAACCACATTTTCATGTGGCGATGGTGATTGTCGTCAAGCTCCTGCAGATGAGCATGCTCGTTCCGGGCCAAAAGACCGATCGCCGCGAGAACAGGATTTTTAATTTAGAGTCCTTCTAGAGCTTAATTTCTTGCATATACGTTATCTTCTCATTCAATTTGATACCCATAGTGTGTAGGTTTAATAGGGTTCCAAATTCTCAAGACCCTGTAGGGAAGGCCCGGGTCAAAATTTTCGACCTTTGTTTGCATATTCGTAATCTAATAATCAATACCTTTCATTTGATACCCATATTGCCTAGGTTGGACTACTTCCCCCCAAGGGGAGGTTTTTGGCTCCTAGGGGAGTCCACAGGCCCGAGCCCCAAAAATGGACTTCATATTCGGGTTCCTGGGGTCGAAATTAGGGGGTATGACAAAAATTTGATTTTTTGCGAACTGAAGATCTGGAGCCTTTTGAGGGCTATAGATGCCTAGCGAAGACTCTGCAACACTCGTGGTTTCAGTAGCAGCTAACTTGTTAAGCTTGATACCAGTGTGCAGTTTTTGAGCCATTGAATCCTTCCTAGCTAAGGACTGCTTCCACTCAGAAAATTTGCATCTGCAATAACGGTATTACTCTGACGGAAGCTAACCTGAATACGATTATCACGGATAGTAAAGGAAAGTACCATAAGCAAATTTCGTGGTTTTTTGAATTTGTACGAGATTTATATATTCTAACTTTAAACACAATGTTTTTGTCCATAAACATAAACATATCGAATTTAAGATTAGGTGTAGCATGATTGCTCTCTGCACTGCACTAGACCATAAAATAATACTGCTACACCATTCCCAGGTATGTCTCAGCGTTACTTTCACCATCACTACTTACCAACTTGCCGGAATTGTTTTCAATTTCTTAAATTCATTTCCAGAAGATGTCAAGATAGGCTCAATGTCTGTGACCGAAATATCATCCATATTTTGCGAGTCCTGAAACCAATGATATTACGCATTAAATATACTATGCACTTAAAATCGAAATAATAACCGTACAACCATTGCCAGTTCCAATCAATTATGACGATTCGAAACAACAGATAAAAAATATAGCCGGGAATATTTAACGTTTGCCTTTGTTCTGTTCTATGATTCACAAATAGCGCAGAATTAATAATGCAATGTCAGCCAAGCAGCTGAGTGCACTTCTCCATATTATAGGTCTATTCACGTTGTCTTAGTTTCTGCAACAAAATATATGTAGATTAAAAAAAAAAACAACAACAGCAAATTTTATGCTCCCACAATGAGAATAAATAGATAACGTTTTTATTTATGAACATTCGTAAACATTCAATTGTGTGCTCAGAGCAAACACACTACTAAAATCACAAACACAGAGTTGAACAGAAAGCGAAGCGCTCTTATTTATTCGCATGTGTATGGTATGATATGAAATCGGCATGTTAAAAAGCGATAGATAGTTGTGCTCTTCTCTGGCTCCCCTACCAAGTATTGCTTTTACGTATTATTTTAAATGGAGTTTAAATGATTAACATAACACAGATGCAAGCAAATAAAATCTATTAAAAAAAACAAAACTCCCGTTGATTTGTACCTGACTTTTGCAAGGTTCTTAAACAGACCTATTAAAATTTAGTTTGCATTAAAATGTTATCAGCTGATACTTTTTAGTTTACTTGTCATGTAAAGCCCTAGGCATAATCTTTTTTTTTTTGGTTGGTTGTGGGCATTATTTTGAAAATGCCTGCAGAGGAAGGAGATTGTATATCTTGTCGATTAATAAGTGGATTTGGTATAATTGGAATGGGCGCATATATCTATTATCAAGCAAAACGTCGCAAAAATATGGAGAAATTTGCTATGAACGCTCTATCAGTTGGTAAGACTAGTAATTTAGAAGCAAGAGTATTTCAATTACATACTGGCATAAGTTCACGTTATAAGATCCATGTTCCCTTTCAGGGAATTGTTAATGGTACATTCCGCTCAATTCTGGAAATCGAATTTAGGGTCCTAAGTTTTGTTGGTGGACCCTCAGCCCTCAGGGTTATAGAAGATCACATATATCCTATACGAAACATGCCGGTAGCATTGGCAGAGACAAATTAATTGATGTTTGTGACATTAACCTCCTATTTTCCTTTGGCACAGTCTTGTAGCTCGTCTAGATTTCCAAGAAACTGGCCAATTCGATTGGAGCAGTTTGTAGTAATTCCGCAGTTGGATTGTTGGTTTCTCCGGACTTGTAAAAGGCTGACTGCTGTTGTTGTTGTAGCAGTGTGTTGTGTTCTACCTTTCGTGTGATTTGTTCTGTTGAATATCCAGATTCAGGAACTCTGCGACTAAGGTTGGGTGCGACCAGTGGCATTTGGTCTGAGTCGAGTAGATTTGGATGGCTAGCCAGCTCTGTAGCAGTTGAGGCGGTTGCATCTGCCGGTACGTCATGAGCCACAACTACTCTGGTTTGACGGGGGAGGTGAATTTCTTTAGGTACAATGGATGGCAGTCTTTTTCCAGGGACTACATTCAACCTGTAGCTTTTCAGCGAATCTGCTACCTTATCTGCATGAATGTTGTCTAGACCAGATTGATTTAGATGTTCTGTCTTATAGCGCTGATTCTCTCGCACTAGATCATGTAGATCCACCTGGGCGGTGGATAACTATCCACTAGATGTTGACTGGGACGGCCTTATTACTGTCATGGGTTCCTGTTTTGCATGCATTCCAGATATTAGAGATGATATCATTTAACCTTGATTGATACGAGTTTAGTTTGCTACAGCATGCGGATCTTTATTCGGCCGGAGTTACTCGGGACGGTCGTCAGGCCGATGGACGTCCAGCATACATTGGTCACAATATACTGATGAATATTCTCCAAGCCCCTTCTGTAGAAATTGATGATGTGTTGACGGATCGCGTCTCTAAACATCCAGATACTACTCCTTACATGTCTCGGAGGGGGCTCTAGTTCATTGAGTTGTATAATTGGCTAAATGAATTGAAGTCCACCGTAGCGCAGAGGTTAGTATGACCGCTCATTCCGGTCTATACTACCGATCCCCGCTGTAGCATGATGACCAATGGTTATTTAAAGGCGACAATATCTCGCCTTGTCGTATCGAGCATCATTGGCACTCAGTATTTAAGCAAGACCCGGTGCCATTCGGCTTCTCACTGAGACTCTCCACTCGATACCGCTGATTGTCCACTACTGCAGTTGCGGCAACTCCGTAACCTGTGGAAGCGCTCGGTAGCTTCCAGCTAAGCCTCTCGTGAGAACAAAGATCACCACACAGATTGGAGCTCAAAGTATCAGCCTGAGTGGTTCTAGGGTTGCGTTTTAACAGGGTTGTAGGTTTCTCAACTATCACTGCTGGACTGCTTACTGTTCCACCAATCACTGCACTGCTTACTTTTCTACTCCCTCTTGTTAGGATGTTCAGTTAGTACTGATGAAACCTCATCTACATTTCTTGAAATAATGTTTCCATATGTGTCGGAATTTTTTGTAGACTTATTTAGTGCTATCTTGACAAAGTTTGTGTAGAGCGTTAAAACTGCAGATTAGTACCAATGGTCAAATTTGATTACTTATGGTGGAAATCTACTTTAGGGGTTTTGTCTCTTCATTCTATTTAAAATAACAAGTTGTTTTAAGGGGTGAAGGGGAAATTGAACCCTGGGAACCGGATAAAATACAATTTGTTTTTAGTGTATTTAGATTAAGAGTTAAAAAAAGACTAGTTTCTGTTGAGAAAATATATTATATCTTTAAAAACGATAATTTTTGCAACTCCCTCTTGCAGGTGCAGTTTCTATAGGTGTGGCACGATTATTAAATATGAAATTTTTGAAGTCAAAGAAAGATGGGCAGTAAAAAGTTATTTCTACTAGTATATATGTACAAATATATTGTAATTATACAAAAAATTAATAATAAGATCTCTATTCTATATTGTTCTAAAACTATTCGTCATCAGTTTCTTCCAGTTGATTCTCATCATCCTCATCTTCCTCGTCCCAGTGTTTATTTTTCTTGTTTGTCATAAAATCATCACGCAAAACATTCCATTCGGACTTCTTTTTCTTATTGTCGTAATCATCGTCGCTGCTTTCATCTTCCTCCTCCTTTTTAAGCTCATTCTTCACGGGATTATCTACCGCCTCGGATTTCGAACGCTTACCACCCATTAGAACGTCTAGGAACTTGCGTTTGTTAATGTTTTTTAAAACTGCTTCTTTTCGACTATCCAAAGGGCCAGCTTCTTCCAACTGATGTTGCAAATCCTTTTGCTGTATACGTACCGCATTAAAAAGCTGTACAACACCCTTAGTTGCCACCTTACGTAGTGCTCTTTCACGTTCTATGTCCTTCCATGTTGGTTTAACTCGCAGCTCAAGTTTCTGATTTTTAGGCTGCTTTAAATCACTACTCAATTCTTCTTTTTCATTCGAAATGTCTTCCTTTTTGATTTCACCCTCAACTTCAAAACCGAAATCAACTTCAACCTTGTTTTTATCACTGGGTTTTATTTTTTTGGCCCTGGACAATACCAATGTCTTTTTAGTTTTGGGTTTATTGGTGCTTAAAACCTTTGCTATTGAATCGGCCCACCCGGAATTGCCTTGTTGTTGTTCATCCGATGAGGAGTGCTCATTCTGGCTGGAGTCGGAATCAGAGACTACCTCAAAAAAATACAATAAGCTTTAATTGGACAGGGGATAAATTTTAATCAATACTCATTACCATTTCCACTAGAGTTGTTTTTCTTTAAAGAAAGTAAAGCCATAATTTAAGTAGACAACGAGAAATCAATGTTTACAAATAAAATTCACGTGTAGGTAAACGTCATATTTGGTAATCTATAGATTAGTCGTAATTTATGCAACGTAACGTATTGTCTCACTTGCCAAACAACAAAGATGCACTTATAAGAACAGCTGAGTAAAATTTTTTTATTTTGATTTTCCTGTAAATCTAAATGTCAAAGGCTTGATAACACAGCTGTGATTTTTTTTAGAATCTTGAGGGGATGTTCTATTTAATCCGATATACCACACATAGGTAACAAAACAATGTTATAAGGATGAAATACAAATAGAAAACACATTTGAAAGAGATAAGTTGTAAAACAAAGTTTATTTCTAATTTACCACTCAAGGTAGTTTCTTTGGAGGTAGATTTTCGTTGTTGTGCTATTTACAGTAAATCTAAATGTTAAAGGCTTTATAACACTATAGTGATTTGTTCTAAAATCTTAAAAAGATGTTCTATTTGATCCGATATTCCACACATAAACAACAGAACTGTGCTATAGTGATGAAAATACAAATGTAAAACACATTTGAAAAAGATAAGTTGTAAAACAAAGTTTGTTTCTAAAACAACTCAAGGTAGATTCGTTGGGGGTAGAATTGTTGTAGTGCTAATAACGATGAAAGAATTATTTTGTCAATGTGAACGTAGCTTAAGTATAAACATTGTCCGACAATACTAACTGGTTTAGTCGCTTCCCTGGTTTTGATATATACATTACGTCTTTACTAATAGACCGACTGTAATATTTAGTATATTTATTCGCCTACCGGCTGTGTTAGCTTCCAGAATAAAATGCTTAAGTTGAAGTTAGAGGCTTTGGAGCATCCAACTCCTGATAAACTAAACTGGAACGGTAAGTAAAAATCGGAAAAATGGTCCATAGCATGAGCTTTAAAAAGTTTCAATTTTGCAGATCGCAAAGTTTTTGCCAGTACTATTCTATGGTTGGAAGACCAGAAAATTCGCACATATAAAATTGAAGATCGAGAGAATCTTCGTAAAGTGGATGATTTGTCTAAGTGGGAACCTGCTTATACTCAATATAAGAAAGATTTGGGTATGCCGAGCTTCAAAACTCCAGTGGAGGAACTGTCTTGGATCCTTAGCTATGCCATACGTTTAGAATTTCTCGATGCACCAGACGCTTATAAAGACTTGAGTTCGGAAAAAGTGGCAGAGCAAAGTAATAAATCAATAAAACCAAGCATTAAGAATGAGAACTTTTTCGACAATATGGATTGTAAGTAATTGTAGCAATTTTAAAGACTTTAAATATACTTGAACGTTTTTTTTTCACTAAAGTCCAACACAAGGACTTTATAGCTGGCGTTAGATCGTTATCATCAAAGCTGAAAATACCAAACCATCCCAATCATTTACTCCAATTAGAAGCTATCGCACGAATAGTAAAAGAACGAATGGCCCCTGGTGTGAGAAATCGGCCACCCATTGTTGGAACTCCTTTCCCTTTCGAAAAGGGTAATGATATAGTCTCACCCAATGATACGAATCTCGATTATCCTGTAAGAATTTTACGATTGCTGCAAATTCAAAGTTTACGAGAACTTCAAACGCACATTAACGAGACTATAGTTGCTGTACAAAATGTCACTGCAAATCCCAAGACGGATACGAAATTGGGTAAAGTGGGTTTCTAAGAAGTCTTGGCAGTCTTATGTGCGACCGCATATCAAGCTATTGCAGCATTATACAATATATAAAAAATATATGTTTAAAGAGTATATATATGGAATACAATTTATTGCAGTTTCAAAATAGGTATATGAAACTCTTCCATGGTTCTATTTTATAAGCAATGTATACGCCTGCGATGGCGCATAGATTTGTAAGGGATTTGCTGGGTATATAGTAATGGGCAAATTCCACACCATTGTTTCAACCGGTATTTCAGTTGGCGCAAGCAATTCTCCTACCTCTGGATTCTTTGTACCGAAATCCATCATTTCACTAGTTACAAATTCAAAATGAAGTCTCCATTTTACCTCTACGGAATCTGTGCGAAAGCTCGGCGTTACATGCAATGGAATAGGTACAACTACTTGTGTCTGCAGAAGTGCGTAACTAACCTGATGACTAATGGCATGTGTTGTAACTTTTCCAGTAGGTTCGGTTTTGCCTTCATTATCTTTCGATGATGCTGACGTAGAGGACTTATGCATATATTCCGATCCTACACCGCTTGCGACACTTGCCAGGTCCAAAGAATTTACAGAAGAATTATCATTGAAATCATTGTTTGAGGATCTGTTGCCCCCATTATTTTGCATAATCTCTTGTAATTGCAATTTTACTGAAAATTGAACACATCGTACTTTGCAGTTGGCAAAGTCCAAACTACCAACAATATCTTCACCTAATTTGTATGCTGGCTTGAAAAGACAAAATCGTCCAACATATCCACGCTTATTTGAAATTCGATAAAATTTTGGGGCTCTCCTTGCAGTCACATTCTGTAAAATAAAGTAGACATTTAAAGATACATGTCTTGCTAGAACATTGAAACCTTACCTTTAAATGATGCCACGAAATTTCCAATTCACTTATTTCCTTCTTTTCCAAAAATGGATTGGTGGGTGCCAATTCATCATTGGTTTCTTCGGTTATTGGAAGCTCGTCGGTTCTAGCTATTAATGGTATAGGTAGTACCCTTATGGGTACTGTGAGTGTTTGAACTTTAGATTTTACCCTTTGCGTAGCTATTGTCAGCTTATAGAAGTATTTAATATCATGTCCTCTATATGTTGGAGGACCGTCTCTCGGAACCAATTCGTTGAAAAAATCTGCAATAAAAAATACAAATAAAAATACAATATTACCTTCCGTGCATGGGCTCTGCGTTAAAACTTACATGTCTTAGATTCATTTGGTTGCAGTTTTAAATCGCAAAATAAAATTTTTGGTTTTGTGGCCACAACAACGTCACCGGGAGCTTGTGTCACAGCATCTAAAGCCGTTTTGCCCACCATTTCAAGCATTTTATCCTGATTGGAGATGTTCGTTTTTCGGTAACAATGCAATTGTACCGATGCCCAGGCTAAGCTCTCCAGAATTTCATTGTTAACCACACTTCCGGAAGGAATTTTATGAATGAATTCAATTAAGCACTCCACATATTCCCCAGTTGCATAAATTGAATCCGTTCTTACTAATCTGGCTTTTATTTCGATCATTTTTAAAAATTTTATAAATTCATATAAATAGTCAAATTTGAGGAATACAAGAAAATGAATTGTCAAGAGATCAGCGGAAATATTGTTTATTTTGACATATTAAGTGTGTTCGTGTACTCAACAATTTGTGCAAATGTATACAAATTGTTACTGGAGTGAGTGGGAGCGAGCAAAATTTTGCAAGTGTGGTAATTGAGAGATTTCTCTCTGGAGAGAGAAATTCACAGCATCGACAAGCTGTTTTCAGGATGCACTTATAAGGCGAGGTCATGTGAACAGCTGAGTACAATTTTTTTATTTTAGCTTTTTGTAGTAAATCTAAATGTCAAATGCTGGATAATACAGCTGTGAGTGATTTCACACAAAGTCATTTGTGAGCGTGTGTGTATACGTACATGAGCAGAGAATATGCGAGAAAAAAGATAGCAGCAAACAGAATGCAAACAAAAATTTAAAATGTTAATATCGTCAAACCCGGCCGGCTGTTAACAGCTGTTCGCGTGAGAACACCTTTCTAAACCCGCCTTGGTTATATCCATGACATAATTACCAGGTATTGTACCGTATAGGGAGTTTGACAGTTGTTCACTTCTTAACCCCAATAGAATAACAACCCCAAAAACCCGTTTAAACTGCTCATTAAATCCGGATTTAAGGCTATCGTCAGCTGATTTTATTAAGGGAAAACAGAATATTGAACCATTAAATCTAGATTTTAAGAGCTGTGTAAACGTGGTTAAATGTAGATAATGCAGCCATGTTGTTGATTTTAACCTTTGTTCAGATTTTTAAAAACCCTAAGTTTTAAAGGTAATAATTATAATTACAATTTTTCGGTTTGCTAGGTGTTAAAGGGGGTAAATTCGATGTTATTGAATGGTAACTTAAGATTTTATACTGTTTTCCAGATAACTGCCTGCTTCATTAACTTGCTTCAACTCAAGTGAGTCGAGTCACTCACTCCAACATCTGTTTTTCCTTTATGAAATCAGCTGGTTTGGACACAAGAGCGAAAGAAAATTGCTCACTTTCCGTTAAACAAAGTTAGTGAACCAGGCAGTAAATGATTTATTTGTGCACTCAGAAAAGATTTTTTCTCCAAGACGTGTATAATAGGCCTTTCTACTAGCTCCCTGCATATCGAATTTAAAGCAAATAAATAACTTATATTTAGTAATTGTATTCATAAAATGTCGACATTTTTGGCGACATCTTTTAGTTGTTAGTTGAAGTAAAATTCTATTTTCTGAACACTTCCCAATCTGTCAAAATTTTGCTCACATAGTGTGGTAGCACTGACAATTTCCGTCCTCCATCTTTTTGCTTTGAGGTTCTCAAGATGGTAAGTCGTGCGGCCAGTGTTTTTGACGAAATTTTCCTATAAAACGCCTTAGAACAAAAAAAAAAAATATGTGAAACCTATATACATGTGAGAAAGGTGTTTGATGTGAAGATTTTGTTTCTAAGTTAAGCGGAAAAAACCAACAATCAGTGTGAAAATGTCGCCAAAAGCAATGCCCATCTAACATAACCTCTGAAGTGTGTGTAAGTAGCTAACGTTGATTTGTTTTTTTTTTCCAGCCGCCAAAGAAGGACGCAAAATCGTCGGCCAAACAGCCACAAAAAACACAAAAGAAGAAGGAAGGTAGCGGTGGCGGCAAAGCCAAGAAGAAGAAGTGGTCCAAAGGAAAAGTCAGGGATAAGTTGAACAATCAGGTTCTCTTCGATAAGGCCACCTATGAAAAGTTGATTAAGGAAGTACCTCAGTACAAGTTGATCACTCCCTCTGTGGTGTCTGAACGTTTGAAGATCCGAGGCTCTTTGGCCAAGCGTGGATTGATTGAATTGCGCGAAAAAGGTAAGCTCTTGAATTAATAAATAAATTAAAAGGGAAACTATTTACCATTTCTTGTCTTTCATTTCAGGTTTAATTAGACAAGTCGTGCAACATGCCTCTCAAGTCATTTACACACGTGCCACCAAGGGTGATGATGCGTAAATAAATTGTACCTCCTAAGACATGTTTACATATTTTTTGTATTAAATGGCTTAAAGGTAAACAACTGTTCTTTTTTTTCTTGGTTTTATGAGTGGACAAAATTGAGTGCAAAATAAACAGTGGACAACAATGGTTGTTTAATGAATTTGCGAAATAATTATAATGGAGACTTTACAAGTGCAACATGATTCTTCGGTTTGTTGACTCCACATTGAATTCAAAAGATTTGCTATTATATCGCAAAAAGATTAGTTCGATTGCAAGTTCGTTAAATGCCGAGAAAGGTTTCCAAATGGTTAATTGACGATAGATTTTTTTTAAAAAATTCATCCAATCTTTGTTGAACAAAAAAAAATCGGTATTTTTTTTTTGATTTTGCCAATTTTTTTTTAATTCGATTGTTTTGTTTTTGTATATCCTTAATTTGCTAGTTAACTTCTTTTAAATATCCAGAGTGATTTGGTAGGTTGTCAAGTAGGATGACTAGGCAGATTATGTCGTGTAGTTGTCGTTATGTAGTTACAAGCGGGACACCCCTTTCCACCTATACATCTATTCTATCTCAGAAAGTTGATTGGCTCATGGCCAGAGCGACACCACTGCAGTAGAGAAGGTTATACAGCTGATTTCCTAAGGTGAATACCTTACAAGTGTCGCCTGCCCTAGGAGGGGTTGTTCTCGTTGGAATTTAAGCCCAATGACCCCAGCACAACATCCATTAAAAACAAAATACAAATTAGTTTGATATGAAAGCGTGCCCGATCACAAAACACCTATGAGCGTGGTGTTACATGTCAGTCATCACGAGAAGTAGCTGCAATTGCGTCGCGGTCAATTGACGGTATCAGTAATAAGAGTCGCAGTGAGCGGCCGGAAGGAACTGCTCTGACTTAAATACCGAATGCCTGTGATACTCGATATGTCAAGCCGAGCTAATGGCGCCTTTAAACAACCAATGACCGTGATATTCCAGCGACGATTGCTCGTATGGACCAGAACGGGTTTCCCCGCATATGGAGCCTGACGGGGATCGCCACCACCACATACAAATTTGCCTACAATACAACGTGTGCTACATAGAGCCCCTTGGATTTCCGAAGGATGTTAGGTTCTGGATTCGTTTGTCTACAAAAACGACATTCACTCCGCTGTTCTAGAGGCATCTTGTAGCGCTGAATCTCTTGCTGTAGATAAGATAGATCAAACTTGGTGTCTTTGGGCCCTCATCGCTTAACCACAAGATGATAATTTTGATGCCTAATATGATAATAGTTCAGTAGATACCGTCTAGGCAATTTATAATGGCGTGGCAAAGAGGAGACAGCCCGTCACAGTAAAGTGTTGTAATAGCCACACATTCTTATGTGAACAAGCTTGTTCCGGACCGATCGACGATAGAATGTAATACCCATTGGTTATTTCAAGAGACCAATAGCTCGGCTTGTCACATCGCGTATTATAGGCACTCCCATCGATACCGCTGATTGTTCACGATTTAATAGCACCAACTCCGTATACGGAGCATTCTACCATCTGCAACCTGTGAACACGCACGGTAGCGTTCAGCTAAGATTGTGATGTCGATGAACACCACATAAATGGGAGCTCAGAGTTCCAACCCGTGTGTCACAGAGTCAACCGTGCCGGTCCATTGTCGTTAATCCAACTGCCGTGGCACTTCCACCATCTATGTAGTTCACATTGTGACTGAAGATTTGGTGGCAGATATCTTCAAAGTGCTTGCAACAAATGAGCGGCAAGATTGACAAAGTTGATATGATACGCTCTCGATGCTGTCTGTAGGTCTGAAACCATGTTCTCGACTCCCGGTACAACTAGATATTTGAGATTCCGCCGAAGCCTAACGCCTTGGCGCTGGGGATATCATTCGAAACTTTGTCAGCAGTAAATTATGATGGCTGCTCAACTTCTTTTCCTTCCGGCTGCTGGGATAGGAATTTCTTTTCTACAACACAAGTTATGTTGTAGTTCAAGCGGCGACTAGTGCACTTTCCGAAACCATTCCAATCGGGGTTCCTCTGATAGAAATATGTCGGGCATTCCGAAGCTATGAAGTCAAATAGGGGTTCATCACATCATCATCACAACACAAGTTATGTTGTAGTTCAAGCGGCGACTAGTGCACTTTCTGAAACCATTCCAAACGGGGTTCCTCTGATAGAAATATGTCGGGCATTCCGAAGCTATGAAGTCAAATAGGGTTTCAATGGAGAGAACTTGGATAAAGAGGTCTAATCTCAATGAAATGACGGGTTGCCAGTATAGGTGCGTCAAGATTTTTGGTGAACTGTTTCATCAGACATACTTCTGGTGGGCTCATCCTCAATCATAGTGCAGGTGAAGCTATCTATCTGCTCTGCCAAAGTCATGCCCCTATGAGAGTTGCGAAATTTGCCCATGAACATTCCCCTTAGGAACAGGGGCAAACTTCTTACATATCAAGGAGTGCAGCCCGATTCAAGTTTAAGCTCAATGATAAGAGGCCTCCTTTTTATAGTCGAGTCCAAACGACGTGCCGCTGTGCGACACGTCTTTGCAGAGAAGTTTTACAAATGTTGCCAGCATTAGGAGGGGAAAACCACCTCTGAAATTTGTTTGATGGTTTCGCCAGGATTTGAACCCAGGCGTTCAGCGTCATAGGCGGACATGTTAACCTCTGCGTTACGGTGATAGTTACCTAGAATAAATTCCCATTAATCGTGATGCGCAAGAAAGTCTCCTAGTACAGCGCGACTGATGTCAGGTCTATAGCCCGGGGCACAGTTATACACCGGCAGTGTATACATACATTTCATGTTTTGGTCACTAGAGTCAAACTGAAGCTTGATCGCTTGATCGTTATTTACTGCGAAGCCTTTTTGCTATTTACATGAGTACCCACTGTATTTCATACCGGAGTAAACCTGGAGACAAGATGTTTTAGTTTCCGACTAATCACAAATCCCCAGCCCCTCGTTTCATGGCAAACTGTTGGAAAAGCCGCAACATCCAAACTTGGGTATCAAAAGCCTCCCCCAAAAAACCCAAGGTACGGCCAGAAGTGTCATGCTACACGAGAAGGAGTGATATCGTGAGAAAAGGAGAGAGGAGAAACATCTCTTCCGCGGGAAGAAGAGTGAAATGGAAAGACGAGAGTGTGAGCGAATCCAGATGTTCAACAGCCAGAATGAAGTCCGAAAATTATACCAAATAATCAAACCGATGGCTTTGATACAAGCACATCCTTCTGCAGAGACAAATAAGAAAATCTTGTAAATGTTACAGATAGTGTGCTGAGGATAAAGAACTAACACTTTTTTCCAGCAGCTGGTATCCTACGATGTTGGCCAAGAAGCAATCCCTGCTGAATGATAGTATGTGTACAACCTAGTCAAAACGAAGTCCACGTAGCGCATGGGTTGCTGGCTGAAATCTTTAAGACCAGAGTCGTCACGCTGATAAGTCTTATGCATCAGCTCGTCTGGGTAGAAGGACTAATACCCGATGATTGGAACCTCAGCATAATAGGTGCCGTACACAAGAAAGGGGACAAGACGATATGTGTCAACTACAGAGGAATAAGTCTCCTCCCCATTGCATACAAGATACTATCGAACGCACTGTGTGAAAGATTAAGTTCCAAAGTCAACGAAATACATCTTGAAAAAGACCCGAGAAGGACAAATCAACGTTGACTACAAAATCGCCTCTGACAGCCCGCCCTGACATACGTTCAAAGGTATTTTAAGCCATTTCTGAGTTTGGTAGCCCTGCAAAACTGTTACAATTTTGCAGGGATGATGCTTGCTGATACACGTTCCTCTGTTAAAATAGGAAAGAATCTCTCCGAACCGTTCAATACTAAACGAGGTTTCAGGCAGGGAGACAGCCTATCGTGTTATCTCTTTAATATCCTGCGGAAGTAGATTAAACGAGATGCAGGTGTGAATAGGCATAGCTGTCATTGGCTAGAACAGACGTCTCAGTCATTGTGCCCGTCATGACAGGTCACTGTCTAATCGGAAAATATGCTGACTGACTGAAGGTTGCCAGCAACGACTTTTGCAGAAGCTGTGAGGACATCGACGAAGAAGAGACTATAGAACACCTTCTATATGTGTGTCCCGCACTAGCAATCGGAAGGGGTTGCACTTTAGGTTCTCATTTCTTTAAGAACCTGTCTGAATTAGGGGGTGTGAACATTCGCAAATTATTGTGCTTTTTAAAGGATCTGGATGGTTCAACAGTAGGAACTAGAAGCCATTTTCCTTCTTCTGCTCCTGTGGTATCACAATGGACGAAAAAGTCTAAGTGAGTCTGATGACAGACTGCCACTTAAACTTTACCTTACCTATTTACAGGATTCACTAATAGACAAGATAGTTGTCAAAATCGGTGATTAGTACAACGCTGATTTTAAGTATGTTAATAGTTTGAGCCATTTTTCGTTGTTTGTGTGTGTTTTGGTTCTTAACTATAATACACACACTCAACCAAAACTCGTTGACAGATAGTGCATTTCGCGAGAAAAAATTTTACTCAGCTGTTTACGGTACTCTACCTAATAGAAAGTCAGACCACTTGCTCAAACATAAAGTGGATAGGCGTCATGAATATCAAGGATGTCAAATCTGCCGATTGAAAATGTCTCCAATAGGAATACACGTAAACAAAGAATGAATGTAAAAAGGGAATAAGTTGACATCCTCAAATCCAAGAACTACCAAAAATTAAAAAAATTGTATGTCGGCTGATCGCTTGTCTCAGCCTTATTCAGTGAATCCTTGTCTATTTACGACAATCTAAATAATTCAATTAAAGCGGTTATCAACTCAATAAAACAATTTTTTGGAAAATTGTTTATTCTTTCAAAATCACGTTTAATTGATTTGATATTGATATAATCCCTTATAATAAACATTTTTACTTTATTCGATTAATTGCGGAAACAAAATTAAATGTATTGCACATGGTACAATTAAGACGTAGAACAACAACAAAAATTTACCCCCAACGAAACTACCTTGATGGGCAATGGGAATGACATAATTCGCAGGTAGTGTACCGTAAACAGCTGAGTACAATTTTTTCTCGCGAAGTGCACTATCTGTCAACGAGTTTGGTTGTGGGTGTGTATTATAGTTAAGAAACACAACACACACAAACAACGAAAAATGTCGCGAACTAGTAATAAACACTAAGTCAGAGTTGCACTAATCACTAATTTTGACAGATAGTGCACTCAATATTTTGTTGTTGGGCAACTGCCACTGCCTGTAAATTAATATATCTTGGGCGATGGGTAAATATCCAAAAGCTATTTACTTGGTAAATTAAAAATAAATACCCGGGCATTTTCCCATTTATACCCAAAAGCTGGGTATTTATAATTTTGCAGATATTATGGGTCATATTGGTCATATTTCATCCGATCCGATCATCCGATTGGCACAGTGAGTTCTATTCATTTCTGTGAAGTGCCGTTTAAATCGGACTACATTTGGATATAGCTGCCCTTAGACCGACCACCCGATCTCCCCATTTATGGTATTGAGGTCATAAAAGGTCCATTTATTACCTGAATTCGAAATGAAATTTGGCACAGTGTGTTTTGGTAGAACCCTTCCCATTCCTGTCACATGTGGTCCAGATCGGACCATATTTGGATATAGCTGCCATATATACCGATCTCCCGAAATAGAGTACTGAGGGCATAAAACGAGCATCTTTGGCACCCCTCTAACTTTTTTGTTGAATATCGTCCAGATTGGGTCATATAGACTATTACGATGTTCGCTTTTTGCAATATTTTCCCCCGATTATTTTTTTAAAATAATGGATTTTAAAGCGCTGGTTTCATTCAGCAAGACATACTTCTTTGAGGATATTCCCTCATTGCTAATGATACAATTTTAATAAATTGTTATTTTCTCATATATATTTGTGTAGTGTTTCAAAAAAGTAGTCGTGAAAACCATAATTATTCAACGGAAAAAACGAACATAATACCAGCCATGACAATGATAAATTGTGTATTGCAGCGCGCCGCTTTTCAATTAGGTTCAAAATTTGTGTAGTACATTTTATTTCAACTCTGACCTATTGTCAAATACAGAAATTATTATGGTACCTTTTTAATACGCCAGAGAGCAGCACTTGATCATGTGATTAAGGCAGAGTTTTTTTTTTCTTGGTAGTCACCTGTCATTGAAAATTATCTGCGAAATTGTAAGTTTTTTGTCTTTGGTTATTTTTAAGATACGTAAAAGAGTGTTTTTTTTGTTGACGTTAGAGAAATATTTTGCAGATTACTGTGAAATCCAGTTCTCACCCCAAGAATAAAGGAAAACTCATCCACATACAATGGCCCAGTTACGTACGGTTGTAGGAAAAACCTTTGGTTGGCTTTTTGTGGCCGTAGTTACTGTGCTGATATTTTATCACGTCTTCACTGGCAAGGGTGAGCGTGTAAGTGTGGGATGGTTCCTAGCAGCTAGTTCACCGTATATGTGGGCTTGTCTGGGCATTGGTTTGGCTGTAGCCTTATCTGTGGTCGGAGCTGCTTTGGGTATACATACTACTGGCACCAGTATTGTTGGTGGCGGCGTCAAGGCTCCTCGCATCAAGACTAAGAACTTGATTTCTGTTATTTTCTGCGAAGCCGTGGCCATTTATGGTCTCATCACTGCTATTGTTTTGTCTGGCTTGTTGGAATCTTTCAAAATGGAAACTGCCCTAACAAGTCAAACTGTGATGAATAACAACTGGACTGCCGGTTACGTGATGTTTGGTGCAGGTTTGGCCGTTGGCTTGGTCAATCTGTTCTGCGGTATTGCGGTAGGTGTTGTGGGTTCTGGTGCAGCTTTGGCTGATGCTGCAAACTCCGCCCTTTTCGTCAAAATCCTTATTGTGGAAATTTTCGGATCTGCCATTGGTCTCTTTGGATTGATTGTCGGTATTTACATGACATCAAAAGTAAAGATGGGAGATAAGGAATAAATTGTGGCTACTTAGGCACATTGTGGCAAAAGTAAGTAAACAATTACCAAAAAGGCTAAATAACGAACCATCATTTGTACTTTAGGAATAGCCAATTATATAGCCATTCCATCTTATATAAACTAATATTGGAAAGACCAAGTAAATTAATGGGCGGAAGCAGAAAATATACCTAGAATTAAATTCTTCTCTATTTAAAAGTGAACTTTCTTGAGTGTGTCTGTGTGTTGCACTTATAATCACAAACTGGAAATAATCAAATTATCATATTTATCATGTATAAAACGCGGGTAGTATTAATCTTGTAAAAATTGTGTTGTGAAACTTCAGCATCAAAAATCAACATCAACAATGCAATTTTTCATAGATTAAACCATTTTTAATAATTTTATTGTCCATCCCTATGCGAACTGTTTTTGTTTGAGTTTCTCTTTATATTGTTAATTAATATGTATTATTTTTTAATGTCACTTAATAATGTATACAAATGATTTATATTACTTAATGTATGGAAATATTGTAAAAAGTATTGGATATAACAATAAATATCGACATTGTTCGTTTTCTTTCAAATCTCCCGCCGCTATATTCTTCTAAATATATATAAAATACTCCCGTGGATTGACTGGTTGACTGACTGATCACTGCCCAGGCCAAACTGCTTTAGATTGAACCATAAAATTTGGCACTAATGTTGGTTTTGGGTCGAAGGCGCGAGATAAGAAGGATAATATATTTACTTATGTATTTAATTTCATACTACAAAGCCAAACAGGGTCTATTAAATATTACAATAACAAAAAACGCCTGAATAATAATGCTAAAGTTCAATATATAGTTATATAGTACTATAAGTTATATAGTACTATAAGTTATATATTCGTACTATAAGTTACATAAAAAGGAACAAATAGTGACTAGAAGTAAGGGCTAGAATTATGAGGAATTATTTGAGCTAAAACTAAAAGCGTCTTGAATGAAGGTTTGGAGAAAAAAAAAAGAAACAGAACGTTTGATTAGTGCCGCAATTGGTATTATTTGGACTTGCTGTGTAAATTGATCTAGAACTCTGAATTTTGGTGGCTAACTTCGGCGAACTTCGCACAGGGCGTTAGTATAGAGCTAATATTTCGTAATTTGGAATAAAATAAATCTATTGCGAAATAATGAGGGTTGAAAGAAAATATTTGAAAAATAGTATTCGAAACGGGAGAGAAAGCGTTCGCTAATTGCCTCAATGGGTACCAACTTTCGGTAGGGATTGAGTTAGGGCATCTTCAAATGCGTAACTACATATATGAATTTCCGGATATTTGTGCCAAGTTTCAGTTCAATATCTCTATTTTTGATGACTGTAGCGTGATTTCAACAGACAGACGGACGGACATGGCTGAATCGTCTCAGAAATGGATAGTTCGATGTGTTGCAACGAAATGACAAATGAATATACCACTTCCTCTTCATTGGTGGGTATAAAATAGGGATATTCAGCTTGCACACATTCTTTTTTTTGTCCATTGGCAGGCTAAGTTGAAAGATGGGCCATATACGACTTTATCTTGATATAGTCCGCATATAGATCGATGTGCCGATACAAGGTCTGAGGCCCATTAAAGCTTTAATTTTTATCCGACTTCATTGAAATTTTAGTACCGTATTGACATATAGCTGCTATTAGACCGATCTTTCGATTTAAGGTCTTACGCCCATAAAAAGTGCATTTGTTGTCCGATTTTGCTGAAATTTGAGACAGCAAGTTACGTTAGGCCTCTCGACATCCTTGTTTAATTTGGCCCAGATCCGTCTAGATTTGAACCGTCCGTCCGAAATCACGACAGCGGTCGAACGTGTAAAGTCAGCCGCTTGAATTTTTGCACAGGTACTAAGTATTGATGTTGGTCGCTGGGGATTTGAGAGATTTAGATATAGCTCCTATATATACCGATCTCCCGGTTTGACTTCTCGAGCCCCTAGATGCCGCAATTTTTGTCCGATTTGGCTGAAGTTTGACATGTAGTGTTCTGTTAAGACTTTCAACAAATATGCTAAGTACGATCCAAATCGGTCTATAACCTGATATAGCTGCCACATAAAGCGATCTCCCGATTTGACTTCTTAAGCCCTTACAAGCCGCAATTTTGGCCCGCTATGGCTTAAATTGTACATGTGGTGTTCCGTTATGATTTCCAACAGATGTGTTAAGTACGGTCCGAATCGGCTGGCTGATATAGCTGATATAGCTCCCATATAAACTGATCTCCCTGATGCTACAATGGTAACTCTTGCGATGCTTCTGGCTGTTCTTCACTCCAAAATCAACAATTCTGCTTATTAACCTACCCATTGAGCCAAAAATGAGAAAAAAATAGCAAAAAAGAGCGCGCGATGAACTTTCTGAACAAAGTACGCATTTTGATAATAAAACTCAATAATTTGCAAATGTTGTTCGTTTGTAAGACGATTATAGACCAAACTGAAGATGTTTGACAATTAAACAAAACACTAGACGTGCGTGAGCTGAGCTCTTCTTCGAAGTAAAGTAAAGGGAAGAATAGTTCTCGAAGCGGTGTTTCGAAGTAAAATGACCAGAAAGAACAAATATGAAAAATAGTTTTCGGATCGGAAGAAACCCTACGTTTAGTTGCGCACTTGGTACTTTTATTACGGATTGCGCTAAAATTTTCAAAATTGCGATTTAGGCACTAAAAAGTACAATATAGTAAGTTCCAGTCCATAGGACCTATAGCCGCGGGAACATGGCACTAAAACATATAAAACGGAAGTTTCTTTACGGATTAAACTAAATCTCTCAAAATTGTGAAACATGTACTAAAAAGTTAAAAATGGGAATTTTACTATTTAATGCGCCTCAAGAAGTTTGATGATATCAATATAGATAATTATGAGCCCCATACAAGCTGGAACTATGAGCTGCGCTGTCTGGTGTTCATCGTTCTTATGAGAATCTCAACTGGGAGCTTCCGGGCGCGTCCGGTTGCGGGTAGTGGAATGCTCCATACGGGGTAGCTGCAATTCCGGCCGCGGATATTCAGTGGTATCGCTCAAATACTGAGTGCCTACGATGTTCGATATGACAAGGTAAGTAATTGGCCCCTTTAAAATACGTGGGCCAAACTACATCCGGGCGAAATACACCAAACAAAGAAGGAACATTACCGTACAATTCGAATGTTCCAAATAGATTTGGTTCTAGTGAGAATAAAGCTAAGCGATAATACAACTCAACGCAAAAAACTCAAAAAGGTTAGTTTCGTAAACGTTGTTGTTGTTGTAGCAGTGTGTTGCACACTAAGGCAGCGCTTGCCGATGAAGGACTTCATCGGGTTAATCTGGTACGTACAACCGGCTGCCATGGGATTGTTCAACAGTGTGTTGTACGGCGACAGCCTTTGCCGATGAAGGACATGTTGTGATCTAAGGGAGTAGTGAGTATGGGGTTGTTTTTGTAGACACGGGATTCAAATTCTGGGGAGAGCATCAGAAAATATTTCAAAAAATTTACTGGTTATCCCCTCCTAATGTTGGCGACTTTTGTGAGGTACTACATCATTTGTTATGTTATCTCGAAACGCCGTTCGAACTCGGCTATAAAAAGGAGGCCCCTTATCATTTAGCTTTAACTTTAATCGGACAGCAACCATTGATATGTGAGAAGTTTGTCCTGTTTGTTCAATTCTGTCCAGTTATATGTAGCAAATATAGATGCAGCTGCAAATACATACATATGTATGTATAAGGTTGCCGCAGTAAGATCAGAATCTTTTGCAGAGCTTATTTGGTGGACCTGATGTCACAAAATCCTCTGGGGCCTACTTTAAATAAAATAGACAATGCCTTCGCAGAGTTGAGGAGGGATGGCAGTGCAGGTAAGATTCTTAATAAATTTGTAGTGGGGATTTTTTTCCTGTGGTCAATTATTTTGGTTAAAAATTTGCAACGTAACACAAAAAAAAAAAATAAATAAATAAACAACAACAGAAAGCAAAACATGTTTTTTGGACAACAGCCTGCCGAACCCCTGTAGAATAAAACCCATCTCATGTAAAAGTGCCCCAACCCAGCTAATATGGTTATTGAACGATGGGTGTTAACCGATAGATTATGAATTTGCCTAAAGATGTTCAAAATTGAACACGAAAAGCGCCTATAAAGTCATGCTAATTTTTTTGTCTATACAATACCTAACCTAGGCAATAAGCATATATAAATTGAATACGCTTCTGGAATTAGTGACTCCTATGCAATATGAATATCAAACGAAAGGCATTAACGAAGAATACAAATGTGCAAAAAAAAATGTCTAAAAATTGGACCCAGGAAGGGATGTATTTTGCACTGGTGGTGGTACCATAGCCTTTTCTTGTGTTTTTAAATTAATTAAATTTTTACCATGCACTATAAACCGATAGATCTGTTTTGCATTGAATAGAACTAAAAAATATTGCGTTTGGCAACACTAAAATAGGAGAATTTTGCTATTTTCTTAATGGAATTTTTATTGGCAAATGCATATTTTAATAAAAGTATTATGTTATCATTGGAATTTTTGTAATGTTTTAAAAAAGCAATCGCAAAAAACATGTGTGTTTCAAACTGTACAAAATTAATATAGTACCAGCCTGATTATTGAGATTTTAATTTTTTCGCCGCTATATTTTTGAAGTTGGCAGCAAAAGCAGGAAATAACGTCGCCTACTTTCTTTTCGACCGACTTCGTGCTCTGCAGCCAACTTCAAACATTCTTCTTCTTTGTTGTTTACAAAATTTGAATTGAATTTGGTGGCGACTTAGATATACCCCGAATTTAATGTCTTTTCATTATCCAAGACGTGTTAAGGATCTTGCTAAATTAGAGCTTGATTCAGACGATGACTTCAATACGCCACTTAAAGCCAAGCAAAACAAGGAGAGGCGTTCACATAGGTAAGTTGCAAATATAATTTAGTTTTTGATAATTTCAAGTCACTGCATCACCGCTTTAGCACTGCTGTCTCAAATAAGGAAAATGAAAATGGACCCAATACTTCGACAAATTCTTTTAACAGTTTGCGTATGGTGTAAGTTAAGTTAATTTGTATATATAAGTAAACACTAAAAACAATGATTCCTTTCCAGGCCAAAGAGGCGAGCAGAGCTCCCTGCATTAGAGTCAGACTCGGAAGAAGAGGAATCTGCCAAGAATGATAATCTTAATTGTGCTATATTAAATGACTCGTTTCTTATGACTCCGGGAAAAAGTTATCCCGGAGAGTCAAGTTCTAAAGAGAGTTCGATTGTCAAGGAGAAAACTTCTGATAAAACCAATGATATGTCACTACTTTCTCATTTCAATAAAATGGATCTTAAAAGTCCCAATAAGGAAGAAACTAAGCCATTGCAGCAGATTCAAGATAACAAGGACACAGCCTGTAACGAACCTTTGGATTCCAATAATGTACCACCAGCTGGATCATGCGTAAAAAATTCCTCAACTATAGAAGCCCAATTCGCAACGCCGCAAATACGCTCTTTTTCGATGCAAAGAAGACCTCGTGACTTGTGTTCCACGCAATCTCAAAAGACAAAGTCCGCTATGGTAAACGAATTTAGATCACAAAAGGTCTTGTTTCAAACTCCTATGGCTATAACTAGAGCTCCAATATCCTGTCTTCCAAACGATAGTATTTCATTGTCTCTGTGTGATACTATAAACGAAGGTGGGACACCCTCTGCAGAGAAAACTCCACAATGCAAATCGGAAAAAGAAATGGGTCGTTCGAAGAAGTCATTAGAAGTCGATTTTTTAGAAGCAAGCAAGGAACAAGCACAGACTCAAAATAACGACGATTCCAAATGCACAGCCATTACAACCAGACATAAGGAAACTGTAGTTCACATCAATAGTTCAGACTACATAATCCTCCAGAAACTAGGCAGTGGGGGATCTAGCTCAGTCTATCTTGCAAAAAGGGAGGATAACGGAAAAGAATGTGCATTAAAGGTGAAACGGTGAAAGCGTTTAAAGCTTTTGGTTAATTTAGCCCAAATAACATTGTTTTATGTACATCTGTTATATTGCAGGTGGTCGATTTACATGGAGACTCGGCTGTTGTGGAAGGCTATTTGAACGAGACCAAATTATTAGCCAAACTCCAAGGCAATGCATGCGTTGTATCTCTGTACGAGTAGTAAGTGAAGACTCAAGGTTTAAAAAATATAGAAATAAACCTTTGATATTTTGCAGCCAATTGCTTCGAAAGGAGTCAAAACTCTTCCTCGTTATGGAAAAAGGAGATTCTGATTTGCATAAAATTTTACAAAACTATACAACAAACTTGCCATTGTATGTCCTGACAAATTTTTTGTATCAAATTCTGCAGGCCGTCAATTATATTCATCAAAATGGTGTAATACATTCCGACCTAAAGCCAGCCAACTTTCTAATGGTGAATGGTCGATTAAAACTCATCGATTTTGGAATAGCCAGTAATATATCAATTGATTCAACAAGTATTATAAAGTTTTCCCAAGCTGGTACTTTCAATTATATAAGCCCGGAGGCATTGACTGACACATCCACTGGCAGCAGTCCTCGAAACCAACCAAAGATTAAGGTTAAACAAATGCAGCGCTTACTAATGTGGGCACACCAATTTAATTTTAAACGTTCATTTTAGATATCTACAAAATCTGATGTCTGGTCTTTAGGTTGTATATTATATTTGCTTCTCTATAAGAAAACACCATTTGGGCATATAAAAAATTTGTGTGCTAAAATAAGTGCGATCTGCAGCCCGACACAGAATATTGAATTTGGTCCATTGCCTCCTTATTATCCTGCCATGCTGGTACATGTGAGTATCATATATTTTCATAAAATTTATACAATTTCAAATATTTTATGTGTATATTTTAAGATGGCTAAAAATTGTTTGCAACATAACCCAAAACAACGACCATCATGTGCAGATTTACTGAAATATCCCTTTAATATGATTATTCCGATTCAAAATCTCACATTGCCACCGAAATAAAAATCCTCTTAAACCTTATTCCGGTAGACTGAGGCAAAAATCGACAGCATCGTAGTCGAAGGTGAATTTCACATTTTATGGTAATCCGTAACATCTGTGCTTTCGACAGTTTGATATTAGAAATTTATTGTAGTAAATAATAATGTTAAAGAAGACTTTATACTCTTTATACAAATAAGTGAGACTATTTAAGAGTGCCAGTAACTTGTATACGTTTTCTCCAAATTGGACAGCCATTGCCAACCGGAATATGGTTGAATAAATAAAATACGCCGTAGATATGTATTTTATTTTGCCGCCTTCGTAGACACACCTTAACCATCTTTGTTATATCATTAAATGAAAGAACTGCGTTTCTAAACCAATTGTATTTTTGGAAAGCTATTGTGAAAATCTGTGTCGTATAGTACTTTTAAGGAATAGAACATTAAGACCAATAAAAATCACAATTATGATTATTTAACGATGTGCATCTAATTTCATATTCTAATATAATAAGAGCAAGATGGCGTGTACTATCTGTTGAGGATGTTTTTACAATTGGAAAACTGTATCATTCTCAAAAATAACCAACAGTTTTTCGAAGACCTTCGAGAAGTCTTACTAGGGGCTCAAGAAGTGAAATCGGGAGATCAGTTTAGTATGGGAGCTATATACGATTTTAGACCGATTCAGGCCATAGTTGACTCTTATGCTGGGTCATACGAGAAATCAATGTGCAGAAGTTCAGTCAGATCTGATAAAAGTTTGTCCCTCTATGAGCTTCGTAAGTGCAATCGGGAGCGATGTAGCCACTCAAGAAAATTATACCCTACCAAAATTTAAGAAAATTCTTACCAAACCAGACCAAAACCTACCAAATGTTTTACAAGCCAAAAATGTGGTATATGGTGTATTTTTAGCCACTGTCGAACAGTTGGCCATTTTGAACACATCAAATTACATTTCAACTCTACAAAGTAGTAGATCGTCGTTTTTCATAGATGATGTAGACAAACACGTCCGTCTGTCTGTTGAAATCACCCAACTGCCTTTAGTTAAACAAGTAAAAGTGTGCTAAGTTCGGCCGGGCCGAATCTTGGAACCCATGGATTCTGCTAAAATATTGGAACTATATCTGGTTGTAGACCGATTTGGATGGTAATTGGCACGGTTGTTGAAAGTTATAACAGAACACTTTATGCAAAATTTCGGCCAAATCGGATAAAAAACGTGGCTTATAAGAGCTGAAGATGTCAAATCGGTTTATATGGGAGCTATATCAGGTTATAGACCAATTAGGACCGTACTTGGCACAGTTGTTGGAGGTCGTTACAGAACACCATATGCAAAGTTTCTGCCAAATTTGACAAAAATTGATGCTACCAGGGGTCCAAGAAGTCTAATCGGGAAATCGTTTTACATCGGAGCTATATCACGTTATACCGTACTTTATGGAATCTTAGTTGAATATTTCGAGGTGTTACAAACGGAATGACTAGATAAGTATACCCCCATCCTATGGTGGTGGGTATAAAAATGACCTATATCTTGATATAAAACCCTTTATACTGATCTCTCGATGAGAAATCTTCAGTTTATACAGTCGTATTTCAGACCCAAATTGTATTTTATTTATTTATTTTCTGAATTTTGTAATTTTAAAGCCCTATAAAAGCCCATTTAATAAAATTACAATAAGCTCTACTTTCAAATACAAAACTTTCAGTGAACAACCTTGCCCAGTTTGGATAAAGCGATCTCCCAATTTAAGTGTTTGAGCTCAGAAAGGCGCTTTTACTACCCATTTTCGTCGTTACACTGACTTGAATGGACCAGATTTGGCCACATTTCTATGCAGCTGCCAAATATGCCTGTTTACCGACTGAAGGCATTGAACGCACAAAACCCGCATTTCCCACCCAGATTTACGAAATTTGGAAGAGATCTCTTAACACTCATACCAATTATAGCCCTTTTTCTGAAATTTGAAGCAGTGAGACCCCTTATAACAGTAACATCCATGGTTTTATTCTGCACTCTGAATACACAGAAATGGCATGAAATGAATTAGTTTTGAGTTCTTCCCGTCGATTTTTTCTGTAATTAACTTGGTATAAACGTATTGGTGGTATGATATTTATGTTGAGAAAACCTACCAAAAATTGAGGTCAGCCTACCAAAAACGGCAACACTGATCGGGAGATAATTTTATATGGGAGCTATATCAGGTTTTAGACCGATTCAGACCATGCTTGACACTAATGCTGGAGGTCATAGGAGAAATCATTGTGCAGAAGTTCAGTCAAATCCGAGATGGTCCCTCTAGGGCTTCGGAATTGCAATCGGGATGGACATGGCCAGATTAACTTAAAATGTCATGGCAAACAAAAAGTATATATATATATACTACAAATGGAATGAAGAAGTTAGTTTAGTTTTTCAGATTATTTTGGTTGTTTATGTTGTTATAATATAATCATAATTGAATTATTTATGTATCTTTATTGCATACTACTTTAGTGCTTAATTTTTATAAGTTCTTTCCAATATGAAACTGAGACAGACATTAAATGCCCTGTAAAGAAAAAATAATTAAAGAAAATAAGAACGTTTATTATGCGAAATGATAATGCTACTTACTTGCTGACCATTAGAATTGTATTGTAACGTATTGATTTGCTCATCTTTAGAACGCACAACACTGCGCCAATGTTCTTCTTGCTCTTCAGCTTTCTGCATCAGGTCGGACAATGTGTTTTCCTAAATAAAAGATGTATTGTAGTTATTAAATGTATGCTTACACCGTTATTCACAAAACTGAATGTAGATTTGAAATAGAGGTATTTGCCAGTTAAGAACTGTCAAATATACCTATTATAAGGCTTCATTAAGTTTTGTGAATAGGACCGTTAATATTTGAAATAACACAAAAAATGTTGATAGCTTACAGTTTTTCTGGCGAGTTTTGTCAACTCGTCGATTTGAATGCGCAGGATAGAATTCTCTTTAAGTAACTCAGACCTATCCATGTCATTGATGTCACCTCCAGGGCTGCTACTTATGCTGGAACTGCTACTCCGGCTGCCATTGGCATGGGAGTGTTGATTAATGGAAGGGCTATGTGAGTTAGATGATTGTGTAGATTTGTGACTACTGCTAACTTGTTGCTGTTTTATGTAGGTTAATAACACCTGCTCAGCCCATTGATCAAATGGAACAGTCAGTGCTGTGCCGGCACAAGCTTTGACTGCCTCCGGACACAATCGCTGGAATAGATCACGCATGTGTTTTTGATCCTTTGCACCAGCATCAGAATAAACAGTCTTTCCTGTCTTGCCAGCGGCAGATAAGAGTTTTTCCTCTTGCTAAATAATAGAAAAAAATACCAGCATTACTATTGATACATTTTATTAAAACAGAACAGCAACAGAAAACAAAGCATATTGACAAAATATACAAGAGCTTTTTTTTATTACATATAAGCATGCACTTACAACACCTAAAATTACATTTTGGCTTTGTTTACTAACTTTTGCTTCAGAATTTTGCAAAGCCTCAACCAACTTCCAGTTTTTAGAGCGCAAATCCTAAAGTAAAACATAAAATTTGTATTAGTTGTTAGTAGAAAAGCAAAAGAATTGTGTTTCTAATCTAATAACATATAATAGCAATGAAAACTGGAAGTTTTTGGTTTAATACGGAGGTATGCTTTAAGTGGTGAGAAATCGGTGTAATGTGTAAAATGTCTACATTTTAACAATAATACTTACATTATTTTTCTCTTTTTGTTCCTGCAATTGCTGCATTAGCTCTTTTTCGCGACTATCTAAAAGTTCCGAATGTTTTTCAGCTTCTTTCAGCTGACCATCCTTCTTACTAAGATCTTCTTGAAGCGAATCAACGATTTTCTGTAAGTCTTGTTGTTGATTGTGTTTTTCATTGTCCAGCAATTGCTGATCTTTTTTCTTTATTTCAACTTTTAGTGCTTCAAGCGTTCTCTGAAGCTCCTGTTGATGTTGCACCTGCTGTTCGTTGTCTTGCAGTGCATTGTTTTTAGACTTTACATCATTTTTGAGACTTTCGACAATCGTTTGAAGCTCAGCTTGCACATACGATTTGTGTTTAATCTCGGCTTCCATAGTAGATATTTGCTTTTGCAATTGCGATTTGATTGCGTCAGACGCATCCAGTTGACGTTGTCGGTCGACCAACTGTTGCTGAAGCGCATTAATGGTTACTTGCAAATCACTTTGTTCCTTTGATTGTTCGTGAGTCTTACTGGAAATGCTATGAAGTTGTTGTGTTAAATCTGCATTTTTCTTTTGCAGGGCTTCCAACTCTTGTTGTTTTTCGGCAAAATCCTTTGTTCGCAACAATGATAGTTCTTTCATTAAGGCTTCTTTTTCTGCATTAAACTGATTCAGATCCGACCTGAGCTTTTCATTGGCTAAACCTAGGGCCAATTTTAGTTCGTTTAATTCCGTCTCCAATTGATTGGCTCTTTCTCGTTCAAAAACTGTATTATTGGACATTTGCTCCAACTCATCGCGCTGTTGTTCCAAAACAAGCAACTGTTGTGTCTGATTTTGAATGATATCATTTTTCTGTTGGGACTCCTCAACCGCCTGGCGGGAGGCGTTCACAACACAAGTTAGTTCGGAAATACATTTATCTTTACGAGCTATCTCGTTTTGCATTATTTGCAGCTGGGCCATAATATCTTGGGATCCAGATTGTTTCTCATGCATAAGCTTTGCTTGGAATTGTTGGCGCTCTAGTGCCAAAGTGTCATTTAAGGTTTTAATCTTTTGCTCCAAAAGTGCAATATCTTGATCTCTAGTTTGCAATTTTTCGACGTAGGATTTTATAGTACTACTCATGGAAGCTCGTTCAGTATTAATTTCAGTACGAAGTTCCCTTAATTTCGCTTGTATGCCAATGGAGGCTTCCTGCTCTTCTGCCAATGCCTTTTCTTTTTCCTCTAACTGTCGCTTAAGCTTCTGGCATATATCATCGGACCATTCTGAATGGGACGACGGCATGTCCTGTTGCCGATTCAATAGGTAATCAATTAAAATTTGAATTTCTGATCGATTTAGCTCGGCGCGGCGAAACAGATTCATAAGCAATGATACCCCAATTGTGTCCGATTCCGATAATTTTTCAAGGCCTGCCACAATATCTTTAGAATCTTTTTGTTTCCTATTCTGTTGTTTATTTTTCTGCTGATTTGTTTTGGGAGAATTTTGGCGAACTTTCTCCTCAAGTTGTTTAACTTCTTTGACCACCGCAACAACAGCTTCATTAACTGTCTGGCTGCTTTCGCTTGCCACTATTTTTTCAGATGTCTGACGATTATCTGCTTTTTTGGCACCCTTCTCTTTTTTATTTTGCTGTTGTATTTTTTCTTCTTTCTTTTCGGATTTTTTCAACTCCACAGCGTCCTTTGGAGTCTTGATATCGAAATGATTAGTTGGAATCGCCGGTTCATTTGCCGCAATTTCTTTTGTATTGGCTGCATCATTTTTGTGCATTAAAATACCACTACGATAATTGCCTTTCCTATCCTTTTTACCTTTGATCTGTTTATTGATATTCTCTTTTTCGGCATTGCTGGAACGTCTGGAAGCTGTTTGATTATTGTATGTAACAATTTCTGCATCTGGTTCGAATTCAACGTGTGTTTTCGATAGGCCTTGAGGCTCATCTTCAACTGAGGGTTGTTCCGATTGTCCATCCGAGTCCTCTTGCTGTTCTTTCAGTCGCTGTTTTTTTTCGCGTTTCATTTCCTTTTTTAAAGATATCTTTTTCGGTTTTTTGTTAGTGTTTTTCTCTTTGCCATATATCTTTTCCGTTAGCGCTTTCTTCTCAGCAATGATTTCTTCAAAGGTCTTGCGGCGAAGGAATTTATTGATGAATAGCAAAGAAAACAGAGATGCCAGAAATACACAGGCAATTACGATTAAAATGTGTAAATCCATCATTGCATAATTTTATAATTCCTTTTTGCTCGTTACCAATCTGCAACGATGTTTATTTATCCTTTTTAATCTGAAATAAAAAGAAATTGAATTAAATTAATGCCAAAATATAAAAAAAACAGAAAAAAGGCATTAAGTTTTACTTTGGATACCCACCACCTCGGGTATATATGTATGTAAACCACCTTTCGTCATAATCCGGCGAAAAATGCATATTTAAGCCCCCATAGCAGCTATATCGAAATATGGTCCGATTTGGACCAAATTCGACACGGACATTGAGTGGTAATAAGTACCTGTCAAAATATTGGTCCTTTTGGTAGCTATATCCAAATATGGACCAATCTGAACCATATACCACACGGATGTCGAAAAGCGAGAGATCGACCTATATGGCAGCTATATCCAAATCTGGACCGATCTGGGCCATGTCGCAGAAATAGGTCGACGGGAATATCTTAACTCACCGTCCCAAATTTCGACAACATCGGGCAATAAATGCGCCTTTTATGGGTCCAAAACCTTAAATCGAGAGATCGGTCTATATGACAGCTATATCCAAATCTGGACCGATCTTCGATCCAAATTGAAGAATGTTGTCGACTGGCCTAACGCCACTCACTGTATCAAATTTCAGAAAAATCGGATAATAAATGTGGCTTTTATGGGCCTTAGACCCTAAATCGGCGGATCGGTCTATATGACAGCTTTATCCAAATCTTAACCGACCTGGGCCAAATTGAAGAGGGTTGTCGACTGGCCTAACACAACTCATTGTCCCAAATTTTGGCAAAATCGGTCAATAAATGCCCATTTTATGGGCCCAAAACCTTAAATCGAGAGATCGGTCTATATGGCAGCTATATCCAAATCTGGACCGATCTGGGCCAAATTGAGAAATGTTGTCGACTGGCCTAACGCAACTCGCTGTATCAAATTTCAGAAAAATCGGATGATAAATGTGGCTTTTATGGGCCTTAGACCCTAAATCGGCGAATCGGTCTATATGACAGCTTCATCCAAATCTAAACCGACCTGGGCCAAATTGAAGAGGGTTGTCGACTGGCCTAACACAACTCAATGTCGCCAAAATCGGATAACAAATGTAGCTTTTATGGGCGTAAGACCCTAAATCGACGGATCGGTCTGTATGGGAGTTATATGAAGATATAGTCCGATATAGCCCATCTTCGAACTTAACCTGCTTATGGATAAAAAAAAACTGTGCAAAGTTTCAGCTCAATATCTCTATTTTTAAAGACTGTCGTGCTTGATTTCAACAGACAGACGGACAGCCGGACAGACATGGCTAGATCGTCTTGGATTTTTTTGGTGATCAGGGTCGGAAATGGATATTTCGATGTGTTGCAAACGGAATGACAAAATGAATATACCCCCATCCATCGGTGGTGGGTATAAAAACAAACACATACACTCAATTCAAGGGATATACTACCAAAAGTCAAACTATTGCTAATAGTTTTTCCATTTTACAATATATTGCATTCCAAGTGGTACAAGAGAAAATTTGCCCAAAAACGTGTTGCAAAGTGCAGTCTAGCTACTCTGACAATACCTTATCTTCAAGTTATATTTTAAGAAAAACAAAAAAGAGAAATGTGACGTTGTCCTTATCGATTTGAAAAAGTACATACAAAACAAAAGAATGGTGTAAAAATATCAATATCAATATTTTTAATTTCTTGTTTTGTTTTTCGGAGAATATAAACGTATGAGTCATAACTATTGATAATGGAAATAACTATTATTCTCCAAAATGGGTCGAAAACAAATGTAAGATTTAAATGCATAGAGTTTAATTTAAAATGAAAACATGCTCAGAAAACCAACAAAACATTTTTTGTGTAGATCGATTTAATTTCAGCGAGAAAATAGCAACATTTAAAATCATATTTATTACCAAAGTTTAAAACTTGATTGAGTGTTATAAAGCTATAATGCAACGTCACAACATAAATTATCAGACAAATCGAAAAATATTTGCAAATTCCATGGGCTTTAGAATTTAAATCAAATTTTGGGCCAATTCAGCATTCGTATTCAAGATGGACATTGGAAGTCTCAACAAAGAATAACAATCAAATAGACAAAGAAAAAAGTATCTTTAAAGTCAAAAAACGCAAAAGCGGAAGTTCGACTTATGAGGATCTGTATGTAACGTTGTTGTTGCAGCCACATTTGCCTGTCGCCCGAGTTGGTAGCGTACTCGGGCCACCAGTATGGGGGTCGTGGTTTCGATTCCCACAAGAGAACTGGTCTGTCGGTGCTGTGGTAACACAATGAACTAAATCAGTATTTAAGCAAGAGCCGATGCACCCCGCTTCCACTCGATATAGCTGATTGTCCGCAATTGCCATTTCAGCTACTTCGCATGGACCATTCCACCATCCCCAAGCTATTGACGCGTCTGTTAGCTCTCGACTGAGCTCCTCTAGATAGTGTCATGGTTCCAACCTGTGCGATGCTTTTAGTTATCTCGTTTCGAGCCTTAACTGGTTCCTTTGAAATAGAAGTTTACGTACCTTCTATTAATAGGCATATTGTAACTCCATTACTTTATATCAAATAACGGCTTAGACAATGTGTAGTCTACACGGCCTAGGATATTGCGCATTTGTTTAAGCTCTTCTTATCCATAATATCAAGAGGCATAAAATTCAGTGCATTAGATGGTTTCGTGCTCATTGTGGTTGTGATGTAAAAATCCATCCTTTGGAACAGAATGAATTTTGACTGGTAATTTGCTTTATGAAGCTTCGTCCAACTAACCACAATCCCATGGCAGTATACATCCAACTTTTCCCAAAGGTAGAAGTTGTCTTTTTTGCCCTTTCTAAAATATTAAATATGCAGAACATCTCATTTTTCATTTCTTTTACTGACAACTTTTGCAATCTAAAGCCTGTCATGATTATCAATTTCCTGTCTAGCAGAACACCCAAGCATCTTATGGAACATTCTTTCATCCAAAGAAGACATGTACCAACGCTGATACCTTCAATCGCCTGCTGAAAAGAACCACTTTCGTTTTAGACGTATTAACGCCTAGACCACTTACGGTCGTCAACTTCTCTGTCGTACGTTAAGCTTCATGTAGAATGTAGTGAAACTTTCACCTAGAGACAATAAAATATAGTGAATGGCTTTATTCCCTCTACTGACCCTTTTGTGTAGGTTCACAGATTCCGGGCCTATTGTAATACGTCTTTTTTATTGATCAATATTCAAATTAAACAAGGGTGCAGCGTTACCGTTTGTGGCCCTAAAGGGAAAATTTTACCCTTTTCTGACCCTTTTTGACCTTTTTTTAATTTTTGCTCTACTTCTTCCATGGCGAAACAATTGAAAGTGGTCTCATTTGTACAATAAGCACAAATCATATGGTGCAATCCGCCATCTTGCTGATCGACATTTGTCAACACACACAAAGAAGTTTGTGTGGGTGTGTGTATACATGTGCGTACGTGAGCAGAGAATATGCGAGAAAGAAGATAACAACAAAGAGAATGCAAACAAAAATCTGACATCTTAATACCGTCAAACATTGCCGGCTGTTAACAGCTCTTCGCGTGAGACGATCTTTATAAATCCGCCTTGTACTTCTTCCTTGTTTACACATTTCGTTCCTTGCAAATATGTATTGTTGTGTATAAAGTTTCTATGTCATTGTCTGAAAAAATTCTTTATTTGATATTTCTGCCGGAGCATCGGGATGCTTTCAAAAACATAGAAGTGCGTGCGATGAGCGAATATTGTCAAAGGTAACACTTATGACATATAGTCTTACAGAAATAGTCTTAAGTGGAAACTTGCGAATCCATGCTCCAAATTTGGTAGAAAAGGAAGCAGAGGATTGGACTCCAAAAGAGGATATGATTCGAAAATATAGAGACAAAATCTCAAAAAATAAATATTGCTATTATTTTAAGAGTAATTTAAAAACTATGTGATTGTATTTAGTTAAATGTATTTTTAATCAATTAAACATGGCAAGAAAAAAAGTAAAAGTGACACAGCCAGGACAAAGTTTCTGGATTGGTTAGTGTGTTGTATGCATTTCATGGAGGTTCTTTCACAATTTCTTCGACATAAATACAACGTACCATTTTACGACCTTTGAAGCTTATACACCTAAAGATTTCTGATGATGATGATTTCTTACCAAGGGGTCGAAACGCGTCAAATCATGGTTGTATAAAATTTCCGACCATTAAGCTCATCTTGAAAGAGAAATTAATACATCTTCGCCCTAACGGACATATAGGCCGGCACGGCATAGCTGTGAGCACCACACAGCCTGGAACATGGAGCCCCGATCTCTGTGGTGTTCATTGCTGTCTCGAGAGGCTTAGCTGCGATCTACCGGGCGCGTCCACAGTTTGCGGATAGTGGAATACTCCATATGGTGAAGCTGCAATGGCAGTCGCGGACAATCAGCGGAGAGTCTGAGTGAGTGGTCGGGTGGCACCGGCTCATGCATAAATACTGAGTGCCTATGATGCTCTATATGACAAGACGAATTAATGGCGCCTTTGAATAACTCCCGCATTACTCCCGAAGAATTGTTTGATGCTTTTATGTCAGTTAAATCTAAGGTGGCTGGGTGTGACGGGTTCCCGATGAAGTTTTTAAGATAATTTTCCAATTTATTTTCGATTTTCTTCTTTTTTTGGTTAATAACATAACCATGACCTCCACATTGTAATGTTTCGAAATATAGTCCTATAGCATTCCTTCCGGTGCTTTCGAAGGTAGTGGAACATGTTTTGAAGAAACAGCTTGCGATTGCCAATGCGGATTCAGGAAAGGTAGAGGGACGTCCATGTTGCTTTTAGATCTTGACGACCAAATTCGAAATTGCGTGGCAGTTCACAATATCTGTATCTGGCTCTCCTTGGATCTAGAGAAGGTCTTCGATAGGGTGGATTACTTCGTCCTGATTAAGAAGCTATCCACAGTTTACGGTCTTAATAAAAGCGCTTGTAAACATTTGTTTTCCTATTTGGTTGCTAGAAAGCAATTTGTTCGGATAGGTGATATAACTTAATCTACGTTGCTGTTTAAAAGCAGAGTTCCTCAGGGATCTCCTATTTGTTTTGTTTTTGAACGACTTATTTAAGCCCATAGAGAATTTATGTACCCCATATGCATATGCGGACGATGTTCAGATAGTGTTTGTAGGTAACCGTCGCTCTTTGAACGATCTTCATTGGAAAATTGATTTGGCCTTGCCTTTCTTGGCTTCATGGATGGCTGCGATTCGTCTGTCTGTGAATGCGGCAAAGACTAAAGCTCTTTTCTTCGGAACGAATGATACTCCAGGCGTGAGGCTTATACATTATTGCGATGAAATAGGATTTGTCCATAATATTCAGTGTTTGGGTATACTTTTGGATGATAAATTGCCATTTGATTTGCACATTTTTTCTTGCAGGTTATTCGATCATATTTTCCCGTTTGTTAAAAGCTTTCTTGGTTGTTCCTTCAATGATTTTGTTAAATGTAGAAATCTAATTATGTTCTACAAAATCTTTAAATCCCGTAATCCAGTATTTCTGGTAGGTATGTTCTCATTTTCTCACTCTACTCGAGTTAATCAAATACTCATACCAAGAGTTCTACCCCATATAGATGGGATGTTTTCTATAAGAGTAGCACGTCAATTTAATTTACTTCCTAAATCCTTGCGTGTTTTCAATTATGCCAATGATACATATCAAAAAAACTGCTTCTCTTTTTTTTTCTTTTTTCTCATGTTTTCCTTTCGTCTTTTCTTTTTGGTTCGGATTATCGTTATTTTCATAAAATAAATAAGTAAATAAAAAAAATAATAATAATAAATCATAATAATAAAATTAATTAACTCCTTGTTAAAAATTAGTAGATTTTATAGAAATTTACACATTGCAAATTATCTTATAATTTAGCTTAAGTTTATTATATTTTTATATATAATTAATTTAAGAAGTTTTATGTTTGAGAGTAGTGGTTCTTGTAATTTTATTGAAATCTACAAAATTCAGAAAAAACAACAACAACGGGCATATAAAATTAGAAATGAATTGTTTTTTTAGTTTTTTGATTTATGTTTGTTTTTTTTTGCATTACAATGTTTTCGTTAAATAAAAACAAAAAAAGGCGTTGACCCATATTTATGACATTTAAAAAAACCTTTTCTAAATTCTCAACGGTAACCCTGTAATGGTGTTTACAATTATTATATCCGCCCTACGACTTAACTTATTATTAATCTTTCTTTACAGCAGCGTTGATGTCTATAGTTTTCAGCTACTTCATGATTGATGTTGGTTTTACATATGGGCACTCTCAATGTCAAGAAATACTACCTACCATTTTCTTTGATAGCGAGAAAGTCTTCTATGCAGCCGACTAGGTGGTCAAGGCTTTTTCTGTGGACTTGGCCTTGGCCTTGCTAAAGGCGTGCTGTTATCAAATTTCGCCCCAAATTATGTACGATCTTTACCCCAAGATATGTATCTATCAACCCCTCTATGGTATTTAGCATTAATGAAGGCAGACTCATAAGACGGAAATCTTTGATTCTTTCATGTAATATGGTTTTCCTGTTTCCTACTTCTTCCATAGAAAACGGCTACATTCAAACCTTTCCACTTAAATGCTAATATACCATAAAATACATAGTTCGCTCTGGTCATGGTAGCATACGTTACATTTAAATAATTAATTTTATTTGTTTAACAATAGTATTAACTTTTTAAAATAACTACCTTGAGCCTTATTCTTTTCCAGTCCGAATTTTACTTACTATACTTAAAGTGGCTATGACAACATTTGTCTCATTGGCCGGTGTCAAAAATTTATAATACAAAACTACGACTCCGGGCGTTATCAATTATTTTATTCGTTATACAATCGATTGTTTCAGCCAACAATTGTATGACGTGTAACATAGAATTATTAACTAGATCGAATAAGTTGAATTAAATGATCAATTCTGATAAAAATTGATGTTGAACTGAAAGCCATTGTTCATATAATATATTTCACCTATACTACTGCAATTTAGAAAGTCTCTTGTGTGTCTTTGCATTGTTAATGAAAATAGTTATGGTTTATATGCCTGTGATTCAATGACGTGTTATTGCGTTTATGAATGAACTCAAATTGGTGGTTTCCATAACTACAACAAACTGATCAACTGAATAAATGATCCGCAATGAGTCAATGTATCGTGTGTATACATGTGTGTAAACGAGCTGAAATAAGCAAACGAATGTTATTTACAATAAAAAAGAAGTTAACAAATGCCGGCCGGCATTAATGACATTTGGCTGATGCATCCAAAATTATGATAAAATTGGCTATTTATGACAAAAAAAAATAATTCAGCTCAACAGATGTCTACGACCCTACTGGTGCTAAGTTGCTTAATTGTTGTATCAGGATGTAAGAAGAAAGTTAACATTACTATAAAAAAAAACTTGTTTTTAATATCTACACTATGCATTCTTTGAATACTACCACGATCACCACCACTATATGACAGATAACTCTTTTGCCTAGAAGAAACTGGTTTTTTGTAAGGAAAAGAAGCAAACCTAAAAAATTATCTACAAACACACACTGACCTCATCATTGCGAAGAAGAAAAAATAGAGAATAAGTGAAGAAGACATCGCTAAAATATTTTTGGATAAAAAGAAAATTATCCTCAATGTTATTGAACCCAAAAATGCTAACTAACGCCAGGTTTTTTGGTTTCATTCCTCCCAACGAACCTTCAAAGTAAAAAAAAAAATAATTTGAACATTAGTCACTTTTTTGCCCAGCTTAATAATATTCATTCGATAAAAATGACTAAAGTGAATGTACTGAACACATGCCTATGTATGTAATCTCATTTTCATATTCATTTGCCGAGGAGGAAGATCTGGCAAATGCAATGCATTCGCCTGCATACATATTCAAGCAACACTGTTCTACAAATACAAGTATTTTTGAAAAATCTTTTGAATCAAATGGTAACAACGTTAAGGATGATTTCATAAGGATTTGATCAGTACAATTAGTACTAAAAAATTACATACCCAAAATTTGGGTAAGCCCGAAAAATCCAACTCTTGTCCCATAACTGCAGGAGGGCAATTGACAAAAGCTGGGGTGCTTAAACCTCACGCCATGCATTGGCTGTGTACTGGGGGTTGTCCAAACTGCAATAACATGGATATTTTTTTGTGCTCCGTGGACAGCGCTTAAAAATTTCACCTGCTGTTCAAAACTCAGACGGATCCAAAGGATGGTTTGTTTGTGTCTCATGAACTGAGTCATTGCTTCGCCTAATGCCTTTGGATATTGTGGCAAGACAAATTGCTGCGACCGCAGCTGTGACGATGCACGGTATACAGGCAATGTGGCCGCTATTTAATAAAAATAATTGTTCTTCTATACCAGATAGAGCAGATTGGAAGAAGGTACACAGACTTCTGGACGGATTATAGCAGATTGGAGCTACAGATAGAAGGAGCAGATTGCAACTACTATAATAGAAAGTACACAAACTTCTTTACGAGTTTTGGGGAGTATACTGAAAAACTTGGACTAGGCATATCGAGAAAATTACTCGATCATACTATGTACCAAGCGAACATCCTTGCATTTAAAGTGATGGAGTCGCTTAGATACTATGTCTTCAGGTGGATTGGCATAAACTAGAAACTACATACAAATTGCAGGAAACTTTCCTTGCATCCAAAGCATATATCCCATTGAAATTTTGGCTTAATGATAGAGGAGCCTATTTTAAGCCGAATCCAAATGGCAAGCAGCAGAAAAGAAGGTATTTTCGGGTTAGCAGACATGTATTTTACATAGGTATGTGCTGTAATTTTTTTATCCATGTGTAATTTTACGTCTGTTTGAACTTTTTTATGTATGAATGACAAAATTACATGCATATGAAAAAATGCTTCTCAGATTGCTCTGGAAAATCGCAAATTTGCCCTGAACATTCCATCAAGAAAAAGCGCGGAGATATTTGGTACATATCAATAATTGATTTTTCATGCGCAGAGCGAAATCACTTAATAGAGAAGTTTTACAAGGCAAAATCCTGACAAACGTCAACAGAATCAGAATTCTGGCACTCAGAGTCATAGCCGGATATGCTAACATCGGGCCTCAAATTATTACCTCTCACGTACCAGAAGATGTGTACAAATTAAGGAAATGCGAAATTGGAAAATACATGTGTAAATACATCTCGTCTGATATCACCTTTAGTATAGACGCTTTACATGGCTGAAATCCTCATAAATTCTAACCTCTCATAGTGGGGTGATGACCACCTTTAAAAAATGTTTTTTGAAGTTCTCGGCAAGATTTAAAACAGAGCATTTAGGACCACAGGACGGCATGTGGTGGCCCCCAAAGTACGATTAAAAATTAGCACACATTGGTCATTGATAAAAATCCTTGTTTGGAGCAATATACTTATCTTTAATAGCATAATACGTTTAGATTTAATGTGCATACTAATGCTATTTGTTTCAAAAATGAATTCTAATTAGATGCGTTCTCGTTGGATGTTGTATGAAAACTTTGTGACAAGTCATTCATTTTCGTACAGTTAACATTTGCTAGTAGTTGATCATGAATTCCACATTAAAAAATTTGAGGTTGTTGTTTTTTAAGCAATAAACTCTATCCTACTTAAAGGCCGGCTTTATGAATAAATTCTTTGCAATCTGTTTTAATAAGTAAAACATTAGGGCTGTCGACCAGTGTCATATCTTGTAAGAAATAAAATTGAAAAGGCAACAACAAATGTGGCAAGTTTGCCACGTTGATAGTCCATCCGACACCAACAACACCAACAACTATGGCATTGACAACGTAGAGTTCGTTTACAGAGAATTTATGTGGCACAATTAAATAACAATTTATTCGGTATTGTAAATCATTTTATACAGAAATTCTTTTATTTCTTAAGCCTTCTTTTAACTAACAAAAACTCAATGCGATATGTCAATTAGCCAATAACTTCTCTTGTGAATCATCTACTCAATCATACCAAAAAAATATTCAGCAATTTTTTTTATTTGGGCAAAAAAAAAACAGCACATTTAAAATGTCTCATTGTCAAAAATTTAAGTAAAGAGCGCAAAGGTTTATCCGTGCATCTAAACTAGAAATACACATATACACATCTCGGGGAAAAAGGGCGACGTTGCACAGTGCAAGTAAGTATATACTGAGACTTTAATTAAATTCATAGCGAACATGGACCACGCTATTTTATAGACATATTATGAGAAACATTGTGACTTCTTTATTTATCATTTTCCTTTTTCATTCAATGCTTTAATGCTTTCTTAATTGATCTTTCTTTTTTGCATTATTGCGGCTTAGTCCAATAAGTAGTCACCGCCATTGTTTCGTCCGTGGAAAAGCAATAAACGTTCGCACTAAATTGACACAATTTATTTACAACGAATTAATATACAACGACTAGAAAATCTCACAATATAGAAATGAATCACAAATTAATAAATTTTCTTACTTTCACTTGCCAGCAATAATTAAAATTAAATAAACCTTTTCCTTTATTCCTTTATGATTTAACTTACCGTACACGAACACACAACAACTACAGGCACAAATTTTTCTGGTTTTCTCTTCGGTTTTCGGTCTTTTTTCGACACACACTTTTATGCACTTTACTCTGTGTTTTTATGTAGTTATTTGTGTTATTTTAATATCAAATATAAAAATTAAGTTTAAAACAAGCAAAATTTTGTGTAAACGGGTGGATGGGCTTTCACGAATGGTAGAGCTGGCGAAATATCGATAGCATTATAGATAGTATCGATCAGTGTTGCCACAACAGAAAAAAATCCCCAACTAGCCGACCAAATTATAAAATTTCTTAAATAATATTTTTTTCTGAAAATGTTGATTGTTTCTCTAAAAAGACAAAATGTGGACAAGATTTTCCCAAAAGGCAACAGTTTTGATAAAATTTTGCCTAAATTAAAAATTTCCTAATTTTTTGGGATTTAATAATAATTTCCTCAAAAATGGTATTTGTATATCCATTTTTCTGAAACAATTAAATAAAAATGAACCCCTGAAACCAATAAAACAAACAGAAGTGATGCCGGCAATAGGTTAAGTGTTGGCACTATAGTAGTTTTTTTCCATTTTCCTCGCTACTTTTCCACTTTTTTTAGCTAAAGTTTCACCGACGTTTTTTTATATGGAGTTTGACAGCATTTCTGCTGAAAAGCTGAACAGAATACTCAGCTCATAATGGAATGCATAATCTATATTATTGGGTTGCCCAAAAAGTAATTGCGGATTTTTCATATAGTCGGCGTTGACAAATTTTTTCACAGCTTGTGACTCTGTAATTGCATTCTTTCTTCTGTCAGTTATCAGCTGTTACTTTTAGCTTGCTTTAGAAAAAAGTGTAAAAAAAGTATATTTGATTAAAGTTCATTCTAAGTTTTATTAAAAATGCATTCACTTTCTTTTAAAAAATCCGCAATTACTTTTTGGGCAACCCAATATGTTATAAGATGCTATCAATCCAAAAAAGAAGAAGACTTAGAAAACGTCGCTAATATATATTTTTTCGTTTAGTGTTTTCGAAAACCGGAACAGGCCTGCATGTGTTTTTTTGTACAGTTTTAACCATACAAAAATAAATCAAATTTTTGAGGCAATTATTATTAAATCCCAAATAAATATGCAACTGTTTTCAAGAATTGTGATATGCACATTCATGTATACGAATGTACGCTTGTGTATGTGACTTAAATCCCCAAAAACGCAGTGTAAACGAACAGGATTTGTTTTTGGATTTAGTTAAATCCAGTTCATAAAAATTTCAATGTAAACGTGCTATTAAGCTAACAACATGTGAAATAAATAAAAGCCTTTTCGGCCTTGGCTAATGATTTAAAAAGAGGACGTCCTCTTTTAGTTTTGTCATTTAAATTGAATGATATATTTTAATAAACGGTGATATTAAGCTGCGATAAGATTAGCCGCTTAACAAGGCGGATTTAAAAAGGTGGTCCGTAACCAGGGACCGCACGATACACGTCACCTGTTTAACTGCCCGGCCAGACCCACTCGACTCAGACCCAGATCCCTGTGGACGCACCCCATCTTAGTCGCAGAGTTCCTGGGTCTTGACACTCAACAGAATCAAGCAGACGAAAGATAGAACACAATAAACTGCTACAACAACAACAACAAAAAGATGGTCTCACGCGAACAGCTGTTAGCAATCGGTTAGGTTTGACGGTATTAAGATGTCAGATTTTTGTTTGTATTCTCTTTGTTGTCATCATCTTTCTCAAATATTCTCTGCTCATGTACGCACACGTATACACACATGCACGCAAATTTCTTTGTGTGTGTTGGCGAAACGTCGATCAGCTTGATGGCAAGATGGCGGATTGCACTTTATGATTTGTAGTTGTTTAACAAATGAGAACACCTTTTATTGTTTCGCCATACAAGAATAATGAGAATATATCAACATTTGTTCTTCAACATGTCGTGCTCCCGAAGGAACCCTGCTTTGCTTGGAGGGGAGGAAATGAACTGACGGGCGCTGGCTGCTGGCGTTCGAGCACCGGCTGTGGCTCAGTCGAAAAGGGCGCGGTTCTTGCCAGTTCACCTCCTCCAAAGCAGGTGACAAAAAACAAAAATCAACCAGCTGATGGAGGGACACTGATACCTACACAACAACCATGAACAATACTAGACAGACGCACACTACCATGTTGACACCACTTAGCATTCAGCTGGTGTCAGGACGCACCCTCCCCACCATGGTGCCCTCTTGCGTCATAATCTATGAGGACACCCCAAATACACCTGTTTGTCCTGGACCGGTAAGTTTGAGCTACCCTTTTTCTTACCTGCTTTTTAGCCTTCCATATTCATTAAATAATTAGAACAGGAAATACTTCGAAATAACGTTATAAACTTCAAGTTTTGGCTTTATTGCATTTCTGCAGTAACTAGAATCTAACAAATTTATAACTATGATTAAATAGGTAAGCGCAAATAAAAAAAACAAAGAGGAAAACCAAATAAAGCAATTCTGAAATTCAATTTAAAAGAATGAGTTAATTCAAAATTTCATGTTTTAAATTCATAATTCGAAATGGATGCAGGAAAAATAAAAGGAAAATTTCTCAGTTTAACAATAATTTAATTCTTGCTTCTTCTTCCAGGAATATGGGTCATCGAGTCTTCCTCGGATCTGGCCTATGGATGGCTATTAATGTTGAAGCTGGTTTCGTCTAGCTTCGGTGCTTGCCTTGGAGCGTCGTCAACCCTGCTTGCCGTTTACCCTATTTCCTGTCCGTCCGTCTGATAATGGTAAGTATCATGTGGGTATAGTCTTATGTAGCTATTTCTTTAAATAAAAGTTATGTTCTTGCAGGATTTACTGGGGTCGTGCCTCTACAGAGCGGACATCAATGTGGGAGCAATGGCTCGTAAGTGTCTCTATGTAAAATACTTCCTGGCCTAGGGTGAGCTCATCCTAACACTGAAAGTTCGCCTCCTAAGTTCTGGCGATGTTTTAAATAAGAACCTGATGTCTGTTCTGTCTCAAACCTTAATTAATTACTGCTTTTCTTTTATATTAAACCTTTATTTTAAGAGTATGTGGTCCAGTATCTGTCTGTCCGTCCGTGCACGTCAATCGTATTGTCTTGTTTCAAGTATGGAAATGGGATTCGAAAGTGGGTACCTTGGGCGTTGTCGGCTGACCAACGCCGTGTTGCTATCGCCTGACTGGCTGATATTCCAACGTTGGGACAGTGGAGGTGGAGTTTATGTCTGGGTGAGTATTTATTGATTTTCTTTTATTTTATTCTTTGCAGGTAACTTTATTTTCTTTTCAGGTTAATCTTTCCCCCCTTTTTATTTTCAGGGATTACTTTCTTTTCAGGTTTTCAACGTTTCTTTGCAGGTTTTCTTTTGCAATTTAAAACAATTTTTAATAATTTTTAGTTATTTCATTTTTCTCACGAATTTCAGAGTTTTTCAATACTTTTTCTCAATATTTCCTTTTCAGATTTTTAAATCTTTTTGTTTCAGGTTTTAAATGTCTTCTTTTTCTTCTCTTAATGTTCGTTCAATTTGCCTTTAGATTTACAAAATTTTTTTAATTATTAGATTTCTTTCATTTCAGTTTCTTTTATTTCAAATTCACAATCATTTAACAATTTCCTTGTAGATTTAGCTGTCTTTGTTTGTAGATTATTGCCATTCTATTTAGCTTTAAGTTCATTACATTTTACTTTGCTTGTTTGGTAGCCCAGGCAAGATTATTAAATAAAAAACACTATTTCACCGCGGTTTCTCTGTCTTTTTATTTTTTTTTTATTCTTGGGCTTTCACTCCACCTCCGGTAGCTTCGCTGTCCAAATCCAAAAGGAACGCTTCATCTTGGGGACTCTAGCCAGCTTGGCTTTGGTTGGTCTCCATCATGAAGTTGGTCTTCCAGCCGGCACCAACAAAACATATGGGGGCAGCCATAATAACAGGTTGGTGTCAGCTGGTTGTCTCCCTCTCCCTGATGAGGGCCAACCATAGCCAGTAGGTGTCGCTGGAGTAAGGCAAGTCACAACCAGGTGGCGCTGTAGTGCCATTATTCGGCGCACACCACAAACCCCACCATCCTGCCGATATTCCTATCAACGGATGGGAGGGAAAAAGTGCGGTTCCCAGTGGATTCCTGTTATCTACAATCCCGGTGGGTTGAAACTGCAACCTCTACCCTGACTAAGCATTGCAATCCCTACCTTTACGGCGCTATCGAAAAGGAAAATCGCACGGAACTGTCGTTCAACCACCTGTAGCAACCAAAACATCTCTTTCCGGTGGTATTCATCAATAAAAATGATCCGACCCATCTTCTCGGACTCCTTATATGAAATTCTAGCATCCCATGCCGTTTACAACCGTTGTTTTCAAAATTAAATAACAAGAACCCATGACCTAAAGTGTATACGCCCCATTATGGCGACAAATTTGCCGCCTGTCAAAAAGCGTCTGCCGCTTTCATTGTGAACAGCGCGGGCTACGTTATGAATGGCAGCACCCATTTACGCCGTTCATTTTACTGACTGGCCCCTGTCATTCATAATTAAATAAAATAAAAAAAACCCAACACAACACGGACCGGCTGCTGATCCACAAATTAAAATGGAAAAAGGTAAGTATTTAGTGACCCCAAGAAAACGAAAGTGATAGTGAAAAATTAAAAAAACAAATTAACATTTCCTGACACCTCCGTGCGGTGTGCAAAAAAGGAAAAACATAAAATTTCCTATTTGTAATTTGCATAAAGAAATGTTATGTGCGTGTGTGTGAGTGTTTTTACATGAATGGGCCCATTCCCCTAAATGTGCCATACAAAAAGGAAAAAAAACCCGAGTAGAACCAAAATAAAAAGGCAGTCAAAGTGCACACTAGACGTAAGTAAAAAAAACTGGCCACCACGTGTAACCTCAAAAAAAAAAATTGAAGCCAACGCCAACGTGTCCACAAAAAAAACGGTTCCTGGCACCGCTTGGGTATATTCGTCTACGTATGAAATTATGAAAACGGGTGTACTATCACAATGATCGTATGGTGTTACGGTGATCTTATTAGTGTATGCGTAAGACCGGTTAAATTCTCAATGGAGGTGGGGGGCGGGAAGGAAACCCCTCTGTATAAGCGAACTAAGCAAACAGAAAAATGGTTAAACGTGAGTTGAAAAGGAAATAAAACATACTGTGTGCTTATTCTTCTTCCCATGTAACTGGGAGGGAAACCCAGGCGATCAACTAAAACCGTGTCTGACTGTAGAATCCAAACAATTAACAGTGCCAGTGCAAACTAAAACTGCTATCACACTTCATGTCCTCTTCGTATCCCAAATCTAAAGCGTTGAGGCGTAAAAATAATCCAAAGTTGTGGAAAAGCTGGTTAAATCGTAAATTGTGCCACCAACACAATCTGGAGTCTGCCCTCATCCGACTGTGTGCAACTTCATCAAATTCAATATAACGAGGTGGACAGCCAATTACATATAGTGTGATATCAGCCTAACGCCAAATACCTTAAGACAAAGATCCAACTACACTCAATGTGACTTATGGCCCCAACGCAAACAAAACACCAAATGCGCTAAAAACTAATTTGCTTCAATCGCGGGAGAATATCTCCAAAACAACTTAAACAACATTCTATCGCAACTTCTCGTCTTAGCCGAAGGTCAATAACCTTTTCTCTTGTTGTTTAATTTCAGCCTAGATGGGGACTAGTTAGCCGGAGAGGAGCCCGAAGGAACCAATGGAAGCGGTATGGGATCAAACAGGTGAGTATTCGTTCCAACCCTAACCTATAGCGGCCTTGTACTAAAAATATCGTCTTGATTTTAGGTTCCTCACACACCACAGCTCTGGCATGTCAACCGAGGCGGCAGCATACCATACAGATGCTGGACGAATGGATAGAGTTGGCTCGTGGAAGCCCCCAGGTAAGTCCACGTCATCCCACATAGGTCCTAGTCGCACTACACTCCGAGAAACCCGTGAAGGTGGAATTACATAGCTCGCGCAGCACGTATGTGTACCTATGCGAACTTATTCGCTCGAATGCGTTCTTTTGGTTGAGTTACATAACAAGCGCTTTCTGCTGTGCACGAATTTCTAAACATTAGTTTAACTTTGTAATTTCCAAAATTAATTTCAATGGAAATTGTCAACAATGTAATAGTATTTCAGTGAAAGAATTTTCCTAATTTACGTGCTTCAAAATTATTTGTCAACACTAAACTATTTAAATCATATGCTTTGCGCATTGAAACACGTTCCAAGCTGAGAGTTGGTTAACTGAATCCGTCAGATGCGGGCGTGCATTGGTTGTGTTACTCACACAATACAAACCAATCTACTTCAATATTTCTTGATACTCCCGCATAAGTACGCAGTAGCCCCGCGGATGCCATGTAACTCCCTTTAGTTACCACAGCAATAGAAAGTCATCTAATAATGGGCAGTAGTGATGTTTTTGCAAAGATCGCAAACATCCACTGCTGTTTTCTTGAATGCGAAAAGTTGAAACTGCCTTAAAATATCATTAATACCCAAAAAAAAAAAATAGATGAACGGTTTTCCTCTCACATTTTTCTCAATTTCCACTTGAATGCGGAACGGAGAACCAAACCGAAGGAAAAATGTATATTGCTGTCGTAGCAGTGTGTTGTACACTGAGGAAAGTATATCCTCCATGCCAACTTAAACAACCTACTATAAGGGTCCTTGGGCAGAAAGCGACAGCAAAATTGATTTTGCATAAAAAAAAATGAAGAAATAAATAAATTAAATTTGAACAATCTGTACAAAGCACCAACTAGAAAAGCAGAAAAAGGAACACTCACTGCCTTTCCTACTTCTGGCAGTAGGTGAAACATATTGCCTGACCTAAAGACAAATTTATGGGGCAAAGCAATAGTCTTACAAAGTTTCGAGTGTAAAAACTAGAGTGATCAGTTCAGTTTTTGAAAACCGGGTTTTCAGTTGTTCTTTTTTTTTCTTTTTTTTTTTTTTTTTGACGTTATAAACTTCAAACTTTCAAAACCTCTTAAACGTAGGATTTTATTCAGGTCTTATATCTCTTCGTGCACACATCCAAAAGATGAAACCGACCACCACCAACCAGAACAATATCCAGAGCCACCGATACCGGATACGATAACCCATCAGATACACCGCGGTGAATCTTGATACTTGTTCTCCCCCCTCTCTGACTCAGCTTCGATACATACCGATAGCTCCGAGGCCTTGTTTATCACAGCTCACGATCCCGTGGCATAGTCCAGACGGATACTTAAGCATCAGCAGCAATGCGGTGTTTAGCGAGATGAGCTGAACCTTGCGCCAACGACAGACATACTTGTCTTATCCCATAAATGTATACATTCCCGCTCGAGTCAGACAGCGGGGAGCTTCCCGTCGTAATCTTGTTTTGGAATCTCTGAAGACTGCTCTGGTGGCAGGTGTTAGGTGAAATCTCGCGGATGGGTCTTGGGCTTCCAGACCTCCTGTTCCTCACTTAAAAAAAAAGGTGTTCTATTGTTTTAGGTCCTTGGCGTGATAAACGCCAATTAGTTTACCCCTAGTATCCTCTATCTCATAAAGGCATCTTCCTATTGAGCGCACTATTCTGCACTTCAAGTATTTTCTGTTCAGCTTCGCATTAATATTCTTGCTGAAATCGCTTAACTGGTGGTTTCGGCGATAAACTTCTTGGCCGGGGAAAAATTTAACTACTCTGGCTCTCGTGTTGTACTTCTTGGCCCTACCTAGATAGCTCTTTGCCATGTTCTTCCTGAGCTGTTCCCTGATTAACTCTAACTGCGTAGCTTTGGGTAAAGCCGTATATTCTGGGTCTTTCAGTGCGTCCAGCTGGCGAGCCAATCTGTAGACACTTCCGTGTGTCACCATATTAGTCCCGAACAAAGCAAAGTAGGGTGTCATTCCGGTGGAAGCGTGTACAGATGACCGAAGCGCGCATTCGATAGCCGTCAGGTTCTGGTCCCAGTCGCGTTGGTCATCTTTTAAATAGGATCTTATTGCCGCCAAGATGGACTGGTTGACTCGCTCTGAAGCATTAGCTTGGGGCGAGTACAAACCAGTCTTGAAATGTCTCACGCCGAAGGCGTCAAGGAATGTAGAAAAATCATTTCCGGTGAACTGTTTCCCGTTATCGGACATAAGTGTCTCGGGCACCCCGAACTTATGAAAAACCTCTCCTGTTAAGAACTTGATGACGTTGCGAGATGTAGCTTTCGCCATGGGCTTTAGGAGCACATACTTCGATAGGTGATCTAAGACAATAAATATAAATGAATTCCCCGATTTAGATCGGACATATGGGCCCAGGAAATCGACATAGATCTTCTGGAAAGGCCGATCGATCTTCACCTCTTCACCTATAGGCTGTTGCATGTTCTGGTAGTTAGGCTTTGACTCCTTGCAGGTGTGACATCTTTGTATGTAGGCTCTGACTTGGGCACTCATATTTGGCCAATAATATAACTGTTTCAACCGCTTCAGCGTCTTGTGGAATCCTCCATGCGCTGAAGAAGGCGGGTTGTGGGCCTTAGTAATGGTCTCGGTTGTCAATTCTTCGGGCACCCAAAGTTTCCAAGCAAACTCCTCGGACGGCAAGTCTACCGCCACCGGAATTGTCCTTTTGTAAATCCGACCCTCTTTCACTCTTAAGTCTGGGAAGGCTTCTCCGTTTTCCTCTATTACGCGAATTTTCTCCAAGTAATTGTCAGCCTCGAACTCAGGTGCTTCCAAATCCACTGCACTGCTGAACTCCAGCTCGTCCATGTTGTACCTTGAGAGAGTGTCTGGCACTACATTTTGACTCCCACGTCTATGCTCTATGTCGAAGCTATGCCCTTGAAGCAGTAAACTCCACCGAGCCAATCGTCCACTCAACTCCTTATTGGACATTAGCCACTTCAAGGAGGAATGGTCTGTTATTACTGTAAAGGGCATAAGTTCGACATAGGGCCTGAACTTCTTAAGAGCCACCACTACTGCCAGGCACTCTCGCTCCGTAACGGAGTAGTTTCTTTGGGCCGAAGTCAGCTTTTTGGACACGTATGCGATCGGATGTTCTCCACCCTCTTCATCCTTCTGGAACAACACCCCGCCTACGCCAACATCCGAGGCGTCACATTGTATGTAAAAGTGTTTGTCAAAATCCGGGTGCTTTAATACTGGGCTTTTCGTTAGGGCTTCCTTTAATCGGCAAAAAGCCACTTTGGCTGCGTCACCAAACTCAAATGTCTTGCCTTTCTTCAGGGTGTTAAATATCGGCTCTGCGATTGTAGCGTAGTCCGCAATGAACCTGCGGTACCATCCGGTCATACCGGTGAAACTTCGCACCTGTTTGGCGCTCTTGGGGTAATCAAAATCCATAATCGCCGAAATTTTTCCTGGGTCCGGTCTTAATTTGCCTTCACCCACAATGTACCCAAGGTAGCGCAACTCCCGAAAGCAAAACTTCGACTTTGCGACGTTTATGGTCAGGCCGGCGTTCGTCAACAAATCCGCGACTTGCCGGAGAAGGACTAGATGAGTTTCAAAGTCGGGGGCGACTATCAGCAAGTCGTCCAAATAAACGAATACCCTTTCACGGAGATGCGCTGGAATCACCTTATCCATCAACCGGCATAGCCTCTGGGCTGCGTTGCACAGCCCAAAAGGCATGACTGTAAAATGGTATAAGGGTCTTCCGGGAACCGTAAAGGCAGTTTTCTCTCGGCTCTTTATATCGAGTGGGATTTGCCAGAAGGCATCCTTCAGGTCCACACTCGATATAAAATGTGTATCCCCAAGCCGGCTAAGCAATCCCTCAATGTTTGGGAGCGGATAAGCATCCTTGACAGTGAGGACATTGAGCTTTCGCGCATCCAGGCATAATCTGTTCTTGACGCCCTTTCGGACCAAGGTTACAGGATTATTCCACGGACTTTGGCTAGGCTCAATGACCCCCATGTCAAGCATTCTGTCCAGCTCGGCAAACATTAAGCGTTGCACAGCTGGAGAAACGGGGTAGTGCCTTTGCTTCACTGGTTCCGCATCTGCCGTGTCAATGGTATGCATTTCTAGGGACGTCTTGCCTAAGCCCCGAACCTCAAAAGATGGAAAAAGGCTAATGATATCGGCGAGCCTTCTGTCCTCCTCAACGCTAAGACGATGACGGGATGGATCATTTGTGTCTTCCTCTTCTTCGTCACCAAGAGAAAGACTTTCCACACTAGCCAAAAGATTGAAGGCCTTCATAAAGTCGACACCCAAATACAAGGCTTTACTCAAAGCAGGGACTAAAAAGAAATCAATTTCCTTTTCTAATTTCTTAACTCTAACCTTCAGCCTAATCCGGCCCAGTACCTCTAAGGGTGTACCGTCTGCCGTGTGAACTGCGGCGCTATACGCGTAGATTGGAACTCCAGCTCTTTCTACTCTACCTAGACAATCTTTGCCCAAGCAACTAACTGTGGCTCCGCTGTCCAAGAGCCCCTCAACTTCCTCATCGCCAATCTTAATACGCATGTATAGCCTGGTGTCTTCCCCCTCATACAATCGGGCTGCCGCTATTTCCTTCCTAAGCCTTTTTCGGTCTAAGTATCTGTTTCTTGCCCTTTCGACTTTCTTGCTAATCTTCCGGCTTTCGGGTATGCTAAAGATTCTATTTCGAGCTTTTTGATACTCCTCCATTCTACTACTCCAAGGTTTTAATTCTCTAATCTTACAACTATTCTTGAATTCATTATTTACTTCATTGCTTAAACTATTTTCACCTTCACCCTCATCTAAATCTATGATATCCTTATTCCTACTTAAAATAGTTATTTTGGCGCTCTCCTCTTGCAATTCGGAGGAGACATTAACTACTCGGGGTTCGCAAAGTGCGGGCGCGTCTCCCCCTTCGTCGTGCCCGTCTGTCGGTTTCCCTTGCACCTAGGACAGTTTGGTTTTACCACATTCTCCAAACCACAACCATAGCAAAACAAACTCCTTGTGGTTGATCTGCAATCCATGAAACCGTGGCCCTTTTCTCTGCAATTCCAGCAGATATAATTGTTTTGCCTTGATATAGCTTCCACCTCAAGCTCAGCGTCTCTTTCTTCATATTCTAACTCACTCACTCGAGGAGCAAACTGTTGCCGATGCGCCATGGCCGCCTGCCTTTGGTTAGTTAGCAGAAGCTCTGCTTTGCGGCATTCCTCTCTAAAATGTTGTAGGCCAAACATGCGTATAGGGAAAACCAGGGCTGCTAATGATGATTTCAGATTCCCCTTCATCATTTCTACCAGCATTTGCTCTTGTAGAGGCTCTCGCTGCTGGTTCCGCAATCGTAGCACGGCGTTGTAAAAATCTTCGAACGACTCATGCGGTGCCTGTCGACGATCCATCATTTTCCGCTGCACGTCAAAATCGCTTTCGAATTTGCGGAACTGGCTGAGAAAGGCCTCTTTCAAATCAGGGAAGCTATTGATGCGTCCTAGTCTTCGCTGCATCCAGTACCAGTCTTCAGCAGGGCCATCCAAGAGCTGGGGAAACTTTACCAGCACTTCATCCCAATCACATGCAAAATCTTGACGGAGCTGCTCGAGCCGGAACATAAAATCTTCGGCCGTTATCGATTTTCCATCGAACTTCAGCCTCCATTTCTCTATGTCCACTTTCCTGGGGCTTGCGCGCCTTGGCGCGTGTGGATACTCAGGTGCTTGGAATCGACCGGGAGACATATGAGCTGCTGCTGGATGTGACTGGATTGGTGGCTGGCTATACCGGTAATCTCCACCATATTCCATTTCAGCTGCTGGTTGTCCTCGCTGGTGAGCTGAAAACACTGGCCATTGACTTTCTGCCGCTGTGCCATATTGGCGTTGTTGCCCTGGCTGGACGCTTTGTGGATGTGGCGTTATCTGACAGGCTTGCCTTGCATGACCTACAGGTGGTAGATGCGGTCTTTCTGTGTGGACTAACTGCGTTGCCGCCAGTCCGATTGGTTGTTGATCACTCGCCTGTATTTCTCGGTTCGCTCGCTGGTCAAAACCCTGCATGGTAGGACCTCGGGTTCCTTCCAATGTTTGATGGACCAACTGCGGAACTAACAACCGCAGCCTTTCATCCAAAAGCCTTACAAGCTCCATCTGCCCAACACCAATTGCAGAGTTTATAATTGCGTTGAGCTGCGCGTCTGCTTGGCTCTCTTGACCCACAGTGGCGTGCTCTTGACCAGTTCCTGCTTGGTCTCCCTGTTCTCGTCGTTCCCGCTGGATTGTTCGCGCTGTTATGCTGCTGAAATTCGGTGTTTCAGGAGTTGACTGACCCAAAGAAGAGCCAGAGGTGTTCGTTTCGGATGGAGCTGGAGTCGCCACCGCGGAAGTTACTATCATGGGAGCCATGGCTGTTGTGGTTGACACCGTTGCTGACGGGACCGTCGTGGTTATGGTTGTTGTTGTTGCCATCGCTTCACCGTTTGCAAGAGTAGTTGCGCTCGAATAACTATTCGCTCTTGTATCCACCATCTAATCCTAAATGTTACTTCAAAAATTCCAATTAAATAAATTCTCTGCTTCTTTAAATTCCTACAGGTAATCGGATTACCAGATCCTGTAAAAACTATGTGTTACTAACAACAATTCAATTTATAAAGAAAAATGGTAGCTCCACCTCATATCATCCAGGACAAACAAAAAAACATGGTAGTATGTGCAAACAAACATAAAACAGAAATCTCCAAATAAATTCTGAATCTGTCTTCTTCTTATAGGTTAAAATCTCGGTATCAGGAAATTGAAAAGACTGGGTTTGTGTTTGCCAACAAACCAGCCTGTCGGCTAATCGGCGTGGAACAACGTCCCTACTTGCCGGACTCAACAGGAGAGACGGTCTATTGTCCTGAAGAGAGGACTGGCCAACACAAATTGGGCTATTGAAGTGCTATTGAATGAAATGGATGTTTCCTGTTCCATCCCTATGGCCACAAGGCTATGTCGAAGGCCATCCATACATACTGCCTACTACAGACTCAGTGTCGCACATAAGCAATGGGCAGGAAACTCTGTCACAATTATATCCTTCGCTTTCCTTGGGGCTTGCGACCAATGTTGTATTAAAACATTAACTGTCGAGACACACAAGTACACTCACAAAGGACACATCGTAACAGCCACTATAAAAAAAAATGAAACGGTCACCCGAATTCTCGGGCCCCATGTTGCGGGCGCCATTCTTGTCGTGCTCCCGAAGGAACCCTGCTTTGCTTGGAGGGGAGGAAATGAACTGACGGGCGCTGGCTGCTGGCGTTCGAGCACCGGCTGTGGCTCAGTCGAAAAGGGCGCGGTTCTTGCCAGTTCACCTCCTCCAAAGCAGGTGACAAAAAACAAAAATCAACCAGCTGATGGAGGGACACTGATACCTACACAACAACCATGAACAATACTAGACAGACGCACACTACCATGTTGACACCACTTAGCATTCAGCTGGTGTCAGGACGCACCCTCCCCACCATGGTGCCCTCTTGCGTCATAATCTATGAGGACACCCCAAATACACCTGTTTGTCCTGGACCGGTAAGTTTGAGCTACCCTTTTTCTTACCTGCTTTTTAGCCTTCCATATTCATTAAATAATTAGAACAGGAAATACTTCGAAATAACGTTATAAACTTCAAGTTTTGGCTTTATTGCATTTCTGCAGTAACTAGAATCTAACAAATTTATAACTATGATTAAATAGGTAAGCGCAAATAAAAAAAACAAAGAGGAAAACCAAATAAAGCAATTCTGAAATTCAATTTAAAAGAATGAGTTAATTCAAAATTTCATGTTTTAAATTCATAATTCGAAATGGATGCAGGAAAAATAAAAGGAAAATTTCTCAGTTTAACAATAATTTAATTCTTGCTTCTTCTTCCAGGAATATGGGTCATCGAGTCTTCCTCGGATCTGGCCTATGGATGGCTATTAATGTTGAAGCTGGTTTCGTCTAGCTTCGGTGCTTGCCTTGGAGCGTCGTCAACCCTGCTTGCCGTTTACCCTATTTCCTGTCCGTCCGTCTGATAATGGTAAGTATCATGTGGGTATAGTCTTATGTAGCTATTTCTTTAAATAAAAGTTATGTTCTTGCAGGATTTACTGGGGTCGTGCCTCTACAGAGCGGACATCAATGTGGGAGCAATGGCTCGTAAGTGTCTCTATGTAAAATACTTCCTGGCCTAGGGTGAGCTCATCCTAACACTGAAAGTTCGCCTCCTAAGTTCTGGCGATGTTTTAAATAAGAACCTGATGTCTGTTCTGTCTCAAACCTTAATTAATTACTGCTTTTCTTTTATATTAAACCTTTATTTTAAGAGTATGTGGTCCAGTATCTGTCTGTCCGTCCGTGCACGTCAATCGTATTGTCTTGTTTCAAGTATGGAAATGGGATTCGAAAGTGGGTACCTTGGGCGTTGTCGGCTGACCAACGCCGTGTTGCTATCGCCTGACTGGCTGATATTCCAACGTTGGGACAGTGGAGGTGGAGTTTATGTCTGGGTGAGTATTTATTGATTTTCTTTTATTTTATTCTTTGCAGGTAACTTTATTTTCTTTTCAGGTTAATCTTTCCCCCCTTTTTATTTTCAGGGATTACTTTCTTTTCAGGTTTTCAACGTTTCTTTGCAGGTTTTCTTTTGCAATTTAAAACAATTTTTAATAATTTTTAGTTATTTCATTTTTCTCACGAATTTCAGAGTTTTTCAATACTTTTTCTCAATATTTCCTTTTCAGATTTTTAAATCTTTTTGTTTCAGGTTTTAAATGTCTTCTTTTTCTTCTCTTAATGTTCGTTCAATTTGCCTTTAGATTTACAAAATTTTTTTAATTATTAGATTTCTTTCATTTCAGTTTCTTTTATTTCAAATTCACAATCATTTAACAATTTCCTTGTAGATTTAGCTGTCTTTGTTTGTAGATTATTGCCATTCTATTTAGCTTTAAGTTCATTACATTTTACTTTGCTTGTTTGGTAGCCCAGGCAAGATTATTAAATAAAAAACACTATTTCACCGCGGTTTCTCTGTCTTTTTATTTTTTTTTTATTCTTGGGCTTTCACTCCACCTCCGGTAGCTTCGCTGTCCAAATCCAAAAGGAACGCTTCATCTTGGGGACTCTAGCCAGCTTGGCTTTGGTTGGTCTCCATCATGAAGTTGGTCTTCCAGCCGGCACCAACAAAACATATGGGGGCAGCCATAATAACAGGTTGGTGTCAGCTGGTTGTCTCCCTCTCCCTGATGAGGGCCAACCATAGCCAGTAGGTGTCGCTGGAGTAAGGCAAGTCACAACCAGGTGGCGCTGTAGTGCCATTATTCGGCGCACACCACAAACATTTGTGATTTAAAAAGGAATCGTGAAAAATATTCCTCCTTAATGGCCGGTACTATGTTCGTTTTTCACAGTTGAATATCTTTTTTTCGCGATTGCTTTTTTTAACCTTACGAAAATAGCAATTTTTTTTAAATTTTACCATAAGTAATGAAGGAATGTACTAATGAACGATGTCAGCGATTTTTTTTTTGCTTTAAAATTCATTATCTCAAAAAAGTAATCAGCGAAAAATGTCACGATAACCGTATATAGTATAGGCAATTAGAATCCGGTTTATCCAACAACCATTACGGCGTTTTGTTTTTTAACTCGGCATGGTAATTTGGTCAGCTGTTAATGTTTTTATTAATCGTCAGTAAAAATGATATAACAAAATAGCAACAAAAAATCGTATTTGTTTGAATGGACCATGTTGTCCACAGCAAGACCTCACCTATTCCTACGGAAAATATTGGCTATTACAAATTCTTCACGAAGTTCAAATATATCGACTAGTGCGACGAGGTTTGCAAATCACTATGCCGTCTTGGGCATATCGAAAAATTCCACTCAAGGAGAGATTAAGGCAGCATACTACAGACTTTCAATGCTCTACCATCCAGATAAAAATCAAGGGAGTGAGACAGCCGCATTAAAATTTAGAGAAATCACCCAGGCTTACGAAGTTTTAGGCAACTTTAGATTACGTAGATTATACGACAAGGGTATATAATTAAAAGAAAACATTTGATTATGTAGTATATAAAAATTAAAACATTGTAGGTATCATACACACTGCTGGCTCAGAATACGCAGAAAAGGCCCAAGAAGCTGCATCCCAAGAGGAAGTCGAAGAAGACCCATCAACAAAATTCTACAAGTCGCGGTTTAAAAAATCAACTGTTGCTGATAGTGAAGGTCGTTCACCCATATATGATTTTGATGAATGGTCACGGCAACATTATGGAACTTCTTTCCAACGTCGCCAGACGGCAAAACAAAAGTATGACCGAAGTAAGGCACAAGAAAAAGAATCCGCACTAATTCTGCAAAACGAAATACTTTTATTTGCTATTATGGTTCTATCCGCATTAGGTTATCTGAAATTCTATTCAGAAAGTTCGTATGATACACCCAAGGAAAAGGCTATTCGGTTAGCCGAGGAAAAATTAAAAAATGAATCAGAAAAGGATATTACAAGATAGTTCTACTCGAAGTTTAGCCAATTGTAGGTACAATTACTTAAGATTAAATGTGAAAATGTGATTGAAATAAAAATTAAATTGTTAAATGAGGACTATACGCATTTAGAAACGAGCACTGCGCTTACGCCCAGTGTATTTGGTATCCGGTCTGGTATCTTTTCCTTGTCTTCGTCTACGTTCCTTTTTGGCTAATATCCAATCACGGGATTTCTTAAGAGGCTTCCCTCTACTATCTCTCGACATTTCTCTTTTCTTTATATAACTAATGCGTTTTTCATCTTCTTCGTTGCCTAAAGCCTTGGGCATTGGCGCAGCTCCACCTGTCATAAGAACTAAAAAGTACTTTTTAGCTTTTGTAGAGTTAGGATAATCAACAACAATTCCTCCATAAAATCCTGCTTTCATCGCTTGTGTTGTTACCATTTCAATTTGATCAGCATTTTCAGGGTAAAACTGAAACACAGCACGAGCCGTCCGTGTCAAGCAAGCAAAGAGCGTAGAAAAAAATTTATACAATCGCTTGTGAGGATTGTGTGAAGTTTTATCAGCATTGCAAAGCCACTGTAGGGCAGATATTGAAATAGCTCCATCGAATGTACCAGGTTTAAAAGGCATTCCTTGACCCATATCGCCCAATATTAGATCTCCGTCTACCTCTCTTTCCACAGCTATGTCTAACATAGATTTTGAAATGTCCACTCCAATCCACATGTGATCATTATCTTCAAGAACGCTACCGGAAAGGCCCGATCCACAGCCAATATCTAGAATTAGATAGGGCTCATCTTCATCCAAGTTTAGTAATTCCAAAGCACGTTCGGCCATTTCAACCTGAATTTCAATAATTCGGGTGCTAGTGAAGTGGGATTAATGGCATAAATATTGACAAATTACAAAATCAAAATACACACTTGTTAGAGTATTTCTTGGCCTCATCATCGTTGTAGAACTAAAAGTAATTTATATGTTCACTAACTGTAATGAATTTTATATGTTAAAAACCTACGATCTCCGGTGGGGCAGAATGTTCCGGCCTTCTAGCCATAATTTCAATATTCCAAATATTTATTTTCTTTGTCCAATGCCAAAACACGTGTTGTTGTTTATGTTACAACCAAACATCCATGCCGAATAAAAGTTATTAAGGCGTTGTCATATAATTGCATCTAATTAGTGGCAAACGTTAAAACCAGTGTTCATTAAAGACGGATAAGACTCTTGCCCAGCTGATGAAATATTGCAATTTCAGAGTTATACACTCTTATGTCAAATGATTTGTTTAGATTTTTAATTTTTTTTGAACATTTTGTTGATTTTTTAACATTTTTAATGTTTTAGTTTATAATTTATACGTTTGTAATCACAAATCCTTTAATTTTTTGACAACTGCACGTGAGTATGCAAATAAAAACTAAAATGTCAATTTGACAGGAATTTCTACTTCCATCCCCACAAGTTTGTATCTTTGATTTTGCTGTTGTTGGGCAAGTGACGCTACCTTCTATAATTGTACAACGGTTAAAACATACCGTTATAATAAGAGGTTCAGCTGATAATTGCCGGGCGCGTTTACAGGCTGCGGATGATGGAATACGAAGTAGTTGTGGCAACAATCGCAGACAAACAGCGCTATCGAGTGGAGAGCGAAAGTCCGGATGGCATCGACCCTTGTTTAAATATTGAATGCCTCTGAACGGGGTTCACTTGCCTGTGATGTTTGGTATGAAAAGGTGATTAATTAGCGCATTTCAATAACGGATGCAATCACCTTCTTGAGGCGATCGGTCCTTTGGATCGGAGTGAGATTGCTCAAATGTAGGACCTTGATGAGGATCGCTACCTCCGCATGCAAATATATGGCTACAACAACATCATCAATAAATATATTTATTTGAGCACAAATGTTTTTATTTGTAGGTAGTACAAATAATTTTTTTTAGAGATATTTGATTTAAACTGTTTTTTTGCAAAAAAAAAATACTTTATATATATTCACGGTCTAAAACATAACGTCAAGTTAGTTGAAGTAGAGAATATACGAGAAAGAAAATAGCAAGAAAGAGAATGCAGACAAAAATCTGACATCTTAATACCGTCAAACCTGCCCGGCTGTTAACAGCTGTCCACGTGAGACCACCTTTTTAAATCCGCCTTGGGTTGAAAAGAACGTGCGGATATTTATCCCCCTCCATGTCACTATGGACATACACCTAATACATATATATGTGATGTGCGCTCTAAATAAAATATCACGTTACTATACGTGAAAACAAATATCCGATTTATTGCGTCGGGCAATCAGCTGTTTACCAGTTTTTTGACAAGTGATACAAAATTGTTTGTTTTGCTTAAATTTCTAAATTGCGTAAATACCGATTCTAAAAATTATATTATATGCAGTAACAAATTATGGCATGTCTTCTTAGGAACATTATGACGCCCACATACCAAAGGTAAGCAAAGCCCATTCAATACACAATGCATGATATACAATGTTAATTTTTTAGGTGCACTGCTTTAACACGAGCGCTAACAATATCGAAATCCCTGCAATCAACGGCAAAAGTCTCAGCCGATTCTGACCAAAGGCTTCTTGTTAGCGACTCGTGCATAAAACGACTAAAAGAAATATGTCAGGATGGAAGCTTTTTACGCATAACTGTGGAAGGAGGTGGCTGTTCCGGATTTCAGTATAAATTCGACTTGGACTCCAAGCTGAATGAAGACGATCTTCAGTTTGGCAAAGAAGAAGCTAAAGTTGTCATTGACAATGTATCTTTGGAGTATTGCAATGGAGCTACCGTCGACTACCATACGGAACTTATACGCTCCGGATTTCGAATGCTTGCAAATCCAAAAGCTGAACAGGGTTGTTCTTGTGGATCGTCTTTTGCTATTAAGTTAGACTAATTGTCAAATAATCACTACGTTGTTTCGTTCTGTAGTTTTACATTATTTAGTATATACAAAGGATTTAATAGTTTATAATTACACAATAGCCGCAGTCAAAGACTAGGCAAAATAAAAGAAGCATATTACATAAACACATGTACATTTTTCCCGGAATAATCGCCAGAAATGTATGCACACAGTTATTTACTTGCAGCCAATTGTTCGCTCAAACTTATCACCTGCTCCGTAAGAACACTTATTTGCTCGTCATAATTAACTCTGGTGGTAGTCTAAAAAACAAACATACACGTATTAAAGAGTACAAAGATGATATCAAAAATCCTTACCAAATCTTCTTCCAGTAAATGCAGTGCTTGATTAATACTTTCAATCTGTTCATCTTTGTTTTTCAGTTCTTGGGTAGCATTCTCAAGGCAGCCTTGTAAATGATCCACTTCGGTTTCCATGCTACTCACCTTGGATTCAGCCATTGCCCTATCTTTCAATAGTTGTTCCAATTTCTTACTTAAGTTATTAAATATTAATAACTCTTTGCTACATGGTATTGTTTGATTTTCCTTCCCAGAATCTCGTTTGCTAAGGAACAGGTACTGTTAATACAAAATTGGAGCAAAAGGAGTACTATCGAATGTTATACAAAACCTTTTTCCATCTGAGAATGATGGGATAACAGTCAGACCGGCCGCTGTTATCGTACTGCTACAAGAGGAATTTATTTTGCTTTCCTTACTAGCATTTGACTTTGTGTCATTTGTATGGATCGAATCGGCATAAAGTTTACTCAACTCATATTGAGACCGCCAATGAGCTACTTCTTGTTCTAAACTTTGAATACGACTTTCAACATTCACCTGATGAGAATTTTGATGATTATGCAAAGGTGTGTTTTCGCTTCCCGAAGCGCTTAGAGCATCTTCACTACCCAGCTAATGCATTGTATTTAAGTATCATCCCAATTAAGTGTTCTTACAAAGATCCAACTTACCATGCTGGCAGCTTCAACAAGTTTGGTTTCCAATTCTTGATTTCGGCATTGTAGCATTTCCATGTCTTTCCTTAATCGTTTCTCATTCTCAGCGTGCTCCACATTGCGCTTCTCCATAGTCTCTTCAATGTTCTTAATATGTTCAGCATGCAATTGGAGACTTCTTTCCTTATCGTCGATCTAAAATTATACCGTTCTAATAAACAACATTTACAGAACTTTCAAGTATATCTTTGAACCATACCATTGAGGTCAACTCAGCGTTTTCAATAATCTTTTTCTGCAGTTCTTCAAAAATCAATGCATCTTGGCTCATATCCGCGTTAGCAACACCTGGAACGTTTATTTGTTGTGTCTCATTTTTTTCTGTGAGGTGCCGCTTTTTATCTTTCTTGCGGGCTTCACTTGTTGCAAGTTCTTCTTGCAATGCTGCAACTCGCAATTCCAACTGTTTATTGCGAAATCCCAAGGAATCGATTTCTTGTTCACTTCGCCTGGCTTCAGTTTCCTTTTGTTTCAATTGGTCTCTAAGGTTCGAGCTTTTTATTTGTTCCTCTAATAGACCCTTCCTAAGCACCGAAGCTTGTGCTCGAAGCTATACAAAATAATTTATATTAGTTTCTATGGGCGTATTTGCAGTACATGACTAAACAATACCTTCGCATACTCGCTAGCAAGTTTTTGATATTTGTCTTCGGCAACAATACCTTCCATTTTATATGCCAATAAGTAACGTAATGCCTTGAGACATTTTCAGATTTTAAAACAATACTATTTTTTTTAATGCAAAGCAATAAATGCGAAAATGGATGGCCCACTTATATTTTTAATGTTAAGGGTAGATTAGTTGCTATCGTATTGCATGGAACGTACCTATCGACTGCATCACATCATGGCCAAGTAAATTTTCATTAAAAATATCAATACATATTCGTACTTACCAAATTTTTAAAATCTTTAATATTCACTTTAAAGGACTATTAGACTTTAACATTCACATAACTTTGCAATTTGCGATAGAAAATATTTCGAGCTTAGTACGTAAAACTTTACTATTTCACCTTACCTTTTTACGTTACGTCGGAATCACTAATAGGTGCTTTGATAGTTGCCAACCATTTCAATAGCTGTCATCAACACTGACCATAAACAGCAGTAGCGACATTATTTCAGCTATTGTATTATTATTTTTTTTAATAAAAAGGAATTTAAAAACAAAAGGCAATGTCCAGTAGTTCCATAGATTTAAGCTCATATCGTGATCAGCATTTCAAAGTAAGTCTAGAAAACGTACTTTTGGTTTGGTAGATTTTATAAACATTGTTGTTCCTCACAAAGGGCTCACGGTCTGAACAAGAACGATCTCTACGCGAATCATCCACATTGTATGTAGGAAACATGTCTTTTTACACAACCGAGGAACAAATACATGAGCTATTTTCAAGATGCGGAGAAGTAAGACGCATTGTAATGGGATTGGATAAATATAAAAAAACTCCATGTGGATTTTGTTTTGTAGAATATTACAGTCGCAGTGAAGCAGAGATGGCAATGAGGTTTGTTATGTTTTACTATATATATGGATTTCGTATTAAATGATTGCCACTTCTAGATATGTAAATGGAACAAGATTAGATGATCGTTTAATTCGTGTGGATTGGGATGCTGGCTTTATTGAAGGCCGCCAATACGGCAGGGGCAAGACTGGTGGACAAGTGCGTGATGAGTATCGCACGGATTATGACGCCGGTAGAGGTGGCTATGGGAAATTATTATCACAAAAACTAGAAATTGGACCCAAATGCTGATACCTCTTACATTAAAGACTTAATAAATTTACAAAATATACTTTCTAATTTGTTCCTTTAATTATTTTGCGCCAGCTATTGTTTTGGCATAGCTTGCTACAACTTGTATTTAAATGTTACAATTGATAATTTCTGTTTTGCTATAAGCAGTGAATGCTACATATATAGAGATATCATTTATATATTATTATATTTAATGGAAGCTTTGCTTGGTTTCCCTTATTTCTTGCCAATGTTATTTGCCAAGGAGCAGCTGAGACCAGTTCCATCTGGTTCTACATTAAGTTCTACAACTGAACCATTTTCAACTACCATTGAAAATCGCTTAGCACGTACACCTCCAAGTGGTGGCAAGTCAATGGTTAAATCCAATGCCTTGGCAAATGCTGCAGAAGGATCAGCCAACATACGAACTTTGCCACCAGCGTTGTGTTCCTTGCCCCAGGCCGACATAACAAAAGGATCATTAACGGAGACGCACACAATTTCATCAACTTTTTGTTGAGATTTTAGATTGTCTGCAGATGAAACATAGCCCGGCAAGTGGGTCTGCAAAAGGAGAATATTGTAGTAAAGCCTGCTTGAATATAGAGAAATAAATACCTTAGAACATCCAGGAGTAAATGCACCAGGAACACCAAATATAACCACCTTCTTTCCAGATGTTAGATCACCAGTATTGATTTTATTTGCTGGTGAATCTTCAAAAAGATCCACAGAGGGCAATTTTTCACCGACCTGAAAATAAGATTTTTTCAGATTGTAATAAAAAACAAATTAAAACAATATATAGCAAAAATTCAAGTTTTAATAAAATATTTGAGTTAATGAGATGCAATGAAACTCAATGCTAAGCGACATCCTTTTTATAGCCGATTCCGATTGGCTTGTCGCTAGGCAACACCTCGTTAAGGAGCAGTTAGGGGGAATACCCACTGCGGAAAAATGTTTCTAATATTCTTGTTTGTATTCGAATCCAGTCGCTCAGCCACATATTTTTAGGTATATACATTTATACCTTTGGCGAGCTTGCTCACCTACAGGAGCTTGACTAGGATCGCCCCCTTCATATGAAAATGTTGTTACGACAACAACAACAAGACCTCATAAGGTATATTCATATATTCTTTATCTATATTCTTATGTCAATCTAGCCATGCCAGCCGCTAGAGCGCTAACTCTCAAACTAGAAAAGCTAGCAGTTAGGGTCGTAAATGGGCCATATAAACGGATCTACCGATTATACTTCTTAAGCCTCTAGCGTAATTTTTATACACTTTGACCGAAATTTGTTTAATTCTCTACGATCACCAACAGTCGTCCTAAGGTTAGGTTTAAGTGGCAACTGCCGTTATCGCCCATCCATTGTGATACCACAGGAACAGAAGAAGGAAGATGCCTTCCAGTTCCTACCGCTGAACCAACAATTCTCAAAGAAATGAGAACCTTAAGTGTAACTCCTTCTGACTGGCAGTGTGCGACACACACACAGCAGATGTGCTATAGTCTCATCTTCAGCTTCTGCAAAAGTCGTAACGTGCAACAGTCGTCCTTAGTGTGGTCGGAATAGATCTATAATCTGATATAGTTCCTATATGAATCAATCTCTATTTTTTACTCCTTAAGCATATGGAGAGTACAATTCTTACCCATGGCAGCAGGTTGTACGAACCGGATTTACCCGTTGAGATCCTAACTTCCCCATCTGAAATCAAACTTGATTGAATTACATTCCATTGTGATTGACTATTTCTGTAGTTTTTGTGTTTGCCCTTCCTTAATGGAATGTTCATGGGCAAATTTGCATTTACATGTACTTTGTCGCTGATTTATGATATGAAGATAGCAATTAACGATTAATTCAAATGAATTTGTACTTTGTAATCGCCAGGGCCTGAAATGACAGAGCATTTCAATGAAATATTCTGAGTGCATTCGAATCTTGGCGAGCATCTCAGAAGCCGTTCCAATGGGCTTTCTTGCGTCCACCGTTCAGAAATAATGAAATCGATGTGGTCTGATCCCAATGAAATGAAAATTTGCCTACAGGAGTCATTTACTAGACCTGGTGGTGCTATGCAAATGTCTAATAAGATGCTGCAACCCCTAATTATGGTGGGGCGTGGAGCTACCAATCTGCTCTGCCAGAACCAAGCCCCTCTGTTCGTTACCTACGTAAAAATGCCATAGAACGTAATGCGAATTGAAGTCTCCTTACCAGGCTTTTATGGCCAGACAACAGATTTCTTAGCTGCGTCACAACTGCCGATAGTATATACACATTATACATCTGTATTAAGCTAATACCGGTCTTGACTGCTAAGGCCTTGCGCCTGGCCTAGGCGAGATATATCTACACTGCATCTTACGACGATGTTCGTGGTCAATTTTGCAATTTAATTTTCCCTTCAGTAGCGAAACAAGTGTACATGTAGTACAAAACCTTCGCAGTAAATTATCTGCAAGTGGATGGGACAAATATTCTGTCATAGGCAATTAAAGTAATTTAAGTAAGCAAGTGGATTGCAATATAAGTTTTGTCATTAACGCGATAAAATCTCTATTAAACACTAGATTTGGAGAAAATAAACTAATTTCCTTCTCTGTTAGACATACCTCCCAGGCCTGGGAGGCGTTGCACATACTTGACCTTAGATTTTTAAGTTTAATTGTTTACTTCCTTAAAAATTACATAATTCGTATAATATATATATTAAAAAGCAATCTGCCTTTATTTTTCACAATATTATCTAACTTACTTTTATGGGAGCCATTAATGTGTTCAACGACGTGGAGATTTGACGAATGGAGTTAATCTTCAACAGAGGGTTTTGGAATATTATGCGGCCAATTTGCATTTTTTGCTGCTCCTCTAACACTTCGCGTAAAACCTGTCCGGGTGCACTAAACTGACGTCAATTGCCCAACAACAAAACCTAGCAGTTTAAGTACTTATTGCCGTCAAAATCAGCTGATTCAGTGGTGTCAAACCAAAGTTTTTAAAAGGAAATTATTATAAGAAAATATCCTAAAAGAAACATTGAATGGATTTTTTTGTTAAATTTTTAAGCTTACTTATAATTCAAATTGGCATCTACAGAGATTGTTTAAAAAACATAAGTTCCTCCGCTTCTTTGACAGTACTGTGTACCACCAATGTATAAGATGACATTCAGCTGAATGTTGCCATTGTTCTTGTTTGTTAAAATTTAACGCACATAGCAGGTACGTCGGCAAGAACGTTCGATAGAATATTTCATATAGAGTAATCACTATATTATGAAATATATTCTATTATTCATTATATATATACATAAATATATATTCCAGCTATTGCCGAAATCGTGATTTGGTTTTGTTTGTGTTTTAGCACATTCAGTTAAAAAAAGAGATGTTTACAAGAAATTCCTAGCAAACACGTTACGCTTGCACAGACCAAGCATCGCTATACATACATATAGGTGTTTTAATATATAATTTTATTAAAAAAATAGAGACACAATTTGCACATATTTGACAAGAAAGAAATCCAACTATGGTATTTGCTGTTCCGCTATACGTTCTATGTCGTCCAGGCTGAATTCTTTCAGCTTTTTATCAAAGTCCATCATAAACTCTTTGGTCAGCTGCGCTGATTGATTTTCATTGTAATATTTACGAAATGAGCGGTGTATAATATCTTTAAGGTCTTGTTTTATCACAATTAAATTCAATTTAGTACCATCTTTAATATTTGGGTAAGCAGATATGGGTTGATCATCATTCAACGTTCTGCCGAGTATTAATATTTTTTGGGCACTCAAAGGTATGTTTAGTTTCTTTTCTATTTCCTGCTTGATCTGATAAATGGTGGTAGACGAGGTAACCTGAGTGAAGAGAAACAAACCAATTGGTAATCACTTAATATCTATGGCAAAACAACATTTAATAACTAATTCTTACATCCAAGCTACAATCTTGTCCTTTTAGAACTTTAATTATTATTTGCATTCTGTGTTGATTTACAGATTTGTCAAGAAGCTCGCTCGCTCATTAAATTGCACAAATACGTATTCGCTTGTGTGAATACGTTACGTTACGTATTCGTTTGTTACGAAATAAATAAAATGCCAGACGTTCACGTAATATTTAGGATTATATGAATATATCGATTGATTTTATTGTTATATTTATCGTCAATAAAAAAAGTCAACAACAAATTCAAAACAAATCTTAAAGGCTCTATCACACTAAAGCTGAGAATTTTGTTCAGCTTTTCAGGCGGAATGCTGTCAAAATCCATATAAAAAAAGTCGGCTAAAAATAGGCGGAAAAGTAGTACTCTGCTTATAGCGAGGAAAATGGTAAAAAACTACTATAGTGGCAACATTTACAACTATTGTTTGTTTTATTGGTTACAGTGGCTCGTGTTTAATTTTTACAATAATTTAATGCACAATAAGTGCAGATAAAGAAACGTGTTTTGTTACGGAAGCAAAATCATTGGAATGCTGTCAAGTTTCGCTCGCGAAACAATTGAAAATTTCAGCGGCTATTCCAAAAGCAGAATAGAATACCAACCCTAATAGCCTGTTTGAGGATGTCGAACAACAATACAGACAAACAAACAACAATCGCTTCAAATTCTTTGCCAATGACGCGATCAAAATAATACCACGCGGTATTGGCAAAGTACCGTCTTTTTTCTATAAATATATTGAAGCAGAGTTCATTCGGCCCACTTCGTGAACATTTAATTACATTTGCAATTAAAATTATACGAAATTTATCCTGATGCAGCGGCATGTCGCTACTATTTTGCTCACATAACTCAATACCACTGGTATCTTCGTCACCATTTCTATATGGTGCGTTTTGACAGTTGTTCGTGTGAAAATTCGATGTCAGTATTAGGCTTATTTTCTTTGTCACCATATTTTTATAGTGAGTTTTGACAGTTGTTTGGCCGAAAAATCGAAATCAGTACTAGGCTTTAGACTTTTCGCCCGATCTACTGTCAAAATAATTCATAAAAAAGGTGGGCATGACATAATTACCAGGTAGTGTACCGTAAACAGCTGAGTACAACAAACAACAACTGAGTACTCCCGAATTGCACTGTCTGTCAACGAGCTTTGGTTATGTGTGTGTATTATAGTTAAGAACTATACACACAAAAACAACGAAAAATGGCGCGAACTAGTAACATACACAAAATGAGAGTTGCACTAATCACTGATTTTGACAGATAGTGCACTCAATATTTTGTTTTTAGGCAACTACCACTACCTATAAATTAATATATCTTGCTGAGTTCTATGAGCAAAATAGAAGCGATATGGAGCTGCGTCAATACAAATTTCGCTTCATTTAATTGCTCACGAACTATTTGATTATAGTTGTTAGTAGTTGTATTTGTTGCGAGTTGTTATGTATTTTTTTCTGTTCTGGAGAAAAATAAATTCAGTCGGATTTAATAATTAAATAACATGTTTATCACCAGTTTCGCTTTTTCTCTTTCGCCCCTCAAATTTGACTCCAATCTCTTATTTTGATTCGCCGCTAGAAATTTCTTTCGACTCTTGACTCCTTGGTTGAGTTTAGACTCTGACACTTTTTTTTATCAACGCGGTTCTGAGATATACGACGCCGTTCTAAAATAGATCGTTCCATCATCGACGTCGGCTGCTTTCAAAATGAGATCGACTTTGTTCTCTGCTTGCGACGAGTGTTTTTGCAAATTAAAAAATAGATTCGCGATTTTCTTTTTCTATATAATTATCTAATAATTGTTTTTAATACATACAAGCATAGTGAACATGCATTTGTGAAAAGGTGAAAATAATAATCACAAAGAAACAGTTCTGAGCTTGTTAACGGGACAGAAAAAAATCCATCGTTTACTTTGTCCAACTCGTCAACTTTCTAGGCGATTGAAAGTGCGGAGGAAAATAAAAATAAAATATAGTTGACAAGCGACAAACGAAACGCGTTTGAAAGTGCGTGTGTGTGTGAGTTGCGAACGATCCCCCCGTATAACAATTTCCCAACTACTACGCCTGAGTATTTAATATTCTACAACTAGAATTTTTGCTGGCATATTAATTTCAATTGTTGTTCTATAATTGCAAACAAATTTTTAATGTTGTCAAATTTAAATCGTGGCAAGGAGAAAATTACTGAAATATTTCGTCTCTTGGGGGTGCGTATAGCTTATAATATATGTGTATATTATATTCATCTCAAGCTATTGATTAATCTGCAAGATATGACAATAGACTAGATTTTTAAGGTGTTTCTCTCCTCAGTACAACAAATATTAATCATAAATATATGGTGATGATGATGATGATGATACAAGCAACAAGCTTACAAATATATTTACGGCGTTAGAAACATATGTATACTTGTTGCCTATTTTACGTCCGCCCGTCCGCCGCCATTTGTTTTGATGAAAATAACTCTCTCCTAATACATATACTACTACAGTGTTTTCATTGATGTTAATTTAATGTAAACTGTGCAGCTGTGGCATCAGTGATTGACCTCCTTAAACTATTATTATTTTTTTTATTATATTGGGCATAGTTGGTACAAATCTTATTGTAAACTTTAAAACATACTAATCGAATATTCTTCAGTGAATAACATACACTTTAGAGCAATCCGTTAATAATCTTAAGTCTTCTTCGTTTTAAAAGCTTGCGGCCTAGTCATTTATCTCGTAGGGTATTATGTCCTTTAAAATCATGGACAGTAAAGACTGTTTGCTATCCCAACGTCAAGTGGTGGTGGTCGCCTCAACGATCGGAAGTGCTGGAAACGAGTGGATACCTGGGGTCGGTTCGTTAAAAAATATTATGTATTTCATCCTAATAGTTTTCATGGTTTACTTTTATCTTGAACGCACTTTTTTCAAGCCACCCTGCATTTGTGTGAATTTACATATAAAATTCCCTTATGACTATTAACACCGCCCTTGAATTTTTATAGAAATCGATTTAGACTTGGATATAGCTCCCATGTCCTCCTGACTTCCACATAAAAGCGCAACCCGGCACGGGATAGTTGTAAGCACCACACAGGCTGGAACATTGTGGTCCGATCTGTGAGGTGTTCATTGCTGTCACGAGAAGCTTGCGTATAGTGGAATGCTCCAAACAGAGTAGCTGCAACGACAGTCGCGGACAATCAACGGTGTCGAGCGGAGAGTTTCAGTGAGAGGCCGGGCGGCACCTACTGAGTGCATATGATGCTCGATATGACAAGGCGAGTTATTGGCGCCTTTAAATAATCAATGGCCAACATATTCCCACGGCGATCGGTTCTTTTGACCGGAACGAGCTTTCTCAGCTAAAGGAGCTTTAAGAGAATCACTACCTCCACATGCAATGTAACAACAACAACATAAAAGCGCAAAAGCTTTTCATACATATGTACCTAGTTATAATTGCTAAATTAATGTTTTCCTATTTCAATTTTGTGAACATTTTGTTCACTTTGTGGAGTTTGAGTACGCCAACAAAAGCTGGTTGAACTTCGCTTGAACTTTACCACGAATAACTTTCTTTTTAAATAAACTCTGAAGCAATTGATATTGATGGCTTGTAAAAGGTATAATGAGCTGTCAATAAAACAAATATCATGTAGCTGTCATTTTTAGTTTGACATTTATACCAGTATGAACAAGGTAATACATCGTGCCAACTACCCTGTAATATCAACAAAATTAATTATTTGGCATAAGTTGTATGTACAATATTGAATGTTGATATCACTGTGAATGCCACTATGTCTATAATGAAATATGACCAGATAGGATATAACTCCCATATCATAAGCGTAGAAAAGGCCGTAGAAAGGTGGGCTAAGCACCATTAAAAAAAGTTTTAATTCCACCCAGAATTTAAAAAATTTCAAAATTCGACAAAATTTGCTAATCTATTGGCTTTTCAAAGGGTTTTTGGGCCCCAGGAAGCTGGGGTCCCATAAATATGAATTAACGACCGGAACCGACATAGTTTGGTGAGGATTGACATTTTTATCTGCAATCTCTGAGTTACAGTAATGTGCAAAAAAATAGCGATAGATTCTAAATTGTGCAAAAAAATAGTGAAAGATTCTAAATTGTGTAAATCCAGGTATAGATTGATGGTTTATTTCATCTTTAACAAATATCGTTTGCAAAAACTATTTCCTTTAAACATGTTTTGTTTTTTTGTTAAACATTTTAACCATAGTCTCGAAATTTAACGTGTGAAAAAAGTAGGGACACTTCTGGTTTTTAAACGAAAGACTTGCAAAATTAGAAAATGGAAGAAAAGTTTTGAATTACAAATGCAGCCAAATGGTGTTCTAGCAGCTCATTAGTTACTAAACGATTTCTTGTGGTTAAAAATACCTTGAATCAACATAGGCATAGAGTCTGTTCAGTTCTGGTGAAACGAAACGTGTATAATTACTTAAATGATTAATAAAAATTCCGCTGATTTGGATGGAAGTAGTCCTCTTATTTGAGTTTTAACGATATTCCAATCGAATTTAGATTCGGTGACTTTGGGTCGCACTCCAGGAGAGATATTTTATTGCTCCTATAGCAAGGTTAGTCTTCAGATAATGTAAGGATACAGTTCTGTAAAATTTGAACGTAATTTGTAGATATTACGATGTCACGATACAAAAGGCCCCCTCTATTGTGTAGAAACATTCACCAAACCATCATAAAACTAAATGTTTGGCGGGTTTTACGTTGTACTTGGGGTTCGCTGAGGCTTTAGCCGGTCTCAATACATGTCATTATCTATTTGGGCTATTAAAAATAATTTTAAGTTATCAGATAAAAAAATATTTACCTCTTGTATCCAGCTGAAATAATCTATTGGGTTGCCCAAAAAGTAATTGCGGATTTTTTAAAAGAAAGTAAATGCATTCTTAATAAAACTTAGAATGAACTTTAATCAAATATACTTTTTTTACACTTTTTTCTAAAGCAAGCTAAAAGTAACAGCTGATAACCAACAGAAGAAAGAATGCAATTACAGAGTCACAAGCTGTGAAAAAATTTGTCAACGCCGACTATATAAAAAATCCGCAATTACTTTTTGGGCAACCCAATACTTTGACAATTTAGGCATCATTTTTATTTATAAACTTTCAAGAATTAATCAGGCCTGATCCGGTTTCCGAAAACGTAAAACTCAAAAAATTTCTTTGCGTATATTTTGCAAACTTTTAAGATTTGAAATAACTTGAGGTTCCTCTTACAGAAAAGAATTTTGGTAAAATTATGCATTTAAACTTCTATATGGCAGATCTGCAAGAATTAAGGCAAAGAAAATCTTTCGTTTTGTGTTTTCGCAAACCGGAACAGACCGATTGCTTTTTTTTAAGTTATGTAAGAACTTTAATATGTTAGAAAGTTTTTTTTCGTTTAAACGATGTAAACAGATATTTCTGTTTTCGTTCTATGTTTCGCCTCACAATTTTCGGTTTCTTTAACCAAGTTTCTGATTTGGGTATCAATTTCATAGCATTTTCCATCAGAATTTTTGAAACCTTAAGCAATTCAACCACTTTCAAATAGAATTTTCCCAAGTTTAGTAACTTTTGTATATTTTTTCTTGGAATAGGGTTACAGTGCCTACAAGTAAATATAAAATGTTTGACCTTAACTCATATTTTAACATTTCTACAAACAATTAACTGCTTTCTATTCATTTAAAGTAACGGCTTTTTATGTATTTTCAAAATTTAAAGGAATTGACTCACTGCCCCTATTAAAAGGCACAACCTAAAATTGGACTTTTTGTAGTAATAGTGCTTTCTTGCAAAATGTCTGAATTGATATTTTCGTAACGGTAATTGTTTTTGCAGTATATATGCAATAAAATATAGTTATAAGCCATAAAATTTAGCTTTCGCCTTAGGTGCTTTATAATCCTCTATTTTTGTCGTTCTAGCGGCTGTCTCTATTTTTTTTTCGCACATAACTGTATATTATAACAAGTAAAAAGGCATTAAGTTTGGCCGGACCGAACTTTAGATACCCACCACCTCGGGTATATATGTAAACTTCCATTCATCACAATCCGGGGGTTAACTTATGCAACCAAATTCGGCACGGAAATTGAGTGGTCTAAAAAATATAAATCACTTTTCAATTTTGTAGAACAAAATATTGGTCTTTTTGGCAGCTATATCCAAATATAAATCGATCTGAACCATAAAGGAAACAGGGTGGCTTGAAACTACTCACTATTCAAAATTTCAGCGAAATCGGGTAATATATAAAGCTTTTATGAGCCTTCAGATCCTTAATGGGCATATCGGTTTATTGACAGCTATATCTAAATACAGTCCTAACTTTACCATATTCGGGTCAGATGGCGGGTGGCTTAAAACAACTCACTGATTCAAATTTCAGCGAAATTAGGGAATAAATGCAGCTTTTATGGGTTCCAGACCCTTAAACGACTGTTCGGTCTATATGGCAACTATATCTAAATACAGTCCTATCTGAAACATATTAAGTTCGGATATCGGGAGGCTCAAATTTCAGCGAAATCGGGTAATAAATAAAGCTTTTATGGTGTTCAGATCCTGTATCGGCAGATCGGTCTCTATGCCAGCTATATCTAAATATAGTCTGATCTGAACCACATTGTAGTCGGAAGACGGGAGGCTTAAGACAACTCACTGTTTCAAATTTCATCAAAATCGGGTAATAAATAAAGCTTTTATGGGCTTCAGACCCTTTATCGGCAGATCGGTCTATATGGCAGCTACATCGAAATATAGTCCGATCTGAACCATATTTGGGACAGATGTCGGGAAGCCTTACACTACTCACTGAGCATTAGATCGGTCTATGTAGCAGCTATATTCAAATATGGTCTGATTTGGCCCGTTCAATAACTTAACCAGCGTGCATCAAAAAGACGTATCTGTGACAAATTTCAGCTCAATATCTTAATTTTTGAAGGCTTTAGGTTGAATACAACAAACGGATGGACGAACAGACACACGGACATCGTTAAATCATCTTAGAATTTTACGATGATCCGAAATATATATACTTTGTAGGGGGTCGGATATAGATATTTCGATGTGTTGCGATCCTATGGTAGTGGGTATAAAAATTTATTTAGATTTATTATATTATTGGGTTGCCCAAAAAGTAATTGCATTCTTTCTTCTGTCAGTTATCAGCTGTTACTTTAAGCTTGCTTTAGAAAAAAAGTGTAAAAAAAGTATATTTGATTAAAGTTCATTCTAAGTTTTATTAAAAATGCATTTACCCAATATATATGCACCGTTAGTCAGGGGCGAAAAATCAAAATCATTTGATTTTTTCGATGATTGGCCTCTATCGATTACCGTTAATACAGAAATGTGTAATTATTGCATGTTATATTGGTATCGTCACTAACCCATCTGATTAAGTATTGAGGAATTCCAGAGTTGTATTCTACAACAAAAAATTAATTTAAGTTTAAATTTACGTAGAAATGCAATTTTTTTGACTTCTCTATGTGTGTTTAGAGCGTGCTTTATTCCCTCTGACAAAAAAAGAAGCATCCCCAAAACTTAATTGTCTTCACAAATGTATGATTTAACCACCATTCTCACAACTCTAACAATTTTTACGCATAATAAAATAAATCAGATTTGTTCACATTTTTAGGTTATGTCATACGAAAATAACATACAGGTGTGATAGCAAAAATCATGAATCGTATGCTAATTGACAATTTAGACATACATTTTAAAATACATGTGAATACAAAAAGTGACATGTCATACGAAAAGTAAATGCCGTGTAATAGCGGCTCTAGTGGAACAGAGTTGTATCCCAGTTTTTTGTTGTTGGACATCTGACCATACCTTTTATGGACATGGATATAGATATGGAAAAAGAAGTTCTGTCCAAAGTAAAGTTATGAAAAGAGAAGAAAATTAAATAAATTCAAAGATAAGAAAAAATCGATACACCGTTTTTGGCAAAATTTGTAATCAACACACAATGAGTACGATCACTATCTGTCAATCCCATGCAGCCAGTTGCACCTACCGGAATGACCATCAAGTCCTTCATCGACAATCGTCGATATCTATCCACGGTATAGATATTGAACAGTCAAATGCTCTTGATGTTCTTGGCATGAAGATACAATGTGATGTCCCTTGGTCAAAACACGTATTCGAAGTGTTCTGGGCTTGAAGATACAATGTGATGTCCGTTGGTCAAAACACGAATTCGAAGTGTCGAAAGAAGCATTCAAGTGTTTGGGCTTTCTTAAGCGGTGCAAGAAATATTTCGTCTCTTCTGATCTTCTCAATATCTATACTACCTACATCAGTCCCAAGATGGAATATATCTCTCATTTATGGGCAGGAGCTCCAAAATCATCCTTGGAGCTACTTGACCAGGTTCAACGGAGAGCGATGGTGTTGATTGGGGACAGTAGGGTATCCAACTCTATTGCCTCTCTTGAACATCGTCGGAATGTGGGTAGCGTTGTATTGCTCTATAGTTATTTTCATGGCGTTTGTTTCAGGGATATTCGTCTTCTTATCCCTGACGTTAGGATGTTCACCAGGAATACAAGACTTGCCAGAAACTCACACCCGTTTGTAATTGAATGGCCAGTCGACCGAGCCATGCATTACCGAGAAAAAATTATTTTGGCCCGAACCATTCGTATGTGGAATCGACTTCCGGCTAATGTCTTTCTCACCGACATTGACGGTCAGAAATTTTACATGAATATCAATAAACACTACTCCCCCTTTCACCCCTCCAACCTTTAACTTTCCTAATTGCCAACGCAATGCACTGCATATATATGGGACATCCCCTGCGTGTTGGTTAATAACAACACCCGGCACAGGATAGCTGTAAGCAACAACGATCGTGTGCCGTATAAACTGCCTATTAGATACTAAGTTAAAGTGCAATTTTGATATAAGCGGCATATAGCGATCATGCAAAAATTTAAACAAACCTTTAATGGCGCTTACAACAAAATCATTTTCTCTCTCATTTCATTAGGGTTCATGGTTAAAATTCCATAAAAAATCGAAAACCGAAAAAATTTCACTTACATCATATTCGGGGGAAGGGCTCGATCTTATATAAAGGATCCCAGATAGATATTTCATTGTGTTGTAAAAGGAATGACTAGTTTAGTCTTCGCCTATCCTGTGATGGCGGGTTGTCCCCCTACTTTACTTATATACTTTACTTTATACTATACTTTACTTTATACTTTTGCATAGCTCGTTCGGATCCTTACACCTTAGAAATATTAAAACATCGTCCGCGTAGCAGACGGCTTCAAATCCTTATGGTGGTCACCCATAGGAGTGGTGATAAAATGCTTCCCTGTGGCGTGCCCTGTGGCACTTTCTTCCTTATATTCATGCCATGGGACACACAATTTATTCACCTGTTCCTTAGCATATGGGCTATCTAGTCTCTAAGGACCGGGTCCACCCGGTACTGGTCTAAAGATTGGATCAGTGTGTCGGTCCGCACTTTGTTAAAAGCCCCCTCGATGTCAATGCATACCGCCAGTGTGTACGTTTTGGCATCGAAGGATTCTTTTTTTTTTATGTACAACCTCGTGCAGGGCAGTATTCACCGACCTTCCCTTGACATAGGCATGCTGTTTGTATTTGAGCAGTTCGTTGAATGTCCTACTGTTTATCATGGTGTCCACAATACGTTCCATGATTTTGAGTAGAAAGGACGTAAGGCTTATGGGTCTGTAGCCCGTTGGTGTCGCATAGCTTGCCTTGCAGGCATTAGGTTGTTTATACCCACCCTTGCCTCCTGCCAAGCATTCGGAGTATATGGAAGTCCTAGGCACGCTGTGAAAATTTTGGCCAGACGAGGCGCCAGATAGTCTGCCTCTTTCTGTAGTAACGCCGTGAATATTCCATCCTCCTTTACCCGGGTGTCTTAAATGGTTTGAAGCTCCTCAAGGATTCCTTCGCCATAAATTCCGTAATTATAAACTTTCGATCAACGTCATTATTCCAAGATTTCGGTGTTTCCGTGAGTCCTTTCGGAGTCCTGTGGAAAATGTGTTCTCATCAAAAGCCTCAACATGTCCTCCGTTGTCTCTGCTCTCACTCCCATGTCGTGTACTAAAGTTTCAGTTTGGACATGGGTCATTAACGCTATCGACCTGTTTGCAGAAAAGCTTCAAGGAGGCACGTTTTGCCGCTCTGGTAATCATATTGGCTTACAGATGCTATTTTGGATTAAGCAAGCAGATGAGGAGCAAACACACTTCTCGACAGACAAAAATTACACTTTACAAGACACTGATACTACCCGTGCTGTTGTAAGGCTCCGAAGCATGGGTACTTGCGAAAGGTGAGGAATGGTTCTTGCGAAAGATAAGACGGTACTTGGAGTATTTGAGAGAAAAATTCTTCGTAGAATATATGGACCAGTCTACATTATTGGAGAATATAGCATAATTAAACGCATGCCTTGGCTAGGTCATGTTGTCAGAATGGATGAAGAAGCTCCAGCAAAAAAGTCTTTTGAAGGCGACCATAATGGAATAAGCAAGACGGGAAGACCAATACTCCGATGGAATGACCAAGTGGAGAGCGCCATCTCGAAACTGGGTGTCAGATATTGGAGAAGTAGCGCATAAGATCGAGACGCTTGGGCATCTGTTCTACGTTAGGCTTGAGGAATAAATTTTCTGTAATGGTCAATTAAAGTAAAGGTGGTATACATTCTATACCATCATCAGGGATTGGTTCTGTGACATCCACGTCGCCGCCACTATAGGCCACCAGCGCACTATACCAGTTAACAGATTTCCTTCTTCGCCTGTATGTAAATCTTTTTTTATTTTAATAAAATGAATCCGATTCCCTTAACATTACACTTCAAATTTATTGCAATGCTAAATTTTGAAGAAGTTAAAAGCTGCAAGAGTTGTTATAACGTTTTAAAAAAAGAAACAAATTTTGTTTTATAATAATTAATTCATTAATTACCTTCAAGATTCTCTAATAGTCCCTACTGCTCATTTAATGTTTTATTTTTTTTTGTTGTTGTTTGTTACTAATAATAATAATAATTTCTTTATTCACCAACATATTTCTTTACATTACAATAGATTGCTGATCTGTAATTACAGTTTGGTAAAAAAAGAAAGTAAGGTATTAATAGACAATGGCTCTGTTATAAGCCGTCTGTCATATATATAACTTTTCATGCCTTCTATACGGAGTTGTACTCATTTACTAGAAATTTCCTGTAGGATAAACATGTTTTTAAGTATGAAATTAGCTGTCGCCAATTGTCAGGTTCACGGCCGTCTAAGATGTTGATCATGGTTTCCTCAGATAGCACAGCAGATTGGAATATTGTAATTCTAAATTCTCTCAAAACAGGACACTCTCCAAGAAAGTGCAGTAATGTTTCATCTCGATTAAGGTTGCACATAGAACATTTTCTTTCCTCGTTTTCTGCATTAAATCTGTTGGCATTCAGGTTGATCAATCCACATCTTGCCTTAAAGACCCAGGAAATTTGATCGCTAGAGTAAGAATCAGTAAAGTACATTTCTCCCATTCTATAATCTAAATGTTTGTATATTCTAGATTGGCTTTGATATTTTAACTTCAAGTTTTCATAAAAGATATAATGTCGTTCACTATTAACCAAGCATGTGCTGAATAAATTCCACTCATATTCATTCGTGGTATTTGGCCATTGTACGTTTAATCGTTGTGCAGTTCTTTTAATATCTGATACCCAAAATCCTTCTTCTTGCAGTAATAAATTAGTTAGCTTTCTTGGTAAACGAGTTTCTTGATATTTGTGCATTATTTGGTGTATGTATTGTAGATGTAGATTTAGTGTATATAAATGGCAACTTTCAACCGCGGTCTCGAGCATGAGTGCGTAGTTAGGAGCAAAACAGGGCACCTTCAGTATTTTCTTCAAAAAATAACGTTGTAGTTTATCAACCTCGTCAAAGTGAGCAAATCCCCATACTTGAGCAGAATATGTTTGTATTGCCCTGCAAACGGCCTGGTAGATTTTCCATTTCATGGGAATATTGACATCTTTTTTTCCCAGAAAGTTAGTCCATGTGGTATTTATTGCCATCTTTGACTGGTTTGTGCGATTTTCTACATGCTTTAAAAATGATAGCTTTGGTGTAAATGTGACGCCTAGATATTTATACTCGTTTACAATTCTAATCTCATTTCCATTATACATCCATTTCTCTCTTGCGCTAAGCCTTCCTCCCTTTCTGAATATGAGTATTTCAGACTTGCTCATATTGACTTGTAAGTTCCACATTCTGCAGTAGTTTTCGAGGTTTAAGATCATGGTTTGCAGTATATGTATATCATCTGCTAGGATAACAATGTCGTCTGCATATAGCAAAAGTCTTATGTTCAAATTTTTGATGTATATTCCACCTTCTAAGTGTTCATGTAGATCATTTATATATAGAGAGAATAGCATTGGCGATAATAGGCATCCCTGTTTAACACCCGAATCAGTTCCAAAATATTCCGAAAGTTCCTCTCCTGTCCAAACCGCATATTCTGTGTTGTCATATATATTCTGAATCAGTTTTACGAACTTGTTTGATACACCAAGTTGAGCCAGTTTGTATAAAAGTGATTTTCTGTGAACATTATCAAAAGCCGCTTTGAAGTCCACAAAAAATGCGTATACTTTTTTATTTTCCTTGATTTTAAGGCTCACAATAGATGCTAGATTATAGATGTTATCAACAGTGGAATAACCTTTTCTGAATCCGGCCTGATATTCACATAACACCTGATGATGATTTACCCATTTACATAGTCTTTCGTTTAGGATACCCATCATTATTTTTGCCAAGCAGTTCATAAACGCAATTCCTCTGTAATTTGAAGGTTCTGACATATTTCCTTTTTTATGTATCGGGAATATTATAGTCTTATTAAATGCATTATCAATATCTCCAGTATTTAGAATTTTGTTGTATCTAACTACTAATTGCTTATGGAAATCTTCTGTTGCATATACAATGTGTTCATATGGGATTCGATCCTCTCCTGGCGCTTTATTCATCTTCAACTTTCTAAGAACACTTTTTAGCTCTACCAAACTGATTTCACTATCTAAAATCAGATCAGTGTTAAAATTTAGGGCGTAAGATATTTGCAATGCATTCTGTTGAGGGTTTAAAAGCTCTTGAAAGTGATTTTTGAAACATTCTGATGATATTGTTGGACTTATTTGAAATGTTTGGTTCCTTATCACTTTGACTGCTCTCCACCACTGCTTAGAGTCGCTTACATTGTTTATTGTATTCAATAAATATCTGTTATGGTTCTGTTTACTGATTAAGCATATATATCTGTATTTTTTGGCAGATTCTAAATATTGTGTTTTGGACTCAAGTGAGTTGTCTTTTTTGTAAGTTTTTAACAGAGAGAACATACTATTTCTTGCATTGTGACATTTAAAGTCATACCAAGGTTGTTTTGGTGTAAATCCTCTTTGGTGTACCTCAAGTTTTACTGACGCTTTTATTGTGTTTCCAAGATCGGCCAATGTAAGGTCATTTGATCTGCTTATAAACTTATTTAGATTCTCTTGGAGATCTACATGGTACCTGCTGATTTTATTTTTATTCCATAAAAGTTTAGGAAGTAAATTAAGGCCTTTGTTAGTAGTGTTTTCTGTAGGTAACTTGAGTTGAATTTTTATTGGCAAGTGGTCTGACCACGTTTTATTTTCTACTACAAATTCCTCTACCAGATTTAGTATTTCTTGTGATACTGCGCAAATATCATTTACGGATGCTCCAGTTCCACTTATAAAGGTAAGATTTCCTTCCTCGTCTCCGCGTGTTCTACCATTTAGAATGAGCATATTATTATTTGTACATAGTTCTACAAGTAGATTTCCCTTTCTATTAACTTGTTTATCTCGAGATTTTCGTGTGTTCATTCCAGCTGAGAATAATTCCCTGTATACTTCGTTTACTTCTTGTGATATTTCTCCTATCCTTGAGTTAAGGTCCCCAATTAAAATTGGATTAAATACTATAACAAATATCTTTGTCTATCTATTGTTTGTTAAGTCAATCACTAATTTCGTACATATTTGTTTTTCATGAATTTTCTAGTTGAATCGTTGATTGATTGTATGTTAGTGATCACAAAGTGTGTGCACGCACGTCCATTTTCTTCAAACAACACATTGTATTGTCTATCTTGCAATCCGATTGGAGTATACACAGTACGTAACAAGTATACGTGGACGCCGGAAAGTAAAAACACACGCAGTAGAGGCTCCTTTACCCATTATGGATAATAAGGCAGCAACGACGTTACAACAAAATACACCAACTTCCAAAACAGTGGATGTGGTGTCGCCTGTTGTCAATAACAATAATAACAATAACATCAATAATAAAATATCCACAACCAACGGTATCAAAGAAAACAATAGCAACAATATAACAACAACTACAACGACAACCGCCTCCATACCAATTGTGGTCACAAATACATCTGCCGGAGGTGTTGGTGGTACAGCAAGTTCCGGCTCTTCGTCTCCGCCTTTTTCCGCGACACTAAAAAACTCGGAGGTAAGTTCAAGTTCAATTGATTTGTATGCATTTTCATTACATTTATGTATGTATGTATGTTTGTTTTTATTTTTTTTTATTTTCACTCACTAACAATTAATGCTATGACGTCTTAAATGCTAGTATAGGCCTTCCCAAATACAGTGTGCAACAGATTGTTGTATGATTGTGAGGAAATGTAAGATATAATCAATGCAGTCTGTATAAAATGATACAACAGATTTTGTGTTTGAATGGTCGGGTGTGGAAACCTATAAGCTAAAAAGTTAAAAACTAGACTTTTTATAATCTGATGAGCGTGGAGGTTTAAAACTTTCAAGCTCATTTCTCCTTTTTGGATCTAAAGTTATACAACTTCTCTGCCAATTGGTGTCGTTCATTTGGGAAAGTGTACTACATGCAAATGTAGTACACTACAACAAAAACAACTACCCTTACTGAAAGGAATTCCAACTACAATTAAACTTGTTAGGTTACTAAACTTTCCCAAGTGAAAGCGTACAAAAATTAAAGTTTTCCAAGTGAAAGGGTACTAAAATGACACTTTCCCAAGGGAAAGGATACTAAAATTGAAGTTTCCCAAGTGATAGAGTACTAAAGTTAAACTTTGCCAAGTGAAAGGCAACTAAAACTTAATTTTTCCAAGTGAACGGGCATTATAACTACCCTTTCCGAAGTGAACGGGTATTAAAGCTACCCTTTTCCAAGTGAAAGCGTACTATAATTTAACTTTCCCAAGTGAAAGGGTACTATTGTAAAACTAAACTTTTCCAAGTGAAGGGTACTAACTTAATCTTTCCCAAATAAAAGGCTACTAAAATTAAACTTTCCCAAGTGAAAGAGGGCTAAACTTTGCCAAGTAAGAGTGTACTTAAATTAAACTTTCTCAAGTGAAAGGGTGCTAAAATTAAACTAAGGGTGATTAACTAATTAAAACTATCCTTTTCTAAGTAAAACGGTAAAAAATTATCATTTTTCAAGACAAGTACTAGAATTGCTCTTTCTCAAGAGAGGGGTGCTAAAACTGTCATTTTCCAAGAGAAGGGTACTAGAACTGACCTTTCCCCAGAGGAGTATATTAAATATACTCTGTTGCAAGGAAATTATGCTAAAAATACTATTTCCCAAAAAAAATTCTACTAAAAATATCCTATTCAATTAAAATTATACCAAAAATAATCTTTGCCAAGGAGTATCTTTATCCTTTTCCAAGAAAATTATTTTGAAAATATCCATTCCAACGAAATGAAACGATTCCCTTAACATTACACTTCTAAAAACCTCTAAATCGGGCATATTTACCGACCACTTCAATTTGGGCTCCAATAAAGGTATTTAAGAGCAGAAAACGAATCTGATATACAAATGTGGGACCATGCATTTGGGGCACCGCCCCTTTTCCAAAACACCCCCCAATGAGTACAATTTTTGGGGCCTAGAGTTTGAGGACGCCCCATCTCATAAACTACCCTAAACCAATGGCAATATGGTGTTTAAATAATTGGTATTTGAGCACGAAGCTGATATTTTTTCAGGGCCAAGTGTCTAGGGGACCATCTCACTCCCGAAAACACCCCTAAATCGGACATCATGACAATATCGGGCAGAAATAAAGACGTTTAAGAATAGAGTATATCAAACACCCAAACGTTAATGACCTCAAACCCTCCGATCGAGTTCATAGACCAATAAAGATCTTTAATTGTCGAAAATACATATTCAAAGGATAATTTTGTTCCATAGTTTGCTATAAAATTAAATTTTAAAAACATAGAATTACCTGGAAATTTCGATTCAGCAACTATATATGCAATATACCACCCCATTTGCCAAATAATAAATGGCAAAATATCGATTTTGCATAAAAATTCCGAGTCATACAGTCCGTGGTTCATACTATGCCAATATTTTCCATTAAAGCAGATTGGGCCTTAAACTTAAAAAAAAAATCTCAACTGCTTTCTCAAACATACATGTTTTGGAGCCCACCGTAGCGTAAAGCTTAGCATGTCCGCCTATGACACTGAACGCCTGGGTTCGAACCCTGGGGAGACCATCAGAAAAAAAATCAGCGGTGGTTTTCCCCTCCTAATGCTGGCAACATTTGTGAGGTACTATTCATGTAAAACTTCTCTCCAAAGAGGTGTCGCATTGCGGCACGCCGTTCGGACTCGGCTATAAAAAGGAGGCCCCTTATCATTAAGCTTATACTTCAATTGGACTGCACTCATTGATATGTCAGAAGTTTTCCCCTGTTCCTTAGTGGAATGTTCATGGGCAACCACAGTCGCTGTGCAACAAGTCATTTTCTTACGCAAAATAAACGCGATCGCAAACTTCTAATTGTAACAGAGTGTTTGTTAGTGTTAGTGATGTTTCTCACTAAGCGAAATAATAAGGTTTGTGAAAGAATGTGTTGAGCTTTTGGTCTTGCAATTACAACAACAATAATTGGATAAAAGTGGAAGATGCTGACAAAGTTGTGCTTTTTTAACTTATAACAGTGAAAGTACTACAAAATTTAATTATTTTTACAAATGCATTCTGCATTTAAAATTTTAAATTGTTTTGTGTTTGATTATATATAAATTACGAAGGGTTGGGTTTTGTTTGAATTTACAAAAACACATGAACTTCAGTACGACCCACACACTTAAATTTGTGTGTATACATGCTCGTAAGCAGCTGGTAAATTGTTTGATGCCATATTACTTTTAATATGTAAATGGCAACATTTTGGCTAAAGAAATTCAAAAAATCAATTGTGGTAACCTATTCAAACCACCGAAAGAACTATTTTCGAAAAATTTTCCGCAAAAAAGTACGTAGTGCCAGCCTTAAAATGTTAACAAGAGAATGGCCTTTAAGCTGATGTATGATTGAGATTTTCAAAACTTTGAGGCCGCTGCAGCACTTGTTAACATCCTCCAATTGTGCTCAAATTTTGGAAATCTTAAAATCTAACAAAATGAAACATAACCGATCGCCATAATATTTCGTATTTTTGCTTATTGGTATCAAAAGGAAAAGGAAAAAAAATCTTTATAGCATGGGACGTTCTAACATATACATACATATCAATTATGCATATTTTATTGTTATATTGTGGCTGTACATTTTTAACTGGGAAGACGGAGGAAGGAAGACTAAATAGTAAGAACATAGATTAACAATGCCAAACCTGTTTTTCATCTTCACTTTTAAGGTGTGGAGACCACATTTGATTGTATTTTAGTCTTGATTGATTATCTCTGCTAGAAATGCAAAGAATTTCTACGTTCCACCATGATTATACTGTGCAATGGCTTGGTAACTGGGGATTGTGCGTGAAAGGCCAATGTTGTTATTTTTACGTTAATCTGCTGTAGAAGTCTAAAATAATTTTTATTTTTCAACAAATTGTTGACTCCTATTTTGGTGATTGTTTCTTGAAATTTTAATAACATATCACATTAACCGACTATAGTTCTGTTTTTATTATTATTACCTGTCTAAGTAGGTAGTTAAGACTGAAATCGAACTACTTCGTAAGTGAAAAATAACCAATTTTGAATACCTACCAACTTTGATGTGCTGCAATACTTAAAAAATTAATTTTAGATTTTGTGAGGGGTATTGAGGTGTTTCAAAGTATCAATATTTGAAGTAAGATCATGTTTTTATACCCACCACCATAGGATAGGGGGTATTCATTCCGTTTGCAACACATCGAAATATCAATTTTCCGACTCTACAAAGTATATATTTGGTTTCCCAAAAAGTATTTGCGGATTTTTTAAAAGAAAGTAAATAAAACTTAGAATGAATTTTAATCAAATTTACTTTTTTACACTTTTTTCTAAAGCAAGCTAAAAATAACAGCTGATAACTGACAGAAGAAAGAATGCAATTACAGAGTCACAAGCCGTTGAAAAAATTTGTCAACGCCGACTATATGAAAAATCCGCAATTACTTTTTGGGCAACCCAATATATTTCGGATCGTCGTGTCAGATCGGACTATATTTAGATATAGCTGCCATATAGACCCATCTACCGTTTAAGGGTCTGTAATCCATAAAATCTGCAATTATTACCCGATTTCGCTGAAGTTTGAAATAGTGAGTTATTTTAAGTCTCCCGACATCTGACTCAAATATGAGTCAGATTACACAATTTCTCTGAAATTTGAATCAGTGAGTTGTTTTAAGGCACCTACCATCTGACCCAAATATGGTAAAGATTGGACTGTACTTAGCTATAGCTGTCATATAGACCGACATGCCGATTAAGGGTCTGAAGATCATAAAAGCTTTTTTTATTGCCCGATTTCATTGAAAAAGTGAGTTGTTTTAAGGCTCCCAATATCCGATCCAAATATGATCAGATCAGATTATATAGATATAGCTGTCATATAGACCGATCTTCCAATTTAGGGTCTTAATCCCACAAAAATAGATTTATTGTCTGAAATGGTTACTTGTAAAAGAGTTCTCGGGACCTGAATAAAATTTGATAGAGACCAGCCACTATAAAGATATAACTGCGAATATAGTAGTGGAGTTATAATAAAATAGGATGATTATTATATCCTTGATACATTGACTTATGTAAGGCTTTTCGACATCTGTGTCCTATATGGTTCAGATCGGTTTATATTTGAATATAGCTGCCAAAAAGGCAAATTTTTTGTACTACAAAATTGAACAGTGACTAATATTTATTATACCACTCAATGTGCGTCATATCTATTAAGATATAACTACGGATATAGTAGTGGGGTTATAATAAAATAGGATGATTATTATATCCTTGACATAGTGACTTATGTAAGGCTTTTCGATATCCGTGTTCTATATGGTTCAGATAGGTTTATATTTGGTTGTAGCTGCCAAAAAGACCAATATTTTGTTCTACAAAATTGAACAGTGACTTACATATATTTATTATACCACTCAATGTCCGTGGCGAATTTGGGTGATTAAGTTATCCAAGTTTCACCGGATTGTGACGAAAAGGTGTTTAAAAAACTATACCCGAGGTGGTGGGTATCCAAAGTTCGGCCCGGGCTTTTTTTTTAGTAATCGGTTATATTAGTTTACGTATAAATTTTCATGTTTTTGTTGTTGTTGTTATATCCACTTGCATGTGGAGGTAGTGATCCTATTCAACCTTCTAAAGGTGAGCAAGCTCGTTTCGGATCGCCGCGGGGACATGATGGCCATTGGTTATTTATTGGCGCCAATAACTCTCCTTGTCGTTATCGAGTATTGTAGGCACTCAGTATTTAAGCCAAAGCCCTTGCCACCATTCTCCACTCGATACCGCTGATTGTCATCGACTGCAACTGTCGTTGTCTCCTAAATACCTATTTAGTATAGTGTTGCCACTCAAGAAAATTATTTCCAACCAAAATTTAAGATAATTCCTTTCAAACCCTTTCAAACTACCAAATGTTCTAATTCCTTTCAAACTACCAAATGTTCTACTAGCCAATAATGTGGTTTTTATACCCATCACTGAAGAGTTGGCCATTTTCATCATCATCAAATTATGCATTTTTGTTCTCATAACGTATAGATACTAGATTTTCGTTACTAGAGTTTCGTATTTTCGCCCTGATTTCAAAGAACAACTGTGCAGATTTAGGATAAAAGGTTCTCCCGATTTAAAAGTTTGAAGAAGGCAAGAAATGCGCGTTTTCTACCAATTTTCGCCGCGATCAGGCCATATTTGTATGCAGCTGCAGATGCCCCTTTTTCCGATTAAAGCTGAATATTCTGTTCAGCTTTTCAAGCGGAATGCTGTCAAACTCCATTTAAAAAACGTTGGCGAAACATAGGCGGAAAAGTAGTACTCTGCTTATAGTGAGGAATATAGCAAAAAAAGTCAAAGTGGTAACACTTTAAAACATAGCATTTTTAGTTATCCCCATCAATTTTTTTAAGTAATTAACTTGGTATTTATATGTTGGAAATACCTACCAAAAATTGAGGTCAGTCTACCAACCTAACAAGCGAAAAAAAAACCTACCAATTTTGATAGGAACCTATCAAAAACGGCAACACTGACTGAGTATTCAATTATTCGCAACCTGAGCTCTCAGCTGTTCTTCGCATAATAATGATACCACACAAGTCGGATCTCAAAGTTGCAACCTGATGCTGGTGCACATAATTATTTCATGTCGCATTATTTACTATTTCATAATTTTGCTTTTTTTTGTCTAAGTAATATAAACAAATAGATAGGCTATGATAAATATAACATGTATAAAAGATTGTTCTGTAAAAGTTATTTTATTTAAACTAAAAATGTTGTGTGTATCTTTTGTCGTTTTGCAGGCCAACAAGGAAAATAAAAGCACACCACCACGTGATGCTCCTCCTCCAACACCCATAACTAAAGGAATTAATCTTAATGCTACACCCATAGTAAAGAAAGAAAAGCGACAAAGCAGCTCACGTTATAATGTATCAAAAAATTGTGAACTTACGTCGTTATCTCCTTTAAATGAAAGTAAGTAGACAATGTTAATAATTCATATGCGTTACTTTTTCTTTATATTATAAAACTTTGTTGAATTCGTTGTACTAAGAATGGGAAAGATAAAATGATGTTACAATAATTGGCAAAATTAATTGTAACCTGGAATGATGTCTGAAATATATAAGCATATAAACTTTTTTTCGTGATAGTATGTTTCCAATCGTCTTTAAAAACAGACAAGATGTGTAGCTATAGTATTTATGTTGGATAATTTTGTAATTTATATAAAATAGGCTAACTATCTGGTCTTAAGTTATATGTATTTTAAAAAAAAATTTTAAGTCAAGTCAGATTTAACGCGGAACTTATTCTACCGACATAGGTCTGTAAGTCTGAGAAAATTGGTCAATAACAGTGTCAATGGCTAAAAGGGTTATCACAAGATAATGTATTTGTCTTATAAACCGTCATTTTCTTTTTAATTACATAACTTTCCTCATGTAAGTTAAATACGCATAGAGCGCGCTTTTATCGGCATGTATTGTAATCAGTGTTGTAGATTCCTACCAAAATTGGTAGGTTTTTATTCTTTTGGTTGGCTGACCTTAAAATTTGGTAGTTTTTTCCAACATATAAATCCCAATTATTTCACTTTCAGTAGTTTCTGTGTATTCGTTAAGAGTGCAGAATAAAACCATGGATGTCGAGGGGCCAAATACTGTTACGACGGGCCTCACTACTTCAAATTTCGGGAAAAAGGCCGTAATTCTGATATTGACTGTAACTGGTACGAATGTTAAGTGATATCTTCCATATTACGTTGGAATTGGAAATGAGGCTTTTGTGAGTTCAATGCCTTTAATCGGTAAACAGGGCATTATGGCAACAGCATACAGATCTGGTCCAAACTCAGATGTTGAAGGGTCCATGCAACTCACTGTTGCGGCGAAAATGGGTGGTGAAATTGCATTTCTGAGCTCACACTATTAAATCGCCATATCGTTGTTTTTCCACTCGGCAAGTTTGTTTATGAGAATAAAAGCAATAATACAACTTTTATGAACTTAAGATGTCTAATCGGAGATCGGTATAAGGAATGCTATATCAAGATAGACCATCTTTGAGCTTTAGGCTGTAGAGTCCTCTATGAGTATAACAACGATCTAGTATGTGTACTTTGAAGGGGTGAGAATGTATAATTTGATGTGTGGCAAATGGAATTGCCAAATGGCCAACTCTTCGGTGGTGGGTAAAAAACATATACCGCATTTTTAGCTTGCAGAACATTTGGTAGGTTTTGGTCGGGTTTGGTAGGATTTTTCTTAAATTTTGGTACGAAAAAATTTTCTTTAGTGGCAACACTGATTATAATATGTATTGTAATTTTTTTATACAATTGTGTTCTCATGTATTTTTGATGAAACAAGTGCTCCCTTTAATCGAAAAGGTGCTTATTTATTCCAAAAATTGTTTTTCGTTTTAAATGGTTTAAACGTATCACACAATGTATACAACTTTGCAAATGCAAATTTGAACATGAATAATTCTTTAAGGAACAGGGGCAAACTTCTCACAAATCAATGAGTGCTATCCGACCCAAGTTTAAGCTCAATGAAAGTGGCCTCCTTTTTATAGCCGAATCCGAACGGCGTGCCGCAAAATTTCTCTCCTCTTTGGGGAGAAATTTTATAAATGGCTTTTTGAAATGGCATTGCTGCTCACAAATGTCGCCAGCATTAGGAGGGGATAACCACATCGAGATCGAGACGATATATATACTCTATGGGGAAAATATATACTCTATGGGGTAGTAGATCAATATTTCGAGGTGTAACAAACTGAATGATTAGATTAGTACACATACCCCTATCCAATGGTTGTGGGAAAAAAACCGGTTTTTAAAATTGTAAACAATCGAAAGCCGGTTTTACAAAAAAACAATGTTTTCGCTTAAAAAACAAGCGGGTTTCCATAACAAGCGGGACAACCATAATTATAGAATTACAATAATTTGTGCTCTTAATGTTGAATAAAGGAACGTAAACGTAAAAATTTGTTGTTATGTTTTAGTTTTTTGTTGAATAAAAGAACGTAAATATAAAAGTATGTAGTTATGTTTTAAGCCTGGTACTAAGTTCATTCGCACATAATTGCCAATTCATTAATTACGAACTATGCCGCTTTCTATTCGACGACATAATAATAATAAGCAATTTTTGCATTCCATAATGTTTAATCATTGAATAAATATGTTGAGTTCTGCCTCTTTTAGTTTTGTCATTCAGATTGAATGATGACACCACATGTTTTAATAAACGCAAGTAGATTAGCCGTTTAGCTAATCGGGATTAACATTTTTCTCCATACAAACTAAGCTACAAAATTTGCTTAATGGGTAAATAAAACACAGCTATTGTTTCCCTTATTATAAAAATCCTTAAACAAGCGTTTTTTGCAATAAAAAAGACTTATAGGCAACCCTCCCATCATATGTTTACCACTAGCACTATTTTGGTAAATTGTTTTGTTTGCGTAATGTTATCACAAAAAATAAAAGTGGAAGAGCTATATTTGCTAACATTTGTTATTTATTTAAAAGACAATGAACGAAAGTGCAACGACAATTCCTTTTTTTATCATGTTGGCCCAAGTTAAATAACGTTTCGTCCACTCATTTAGCGAATGTCAAATTTTCACTCTGTGAAGAACTTAGTATAGCAAATGAAAATGTTTTCACAGATTTTTTTAATATTTAATATTGGGTTGCCCAAAAAGTAATTGCGGATTTTTTAAAAGAAAGTAAATGCATTTTTTATAAAACTTAGAACGAACTTTATTCAAATACACTTTATTTTCTAAAGCAAGCTAAAAGTAACAGCTGATAACTGACAGAAGAAAGAATGCAATTACAGAGTCACAAGCTGTGAAAAAATTTGTCAACGCCGAATATATGAAAAATCCGCAATTACTTTTTGGGCAACCCAATAGAATAGATATGTGATAAGTTTGCCCCTGTTCCCAAATTTGCTATGCAATTAATTAAAGCGAAATTTGTACAGACACTGCGGCATGTTTTTACTCACAGAACTCAGTACCACTTCTACGGAATGTGTTAACAATTTTTTCGCTTCGTTTTAAAGCCTAGTACTAACTTTATTCGCACGAAAATTGTCTATTAATTGGTTATGAAATATGCTGCATTCTATTGAACGACATAACACAAACAAAAGTCATACATATCAAATGCAATTTGAATAACAAATTTGGTTGAGTGTGTACATAGGAGGCCACCGTAGCGCAGAGGTTAGCATGTTCGCCTTTGACGCTGAACGCCTAGGTTCGAATCCTGACGAGACCATCAGAAAAAATTGTCATTGGTGGTTTTCCCCTCCTAATGCATTTGTGAGGTACTATGCCATGTAAAATTTCTCTCCAAAGAGGTGTCTCACTGCGGCACGCCGTTCGGACTCGGCTATTAAAGGGAGGTCCCTTATTATTGAGCTTAAACTTGAATCGAACTGCACTCATTGATATGTGAGAAGTTTGCCCCTGTTCCTTAGTGGAATGTTCATGGACAAAATTTGCATTTTTGTGTACATAGGACGGGAACGTTATGGCCATTGCCTTGTCATAACAAGTATCATAGGCTCTCAGTATTCAGGCAAGAAACGGTGTCGCCCGACTTCTCACTGAGACTCTTCGCTCGAAATCGGTGTTTGTCCGTGGCTGCAATTGCAGCTACTCCGTATACGAAAAATCCCACTATCCGCATCCTGTTAACGCCCGGTGGTGCTCATAATTTTTCCCCAGCCATCGTCTCCGTCATGACACATGTCACTGTCTGATTGGAAAAAATACTGATAAACTTAAGGTTGCAGGTTATGATTTCTGCACTAGCTGCTGTTGTTGTTGTAACAACATTTTCATGTGGAGGTGGCGATCCTCGAAAAGCTCCTGTAGGTGAGCAAGCTCGTTCCGGTCCAAATGACCGATCGCCACGGGAAGAGGGTGGCTATTGGTTGTTTAAAGACGCAAATAACCCGGCTTGTCATATCGAGCGTCATAGGCACTTAGTATTTGCGCAAGATCCGGTGCCGCGCGACATCTCACTGAGACTCTCCGCTCGATACCGCTGATTGTCCGCGACTGCCGTTGCAGCTACTCCGCATGGAGAATTCCCTTATCTGCAACCTGTGGACGCGCCCGGTAGCTCCTAGCTACGCTTCTCGTGACAGCAATATACACCACACAGATTGAACCTCAATGTTCCAGGCTGTGTGGTGCTCACAGCAATCTCGTGCCGGGTGCAGAAGCTGTAAGAATGGCTTTTGTCAAAAGGAGAAGTTTCGTATTAGGTTATTATATCTTTGAGGAATTGCAGGATGATTAGCAAGTTAGTAGACTCTTTTGAGCTTAAATGGGAGCCACAGACATACGAATAAACCGAAAATTAACAAAAGCACAGGTACAGTGTGTTCAAAATGAGAAGTTTCATATTAGGTTCTTTTATCTTTTGAGACTTGGTTGAATACGAGGAAGCATTTAAGATGATTGGCAAGTTAGAAGACTCTTTACAACTTAAATGGGAGCCACACACACTCGGGACCGTAGGAAAAACGAACAAAAGCACGGGTACAGTGTAAGCAAATTCGTGTGGCTTTGTTGTCTTTGTACGAATCTACTTTACTAAATGGATCGTTTGGGGTTTACTTGCCCTACTACTAGCAGTATGTTGTAGACTGAGGCGGCAGCCCTGGCCGATGGTACGTACAACCGGCTGCCACGGGATCGACAATTTATCTTTTCAACTGGGGTAGTGTATCCATCACTGTTTTAAAGCGATGTGGCTGGTTCGACGATACGAACAAAAGGCATCATGCTTTTCCTGTTCCTGTGATATTACAAAGGAAGTAAATCTGATTGCAAACTGCCACATAGACCTATACTATATGGGCCTCTCCTTGTATGTCCATACCGCCAAAACAGTAACTTCGCTGCAAATTCGTACTCGTTTATCAATAAGGTTTTATTTGGATACCATATTATTCCCAACGGTCTAAATATGTCGTCAGAAGATGCAGACCGATATGATATGTTGTCCTTTCATGAGACTTGAATAGACTTATCACACACATAACTTTAAGTTGTGTCCCATATTATCCTGATGCGTTTACTTGTGCGTTTGGGGGGTTGAGTCGAGCTTTGCTCGGATACTTAAGGACAAATTGAGATCTCAGATTCGTATTCTACTGGGTAATCAGTGTTGCCTCTCAAGAATATTATTTCCTACCAAATTTTAAGAAAAATCCTACCAAACCCAACCAAAGCCTACCAAATATTTTACAAGCAAAAAAGGTGGCATATGTTTTTATACCCATCACCGAGGAGTTATACATTTTTTTCAACGCTACAGAGTACTAGAGAAGACGAGGCTATTACTGAAAGGAAGCAAGAAGGAGGTTAGTATAGCTATTGGTATCATAACGGGACACATAGGACTACGAGCTCACTTATGTAAAATCAGTGCGGCAAGTGATAGCATGTGTAGGGCATGGGAAGGGGAAGATGATGAGACGTTGGAGCATTTCCTTTGTCATTGTCCAGCTTTCGCGTCCAACATATACCGATACTTAGGTGGAGACACAATATCAGACATGAACCAACTTAGGGGAGTGGCATTGAAAACAAATTAAGAATTTTGTAAGTAGCACGGAATTTCTAACTTAAAATTTTCTTTTTAGAAGTTACTTTATAGTTTTTAGAGCGCACAAAACGCCGATTACTGGCTTAGGTGTATGTTCATAGTGGCATGGTGCGGATTAATATCTGCAACCTCTTTTCAACCTAACCTAAGTACTAGATCGTCGTTATTCATGTAGGATCTAGACATGTCCGTCCTTCTTTTTGTCGAAATCACTCTATAGCCTTACGTTCAAAGATGGCCTATAACTTGATACAGCATCCTTTATACCGATCTCCAGATTAGAAGTCTTGAGTTCAGAAAGTCGTAGTTTTGCCCCGATTTCAAAGAACAACCGCGCCTGGTTCGGTTAAAGCGATCTCCCGATTTAAATGTTTGAGCTCAAAATTCGCTTTAATACCCATCTTCGCTGTTACAGTGAGTTGCATGGAACCATGGAACATCTGAGTATGTACTAGATCTGACCATATTTGAATGAAGCTGCCATATAGCCCTGATTTGTTTGGAAGAAATCCCTAAATATTAGTACCAGTTACAGTCAATATCAGAACTTACGACGTTTTTACTGAAATTTGAAGCAGTTAGACCCCTTGTAACAGTATTTGACCACTCAACATCCATGGTTTTGTTCTGCACCCTTAACAAATACAAATAAACGAATTTTGTGTTATCATCGACGATTTTTTCAGTAATTTACTTGGTATATATATGTGGGAAAAACCTACCAAAAATTGAGGTCAGCCTACCAACCAATTAAGAAAATAAAAAAACTAACAATTTTGTTAGAAACCTACCAAAAACGGCGACACTGTGGGTAATACTATCTAATTGAGTCCCATATTTTAATCATCTGTCTTCCCGTGTGCACGGTGGGGTTTTTTGAGCCATCGCGCCCCATTGTAGAGTTGGCCGTAAATTAGGATGTCACATTCGTGTTTTTGGATTGCTATCCCTACAAACCATCACTGAGATATGGAGTTGTTTTTATAAAACAATCTGTAAACTTTTGATCGAAAAATTGGACAAATTGAGACCTCAGATTCGTATTCTTCTAGCTAATACTATCCAATTGAGTCCCATATTAGAACCATCAGTCTTCCTGTGTGCACGGTAGGGTTTTTAGAGCCATCGCGTCCCCTTGTAGAGTTGGCCGTAAGTTTGGATGTCACATTCGTGTTTTTGGATTGCTATCCCTTCAACCATCACTGAGATATGAAGTTGTTTTTATTAAACAATCTGTAAACATTTGATCGAAAAATTAAATTTTTGTTAAAATTTATTCGTTTTGCCATAGCTTGGAATATAGATTTCACTCAGTTTCTGTCTTAACAGGCGATTGTCGTTGTGTTCTTACTTTACAATACAGAGAGCTCGCTACAAAAATATATTCGTAAGGTTTTAAGTTTCTTTCTTAATTGAGATTTAAATGCAATTTGCATTAACCACCCTTCCCTTACAGTTGAATGTACATGGTGATTTTAACTGTTTCTATAGTATGTACAAGATTATGATACAATCATAACAAAAATAAACGCTAATAAGACCATACACTCTACGTTAACAATATAGGTACATGCGCATTACTTCGGCTCTCCCATGTTTAGAGAGTCAAAGAGAAGAGCTCAACTGTCTTGGCTGAAAACATCTTGGCAGACTTGTCAAAAAGAAGGTTTATTGATTTGTTTCGTTTCGTTTCGTTTCGTTTTTCTTCTTCATTATCTATCAGTGGAAAATTTAGTATATAGGCAAAGAAGTGGTACAACGTAAAAACTAAAGATATTAGTCTAGAAAATTTAGAGTTAAATGTAAATACACAAAATATTTTTCAATATTGGTATGAAAGTGTTTGGTCAGAAATTTTAATGAATATTTCTACACTGAAGTGGTTTTCGAACTAGGTTATTATTCATAGAAGGTAAGCATACCAGACCAGGCCTGACCAAGACCATTGACCACACTATACCCCACCACTTACCGGCTGTCACACAACTCAATATTATGTGTTTTCAACAAAAAAAAAAAAGATATACTTACCGTTAAGTAATGGTTTAATTTATACATTTGTTTTATTTGTATTGTCTGTTGGCTTTTGTCGTGTTTCTTTTTTCTATCACTTACACACATCATATACCAACAAATGTTTTGTAGATTTTTTAAGCCACAAATTGTTATACATATGTAAGTGTGTATGCTGCGTATGAAGCTGACAGTTTCTTTTTCCAACCCACATCTTCTTCAGTAGAATGTTGGTTGGTTGTCCTCATTGAAGAGTTATTATTTTCTTTGAGTACCTACTTCTTTGCAAACTTTCGTTTAATGTCTAATCGATGTTCAACAGCCTACTCATGTTGGTGATTTGTGTTTGAAAAGTTTAAAAAGCAAAATTTCTCTAAATTTCCAGATATAGTCGTTGTAATCTACTTTCTGTTGCCTTATTAATTTTTCGATTGTTTTCTAGTTATTTTTTACGTTGTTGTAAGCTACTTATTGTTATGAAGTTAATTATGATTTAAAATTCTAGGCATGTGGGACTTTTTTTAGCGTTGTTACTTTTAATCTGTGAAATGTGTAAGACTTGAAATGGCCAAAGGAATATTTTCGACAGGTGTATGTATTGGATGAAAATAGTTTGCCTACTCTAGTATGTACGTTGTTTTGGCGAGATTCTTCGAAATTCATGCAATCCTATGTTTCATATTCCGGTGCCTACATTAAGAATATAAAAACGTCTAATGGAATACGAATCCGAAGCAAATGCAATATATTTAGCTAAAAGTCAGCAAGAGTTAAGTGAAACCATTTGGTATGCTGTTTTTTCCTATTGTCATTAATTTTTCGAGTGGTCACCATGGCACAGAGGTTCACCTCTAATGTCTTCGCTGGTTATGCCCTCCTCCTGAGAACATTTTTAAAGTACTGTGCCATTTAAAAAAATGATATGGCAGTCATGCAAAAACTTTTCCCCTCAAAGAAGTGTACTTTGCGGCACGCCATTCGGACTCGGCTATAAAAAGGAGGTCCCCAAAACATTGAGCTTAAACTCATACATATGTGAGAAGTTTTCCCCCTGTTTCTTAATGGAATATTTGTGTTGAAAAATTTTGTATTAATTTTTTGATACTTGATTCATTTCGAAAGTGTTGGCATTTTCTTGGTAAGCTTTAGAACCTGATGGTCTGCCCTTTGGTTCGCAGAAGCTCTTTGCATCTTACGACTTTACATAGCCCGACTGTCTGCTCTCGTACATCGTGAGGTTCCTATCGGGCAGCTGCTTCGGCACCAATATTGTCTGCTTCAGCATCGAAATCATCTCCATTGCCTTCACAACAACTAAGACCTCCGCTTGAAAGACGCTACACACCCGTTCAGAAGCGCGCTTTCAATTTAGATCCATCTTGTATACAGAAAGTTACGGAAAATGCGGGATCACAAAATCCAAAATCCAATCTGTGTGGTGTTCTTCGTTATCACGAGAAGCTTAGCTGGGAGCTATCGTCCACAGGTTGCGCATAGTGGAATGCTCCTTACGGAGTAGCTGCAACTGCAGTCGCTGACAATAAGCGGTATCAAGAGGGGAGTCTCAATGAGAGGCCGGGTGATAACCAGAAGGTGCAAGAGGGTAAATCCCCTGCTTATTCCCTACAATTTTCCTTATTGCCTCATCTGCCAGTGATGCGTTAATAATACGGCCTTTCAGCATCGTACCAACCCAATATCAATAGAGGGGGATCCTCATATCCAACAAAGCATCATGTGTGGACTCGAAATGTATGTCCAAGCGGAGGGATAAAGTGAAGATGCCCAACCCCAATTTCACTGCACTGTCAACCAACTGCATACCAATGATTGGTCTCGATCGGTATATATTAGTCCAGATATAAATCCCATAATCCATAATTTCGGTTATAGTGCACAGAGGAATACTTTTGGCAAAAGTTTTAGTTTTTTGTACCCTCCACCATAGGATGGGGGTATACTAATTTCCTTGAAATATGCGTTTATAACCCCATAAAGCATAATTATTCTTGATCGTCATGACATTTTAAGTCGATCTAGCCATGTCCGTCCGTCTATCTGTCGAAAGCACGCCAACATTTGCAGGAGCAAAGTTAGGTGCTTGAAATTTTGCACAAATATCTTTTATTAGTGTAGGTCGGTTGGGATTGTAAATGGGCCAAATCGGTACATGTTTTGAATGCAAATGCAAATTTTGCCCATGAACATTCTATTAAGGAACAGGAGCAAACAGTTTGCCCTGTTCCATGTTTTGATATAGCTGTAATATAAACCGATCTTGGGTTTTGACTTCTTGAGGCTCTAGAGGGCACAATTCTCGTCCGATTTGGCTGAAATTTAGCATGAGGTGTTTTGTTATGACTTGTAACAACTGTGCTTAGTATGGCGCATATCGGTACATAACCTGATATAGCTGCCATATAAACCGATCTGGGGTCTTGACTTCTTGAGCCCCGATTTGGAAATTTTGCACATAGTGTTTTGGTATCACTTCCAACAATTGTGCTGAGTATGGTTCAAATCGGTTCACAACCTGGTATAGCTGCCATATAAACCATACAATGCGCAATTCTTATCCGAATCGACTGAATTATTACACAATGACTTCTACAATGTTCAGCATTCAATTGATTTATGATCCGAATCGGACTATAACTTGATATAGCTCCAATAGCATAACAGTTCTTATTCTATATTCTATTACCTAAATAGAGATACCGCGCAAGGAACTCGACAATGCTATCCATGGTGGAGGGTATAAAAGATTCGGCTTGTACGAACTTAGCACGCTCTTACTTGTTCAAATATATTTCGTTTAGTTGCAACCTTCGCACATTAGGATGGGTCTATTTAAAAAAGCCAAAACGACAGCTTTTTTGCTCCATATGAACAAAACATCCAAGTTTATTGTTAAAATCAGGTTAACTTTTAATTTTAGACCCATGGCTTCTTGGCTAAATTTTCTTTAAATTTGCCATAGATTTCAGCCACCATCAACATTGACTTACCCTACTATACATAGCCCATAAGAAAGACTAGGTCGCTGTCTGTAAACCGATTTTTATAAAACTACTAGAGCTTTCTGCTTTCTTTCTTTCCTCACTGAATAGATTTTTCACCTTCGAATTTCATTTTGGGACCATTGCAACGTATCGCAACGTTTCAAGCAAATAGAGTGGTGGAAGATTATTATTCACCCTAAAAATGACATCAATTTTTCGAGTCGGTTGGAAAGGTGTTTGAAGTAAAGAAAGATTATGAATATCGCAGAAAATATCTTTCCACTGTGAGATATTCCCAGTATAACTTCTCTGTACGTTGTATGCGACTGGCGCCTATAATTGAAGGCCCAAAATGTTTGAAACATGTCTTTATTCCTTTGATTCGTCTTTGTTTCTTTCTCTAGATCCGTCTTATAGTGTTCAGGTCTAGTAGTTTTGGTCAAACGACTCGTTTTTCCCTTATTATGCACTGAGAACGAGCAATTGCTCCCAAATTAATTACGACAACATTTATTGATATTCCAAATTTCGCTACCGAAGGCTTGCACCATGCAGATATTTATATGTTCAACACTATACAAAGCAAAAATGCGTACATATTTTATTGTTTTTTTTTTTTTAAAGTTCTATTCCATATTATGGAAGTAACATAACAACATATCTCTTAAACTGGAATGCGCATTTATTTACATTTTTATCTTTTCTTATACAGTATAAGCACTTTTGCAATTAGCATATGTATTTTGTTGGCTATTGTGTTTTCGGTAAACTATGATTTAGAAAATACTACTAGAAATTCAAAATTTACATCTCATATACTTGTTGATTTGTTTTACAGATGATAACAATGCTTGAGTTTCGCTTTTAAAAAAATCATGTCTAAGAACATGCCATATTATATATAGAAAAAAAAGATATAGTGTGGTTACATACATACATACATATAATAAGATACATATATATTCTATGTATATGTAAAAGCGAAACAAAATTGAATGTGAATTGTCATGAAATGGTATTTAATGCTATGTTATTTGAAACAAATATTAACAGCAATCCCAAAAAAATTATCGATATTAAAACAAACGATAATCAAATACAAAATCAGCATTCGAATAAAAATTCAACCGATATTTCTTCCATAAATAAAAAAGACCTCTATTCATATCCAATAAATCAAAATAGAAATAAAAATAACATAGATAAGAAATCCTTTAATTCATCATTCATACCGGCTAACCAACAACCACCATCCGGGGGGGCGGTAAGTGGTTATTTTGGCTTAGGCATACCGAAATCCCCATCATTTCATAGTGGATTAGATCTATTGGCCGATGATGATGATGATAGGTCGGATCTAATGCAAGCCACAACTGAGTCGTCGACAACAAGTGGTGCTGCTGTTGGTGTTATCGGTTGTAAATTCAAATTCACAAATATTGAAGAAATCAAAGCAAAATTATCAAATAGTTCCTCCTCTCCCAAAAGTGTTGTTACGAAATTCTACAATAAAATGCCAACATTGCATGTTCATGATAATAACAGTAGTAGTTCAGCATTGAAATCATCATCAACATCAACATCATCGACTTCTTCTTCTCATCAATCATCATCTGCATCAATATCACAAGTGTCAGCATCTTCCGCAGTTATTCACAGTGCATCGGGTGGCAACATTGTGCAGAACAATACAAATTCATCGATGGCCTCCTCGGCATCCTCATCATCTGGCAGTGGTGCAACATCAGCAACTACAAATTCCATATCGTCTACAACTTCATCAATTGTTTCAACATTGGCTCAACATTTTAATGCGGCCACATCAGCTACACAACTATTAACAACAGCATCATCGACACTTGGTGCAAATAACAAGGTTTGATCGCACTTTCATATTATATTTTTAATTTGTTTTGATATGCGAACAAAGGATAAGTTGAAAATGGAATTTAAAAGAGTTTAAGAGGAAAAAAGGTTTTTTAACAACAAAGGTTTTATAAGACTTGCATTACTGTATCTCAGTAAAATATATATGTACATACTTACAAAAATGATCGTAACAGAATTCTAGATTCCATTGCTGGTACAGTCGATTCTGTAGTTTTTTGTTTTCAATTTTTAACGCCAAATTTGTAGATTTATTCCTCAACTCAATTAAAGCTCAAGGACAATTTTTCTGAACGCTGTAAAACAGGAGTGCACAAAATTATAATTTTCTTTACGCTAGCGTTGATGCTCAATTCACACCTATTCCTATTCTCTTGACTTCAGTCGTTGTTGAGACAGCAACGAAGGAACACACGCTCGGATGTACGCATAATTTTTCTACTCTCAATCTAAAAACCATGATATATCCTGATTTTACGCTAGACAAGAAAGGAGATGTTATTTAATTTCCTTTTTATTATGTTTAGTTTTAAAAATATTCATTAGTTCCTTGAAATAATTTATATTTTAGTCACGGAGGGAATTAAAAAAAATGTGAACAGAGTAGCTCACACATACAATCTCATTTTGATTTTGTGCACTTCTGCTTTAAAAATAACGGGTTTTGGATTCAATGATATGCAGGGGGTCGCAGCAATTTGTCTAGCCAAAATGTCCAGAGGCATTAAGGGTAGCATCAACAACAAACAAGGCATCGTTGGATGCCGCTGTGTTACTATATGTGAAAAAAAATGTTTTTAAACCAAAAAACGGAATTTTTGAATAAAATAACAAAAGTTTTAGTTTTTAGTTTAAGTTTTTATAAATAAGTAAAACAAGTTTATTTCATCCTTCGAATGCTCTTTAAATTCCATTTCAATTTCAACTAGTTTTTCATTTGATGAAAAAAAAAAAAATTTTTTCTAATTTTTAATTTTTTTTAATACTCGATTTTCTAAGTGCTGCTATGAATTTAAAGCTATTCTATTATCTTAGGAAAAAAATGATTTTGTAGGATTGTTTAGGAATTTAGAACATTCGCTGCCGCTTTTAAAAATTAATTAGTTGTCTATAAAGATTTATATGGAATCATATGTACGTTCCTTGGCCATATCTAATAACATATAACATATTTCTACATTTCCTTTATTTTCACTTCAAAATTAAAAATAAAAAACTATCATATAACGCCTTCACCAAAAATGACATTGGCAATGCGAATGATGTCATAGAGTCCCGTAAGTGCTGCTACTGCAATTAAAAATATATTAAACGCCACCAAAAATGTGGGAAATTCCGCTGGGGCCACACCTTCGAACAGTGTTGTCAATAACACCACTCCCGCCACTCAAACTTCATCGTCTCCCTCATCGACATCTTCACCATCAGCAGCAACAACAACACCGGCAGCGACATCATCATCTCCATCTTCATCATCAAACAGTTCTTCGAGTAATAATAGCTCAGTAACCCAATCAATTGTCAGCGGCATAAGTATATCATTGGGAATTGGCAGTAATTCATCCTCAAATAATTGTAATAAATCCATAACGCGCAATAATGGACATCCCACATCACTTGTTACACCCCCAACATCTGCTACCACTACTTCTTCTACTACGCCAGCAAAATCACCCCAACAAAGTCCACCACAAGGACATCAACAAGCAAATGGCATTACGGACGATGGCAACAACGGCAATGACGACGATCTTACGCCAACCAATAATAACGGATCATTAGCCACACAAACCTTACAGCAAATTTCCGGTAGCCCGGGTAGAGCTAGAGACCGCAATGTATTTCATTCACCAAACTCATCATCTGCCGCAGTACAGTTACCATTACTACGAGGTTGATTACAAAACTATTTGATTGCATTTAGAGTAGATATGTTTCACATATTAAACTGCTTTGTTTGTTTGATTGTTTGTTTTAGTATTTAGTGCATTTCTTTTACTTTAATTGCTTTTAATTTTGACTTATCCCGTTTGTTTCTAAGTGTGTGTGTGTTTTCATTTCTCCAATACGCACACCCCCACAAAAAAAACAAAACCGCACAAACTTGACATTTACATACATTCATTAAGTGAGGTTTTACTTTGTGCATCTTTCTAACATGAATATACAGTGTGGGTCATCAATATAGAACTAAACAAATTTTAAGCAAGAGTATTACAATTGGGAAAAGCAAAAACAAAACCACTCAAAATATTAGGAACTATAAAAAACAAGAACTAATGACAAGAAAGTTATTAGAAAGTGTAATAATTCCAAAGATAGTTTCTATGAGTCGGTAGAAAATAAAATGCCAACTTTCAGACGATCAGCATACAGATGTACGCTGGTGGTGGATGTGCTTCTATTAATCATCTTGAGCCATCAGTTTTTTATTCAGCCTCTTTTTTCTTGTTGTTCTTTTTAATAAAATAATTGAAAAAACCAATAATAGAATATCAAAAACAGATAATAGAATATCAAAAATAAAAACACCTTAAGTTCGATCGGGACGAACTGTGGATACCTACCATCATCATGGATATATTATTAGTAACCTAGTACAACTAGCTGATCTAAGTTTTTAGGAGATGGACATACAACCTTAAAAAGGACATACGTGAGATCGACCTAATAAGCGAAATAGAAAATATTAAGAGCGTACTCAAAAATTGTGCAAATTTGCACAATTTTTTACCAAAAATCGTTTGCGTACTTTTTATTTATCAGCGGAAGAGATCGAGAGAGTGCGTGAAAGCGTGTACAATTTTGTACATTTTTGTAATTGTGAGCTTGCGAATTTCTGCTGGAGTTTTTTTTTTCTCAGCAGCAATTTGCAGCATCGAACAAATGTTTTTGTGAAAACCAGCTGTTTAATTCCAAAAAAAAAAAAATAATATATCAAAAGAAAATAAGAGCTGTTCTTACTCTTTTGCATATTTTTACTAGAAAAGTACGCGAACAGCCCCATAACGGTTAACGTTGACCCGTGCCGACACCAAAGACATGCAATATTTTCATGTGGAGGTGGCGATCCTCGTTAAGCTCTTATAGGTGAGAAAGCTTGTTCCAGCCCATACGACCGATCGCCGGGGGAACACATATTGGAGCACTTAGATCCAGCCTGTGTGGTGGTCATAGTTCCCATTTTTCAGTCTTATTTTAGTTACATTTAATGGTTAAAAGGTGTCGTTATTCAAAACTTATACAATACACAGAATCAAACGTCATCTATGCATTCAAAATTATCCCTAATCGACTTTTTCAAATGGCGTATCTTTACGCCAAAATGAATGTATTGCTTTTTAAGGAATACAGTTCCGAATTTTAGGTCCAAGCTTGAAATTCTTAAAAAATGTACACATTTATAAAGCATTTATGGTTAAAATATAAACTGTGGCTGTGATAAAAAGTACGGTTTAACTCAGAAATTCTCCTTTATGAACTTACATTTGAGCCCAATTTTGTTCCAATCGGCCTACATATCGAGTTGGGGGTTTTTTGGACAGTGGGACAGTGGACCCTTAAGCACTTGATCCCAACTGTGCCCCCATACATATCTCCGGGTGGGCGTATACATACATATATCCGTAAGGCAGACTTTTAGGACGCCCCGGTAGCCGAGTTGGTAGCGTGCTCGGATTACCAGTGCATGGGTCGTGGGTTCGATTTCCGTCAGAAGCCTTGATCTGTCGCTACTGTGGTATCACAATGGACTTAAAATTGTCTAAGGGAGTCTGTAAAGGACTGCCACTCTTACCAAACCTAACCTAAGGCAGACTTTGCAGGCACTAATTTTCAATTAATGATATCACATTCTTACTCTACTGCGAAAGGACTTTATTTGAGTATCATATTGTTCTGATCGAGAAACATGTGCATTCGGAGAGTTGTTAGGTGGTGGCGCGGCCTTCCAAACTCGTGGGTTCAATTTTTATACCAGATTCGTATTCTACTCATTTGACATCCATATTGTCCATGTAGTTGAGGCGTTCCCCCAGGTTATTCGACCCCAAAGTTTTGTACCACTCATTAGAGTCATTTAAATCGGTGCATCCAGATATAGCGCTTTTGAAAATTTTGGTAAAGTGGGTAAAGTTGCTTGTGAGCCTTTTTATTCAATAAAATCACCTTTTTGTGAATCTTTTTAAGAAAAATCCCCTATTAATAATCTCTTAACGTTAACCCTGCACCGGATCTTGGACGAAGCCAAATGGTTTTGTGACACACAACAAAATCAACTACATTGAAGCAAACTTGTTTAAGGCCCAGTTCTTGAGCAGTTCTTACGTTTGCAAATAATTGGAGCGAAATTTGTCACCATTTTTTTCGCATTTTTTTTTCGTATTTTTTTTAAAAAGTGTGTTTGGGAGAAAAGCCGGACTTAGTAGTAGGCTTTAGGTCATAGCCATTAAGTATAACAATGTTTTCTGAAACATGGTCATTGTTTGTTTTTTTTCCAAAAAGGGAATTCGTTAGTTTCTTATGTCCATGGTGGTGGGTATACAAAATTCGGCCCGACCGAATTTAATGCGGTTTTAATGTTGAATATGTATTGGGTTGCCCAAAAAGTAAAAGCGGATTTTTTAAAAGAAAGTAAATGCATTTTTATTAAAACTTAGAATGAACTTTAATCAAATATACTTTTTTTACACTTTTTCTAAAGCAAGCTAAAAGTAACAGCTGATAACTGACAGAAGAAAGAATGCAATTACAGAGTCACAAGCTGTGAAAAAATTTGTCAACGCCGACTATATGAAAAATCCGCAATTACTTTTTGGGCAACCCAATAGAATGATTGATCTCTTTGCCCGGTATAAACGAATTAAAAACACAGTACGATCATTAATAACTAGAGACAAAAAGGTTTCCGTAATTTCCGTAATGGCAACTCAACTATAGCTGCGTTTCCAGAAGATAAAGTTGAAAATGTTTGTTAGTTTCAATCGATATTAGTGTTTTGAAAGTTCAACTATTAAATAAATGTAGAAATTGATATTTCTATAACAAATATGGCGTTGGCAACTCAATTGAAGTTGGGTTGCAATCCATAATCAACCTATAAATCTCAAATTGATAATCATGAAAAAGGTCGAAAACGGTAGTTAATACAAATTTGCGCATGAACATTATATTAAGGAACAGGTTTAAACAAAAATAGTAGTGGAGTTGGAAATTAACCACGAGCGGAAAACCTTGGAGTAAAGGAAAGTCTTACTAATGTACTTGTGTTCTAAGTTGCATCCAAAGCAAACATTTATTTATGATATTCTTAAGGGCTAATAATGGGTTGATTATGGATTGCAACCCAACTTCAGTTGAGTTGCCAACGGGCAAATTTGTTGTAGAAATTTCCATTTCAGTGTTGATTTGCAATTTACTTAGAAGCTGAACGCTCAAAACACTGATATTGAAAGAAAATTAGCAAAATTTCCCCATTCTTATTAATTTTTATTTCATAGTTTTATCTCCTGGCAACGCAACTATAGTTGCGCGACCATCCATAATCGACCCCCAAGATAGGTGATAGTTGCAGTACGGATTTCTATGCAAAATTGAAATATTTCAATCTAATATTTTGCAAATATTTTACTTTATTGTAGAAATATTGCCTATAGATTGCAACTCAACTGCAGTTGTATTGCCAGGAGATAAACCTTGAATAAAAATTAGTAAAACGTATGCAAATTTTGTCAGTTGCGGTCAATAACAGCTACTAAGTAAATTATTAAAATGTATGCAATTCACATAGGTTAGGTTGAAAAGAGGGTGCAGATATTAATCCTCCCCATGCCACTATGGACATTCACTCAAGCCAGTAATCGGCTTGTTGTGCGCTGTAAAAACTATAAAGTAAAGAAAAAAGAAAATTTTAAGTTAGGAATTCCGTGCTACATACAAAATCTTTAATTGTTTTCAATACCACTCCCCTAAGTTGGTTCATGTCTGGTATTGTGTCTCCACCTAAATGCCGGTTTCTGTTAGACGCGAAAGCCGGACAATGACAAAGGAAATGCTCCAACGTCTCATCATCTTACTCGCATGCCCTACACATGCTATCACTTGCCGCACGGATTTTACATAAGTGAGCTCGAAGTCCTATGTATCCCGTTATGATATCAATAGCTATACTGACCTCCTTCTTACTTCCTTTCAGTTATAGGCTCGTCTTCTCACGATCTGGATAGGATTTTCGGCATCCTACCGACCGTTTCGCTGTAAGGGGAAACCCTTACTCCGTTGCATTATACGGCCTGCAGGGCCCTCCACCCTAGGATAGCGGTATACTAATTTCGTCATTCTGTTTGTAACACCTCGAAATATGCGTCTGAGACCCTATAAAGTATATATTTGGTTGCCCAAAAAGTAATTGCGGATTTTTCATATAGTCGGCGTTGACAAATTTTTTCAACGGCTTGTGACTCTGTAATTGCATTCTTTCTTCTGTCAGTTATCAGCTGTTATTTTTAGCTTGCTTTAGAAAAAAAGTGTAAAAAAAGTATATTTGATTAAAGTTCATTCTAAGTTTTATTAAACATGCATTTACTTTCTTTTAAAAAATCCGCAATTACTTTTTGGGCAACCCAATATATTCTTTATCGTCATGTCATTTTAAGTCGATCTAGCCATGTCCGTCCGTCTGTCTGTCGAAAGCACGCTAACTTTCGAAGGAGTAAAGCTAGCCGCTTGAAATTTTGCACAAATACTTTTCATTAGTGTAGGTCGGATTGTAAATGGGCCAAATCGGTCCATGTTTTGATATAGCTGCCATATAAACCGATCTTGGGTCTTGACTTCTTGACCCTCTAGAGGGCGCAATTCTCGTTCGATTTGACTGAAATTTTACACTTGGTGTTTTGGTATCAACTGTGTTAAGTATGATTCAAATCGGTTCATAATCTGGTATAGCTGTCATATAAACCGATCTTGGATCTTGACTTCTTGGGCCAATAGAGCACGCAATGCTCATCCGATTTGGCTGAAATTTTACAAATTGTGCTAAATATGGCGCAAATCGGTACACAAACTGATGTAGCTGTCATAAAAACCGATCTGGCATCTCGACTTCTTGAGCCTCTAGAGGGCGCAATTCTCATTCGATTTGGAAGAAATTTTGTACAACGGCTTCTCTCATGTCCTTCAACCTACGTGTCTAATTTGGTCTGAATTGATGAATAGCTTGATACAGCTCCCATATAAACCGATCTCTCTATTTTGCTTCTTGAGCCACTACAAGGCGCAATTCTTATCCGAATGAACTGAAATATTACACAATGACTTCTACAATGTTCAGGATTCAATTAATTTATGGTTTCAATCGGACTATAACTTTGAAATAGGTTATTTGACAGATTTCCCTTATAGAAGTGTCAAATGAACCTACATTAAGTTTTGTGAATAAGGCTGTATGCCTGTGAACATTCAAAGCATAGTTGCTTGAGCATTACATATTTGCAAAAAGAAATTTTGTTCCTAAATACTAATGCATTTTCCAAATAATAGCTCTTAACGATATATTTTAACGCCCTCTGTGTTTCAATTTCATTGAAGTTATAGTTATAAAATCGTGTAGGCGTCTTGTAAGTTAGATCTTTATAATCTCATTTGAAAGTTTTTTTTCATAATTTACTTCTTTTTTTAAATAAATACATTCATTGCGATTTTGCCATAGGAATGTTTTCTCCCCTCTTTACATTGAAAGAAAAGTTTTATCTATCCGATATATAAATTTGGTTTAATATGTTGGATTATTTTGACCTAAGACGCCACATAATACTCGCAATCAACGGTAAAACTTTAGATTAAGAAAACATGAGTACTTTGCAGTTTTTGTGCTATCAGTGATATTAAACCATGGAAGTTAATACATTTAAGTGGTTCGTTCCTCAATAGATAAATTGATATAAGTTCAAGTGTATAATTTGTTTTTAATTATAAACTTTGTGTTTGGAAGTTTAAACTAGTGATATACACATATTTGTTGGGACCCTTCCAACATTTGTTGTTGTCGCTCGAGTCATTAAATTGGGACACAAGAAAGTTGAAAATAATCGCAGGCGATATCGATAATTAGTCTAATAAGTGTCTCGGTAAGTGAGAAAACGTGCCACTCCCCACAATTTATTTTCATTTCTCCTTCTTGTTTATTTCATCTTTGAAACGAGCTTAGTGATCGAAGATTTTTTGCAATGATTCTGCCCGACTGGGAATTGAACAGTTAACCTCACGATTACGAGGCGTATGCTCTCTCTCTCTTTAAGAGAGGGAGGCTAAGTAAACATACATTCTCTTGTGTGTGTTTTTGCGAGTTAGTGTTTCAAGTAACAACAAAAAAATCTATTTTCAACCTTTTACCAAAAAACAGTAGATGATGAGAAACTACATAATTAGTGGAACATGAATTATCGAATTGCGATAGTAATGTATTTTGTTGTTTTAAATCATGAAATCTATGGAAACTATCGTTCAAAAGTACCTTAAAAGTGACAATTCAGGAAGGTAGTGAGAATTTCAATCCAAAATGTTTGAAGTGGAACTTTGATAGTAATAATGTAACAGTGTGAATAAAAAAAAAAAAAGGAGTGAATCTCCTTTTGTGGCAAACACAGTCGCCTTGTAAACTTAGTGTTGATATAGTCTCTCGTGGGTATATAAATATGTATATTGCAAAGTGACATGATTTCTCACAAAAGGGATGATGGTCTCGCCATGATTCGAACCCAGGCGTTCAGCGTCATAGGCGGACATGCTAACCTCTGCGCTACGGTGGCCTCCCAATTCATTCAACATTCTGTTTGTAACATCTCGAAATATGCGTCTAAGACCCCATAAAGTATATATATTCTTGATCGTCGTGACATTTTAAGTCGAACTAGCCATGTCCGTTCGTCCGTCCGTCTGTCTGTCGAATCTTTTGAAGGAGTAGAGCTAGCCGCTTGAAATTTTGCACAAATACTTTTTATTTGTGTAGGTCGGTTGGGATTGTAAATGGGCCAAATCGGTCCATGTTTTGATATAGCTGCCATATAAACCGATCTTGGGTCTTGAATTCTTGAGCCTCTATAGGGCGCAATTCTCGTCCGATTTGACTGAAGTTTTGCACATAGTGTTTTCCTTCCAACAACTGTGCTAAATATGGCTCAAATCGGTCCATAACCTGGTATAGCTGCCATATGAACCGATCTTGGGTCTTGACTTCTTGAGCTTTTAGAAGGCGGAATTCTTATCCGATTTGACTGAAGTTTTGCACATAGTGTTTTGATATCACTTCCAACAATTGTGCAAAGTATGGTTCAAATCGGTCCATACCCCGATATAGCTGCTATATAAATCGATCTGAGATCTTGAGTTCTTGAACCTCTAGAGAGCGCAATTCTCATCCGATTTGGCATAGATTTTGTACAACGGCTTCTCCCATGGCCATAAACATACGTGTGCTATATGGTCTGAATCGATCTATAGCTTGACACAGATCCCATATAAACCGATTTCCCGATTTTGCTTCTTGAGCCCCGAATCGGACTATAACTTGATATAGCTCCACCTCCTCCTCCGTCCATATTCATTATTCTTCGTTTGCCTAAAAAGAGATACTGCGCAAAGAACTCGACAGATGCGATCCATGGTGGAGGGTATGTAAGATTCGGCCCGGTCGAACTTAGCACGCTCTTACTTGTTCTTGATGTCCTTATAACTTCTAGAGAAATCGTTACTTGAAAACTTTTGTTAATCGTCATGTTGACCACAGGTTCATACTTCAACGAAATCAAATCAACAACGTTTATAAACTTTTTTAAGATAAGTATAAAAATCTTTTATTGCTTAGTTAAAAAAAATTATATAAAACTTCATTAATGTATTTTGAAACATACAATATATTCATTTCCCCTCGAAAATGGCAACCTCTAAGCATATGTGTCAACAAGATTTAGTGTGATCGTAGTGGAGACATGTCATAACATATTTTGATGATTGTGCCACCATAAACTCAGCGGTTCTATTTGGTTTCGATATGTATGTGTGTGTAGATGTGTATAGTTGTGTGCAATGTGTAATCTGTAAGAAATGAGCAATCAATCGCTCGCCTGTTGCTTTCCTCTCTTCCTCCTGGCGTCTAGATTTTGGTCAACAAACTTCTCTGTTTTTGGTACATACCCAGAAAAGTAAACAATTTTGTTTATTTTGATTTTAACCATGCACTTGATAAGATGCCAAGAGTGTCAATGGCGTAGTATACAGAGAAATAAAAAAATTTACAATATAAGAGACATAATATATACCTAGACTACGTTAGATAAAAAACAAATAGGAAATGATGGAATCCACTAGTATGTGACATTTTCTTTGGTGGTTAGATCATTTTACAAATTTGTACAAAAAAAGACAAAATTTTCCATTAAACTTAAAACAACCCAACTGATGTTAAGCAATAACAATTTTGTAGAATTTAAAAAAAAAGAAAATTAAGGTTGGTAATTATCCTATAATTGTGAAGTATGCTAATGTCTCAAGAGATTAAGTGCGAATTTCTTTTAAATAAATGTTATTTTTTTTAATAAAACTGTTTATTTATTGTTATTTTTTAATTTACCTTTTAAGTGAATCTTATTTTAAATAAAAAATTTTCTTGATTTGAAATTTAAATAATGTATGCTATGTAATTTTATATGTCAATAATGTTTTTTTTTTCTAAACTTTTATCACTGTAGAAACTCCCGCCAATGAACGCGAGGAACTTTTTATACAAAAACTAAGACAATGCTGTACACTGTTCGATTTTTCCGAACCTTTAAGCGACCTAAAATGGAAGGAGGTTAAACGTGCGGCCCTTCATGAAATGGTGGATTTTTTATCCAATCAAAATAATGTCATTACCGAGGCCATTTATCCGGAAGCAATCAATATGGTAACATGGCAAACTATTTTGCTGTAACAATGTTTTCTACCTACCTTTCCTTTTTGTTTCTCTTTGTTTTAGTTTGCTGTAAATTTATTTCGCACTTTGCCGCCTTCATCTAATCCCAATGGTGCCGAATTTGATCCCGAAGAAGATGAACCAACCTTAGAGTCGTCATGGCCGCATCTGCAATTTGTTTATGAGTTATTTTTGAGATTTTTGGAATCACCAGATTTTCAACCTAATATTGCTAGACGTTTCATCGATCATCAATTCGTTTTGCAATTGTTGGATTTGTTTGACTCTGAAGATCCACGAGAACGTGATTTCCTTAAGACTGTTTTACATCGTATTTACGGAAAATTTTTAGGTTTGAGAGCATTTATACGCAAACAAATCAACAATGTTTTCTATAGGTATGATATCCAGCAAGATATTTGTATATTACAAAATATTCAAATGAAATTAAGGAGAGAGGAGAAGAAAAAAAAATTACTTGGGTTAGGTTAAAAAAAAGGATGCGGATATTAATCCTCCCCATGCCACTATGGACATACACCTAAGCCCGTGATCGGCTTGTTGTGCGCTCTAAAAAACAAAAAGTAACCTCAAAAAAAAAAATGTTTAAGTTAGGAATTCCGTGCTACTTATAAAATCCTTCATTGTTTTCCATAACACCCTCCAAAGTTGGTTTATGACTGGTATTGTGTCCCCACCTAAGTACCACTTGCTGCACCGATTTTTCATAGATGAGCTCCTACTTTCGTTATGATACCGAAAGCTATACTGACCTCCTTATTACTTCATTTCAGTAATGGCGTCGTCTCCTCACAAACCGGATCTCCCTATAGGACTTTCGCCGTCCTACCGACCGTTTCGCTGTTGCACAGTGTTACATGCGAGTTCGTCGACGACGCCCTTAACTTGGACTGCGTTGACCCGAAAAGCTTTGGGTTAACCAAATTTATTGATGGCAGTCCTCTGGCCTTTACTGGCAAATCATCTGCTCTTTTATACCCCCCTCTCTCCGCTATGATCCGGCACCCAAACGATGCGGATTGTGCCATTCTCAGAAAAGGCGTTAATCTCATACTTACACTTCAAGACTGTTCGTGGCCTTACTGTCCTGGTTATGATTGCCCTCAGGGCCATTTTACTGTCCGTAAAGATGTTAACAATCGACGTCCTCGCATTCCGTCATCGCCCAATCTCTGCATGCAGGATCGTTGTAGTTGTTGTTGTTGTAGCAGTGTGTTATACAATCTCTGCATGCAGGATCGTATTATGGTCAGGCAGTCGAAAACAGATCTCAGTCCCTGGTTTCTCAATGTAGATCAAGAGGCCCCCACTGTCCTCTAGCTTTGATCCATCTGTATAGCATGATCTCCCAGATGGCAATACCAGAGTTCCGTCAATCCAAATCTATGCCTCTGGCCGCAGTGTCTCGCGCTCGACCTCTAGTGGCATCTCAGGTAATCGATCGGAAACCTCTTCTAATCCATTAGGGTTTTCTATCGTCGCCTCGATTATACCGCCTTGGTATGACCTGCTGCTATCCTCTATCCATTTTTCCATCGCCTAAAGTCTTATAGCCGCAGTGGTTGCCTCACACTTAATCTGTATGCCAATGGGTTGGATATATAGAATCCGATCCGATTGACTTACATCTGCCATTTCCATATGGTATTTGGCTATACATATATGCCACAAATTAACAAGCCATAAACTGTAGGTCCGACCTTACAGAAAATTGGAGAAGAATGCACTGGCTACGATGAGGAATGCTAGCTAGGCTTGATCTGTGACCAATCCATCTCTTGTTTGGCAATCCCTTTTCAGTTTCAATAAAAAACACCCTTAATAACCTTATATTCACACTCATGGTCAAATTAGCCCTTTTGGACTAATAACGTAAAGAAATGTGAATTAATTGACCATCTATTACATGCAAACTTAAAAAATAGAAAAAGGCAGTAGAGATTTTAGCGCACTCGCCATAAAAATATAACTTTTTAATACGACTCCTTGATCTCGCGGATAGCAAATATTCGGATATCAATTGTGTGCTGCACAATTCAATTTCTTGGCTTAATGTGTTTGTAGTTCTTGTTGCTGTAGCAGTGTGTTGTACACTAAGGCGCCATTCCTTGCCGATGAAGAACTCCATCGTGTCAATCCGATACGTACAACCGGCTGCCATGCTTAATGATAAGGGATTTGAAGTATTGAGTAAAATACTTTAGGGCTATGTATCTAACAGTTGCTTTTTGAAGTACGACTTTTTTGTGCTATAACATTGTCAATGTTATTACTGTTCGTCAAGTAATCAGCACAAATTTTGCGGTTTAGGACAATATGTTGAAAATTTAGATCAGTAGAAGGGACTATGAAAGAACTGTTGTTGTTGTAAATTTTTTAAATATCTCGTTCTTGAAATTTTACAACTTGGATGGGGGTGAGTCCAGAATGATGTGGTTGCTATTGTTGTTTTAGCCACATGTGAGCAAGCTCGTTACGGTCCAAAGGACCGATCGCCGCGGTAACAAGGTGGCCTATTGGTTATTTCAAGGCGCCAATAACTCGCCTTGTCATATCAAGCATTATAGATACTCAGTATTTGTGCAAGAGCCGGTACCACCCGGCCTCTCTCGGAAACTCTCCGCTCGATACCGCTGATTGTCTTCGACTGCCGTAGCACCTACTCCCTATGGAGCATTCCACTATCCACAAACTGTGAACGCGCCCGGTAGGTCGCAGCTAATCTTCTCGTGACAGCAATTAACATCACACAGATTGGACCTCAATGTCCCAGCCTGTGTGATGCTCACTGCTATCCCGCGCCGGAAATGATCTGGTAATTTGTCGAGTAGCCCAGTAGGAATGGAGGAAGCTACATCTGCCGAAACTAGAGCTGGCAAAATATCGATGGTACTATCGATATTTAATTTTTTGACTGAATATTGATTGATATTTTACCGATGGATACTATGGAAAAAGTTAAATTTTTTGTAATTTTAAACAAAAATAAGCAATCCGGCACTTAATGTATCCTTTAAGACATATTGGGCCTATAGAGGGCGCAATTTTCATCCGATAAGGCTAACATTTTGTACAATGATTTCTTTAATGATTTTCGACTGACTTTATTAATCTTAGTTTTATTTGGTCTGTGCATTGATATTGCTTCTATATAAATCGATCTCCTAATTTTTAATTCTCATTTTCGTTTGAAATAAAATTGATAGGACATGATAGTATCGATATTTAACTGGCTGAAACTGGCAATTTCTTTTCTTCAAACTCATTTAAAACAATCTCTTCTTCGTGTGTTACATAGCTCGACTTGAAATATTATGAGACAGATATTTAATTTTTTTTAAACTTTGTTAAACCGATAAATATATGAAATTTCATCAAAATCGGACAAGGGATTCGAGGATCAGGTGTTAAAGGCTTAATCAGAGACTTTTTTGTATGCTTAAAATCACTTGATCTAGAACATGAAGATTCAACCTGAAAAGATCTTTGCACCTTCTGAGGGAGGTGGCCCACATGAGAACTGAGAAGAGAGCACGTCTGCAGGGCTGTGGAAAAGAGGGTAGATAGAGTGCCGGAGATATCACGTTATTATAATATTGTAAAAACTTTTCTATGTCCTATTTAAACTAATCCTTAAAAAAAATGTATTTTACTTAGGTTTATCTATGAAACTGAGCATCATAATGGGATAGCTGAACTATTAGAAATTTTGGGCAGTATAATCAATGGATTTGCTTTACCTCTCAAAGAGGAACACAAACAATTTTTGCTCAAAGTTCTACTACCATTGCATAAGGCAAAAAGCCTCTCAGTGTATCATCCACAATTAACCTATTGTGTAGTACAGTTTTTGGAAAAAGATCCCAGTTTAGCGGAACCAGTTATAAAGTAAGTACTTTATACTTTTTCAAATTATTTTGTTCTCCACTCGAAACGATACAATTTATTAACATTTTACTTTTTTATTTCTGAACATTTTCAGAAGCCTTTTGAAATTTTGGCCTAAAACTCATAGCCCCAAAGAAGTTATGTTTTTGAATGAACTGGAGGAGCTGCTTGATGTTATAGAACCAGCTGAATTCCAAAAAGTAATGGTACCACTATTCCGTCAAATTGCCAAATGTGTCTCTTCGCCTCACTTTCAAGTGGCCGAACGGGCGCTTTACTATTGGAACAACGAGTATATAATGTCCTTAATATCAGACAACTCTCAAGTGATTTTGCCAATAATGTTTCCTGCCTTGAATCGCAATTCGAAAACGCACTGGAACAAAACGATACATGGACTAATTTATAATGCTTTGAAGCTGTTCATGGAAATGAATCAACGTTTATTTGACGAATGTAGCAAAAATTACCGACAGGAGAAGCAAATGTAGGAGGCTAGTTGGCATTTATTGCATATGATGCATTTATTAATTTTCTTTTATTATTATTTTTATTGTATTTAAAGGGAACGTGAAAAGTTGTCACAACGTGAGGGTCTTTGGCAACAAGTTGAAACTATGGCTAAAAGTAATCCCGATTGGACCAAGATATGTGGTCAAATGGACAGTTTAAGTATTTCAAGTAGTCAAAATGAATTCGATCAAGATAATGATAACCTAGACCTAACCTATAAGTTGGATTACGATGATAGTCAGCAGCAACCGCAGCCAACACAGAACCATACTATAGTACAGGAAAATCGTGAGGTATGTTACAAGATTCTTACATTTATACCTATATATATATACGTGTATGTGCATTTTAGACATGTAACTAACATTAGCATGTTGTTTGTAACTAAAACACTGAAGTAATATACGGAGGTTGCGGAATATGCTAACTTTGTTGTTTCGTTTTTAATATCTCGAGTTATATACTCAGCAGCCATTACCACCTTATGTCGATTGAGAAACACTGATGCTAGGAATACCTTATTGCAATTACAAAATTTTAGTTAATTGGCGAATGGCTTTAAGTAAGGGGGAAAAACAATGCAGGGTATCCACATTAGGGTGGGTCAATAAACAAACGATGAAGTTCATTAAAATATTTTAATACTTTGCGAAACTATTATGATTAAAAACTGCTTCACATTTCCGAGGCTGTGAGTTCACCAAATTTTCACACTCGCTCGTTGGGTTTTCTCGGTTTCGGAGTACGAATTATCAAAATTTTTGATTTTCAAGAGCCCAACTTTGGACTTTACGACTTCCCATAAGTTCTCGATTGAATTCAAATCAGGACAACACGATGGTCAGTCTAGCACTCTTACCTAATTGTCCACAAAACCATTGTTTTCATGACGGGAGAAATGCTTTGAATCAATATCCTGCTGAAATATCCACGAAACCGACATATTTTCGTCAATATATGGCAACATTGTGTCGGTTATAATCTTTGTTTACTGGAATTGCTTTCATTACAACATACATTTTATGCAAAGATCCAACACCACGTGATGACATAGCACCCAAATCATGATAAATCCTCCTCCGTGCTTGAGGGTAGCTCGAGTTTACCTTGGATTGTACTCAGTGCACTTTGGGTGGCGAACGTATTTATTTTTTTACCACCAGGGTAGACTCCGAAAAAATACCCTTTTCCATTCCACAGTATCGTCTGGCGGACTTTTTCCGGGATATTCTTCCACACAATCCTGGGCCAATTCTCGCATCCGTTATTGAGCGAGTATCTGTTCAAAGATTAATTCCGTTCCGAAAGTACAAATTGGATCATGGCTTACGATCGTTATTTGTCAAAAAGTTATCGATTTCGGGGAAGAAAAAATCGACTGCCGAGCATATTTTGCCATCACAAAGGTCAATGAAGCAAATTGTGGTTGTTAAAAAGTTATTACTAGTAAAAAATAAATTACTATATAAAAATAAAAACGAGTTTTAAACAATATGCCATTGCTTTTTAAAGATATGTTATTGGTTTTACACAATAAATTGTTGTTTATGTGAAAGAGGACTAAAAAATGTGTGGCTTACGTCGCCTCTAACATAGTCAATGGTGCTTCTTTGATGTTTTTTCGGGTAGGCACAAGAAGAATAACAGCTAAAGTACAATATACAATTGGATAATAAGCTATTCCTGGAAAAAATATCCTGATGCATTAAATTTAGTGGTAAAGTGACATCTCTATTCGAAGTTTCGAACTGAATTTAATGGATAACGGATGCTATAATCCAAAAAATGCGTAACCCGATCGTAATAACTTGATTGCGGATGCCAGAATTATGCCCTTGACTCCCAAAAAGTCGTTTTAAAGTGCCTTCTGATGGTTTATTTTCATTTTCAACAAAAACTGCAACCCGTACCTAGTTTGTTGTATGAGATTTTTTTTGACTCGCGGACTATCAGCATGTCTTCCTGGACTGTTGTTATTTCACTTCTCTATTAAGATCCCGCATCTTGATAAATTTGTACTACTGTTTTTCTTGTACTGGCACCACAAGATTTGTTTCTGCCCATTGTTAATTAAGAAATTAAAACGCCAAGCACTACAAAAGGAATAGCCGTAGTGTCCACTTCTGAAATCAGGAAAAACATACAAACCTTATGTATAAAGCTGACAAGTAAAAAAAAATCACTGTCCCTAATTTTGTGACGATGGCCTTTTTAACTTTTTAAATAAACCACATGCGTATAGCAAAGTAACGGTAAATTCAGTGTGGCTAATGACTTAAATTAAATTACGCAAAAGGAAATAATGAAAATGTAGAAAATGCAAATGACCTAAGCAGCATGCCATTGAGAGCAGAATTCTGCTTGCGACATGTCTAGAAACTGTCATTTATATATATTACAATGCAAAAAAAGCACCGTCCCTAATTTTGTCACAATGGCCTTTTTCACTTTTTAAAGAAACCACATTCGTATAACAAATTATACGATGGCCTTTTTCACTTCTTAAAGAAACCACATGCTTATAGCAAAGTAACGGTAAATTCAGTGTGGCCAATGACGCCAATTAAATTACGCAAAAGGAAATAATGGATATTTAGAAAATGCAAACGACCTAAACAGCATGCCATTGAGACCAGAATTCTGCTTGCGACATATTGTTAAAAGCTCTCATTTATCTATATCACAAATTCCACCAACCGGTCTAGATGCTAACTTCAAATTCTTTATCTATATATAATTTTTCTATGATATATCCTCATGAGAGGCATGTCATCTGATGTACAATTGGAAATCTGATGTGCAAGTGCACTTGAAATTGTATATTACTTCAGTGTTTTCTTTTCATCATTATTTTTTGCTTAACCAGTATGAAAAAAGCTTTTTTAATTCATTAATGTTTACCCAAAACTTTTCTTATTTCTCCATCTTATAAATCATTTACTACTGACTCACTTTCTACTAAGACTATTCCTTATTGCACCTAATCTTTTGCATATTTCTTTTTGTTTTAGCGTTTTGTAGCTTTGCAAGAGTAGTAAATACTCATACTTGTGACTATTTAACTATTTTCACCAATAAAAAAACCCCTTAAAAAAAACTATTATTTTTATATGTTATAAAAAAAAACTAACACAAGGCTTTGTACTAAAACGCTTTATATACATACATATATACTTACATAATATTGGTATAGTGGCTATGGCTTTATTGAGCTTTAATGTTTTCTTGATTACAATACTAATTCTATAAATGTATATTGATATGGGGTGTAAAATACTCCGATTCTCAGAAATCGCCACGTAATATGGATAAACCATTGCTTAGACGAAAATCAGATTTGCCCGCTGATAGCGGAACTGTTCATGCACTTATTGAGCACAAAAGGCCAGATGAATATTTAAAAACTCCTCCAGATGGAAATGCCTGTTAAATTATATCAAAAAAAAATTAAATTATGCATGTCTAAAACATGATCAACAACTAGACAAGACGAGGGCTGCATTGAGACATGAAAATGTTTCAATTTACACCAAATACAAAATAAGAAAACAAAAACATTTTTAGCAGCAGCACAACGCAGGCGTTAAAAGAAGACACACAAGACAAGTTGTATAATTAAGCCAAAACAACCATATAAAAAGCAGCAATATATAAATATAAAAAAAAAACTTTTGTATAAGCCATGCACTTTTAACACAAAAATACACAGAAAAAAACACAGTTTGCTTTAATCATGAAATTACAAAGATCTTCAAACCTCTTTTAGTCGAGACTGCGTATTACCAATTGTTATCATAGACAAATGAATGTTAACCTAGGGCTCCTACTTCAGCATAATTATTTATAAAAGTTTTAGGTTGATAAAGCCTTTGTTAATTGCGCCATCATATATGAACGTCTGCTCAATTGATGTTTTCCCCCCATATATTAGAGCTTTTTGGAAAAGTTTCTAAAGGGTCCCTACATTTTTTTGTCCATGATATTTTTTTCAATTAATAATAAAATTATTATTTTTTAATTAAAGAAATATACTTTACCTTGGAACGTATTAGGTAAATTTCAACAGTTTTTTGAAAATTAAAAATATACCTAATTTCCAAGCAAATTGACATGGTTTTTTTTCTTAATTTCTTTTTTTAAACTCCTATATTTCTAAACATTTTTTTCATTTGAATTACATTTTTTTCATTAACAAAATTGTTTTTAATTAGTTTTTCAACTTTAAAGAATTGTCCAATTGAAAATCTATTTGTAAGAGGTTTTTTTCTGTGTATGTGTATACACTTAAATAAGTTTTGTTTTGAATTATATCCATTTATCTAGTTTATGTATACCTTATAAAACAATAATATGCACGTGTTGCTAAAGAAAGCTTAAATATACAGCCCATCTTTAGCTTTTATCAATATACCAGTTCTAAAACGATTTTATTATATATTTCTCATAATTTTTTACTAAGTACAGTGGTTAAGAATTGAAGTTCATTGTAAAAAATTTCATAACTTCCGTTCGGTTGGTAATGTTTTAGCGCAGAGAAATCGCTGAACTTACAGAGCATAGGTGGGTAATACTATATAGAAAATAGGTACCAAGAGGATGTATACAATGCTACATTGTGTGAAGATGAGAGGGACTTTGGTAGATGCGGTAGATGTCTAAACAAACAATTTGATAGCCCACACTGGAAAACAAAAGGTTTGAAAGAATGAAGATAATCCAGGCGGGTTATAGACAAAGAAGATGTGCTATAGTTTTTGGAGCCACAGGGCCTTGGGCAACCGCACCCTTTAGCTTTAGCCCTACAAATACGGGTACTGGGCCCAATTCTCTTTCTATGAAAACATGAAATGAAAAAATATTCTCCTTTTCATAAGAAAACATTCTGACAAAATGTCTTCGTTTTTGCATTTAAGCCTAGTATTGACTTTGATTTTTCGCTCGAAAAGCTGTCAAAACACATCATAAAAAAAATGGTGACGAAGAAAATACGAACACATTCCGCAGAAGTGATGCTGAGTTCATTGAGCAGTATACAAGCGACATATCGCTGCGCAGATACAAATTTCGCTTCAATTATATCAAATGTAATTAAATGCCCACGAATTGGGTCCAAGAAACTCTGTTTCATCATAGTTGCTCTTGTTGTGTGGCTTTGTTGGATTTTTGTTTGTGTAATGTCGTCCAATAGAATGGAGCACATTTCACCAGTTTTCGTGTGAATGAAGTTAGTACTAGGCTTTACTCAAAACAAGAAACAGATATGCTATGAAATCGTTAAAAAAATACTCATTTTGTGTTTTCATAGAAAGAGAAGTGGGCCCCTGATAAAGGGTGGGGCACAATAAGTGATTCCGTAGAAAATACCCATTCCATTGGTGAAACCATTCCATTCCATTGGTGAAACCATTCCATTCCATTGGTGAAACATTTCTAATCATCTGGTTTTCATCACACCACGTTGCCTGGGACCCAGCACACCTTGACAAGATGGGATTATATCTCCGGCACTGTTTAACCTCTACCGCTCTCGTATTTCACATCCTCCAAACGGCATTTAAATCGTATCGTATGCCGACTATTGCACGATCATGGCTTCGGGCTTCATCTTTGATGACATCAGGGTGAGGTTTAACCACGATCTTATTGATCTTGAAGATATTCGCCACCAAATTTTTAGCCACACTGTTCATTCGATCAGAGTTGAATGTGACCTCATTCCATAAGGAGTTGAATGTGACAGTCGAAGGCGTTAGAATTCCGACCAGCAAATGCCTCAAAATACTGGATATCACATTTGACAGTCTTTATAAATCTTCCGCAAATGCCACTTCAATTTGTGACAAGCAATTTGCCGGTCAATGCAGCGACGATGTGGACTCACCATCTTGGCGACAAGCAGTAAAATAACATTCAGATCTGTCAGAATGCCGCTGACGCTAAATACTGCGACGGAGTGTCTTCTCAGTTCTTATGTGGACCACTCCCAACAGAAGACTAAGATTCTTTCACATGGCATATCTACACGCTGCCTAAGTAGTATCTAATTGGTTGCTATCGCAGAGACCATCCAAATCACCATCTAATCACAGGCTAAGCTTCAAAGGTCAGAGACATGGTTGGATCTCTGACCACGCTTTGTTGTTGTTGTCGTAATCACATTTGTATGTGGAGCTGACGATCCTCTTTCAGTTCCATATACTTGGTTAACGTTATAACCATTGATTATTTAAAGCAAGAATAACTCCCTTGTCAAAGTATCATAGGCACTCAAGAGTCGGTGCCGCGCGGTCTCTTACTAAGATTCTTCACTCGATATCGTTGATTATACGCAACTGCAATTGTAGAATCTCCGGGAACACCACACAAATCGGAGCTCATAGTTCCGAGCCATGGTAGCTGTTTACAGTTTCCAAGTAAACGGTATCACTATCGATAGTTTCATTTTTGAGTTAGTATCGTTAGTTTTCAACAACAATATTTTTTTTTTAATTTTCCCTTTTTTGATAATAATTAACTAAAAATTCCATAATTCATAAGCCAAACGTTAGTTTTTTAATGGAAAACCTTCAAAATTAAGTCAAAATAAGAAAAAAAGGAGAATTTTTTACTATTTTTATTCATTTTGTGGCATCCGTCACAACTTTAATTTGAATCGGACAGCATTTATTGATATGTGAAAAGTTTGCCCATATTCCTTAATGTAATGTTTATTATCAGTGCCCTTTAATCTCCCAATTATGCTAAGAAGTCACACCATATCCATGGCTGAATTGTTTTAAAGGTTGTCTCATTTGTACAACAACATAAAAATCATATGGCGAAATCGCTATCTCGTCATCAAGCTGATCGACATTTTGTGAACAAAAACAAAAAAATTTGTGTGCGCGTGTGTGTATAGAAGATAACAACAAAGAGAATGCATACAAAAATATGACATCTTAACACCGTCAAATCTGGCCGACTGTAAACAGCCGTTCGCTTGAGTTCACCTTTTTAAATCAGCCTTGCATCATATCCAAAGTCATATACGATTGAATAACAGCTGTGAACATACAGTGTATAGTGCCGGGCCCAAGCACCCAACCTATGCTACATATCGAGTTACGATTAAAGTAGACCACATCCAAAACCATTCAGACTCCGCTCAACATTGCTTGTGTCCAGGGATGCCAACTTAGTGCTTTTCGCGCTAGATTTGGTCAATTAAACCGCGAAAAGTTACCATCTTGTGCCAAACGAAAAAAGCGAAAATTAGTATGAATTTTCCCACAAACATTCCACTAAAGGCTCTTTTACAATGCATGTAGTTGTCTTGTGACCTGTCAAATTAGCACATGTTGAGTTGTACATGTCGTGTGATACCAACGATACTAATTTTCCACAGAACATGTTTTCTGAGGATCCAACCGTGATTTGAACCTCGATGTTCTGAAGGGTCAACTAAATCAAGAGCTGGACGATTAAAATAAAAACATTCGATGGCGTTCCGGCATTTTTTTTTGTTAGTTCGTTAATTCGTAGTGATTTTCGTAGTTGTTTTACTAGTTCCAAGAACAATCCTAATATTGAGGTACAATATCAACTTGTTTCGTTAGAATTATACACCCATTTGCAAAAATATTCAAAAAAAGAAGTTCCTTAGTTATACTCTTTTTTATACCCTCCACCATAGGATGGGGATATACTAAGTTCATCATTCTGTTTGTAACTCCTCGAAATATTCGTCTAAGACCCCATAAAGTATATATATTCTTGATCGACATGACATTTTATGTCGTTCTAGCCATGTCCGTCCGTCTGTCTGTCGAAAGCACGCTAACTTTCGAAGGAGTAAAGCTAGCCGTTTAAAATTTTGAACAAATACTTTTTATTAGTGTAGGTTGGTTGGGTTTGTAAATGGGCTATATCGGTTCATGTTTTGATTTAGGGCGCAATTCTTATCCAATTTGGCTGAAATTTGGCATGAAGTGTTTCGGTATGAGTGCTAACAACTGTACTAAGTATATTTCAAATTGGTTTATAACCTAATATAGCTGCCAAATAAACCGATCTGGGATTATCCGATTATTATCCGATTTGGCTGAAATTTTGTACAACGGTTTCTCTCATGCCTTTCAACATACGTGTCAAATATGGTTTGCATCGGTCTATAGCGTGAACCAGCACAACAGAAATACCGGGAAAAGAACTCGATAAATTTGGTACATGGTGGAGGGTATATAAGATTTGGCCCGGCCAAACTTAGCACGCTTTTATTTGTTTACACTAAATTTTACTCTTTTTTACCTTTTTTGTTGGTAAAATGTTGGCATCACTGCTAGTGCCACATGTTAGTCAAACATTTTTACTGCTTTATTTCATTGCTCTAAAATTAAGGGAGCTTTGACAAGATAATTCCATCTAACTCTATCACAACTTTGTGTAGACGCTGGGCACTTATGTAAAATCTAGACTGAAGCTGAAGAATCCGGATATACCGGGAATAGAGTATCGACCAAGGTCCTCAACCTATCGCTGAGCACTCTTATACTTCACCATGTCTAGAAATTAGACAAAGTGATTCCGCTACTAAATCATGGAAAAGACTCAGGCATGGGAATCGTACAGATCGATTACCTTCTCTCATCAGCACTTGAGGCATTAACCCTCCCGAGCCTTGTTTAAGAATTTCCATTAGCTAAGCATCAGGGCCAACTTTGCGCAGAGGTTAGCATGCCCGCCTTTGACTCTGAACGCCAAGAACATCGTACAAAATTTTCAGCAGTGTTTATCCCCTCCTAGTGCTGGTGACATTTGTAAGGTAATTAGCCCGCCGTTTGGACTCGACAATATCATTTAGCCTAAACTTGAATCGAACAGCATTTGCTGATATGAGAAAAGTATCTACGCTGTTTCTTAATCGAAGGCCCATGGGCAAATTATTTGCATTTGTAAAATCATCTGCTATAGCAGATGTGATGTAATTTTAACCAATGGTTTTCAATTCTGCAACACACTGTATACAAGATTACTTATACTCATATCTTGGCGAATTTTATAAACATAAACTCTCCAATATGAAAAAAAATAAAGTTAAGTAAAGTTTAGAAAAAATTCAATTGTTTGGATGGTTGTAGAGTTTTGGAAAATATTGTGGTTTATTTTTTTTTTCCTTATTCCCCACTATTCTTGTATGTCCTAGCAAGACGAATGTGTCTACAGCATGAACTTAAATTTAGCTATTTTTTTGCATGAAACAAAACATATTTTTTTTTATAAATGTTTAATAAAGGATATCAATATTTGGTACGAACACCGTTTGAGAGCACGGCAAAAATACATTAATCAAACACCAATTATCCATGCGATGCAAACTGCAATAAATAATGCTACCATTAATATATGATTTTTCTCTTTTCCCATTACAGTGAAACAGTATAGGAGTAAAGATACATATTTTATTAATATACACATAATAATAATAATAAAAATAATTAAAAAAAAAATATTGTAAGAGTTATTTTATTAGCTATGGAAATAGTTAATTTATTTGTTAAAGTGTAAACCGTAATTACTATTATTAACTACTATTATCAATATCACACACAAAAAATATGTATTGTACAATGTAGAACACTTTGCGCGTGTATTTTACATACTACATATTAATAAAAAGGATAAGGATTGTTGTTTGTGTGGAGGAAACAAATGAGAAGAAATGTATATGAATCTGCAAAGTAGATAACAACAATAACAACAACAACAAACAAAGAAACAATATTAATAACTAAGCTAAAAGCAACTGAAATAAAGAAAAACAAAAGCTACAACAAATATTTATATATATACACACACACAAATACATCAACAAAAATCATACAAAAAAACCTAAAAAAGAAAAAACTTAAAAAAATAATATAATTAATTGAAATAATATATTAAATATGTATATCAATGCTTTTTTATGAAAAAAAAAAAAATACATACAAAACAAATAAAATGTATTGATAAAGTAACTATCGAGTATATACATACATACATACTATATGTATTATTGACGAAAATAAACGATCCTTGTATATTTATAACCATTTTTTTCTAATTTGTTGTTTTTTGTAATTTTTATACCCACCATCCAGCACTCTTAAGAGATATACTTTAGGAAGCTCTACGTGCAACAGCGAAGTGGGCTACAGAAAGTGGACTAGGGGTAAATCCCTGCAAGATAGAAGTAGTTCTTTTCAGCAGGAGATACAAGTTTCCTACAGTGGCACATGTAATGTTCTATTTACAGAAAACGCAAAATACCTGGGTGTTTTGCTGGACAGGAAATTAAACTATAAATCCAACATTTTGGAAAGGCAAGAAAGGCAACTATTGCACTATACACCTGCAAGACAGCCATTGGAAAAAGTTGGGTGCTTAGCCGCGCGCTTTGCAGTGGGTATATACTGCAGTTGCCAGACCTATAATGCTATATGGCGTTGAATGACCCAACATAAAATTATTCTATATCTCGGAAACTGTGAGTGTTAAGTGTCAAACTCCATATAAAAAAACTTCGGCGAAACGTTGGCTGAAAATCGGCGGAAAAGTAGTAGTCTGTTTATAGTGAGTAAAATGGCAAAAAAAAAACTATTATATTGGCAACACTTGAAACTATTGCCGGCATTATTTTAGTTTGTTTCTTTGGTTTCATAGTTCGTATTTCTTTATTTATTTGAGAAAAAATATATAAAATAGAGAAAACAAAAAGTGCATATTAAAAAAAAGTGTTTTGGTATGGAAACAAAAACATTTGGTTGCTGTCAAATTTCGCTTGCGAAACAATTAAAAATTTCAGCGGCTATTCTGAAGGCAGAATAGAATACCAACCATTAGGTAGGCAAAATAAGGCAAATAATAAGGAATTGTAGATATCATCATTGCCTTTCAAACGAACCAATCCGATTGCGAATTGGTTAAGTCGTTCCGAGAAAAACGAAAATTATATATTCCATCCGCACAAGAACTTCGAGAATGACCCAACATATAATTATTCTATATTTCGGAAACTGTAAGTGGTATATATAAAAAAATACGGCTGGAATTGTAGATATTTTTATTGGTTTTGATACGAATTAATCCATTTGCGAATCGATTAAGTCGTTTCCGAGAAAAACGAAAATTACATATTCCATCCACACAAGACACGCCCAGAATGATCTAACATATAATTATTTTATATATCGAAAAATGTAAGTGTTAGGTAGGCAAAATAAGGCTGGAATTGTAGATATTATTACTGGCTTTCAAATGAATCAACCCGTTTGCGAAACGGATAAGTAATTTCCGAAAAAACGCAAAAAAAAACTTCAAAAGTCCACCTACTGTTCAATAGTCAACCGGATCCAAAGGACGGCTTGTTTGTGCATTACAGCCGCACTGAGGACGACACGTACACGTACCCACTTGACTCAGACCCAAAACTGCTACAACAACAACTGAGGACGACACCATCTGATGCACTGAATTTGTGGCTAGACAAATTGCTGCGACCACCGCCGTGAGGCTATGGGAGCTTTCTTTTTGGTCATGTGACAGCTACCGAGACTGTGTTATCCTTGATACAATATGCGATATTCCAGGCAGTGTGGATTACACCCTGCCTGAGCCGATTTTTGATAAAAAGTACTGTACATCTATTCCAGATAGAACCGATTGTAACTGTGATATTCCTGGTAACAGAAGTTACAGAGACATCATACGGATGGTTCCAGACTAGACGACCAGGTGGGCTTCGGGATGTTCTCTAAAGATCTAGAACTGGTCATATCGAAAAGGTTACCCGACCACTGCAGTGTGTATCAAGCGTAGATCCTTGCAATTAAGAAAGTGGTGGAATGGCTAAGATATAATGCCATTACGACGATTGGCATAAATGTCTTCCCAGACAGCCAAGCGGCCCATAAATCCCTGGAGAACGTATTTCTGAACATAAAAACCGTCCTCGACTGTCGTAGATCTCTCAACGAGATGGCTGAACAGTTCAAAATTCACCTGCTCTGGGTGCCGGACCACAGAGATATCCTAGGGAATTGTAAAGCGGCCGTGTTTACGAGACTGGGAACTACCTTATACATTCCAGGGAAACTGGAATCTGTGAATATGCCTCTAGCGACATGAAAGCCAAGTTTTCAGGAGCAGGCCCGAAGGGCAACGAATGATAGAGGGGGCTGTGAGCATTCCAAAACTATGCGGCCTAATCTAGACTTGAAAAGGTCTACCGCTTTGCTGTCACTGGCCAGAAAAGACGTCTCAGTCATTGTGTTCGTCATGACAGGCCACTGTCTACTCGAAAAACATGCTGACAGATTGAAGGTTGCCAGTAACGACTTTTGCAGAAACTGTGACGACATCGAAGAAGAAGAGACTATAGAACACCTGTGTGTGTGTCCCGCACTGGCAGTCAGAAGGAGTTCCACTTTCGGTTCTCAGTGCTTTGTTGGGCTTTTTTAAGCGAACTGGATGGTTCAACGGTAGGAACAAGAAGGCATCCACCTTCTTCTTTTCCTGTGGTATCACAATGGACGAAAACGTCTAAGTGAGTCTGATGGCTGACTGCCACTTAAACCTAACCTAACCTATACCTCATTCTAAGGAGGAGGGAGGATGGAGTATTGGAAAATCTTAGCAAAAAAATTATTTGGCTTGAATTTTGTAAAAAAAACAGTTAATTCCATATACCAATTGTACGGGCGAAAAAAGAATTCTCTATGTCGCATAGTCCGGTCGGTCAGCTAGCCCATCAATTACAAACAGAATACAGGTTCTATAGTCTACATGTTTTTCTTCTTCCTTTGCGAAGCACTGAAGATTTAGTAGTGGCCAGCCTTCAAATAAACAAGTCGCATTACTCGCTGGCTCCCCCTATATATGTCACACGATTCAGAGATGTCGCCTTCAAGCCTTAAGTCGCCAGTTCAAGCCGCTTCTGTAGGGAAGAAGAGCCTCATTATAGGAAGTGATGCTAATGTACATCACCAGTGATGCTAATGCAATCCCATGGCAGCCGGTTGTTATGCTAATGTACATCACCAGTGATGCTAATGCAATCCCATGGCAGCCGGTTGTACGTGCCGGATTGACCCGATGGGTTCTTTCATCGGCAAGGGCTGCCGCCTCAGTGCACAACACATCGACCTTTATTGCCAGGAACAGGCAGGAGGTACTGGATATTACATTTGTATCAGAAGATATAAGTGGAAGAATATGCGACTGTGTTGGATGACCACAGCTCTCTGATCATCGTTATATTAGTTTCAGCCTTGGAGAAAATACTGCAGAAGTGGTCCCTCGGCTAAACAGAAGAAAGGCGGATTGGTATAAATTTCGGCACACATTCTGCACTTCTATCCTTTCTAGACCAGAAAAGGAAGTGACAACCACGGAGGATATAGACATGGTGGTCAAGCAGATCACGAAGGCCCTGAAGGACTCGCTTGTGCCAGCATGCCCTAGTGCCAAGCCAAGGGGCAAACAGCGACCGCCACGGTGGATCCCAGAGCTGGTTTGTCTAAGGAAGGACTGCAGAAAGCTCTGATGTTGTATCACCGGTAGAATAACAAGCTGTGTCTGATAGACTGGTTCCCAGGCTTAGGGAGATATACTCCGATTGTATCACAATGTCATATATACCTGTGGGATGGAGGGACACGAAGGTAATTTTCATTCCGACAGCAGGAAAACCATACCACACGAATGCGAAAGATTTTCGTCCTTTTAATCTGTCATCCTTCATGGATGACAGATTTTGAGTGGTTGATAGAAAAATATCTTAGGGCAAAGATTCCTGGAGATCGCCTATCGCGGGAGCAGCATGCATATAGTAAAGTCAAATCACTGAAACAGACCTTCACGACCTAGTCGGCTACACAGAGGGAATATACAATTTCTTGACATTGAAGGTCCTTTCAATAATGTAAAACCGACGTCAATCATGAAGGAGTTGGAGTTTTTAGGCATCAACTCTACCGTAAGAAAGTTCATTAATAACCTACCCGCTAAAAGATGCATTACGGCAGGCTTGGGATGTGAGGATCTAAAAAGATGGGCCAGCAGAGGAACACCTCAAGAAGGTGTACTGTCTCCTCTGCTTTGGAATATAGCCATTAACAATATATTATTGTTTCTGGAAAAAAATACTTCTGGAAGCTCTACGTGCAACAGCAAAGTCGTCTAGGAATAAATCCCTGCAAGACAGAAGTAGTTCTTTTCAGCTGGAGATACAAGTTGCCTACAGTGAAACCTGTCTCCTTGGGTGATACCTGGGTGTTTTGCTGGACAGGAAATTGAACTACAAATCCAACGTTTTGGAAAGGGCAAGAAAGGCAACTCTTGCTCAATACTACTGCTCAATACTTAACCGGATCCGAAGGATGGACCATTAATCTTAAATTTGAATAGGGCAGCACTCCATTGATAATGTGAGGACGCAGGCTCCGACCCTCTTATTCCCCAGTTCGCCGAAATCCACACAGGGATATATCTTCAGCTCCACCCACCTGTGAAGATGGATTAAATCAGACGGGCCTAACAACGTACCTGCCGAACTGTTGCGATATGAAGAACTCACACCCCATTGCTCAATCTATCAACCCAATCCTCAGAGAGGCCTGGGATAAAAATGTTATTCCTACAGAATGGAAAAGGGGAATCATGGTCACAATTCCAAAGAAGGGTGACCTCACACACCATAAAAACTGGAGAGGGATAACACTGTTAAACGCGAAAAATAAAGTTATGGCAAGCCTACTACTTCAGCGTATTTCATCGGACTTGACCGGCATATACGGAAGGAACAAGCGGATTTCCGGCCAGGATGTTCTTGTGCCGACCACATCAACTCCTTGTGTATACTCAATGAACAGTCAGCAGAACTTAATACACATATCTACCTACTATTCATCAAGTTCGAGCATGCTTTTGATACAGTATTTCGGGACTCTATGTGGAGCTTTCTGTTGAATAAGGACATCCCCATAAAAATCGTAACGCTGATTGGGAGCTGTATAGGTATGCTGAAGACTCAATCCGTTTCAATGGAAGAGAAAGTCGACATTTCGGGACTAAAACAGAGGTGTATTCCATCGCCAACACTAATTTTAATTTTACTGGACTCTTAGGCAACGCTCAGGCATCCTGTGGCATAAAGACTTCCTTGGGGACAGCGCTACTCGGATGATATATGCTTCTTTTCTAATCACTTTGATCAAATTAAAGCAAAATTGGAACGTTTGTCTGTAAATGCTGCCAACGTAGGTCTGAAAGTTAACCAAGAGAACAGGCATAACAAATATGACCCCACACTATAAAAGGCCATGTCATTGAAGACGTTGACATCTTCGGTTATCTTGGCAGCTAAATTACAAAGGACGGAGGATCAGAATCAAACATCCGCGAACATATCAACAAGGGTGAGTATCTCGTCTTGAAGTTACTTAGGGGACTGTTGGAAGCATTCATCAGGCATATTCTTGACCCATAGTCAGTAAACGGCTACCAACATACATACACCAAGGGTCGGGTGGTTGATAGTGCCCTCCACTACGTGGTGGGTGACATAGAGGGGAACTTGGGGAAAGGCGACTTCACTTTGGCGGCCTTCTTCGATATAGAAATGGCTTTTATTAACATGAAGTTGGGGTCCATACATGGTTGTCTGATTGATATGAGAGTCCCTCCTCTTCTGGTCAATTGGATTGATTCTATGCTGATGGCAGGATAGTCAATGTGACCTCCCACTGGTCACAATCTTCCTAATCTAGCCCTGAGCTAGGGAGTGGATTTTATTTATGGGCTTGGCATAAAGCCCTATAAGGCATATGTGCTGTCGTTTATCTGAAGGAGGACGTATGGATAGTTGGGGGGACTGGTCCTGGATGGTGTGGAGCTACCGCTCTCTCGGGCCCATCTATTTACACTATGGGTCCAAGCTGGATGGGGACATGGGCGTTTGTTGAGTTCCTAGGAATTATTGAATTGCTTAGACTTTTTGAGGCCAACGCAGAGGTTAGTATGTCCGCCTATGACGCAGAACGCCTGGGTCCGAATCCTGGCAAGAACATTAAAAACTAATTTCAGCGATGGTTACTCCCTCTTAATGCTGGTGACATTTGTGAGGTACTATGTCATGTAAAAACTTCGCCCTAATGAGGTGTCGCACCGCGAGGTCTCGCGAGGAAGCACAACCTTTGCTGATTAATGTCCTAAACAGCCCATGCGTTGTTAGATTGCTGATATCGCGATAGGCTCGGGACGAGGAGGATCTTTGCGTATGGAGAGAGTTAGAAACGGTCGAGCATCGGCTATGCTAATGCCCCGCGATTGCTTGGAGAAGGCGTAGGATTACAGCTCTATTTGTCCCTAAGCTCTCTATAGACATTAAACCCCCCCCCCCAAACCCCCCCCCCCCCCCCCCCGGACTTTCGCAGGGGCCTTAGGTGGCTGACAGGCGGATCTCTAGTTGGTAAGACTTTTCGGTCTCTGTGAAGCGGTTGGCAGGCGCATGTCCTTTAACCCAACTTAACCTATTTACATTTTTTAAGTGGGTGTATAATGGCACACTCTATAAGAATATATTTAAGCGCCGCTTTACATTACCCTTTCAAACCGTATATTAATTTTTTTAAATTTTCAACAAAAAAAAATTGAAAAAATTACTATTTTTATATAAATGCCCTAAATAATTAAAATACGAAATTTTATAAAAATCAGACAATGGAATTCGGGCGCTAATGGGTTAATTATTACAATAGTTCCTGTTTAATATATAGAGACAGGAAAAACATACGCAAATCAGCTGACGAGAGCCTTTAATCCGGATTTAATGAGAAGTGTAAACGGTGTTTTATCAATGGCTGCTACGTCTTTGTCCAAGAATATGTTGATCAGACAATTTCTTTTCAATAATCAAATATTTCCGCTCAACATAATCCTCATGGTTATTAAGCTTGACTACACTTTGGTGAAAAACATCTAAATTAATATATTGATTTTGTAGAAAATACATATATGATTGGTTTTTGAAAATCATGCTTTAAAAAAAATTGTTAATCAATTTATTTCAAATTTTTTTTAATCACAATTTCTAACTGCCTGTGAAACAACAAGCTATCACAACATGTAAAAGGCCCATTACCTTATTGCGCCATATTTTGGACTTATCGATTATGAGTTATCGAAAATACCGCCATTTTATCGCTTGCCTAGTAGAATTGCTTTTGGACACGTTCCTATATAACGAGTATAGCTTAGCGAGTAAAGAAGTGGAAATGAAAAAATAACAGAGATCAAAACAGAAACAGAAATCGGAACAAAAATAAATATGAAGAATAATTCATAATTATGAACTGATAATTGTAAATGAATAATATTAGCGCGAGTTAAACGGTTAAATTGTATATAAAATGATCTAATAATCTTCGGATTTTCGATACATAATGGACCGAGAAAATTTAATTGGTATCGTTCCCCCAACCACGCATGAGAGCCAACGAGGAACATAGAAAATGATGAGAACCATTTTCAATTACTTAAAAAAATAAAAATGAAGAGAGGAAAGGCAAATGATAACAAGATAAAAGTGTATTTTTAAGCGCGCGCGGGAATAATTTATACAATTATAAAATTAAAAAAAGGATTATTTACAATAACAAAATGGGTGAGTTAATTAATATGGGTACAGTTCCAACAAATGCACAATACTACAACACACATACACACTCAAGAACCCAGGTGTAATATAGTGAGCTAGTGTGTTTCCCCTACCACTAGGAAATGTTGCTTGAAACTGAATATTCCGCCTCGTAATCCTAATTATAAAATATAAATGAAACTGGTTATGCCCACAAGGGCTCTCAACAAAATAATCCCAGGATATGCTTTAAATTGTAGTGATCTGCACTCTTTCATATGCAAGAGATTTGTTCCTGCCATCAAAATGTTCAAAATATGCTTAAGCGAGTTTATTAGCAGGCTACAATCTACCCAAACATGTTGTGCATTCAATGCGGAATGCTAGAAACTATTGAAAAAACAGTTGGGAACACTTTGCCGGGCTTTGTTGTTGTTGTTGGTGTTGGTGTTGTTGTATACATTTGCATGTGAGGTGGCGATCCTCGTCAAGCTCTATTGTTATTTAAACATAATATCTCTTAGTACCTCATAAATTAAAGATAAACATCCAGTAGTTAAAATGTTGTTAATATATTTTTGCTTTATGCCATTAAGATAGACAATTGATAGAAAAGGCAAAAATATGAACAATATTTTCTGTGCTAGATGTTAATCTCTAGCGACCACATAGATAATTTGCAGTAGGTCGGCGATGATGTTATATGTGTAATTAATTCCTTCATATTTAATGCCAAACTTCTATTTTATTTGACAGATAATTTTTTATTGAATGATATTTTGCGGGCTGCAGATAAACATCCCAACTCAAAGGTATCAAAACTTATACGCACAGTGGAGGAAGAACCATCTCAGAAAAATATAGTTTTATTGTTAATCGAATTATCGGATCATGCTGAATTTGCAACAGATTTTAATATATCATTAAGATATGTAAGTGCTTGGGCATTTAAAGTCCTCCAACAGTTCTAATTAACTATATTTTCCTGTTTTCAGTATTTGGATTTATTTGAGAGGCTTGGCATCAATAGGGACTTAATTTTAAATGAAGCTGGTCTTTTACTTGTAAACTCCTCAAAAATCTACTCAAAGCGAGTAGACTATGTCCAGAGTCTAGTGGAAAGACAAATATTGACATTATCAAATGCCGATCAGGAAATTCAGCAAGAAAAAGAACAGTGAGTATAAGTTTACCGGCATTTTAGACTTATCATTTATCAATTTTGTATGGGTTTTGTTGTTGCACCCAAACATTTGTGTTGTTATATTTTTTTTTGTTTATTTTCTTAATTTCAGTGAGAGGGTGTTAGTATACCTATATGATGTGGAGGGTGTGGTTTTTATTTTATAAAAAAAAAATTATCTTGTATATGTTTAGTTTAAAATTGTTATATGTATTTTCAAAATTGCCCCAGTGATTTTTTTTGGACTTCTTACAGATGCTAGATTGGTCTAAATAGGGCGAAACATATATTAATTTTAGATTTGTATGCCACATTTGTAATGACTTGCAAAATACAAATTTGAATGCAAATTCAAATTTATTCATCTCCAGATCTATTTATTTCATTTCACTTCACCTTTTGCTTATTAGCTATATTTATCAGTTCAGTGTGCAACATTTGGTGGTCATTTGTATATTACCCTTTTAAAGAAAGAAGCCTCCAATGTTTACATAGGAAATCTTTAGTGTCGTTTTGGTATTTCCAGCTTATAGTGGCCCTTCCAGTGCTATAGCCAATGACTTCTTTGAATTAATGGCATAATCTGAATTTCGATTCTTACGGCTTATGATCTGATGCTGGCATCAAACTTTTACCTTTGAGCCCGCTTCTTTTCAATGGTAAAAAATTGTCTATTTGGTTTTTCACTATCATTACTATAATATTTAATTATTTTGGCGTCATTGTCATTTAAACGGGTTCCAAGAATAAACAAAATTTCCGCTTTGGTATCCCTCAATCATGCTGGTTATCAAGGCATGCCATTTGTCCTCTTAAATCCGAGGTAGAGCGGGGTAAAGCGACCCGCCTAGGAATAGACCTCAAATTTTTATATAGGTTTTGTAATCGACCACTAAGTACTTTTCGTTTATATCCCATATTGTCCCGATCGGCTTACATGTCCGTTTGGGGTGCTTTTTGAAAATTTCACGCAAATCGGTACAGCCATTTTTGAGTCTTTAGTTGAAAATATTTTGATGAAATTGTCTACAAAAGTTAATTATTAGAAATAAAATTTTGAAACAAATTTTGATCAAAAATACAATATTAATTTTTCAAACTATATTGCAAAGCTCAATCATAAGGGGCCACCTCCTCCAAGTCCGAACGGCGAGCCCCAGTACGACACCTCTTTGTGGAGAAGTTTTTGCACGGCTGCCATACCAAATGTTCCTCACAAATGCTGAAAATTTTTTCAGATATTCTTGCCAGGATTCGAACCCATTAGTCAGCGTCATAGGAGGACACGCTGAACTCAGCGCTTTAAAATTTGATCTTCAAAAATTAAATTTCGAAAAATATTTCTACGGAAACAAAATCTATTATATAAATAGATCTATTATATAAATAGATTTTGTTTCCGTAGAAATATTTTTCGAAATTTAATTTTTGAAGATCAAATTTTAAAGCGCTGAGTTCAGCGTGTCCTTCTATGACGCTGACTAATGGGTTCGAATCCTGGCAAGAATATCTGAAAAAATTTTCAGCATTTGTGAGAAACATTTGGTATGGCAGCCGTGCAAAAACTTCTCCACAAAGAGGTGTCGTACTGGGGCTCGCCGTTCGGACTTGGAGGAGGTGGCCCCTTATGATTGAGCTTTGCAATATAGTTTGAAAAATTAATATTGTATTTTTGATCAAAATTTGTTTCAAAATTTTATTTCTAATAATTAACTTTTGTAGACAATTTCATCAAAATATTTTCAACTATAATATATTATCAACTACCTGCACTGGGCTCTCTCCGCTACTCATTTTACAATATAGGAAATGTTTTGGTGTATATTACGGATATATAGACGCTTGGCTCTACTCTCAAATAACTTTTCTTCGAGATCCATTTTGCCATGGTCGACAAAAATAAACTGTGAAGGGTTGGGGTGGTCCAGGACACTTGGCCCAGAAAGTGAATATTCATTTTCATTTCATTTTATTCAGGGTCCTAATTCTCGCATCCGCAATCGATTTATTACGATTGAATTTCGTATTTTTTGGATTATGGCATCCGTTATCGATTAATGTTGTTCGAAGCATATAACGGAAATGTGCGAGAATTGGACAAAAATTAACTTTGTACTTGAGCCAAATTCGGCAAAGTAAATTATCTACAAACATGACCAAATCAAAAGTTGTATCATTTAACCTCTAAATTTAAGACAGCAGGATACTTTTTCAAGGAAAAGGTTCTGAGTTTATCCAATTGTACTTTGGCTGTTGTTCTCCTTATGCCTGCCCCGAAAAAACAAACAATCACCGTTGGCTGTGCTAGAGGCGGCGTAATCTACATATTTGTTTGTCCTCTTTCACATAATATAGCAATTAATAGTGAAAATAGTAACGTGGCGTTAAAAAACAATTGCATATTGTTTAGAAGGTGTTTTATTTATTTTTTTTAGTTGTAATAACTTTCCTTAACAACCTCCATTTGCTTTGTTTGTCTTTGGGATGACAAAATATGCTCGGCGTATCGAATTTTCTTCTCCGAAATCGATAACTTTTTGACAAATGACGATCGTAATCCATGATCCAATTTGTACTTACGGAACGGAATTAATATTCGAACAAAAACTTTCTCGACAGCGGATGCGAGAATAAGGCTCCGATAATGTAACTTGAAGCCACGCAGTGGCCCTGTCCCCTGCAAAACGTAGGGATGCCCTGATATTAATAAAGCGCCTAGATTCTCAATATAAAAAGTAATTACTTTATTTGATTTTGTGTGTTTATTTGTTTTACGGCAACAAATTTATTAATTCGATGAATATGCACGCCTTCTCTTACATCTATTGTGTAACCATTCACAATAGTACATAGCCATGTTCAGTGTGGCTAAAGCTGCTGTTTTAGCTTAAGTCGCTTAAACATACAGCCTGCCTTGCAGTAGTTTTTAGTTGTTAGTTTGTGTCATGTTCATATAACTGGATATTGTATACGCAGTTTTGCGACTTATCATTTTTGAATACAGTAATACATAAATAAATTTGTATTTTATTTTGCAGAAATGAAAAAGAAGCAGAGGAAAAAGCATCAGCGTCTGCTGCAAAACCTAAAAGAGGCCGAAAACGAGCTCTTGATGCTCCCACCGATCCTTATGAAGTGCAATTGGAGCCGAAAAAAATCAAAAAGATGACACAGGAAAAGCGTTTCTCTCTTCCCAAAACCCCCACCAAAATCAAGTCCTTACCCCGCAATGTAGAAGTCGAACAGCAATTACATCCTGCAACTTGGTTGCATGCCACAATATATGATCTGGAAAACGATGAGGAAGTCGATACAAAGAGAAACTACAAATTATTTACATATCACGTTGAACATCGTTACAACACTCTAGTTCCCGATATTAACTTCCGTTTACATTATAAAGTCAAAGATTACATAGATGCCCAAGAGGAAGCCGAGGAGGGAACAATCGATGGCTTCTATCATAGAAATCAAGAGTGGCCAGCTTCATCGGAAGAATATGTACAGAAATATATAGACTTAGAGAATCATGTATTACAATTGGAAATTGATCCAACCAAACAATGGGAACCTCCGAAAAAACTAAAAAATGTGCCTTTAGATATCATTAGGAACCAAGAATTGGGAATCTTAAATACAACAATTGCAAATGACACTTCAAGTATAAATGATTCAGGCATGGGAACAAGTTTTTTGGAAAGCTCCTTTAATACATCTCGAAACGAAAGCAATTGCCAGGAAACTGCTTTAAAAAATAATGCATCACTTGTTGAAACTGCGCCTCGAGATAATTTGCAAAATTCAACACAAAATCAATCGAACGATTCCGCACTTGGAGAAAGCTTATTGGACCAAACAAATCTGAGTAATGAGTCAAATACAGAGCAACAATTGAGTATATCAGACCAAATAAATGTATCCAATGGAACATCCGCCGAAGTTAATGTGACAGACAAATCATTGTTAACAAACGAGGCTGATAAGGAATCTGTTTTGCGTGAAGGTAATGAAAATGGTGTGACAAACTCTGATATTAAAGCACAGGCAGAAGCAACTGAAAAAAATTCGACACTTGCAAATTTCGACACAGTGGCAACCTCTTCAGAAAATATTGAAGGCACTTCTGATAGTGGAACTATAAATGCTAATGACAATAAAGCAGCCAATGAAAACATTATGGAAATTGTTGGGGACAATGGAGTCATTGAAAACGCGACTGGTTTAAAGGAGGCTAATGTAGTTGAAGTAGCAAGTCATGTAGATGCTGAAAAATCCACAATTTTAAATGAAAAGGAAAAAACTACAGAAACTGAAACAAATACCTCTAGTTTAGTAAATGGAACAGTCGAAGAACTTGCGTTACAGCACGTTAACGGCGATAAGGGCCTAGCGGAATGTCTGGTTGACGATAAAGTTCCCGAAGCGACAATTCTTCCAAATCAAAGTTCAACAGATGTAGTGCCAATAGAGAAAGATGGTGGTTTCATAGAATTGGAAATTCATGTGATGGAGGAAAATGAAAACGGTGAGCATTTTGGTTTAACATTCATGTATTTTTTTGTCTCCTTTTGTGTGATTTACGAAAAGTCCTAGCTATTAGTATTTTGGGTTGCCGGAAGAGATTGTTAAAGGAAATAAAAGTCTCCAAAATTGTTTGTAAAAATTTAAAAAAATATTAAAAAACACTCATTATATCGCAGCATTCAAAATTTGAGTGCCTACTATGATACAAAATGTAAACTGGGCTCCCGCATCTTGCCTATGGCTTCTTATCTCTGCCCACTGAATAGGATAGCAAACACAATCTTTTTATTGATGGTGATACTCTTTTTTTATTTGATTCAACAATTAATGCTTTTGATTTTACTTCTTTCCATTACCAACTTGATTGCATGCGTTATAAAAACTTAACACTTTTGCATAGATATATATGGGCATTATTCTTAATTTGTTGTTGTTGTTTTTGTTGTAGCCACATTTGTATGTGGAGGTGGCGATCCTCGTCATGCTCCTGTAGGTGAGCAAACTCGTTCCGGTCCAAAGGACCAATCGCCGTAGGAACAGGGTGGCCATTGGTTATGTAAAGGCGCCAATAACTCGCCTTGTCATATCGAACATCTAGGCACTCAGTATTTGTGCAAGAGCAGAATGTCAAACAGAATTTCGCAAGAAAACACAAAAAAAGTTTGGTTAAACATTTCATTTTAACTGGAGTTTTCGTGCATGTAACCTAGGCAGATCGAGACACTGGTACCCTGTTACAAGAATAAATATGCAAAACTTACATAACTTATATTTTAGTTTTTATCCGTTTATTGCCAGAACCATATTAGACAGTTGTTTCTACATTTTCCAAAGGCCTCAGTAATTGTTTCCACGTCTATAAACTCAAGTATTTTTTTTTTCATTGCAGAACCATCGGAACGTCTGCAGTTACAAATTTCTGCTACCGACGACGAAGGCGTCCATTTGTCTGACGTCTTCGAAGGTGACCTGCAAATGCTGTCACCAGCAGTGTCTGGGGTATCAAATAATAAAGATATGATCATTTACATGGATGATGATATGCGGAGGGCGCTTGGATCAAAAGATGGTGTGATGGAGGAATTTTCTCAAGAGACCTATAAAGTACCTGTGATACAACAACCTAGAGAGCATCCAATTGTGCTAAACATTTTTCATTTACCACCGAAACTATTAAGAAGAAAGATTCTTTTCAAACTGGGACCTGAAATGGATTTATATTTGAAAGCGGTAAGATTATACATTCCAACAAGTGTGCTGTGAATAATGATCCAATGAAACTCTTAGCGCTGCTTAAAACCTACAAGGATAAAACCACCGGCCAGGGAGTATCGTATGGGCAAAAAAATGCTGTTATATGCTCTGAACAATACAGATATGTCGGGCATCATGGACACTCCGCCAAATAGTCCGGGCCATCAATCGGATTTCTGTGGCTTTACAGATGATGAAGTTATGCATGATGAGGACACCATTTGTAGTGAGTTTCTTGGCTTCAACGAAGATGAACCAAATAAAGTGACCATCAGTCCACACCGTTTAAGTAGAGATTCTGGTGTTGGTGTGGAAGGAGCATTATTAACCCCTGAAAAAGAACCTCTTGAAATTATCTTTGAAGAAAACTTAACCGATGTAAACAAGTGCAAGTTAAACTTAAATGCAGAGTTGACCAATGTAGAAAATGCAGAAAAACAAACAACTGAGGATATCTTAAATGACTTGCCAGATTCCATAAGGAGTGCCCTGGAGGCCGAAATTCAAGGAGGCTTAAAAGAATCAATAACAGAGGGACTAACAGAAACAGAAACCACAATCAGCGTTAAAGTGATCGATTCGAATACAATAGAAAAGACGACGGAACAAAATTCAAAGTTAGAGGAGCTAAATCATGAAACAGTTGCGAATGATGCTTCAGCAGATGGTGTTAGCGAAGTAACTACTCTAGAAAAGAATTCTGCCGTAAGCAATGAGGAAACTTTGAACAAGCCGTCAGAGGAAAATTCCCTGGAGAATGCCACGAATCTTAGCGGGGAGGACAATATTGTCAATGAATCTCTTGTACAGGACCACACGTTGGAAAAAGGCCCACAAATAGAAAGTCTTTTTGTAAAGGAAATTACATTAGATGATCAAATACCTGCAGATAATAACGCTTCCAATCACACCCTCAATCAAAAAAGTATATCTGATTCATTAGCCATAGAAGGGCAGAACTCTGGAGTCGTCGATGCTAATTGTCAGCAAGACAACGACTTAATTGATTTAAATCTACATGGGACTAAAACAAAGGTAAATAAAATCTTATTTAATGTATATATGTATAGGCGTAACATTGGGATGTGTTGAATATTCTCTACCATGCACCCAGGATATCAATTGCCTATTTGTGTAATTGGTTACTTTAGGTACTATAACTTAATGATGACCGATTTACCCACAACTCAAGTATTGCGTCACTTACTGGCTGGAGAAATCAAACTTAATTTATTTTAAATTTATTGCTTCTATAACTAAGCCAAACAAGGCCGGTCTCATATAGTTACAGGTTTATATTTCTATCTGGTTTGTACCGTTTCGGGAAAAGACACGGACTATTGAGGTTCGGGATATACGCAACAAAAATGGCTCAGTGGCTCCGTAGTCTAAGAAGCATTGAGCAAAACGCTATACCAGCTTGATGCAAATTTGGGGCATTGGGACGTGAGTGCGGACGTGGCCTCTCTGTCTAAGGGATTTGACCCGGAGGGGCCAGAGGACTGCCATCAGCCATCAGAATAAACCTGGTGAATGTGCAGGTTGTGTCCAAGTTATGGGCGTGAACAACTAATGTACACGGGATAGCTGTTAGCACCACACAGGCTGGAACTTTGAGCTCCGATCTATGCTCCAAATGCTCCAAACGGAGGAGCTCAACGGCAGTCGCGGACAATCAGTGGTATCGGGCGGAGAGTCTCAGTGAGAGGTCGGGCGGCACCGGCTCTTGCATAAGATAAGTTATTGGCGCCTTTAAATAACCAACGGCCACAAGGTTTCCGCGGCGATCGGTTCTTTGGACTGAAATGAGCTTGCTCACTTACTGGAGCTTGAGATATCGGGGTGGTTTGATATAAAAATGCGCCAATTTTGCATTTAAAAGTATTCTTAATACATCCTCTGTATGAAAGAAATAATTATATCTTGATGGCAAAAATTTACGAAAATTTTGCCAATTTTCGACAAAAAGTCGAATCGTCTACTTTTTGGAAAGTTGAAAAGTCAACTTTTTTTAATAAGAATTCGAAAATTTGACTTTTGCCATTTTGATAAATGTCGACTTTTCGTCCTAAGTTGGAACGAACGAGGTAGCGTCATTAGTACAACAACAAAAATCTATCCCTAACGAAAAATTTACTCATCTGTTCTCATGATCCAATAAGTGCATCCTGTAGAGCTGGCAAAATATCGATGGCACTATCGATATTTAATTTTTTTTACTGTATATCGATAGATATTTGTCCGATGAATACTGTCGCAAAAAATTTAATTTTTTGGAAATCTAAACATTGCATTGCTTCGACACTGAATGTATCCTTTAAGATACATTGCGCCTATAGAGGAATTTTCATCCGATTAGGCTAACATATTATGCAATGATTTCTCGCATGACTACCAACTGACTTTATTAACCTTGGTTTTATTTGGTCTGTTTATTGATATTGCTTCTATTTAAATCGATCTCCTGATATTTAATTCTCATTTTCGTTTTAAATATAGCCGATGGGAAATAAACGATAGTATCGATATTTATTATTAAAACTATCGAAAATATCGAATGTTGCTATTATCGATAGTTTGCCAGCTCAAGCATCCTGGCTACCACCGTGCAATTCACCTGTGTTTTTCCTTATAAAATCAGTTGATTTTGATAAATTGGCAAACGAATCGCATGCGAACATGTTAGTAGATTTGACAGCGAAATGTAATAGGCAACGCTACCTCGTTGCACGGCACAAGAAGTTTAAACAAAGAAGAATTCAAGCAAAAATTAAAAAAAAATCAAAAAAGAGTGGGTATTGATTAAAAAGGTTAGGTTTCAAAAAATGGTCAAAATGACTTTTAGGATCACAACTGTAACGCTGTGCGGTACAAAAGTAGAACTGTACAAAGGTAACGAAGACGTTATTCGTGCACCGGTGACGTGAGATGGACACTTCGTGGACGAGCAAACGCACGCTTAGCACGCATTGCACTACTCCACTTCCATTTAGTATTTTATGGTATTTTTTTAGTTATTTAGTTATAAGTTTATTATTTCACAGACCATAGTGCTCAGTAAGTAACAGCAAAGACCTGGAGCAAGCCTTTAAATTCAATCATTTGTTTTGATTCTCATTCATATATGTACATACAATCATGTTAGCATGTAGCGAGTAGACCAATTCATCGTGTACTAGAACGAAAAAACAATAGTTCTAAGTTTGTTTGTTTTAAAGTAATCGATAACCGATATGCAATACATTCCAATGAAATCGAAAATAAGAAGACTCAATAAACACCATCACTACTACTACTGCTACTTGGTAATTAAATATACCACTCAGTGAGTGTAACGGTTAATTATTTATTTAACATGTATGCTCGTGCAAATTATGTTATAAATTAAGCTAATTGTCCTATATTAAGTGTACTCTCTGCATATCATCCTTGGTAATTGGTGCTCCCTGGAAATTACGTTTCGGACTTTATACAAAAGAAATATTTTTTAAAATCGCTTATTGTCGCCATTTAATTGCAAAAAAAAAAAACAACATTTGGAAATAAAAGTTGCTAAAGAGCTTTAAAGGGTTAAAATAATGATAATGAAAATAAGCGTCTGCGGCTATCGTTTTCAAAATACAAAAATAAGTTTATTGTTATTATTAGTACCATTTACTACATTCTTTGCGGATTGAGCTAGAGCTCCGAACACATTTAACGGTACTAAGATGTCAGATCCATGGTACAATTAAGAAGGTAGAGTCACAAGCCCAACTGATTTTTCTGAATATTTCAATTTAAAAGTTGTTTCTTATGCCACTAAAACGTCCAATGGTTTAATTAAAGATTTTAAAGTTTGAGCACATTCTGCTTTTTTTACATTTTTAACGTTTTAGCAGTTTGAGAACCTGGTGGGAGTGAACAGAAATTTGACAGCCTAATGGGAATTTGCGCCACCATCCCCACAGGGTCGTATAGTTGATTCGTTGTTGTTGGGCGAGTGCCTTTACTTTGTATAAATTAGCCTATTTTACACGCTTAGCAATTATGTCATTAATAATCGGCAATAATAGACGTGGATAAGCCAAATCGCTTAGTAAGCATTTTTCTTCATAAAATATAAGTGAAAAAATCCGCTTAATGAGTAAATAAAACAACTTTAACGTCGACTTTATAAATCAGCTCGATGACAAGTTTGTGGATTCTATGGATAACTGCCATATGATTTCTATGGTCTTGCACACATGAGAAAATCCTTAATAACTGAGCCGTGTTTGACTCTTATTTGGTTGCCTAAACGAATTGTCATGGTTGAATTAAGAAGTTTGGCTCACTTACCTAGCTGATGGAATTGTCCAAACCCACTAGGAAGTCAAATGGTTGGTTTGGAATTTAAATTTTTTTCTCATTTTGTTCCTTTTTTACATTTTAATTTACAATTTAGACATTTATAACCATAAATCTTTTGATCTTGTGGCCTTAACTACGAAAGCAGCTGCAAACCTGGCAGCTGGAAACAGGGATGCACTATGAAAGTATAAGTTTGTTGCATACATTGAAGCTGTACATAGAACGCCAGGGTTTGAAACCTGGAGGGACTATCAAAAAAATGTTCAGCGGTGTTTATAGGCTCAGGACTATTAACTGAGATATTTAGCCGCGTAAAACTTCTCAAATAAGTGGTGTTGCTCTGCGATACGCTGTCCAGACTCATAATGAAATACTCTATCACTGATTTTAAATTTGAATCCAACAGCACACATGGATGAGCGAAGATAATTTAACATGACAATTTTTCTTTGCATTATACACAATTTTTTGTATTTTGTCCATTCTTGTACATAACATTTTTGGTAATGTGAAAATCGCCATTTTATTGTTTACTTTTTGTTTTCATTTTCCCATTTACAGATTCAACAATGGCACGAACATTTAAGACCAATTTTGGCCAAATCTAGGGAACGCCATCATTTCGATGTTTTCAATTTGGGAACTGAAATCATAGAAACAATACAAACCAATGACACAGCAGATAACTTAGCAACATTTGGTGATATAATGGATGAAAAGGATAAGTCATATGTATCACGATATTTCCTCTCCACCCTATTATTGGCCAATCAAGGCAATCTAAACATATCGGTTAAAAACCAATCGAGCGAGAGTCCTTCATCGTGGTCCGATATAGGACTTAAACTATTGAGTACAAAACGCCATACTGTTGCCATAGAGGATAATATTGGAATGATAAGTGATAAAAAGCGAAAACAAAATGCAACCAACGAGGAGTTAGTGACGAAACCTAAGAACGCAAAGAAGAAGAAGGAGCAAATGGTGCACGAAGATGTTGATGATGACGAGGACGATGATGAACCGTTAGTTAAGCTGCAAACTAAATCGAAAGACGCAACTCCATCTAAACGCCCCTCCAGCTGCAGTGCGCCATCTCATCTTAGGGAAAAGAAATTCAAAGAAGTGACAGCAAGTACACCAACAAACCATAACACAAAAGAATATCTAATACTTAGTCAAGAGTACCTACCACCACTTACTGATGTGCCTACTACAAGTAGACAGGCCCAGCAGCAGGCTGCTCTAAATCCCGAAGTAAATCTTAACAATATGCGTATAATGTTGCAACCTATAGAGAAAATGCCCAGACAAGGAGATGATCACGACTCGGGTATTTTCTCTTTAGATGAAGTATCATCACCATGATACTTGTAGCCGCAGTTCGTGTTAAAATTTTAATTTTTAGTTTATGTTCGTTTATAATCATTTTATAATCATGGTACAAATATTTACACATTTTTTTTTAATAATTAATTTTAATTTAATTTTTTAAAAAGCTTGCTCTCCTGTCACTTTCTTTATAATTCTTAAGAGGCACATTGAATAGAAAGATTTGTGGCATAAGAGGGCATTGGTAGTCCTAACATGAGTTACAATATATAAGTTACTATATGTTAAAATTAATTAATCAATGTTTAGTTTTTAACAGTTTTGAGTTTGTATACGTTTACAATTATTGTCTCTTAATTGTCCTTATAATTATATATTTTTTTGTGTAAACGTTTTTTTTTTTAATACGTCAGCATTTGGATAATTTTTAACATGTGACCACGTTTGTAACATTAAATTTTATTTCGATTTAAATAGTACATAGATTATTTTGTTTTCTAAAACTAACTCCAGTTTTTAGGCATATTGCAAAAACTAATATTAACTAAATTTTGAATTTATATAACAGTGTAAGTGATTTCATAAGATCAAAAGATGAAGGGTCTGTTTTTAAGAATCCCTTTATTAAATTTTCCGTGCAAAATGTTGTACACCATAACGAAATAAGATCCCGCAATTGTATTAAGCATCAAAATATAAAACCAGTGATCCAATTGGAAAATCTTTGAGAGTGCGTAAAAGTTCAAAAACATTCTAATATTAAGAAAGAGTGAAAAGACTTCTGTGTCATTAATAAGTGCAGCCCAATTATAGTTTTAGCCAAATGTTAACGGAGCTCCATTTGTTGGCTGAGAACAAGAGGTTTCTTTAGAGAACTTTTACAAAGCTGAAATCTCGCAAAAAGCAAAAGAACCCTAGGATTTCTTTAGAGAAGTTTTACAAAGTTGAATTAGTGAGTGGAAAGTTAGCTCTTAAAGCATCAAATTCTAGTTTTTATCTGTGTTTAGGGTAGCTTAGGTTAGAGGGCAAGGGATTTCCCAATCTGAAGAACCTAGGTTGTTGTGCTTGCCCAGAGAGAGAGATAAAACAGAAAAAGAAGATGAAGAAACGCAGTGGCGACACATCTCTGTATGTTACATGTTAGCAAAAACAACATAAAACGGAACCCAATAAGCAAGACAAAAAGAAGTATAGGCAAGTAATAGTTGGGAACCAGTTGGATCAAGGAGAAACTCTTCCCAGTGAGTGTATGGCCCAGCAAGCCAATTCAGGGACATTATCACAGTATTCGATTTTGAGATTTTTCAATCGAATTGTAAATTTTTTTTGAATCACTCGAATCGATATCGAGTATTGTTTGTTCGAGATCTCGTTCGATTGCTCCGTTGTTTGTTTATATGTACCCTTAAAAATGCTGGCGATATTTATAAGGTATCCAACCATGTTAAAACTTCTTTACCAAGTTGTTGTTGTAGACATATTTTATATGGAGGTGGCGATCCTCGTCAAGCACCTGTAGGTGAGCAAGCTCGTTCCGGTCCAAAGGAATTGTACTGCACTCTTCGGTATGAGAGAAGTATCCCCTGTTCCTTAATGGAATGTTCAGAGAAAATATGTAGAGTGCAAGACATGAACACAGCAGATATTTTATACTTTTCTCTTCCTTTACGTCCTCATAACTTCAACAGAAATCGTTACTTGCAATATTTAGTCTATTAGCATGTTTTCGAGCAATATCTTCTCTATATATAAAGAGACGCGTGATTGGCTGACTGACTGATCACTGACCAGCCCAAACGGCTGAAGCTAGAATCATGAAATGTTGTACAAATATCGGTCCTGGATTGTAGGGACGATATAAGCCGTGATTTTTGGAAATTCGTACGTTTTGGTACTAAATACTACGAAAAGTGTGACAGTTTACAAGGGGCAAACCGAAAGGCCAAGAAATATGAGGAAGTATTTGTGTTCAAATTAAAAAGAGTCTCAAAAAATAAGATCTGAGCTTTGAATTTTTGACGTAAGATACATTATGGCAACCTATACAAATACTTCTATTGAGGTTCCATTTGGTACTTTCCTTATAAATTGAGCCAGAGCTTTGAATGCGTTTTTGGACATTTGTACATTTAAGTACCAAAAACGGTAAAAATTTACCAAATTGGTTGACTGTGCACAGGACGTTTGGATAGAGCTATTGTAGATCTTCAAAAATACATATACTAAAAAGGGCCAAAATGGTACGAAAAGGTGAACTTTGGGCAGGGCGATATGATCGAGCTAAAACCACGATGTTTGGGATAAAAGACAGCTATTGCAAAATAATGAGAGAAGAAAGAAAAATATTTTAATATGTTACTGAAAACAGGATAAAACGTACTTTTAGTACTGCAATTGGTACCATTTGGTACTTTCTGTACAGATAAAGCTAAATCTCTGATATTTAGCATGTAGGCCCAACTAAGAAATATATGATGGGTGACTACATGATTTTTACAAACGTCATTCATTTTAGTACCAAAAAGCGAAATAGCTATCAAAATTTAAATATTGTGAAGTAATTGGTACCAATTGGTACTTTCTTTGCTGATTGAGCCTGAACTATGAAATTTTTTATGCAGCCATACCATGACAATATATTGTGCGACCAGAAGATTTTTTCAAAACCGTATATTTAGGTACTAAAAGCTACAGAATGAATTGAGCTAAATCGCTCAAAATTGGGATGCGGTACACCTTGGTAGTATATACAGGTTAATTCGTACATTTATGAACTAAAACGTACAGAATAGTACTTTCATTACGGTTAGCTCAGTTATTTGGGATGCAGGTTCACCTTTACGAGATATATCGGGCTATATGAAGATTTTTTGAAACTCGTAGTAACTCATAGGAAAAATAACGAATTTTTACCAAAGTGGTAAAAAGTGTATTGTTTCTTTACGGATGGTCAAGCCTTCATAGCTTCCTAAACTAAGTAAATACTTGGGTTTTCTGATGTCTTACACTAAAACTATATTACTACTGAAACGGGGTAGCGAAATGGACAGGGGGTATGTTAGTATATACATATACAGTGAAGCAGCTAAGTCTACATATCTTTTCGTAAATGACCATTTAGCAACATTCGATATATGGCAGAAAACCTTTTTCTTATAAAAATTGAGTTTTAAAAAACTCGATTTTTTAATGGGATATGTAGAATTTTCTTATAAAAATTGCGTTTTATAAAACTCGATTTTTTAATGGTATATGAAGACTTTTCTGTGCCACTTGTCACAGCCGAAAGTTCTCAAATGGACGAAATGGACAGGGGGTATGTATATTATATACATATACAGTGGAGAAGCTAAGTCTACATATCTTTTCGTAAATGACCATTTAGCAACATTCGATATATGGCAGAAAAACTTTTTCTTATAAAAATTGAGTTTTATAAAACTCGATTTTTTAATGGGATATGTAGACTTTCCTTATAAAAATTGCGTTTTGTAAAACTCGATTTTTTAATGGTATATGTAGACTTTTCTGTGCCACTGTATGTATGTATATATTCGATTCGCCTGTGTGGCAGAGTTGAAGCTTATCAATTGGTAGATATTCTTCGAGACAATTTTCTTGTCACAGCCGAAAATTCCCAACACTTTGTTATTTAAGATCAGCTGAGTTTATGTGGGTTTGATTGGATCGATTAGGGATTACAAGCCAACTTTAGTTGCGTTGCCAACGGGCAAATTTGTTGTAGAAATTTCCATTTCTGCACTGAATTGTATAAATTTATAAAATAACGTAATGGGTTTAAAAACTTTATATGATTTTCTTTCATATTGCAAAAAGGAGTCACTGCACGGTTCGCGGTTGTAAATTCAGTAAATTTATAACCCAGCAACGATTTTTTGGGAACATTTCTAATCATGTTATAACAGCATAACTGTCAACGACAACTTGGATATATCTATATTTCTCATATATCTGAAGAAGTACACAACATTCGTGGACAACCATAGGTAAGTGGACTAATATCTTTTCAAGCTTAAAACATGTGTAACAAATATTCGCAGAGAAAACGATTAGTGTTCAGTTTAGGGCCGAGTTACCGCATGTGAGATCGAGTGCGCTTTCATATCGAATGCAATTTCATGTTGTACCCCTTTTCTACAACTTTAAATGTTAATTTTTTTTATATAAATTATGTTGTTGATGTATCCACATTTTCATGTGGAGGTGGCAATCCTTGCCAAGCTCCTATAGGTGAGCAAGCTCGTTCCGGTCCAAAGAACCGATCGCCAGGAAAACATGTTACTAAAAGGTGCCCTTATTGGGCCCTGTCATATCGAGCATCATAGGGGCTCAGTATTTAAGCAAGACCCGGTGCCGTCCGGCCTCTCACTGAGACTCTCCGCTCGATACCGATGATTGTTCGCGACTACTGTTTTGTCTACTCCGAATAGAACATTCTGCGAATAGTGGAACGTGTGAACGTTCCCAGAAGCTCGCAGCTAAGCTTCTCGTGACAACGATGAACATCACACAGATCGGACCTCAAAGTTCCAGCCTGTACTCACAGTTATCCCGTACCGGGGATATGGATTACGACCGATTCAAGCATTCGCGTTACTAAATTTCAAAAATTCTCGTTCAATAAAGAATTACATAACTCAAAATAATGAGATTTCGAACAATTTTACTCGGGTCGATTAAAAAATAAAAAAAAAACAAAAACTCCTGGCGATGGCCCAGAACCTATGATGTTAAGGTTTGTTCTTGATTTATTTTTTTTATTTTTATCTTTGCTTTTTGGCACACACAATACGAGCTTTAGGTTAGGTAGTATACGGGCTAGAAGTGGCTTGTTGGAGGCACTCTAACCGTGAGAGTTGCTTTCCCTTACCTTTTTTTCTTTGAGGTATTCTTCTGCATTTTCTTAGCAAAACAAAATTGCTGAATTTTCGGCAGCTTCTTTAAGGGAAATGCTAGTCATTCAACGCCTTGTGGTGTGCTAATGGATCGATTATGGATTCAGCTCAACTATAGTTGCGTTGTCAAAAGATTTAACCATAAAACAAAAATTAGTATAAAGAAGTTGAATTAAAAGTTCAGCTACTTAGTAAATTGAAATTAGCTTGGCAATTCAATAACTAAATGGAAACATCATCATCATCGTCATTCCGTTTGTAACATCGCGAAATATTCGTCTAAGACCCCATAAAGTATATATATTCTTGATCGTCATGATATTTAAAGTCAATCTAGCCATGTGCGTCCGTCCGTCGAAAGCACGCTAACTTTCAGTTGGGATTGTAAATGGGCCATATTGGTCCATGTTTTGATATAGCTGCCATATAAACCGATCTTGGGTCGTTTTGGTATAACATCCAACAACTGTGTCAAGTATGCTTAAAATCAGTCCATAACCTGATGTAGCTGCCATATAAACCGATCTTGGGTGTTGACTTCTTGAGCTTCTAGAGGGCGCAATTCTTATCGGATTTGGCTATGACAACCAATAACTGTATCGTCTAATTCAGTCTATAACCTGATATATCCGCCATACAAATTGATCACCTGATTTGACTAAGTGAGTCCTAGAGGGCACAATTTTTATCCAATTTGGCTGAAATGTCATCTGTCATATAGACCGATCCGCCGATTTAGGGTCTTGGGCCCATAAAAGACACATGTATTATCCGATTTTGCTGAAATTTGGGACAGTGAGTTGTGTTTGGCCAGTCGACATCCTTCTTCAATTTGGCCCATATCGGTTCAGATTTGGATATAGCTGCCATATAGACAGATCTCTCGATTTAAGGCTTTGGGCCCATATTAGGGGCATAAAAAGGGATTTTACAAAAATTTGGGACAGTGAGTTGTGTTAGGCTCTTTGACATATATATATATATCTGCCATATAGACAGATCTCTCGATTTAAGGTTCAAAAGGGTTCAAACCCCATAGAAGGCGCATTTATTGTCCGAATTTTGGGAAAATGATTTGCGTTAGGCTCTTCGAAAACTTTCTGTAGTTCGGTCTAGATTTGGATATAGCTGCCATATAGACCGATCTCTCGATTTAAGATTTTGGGCCCATAAAAGGCGCATTTATTGTCCGATTTCGCTGAAATGTCGGACAGTGCGTTGTATATGGCCCTTTGACATTCCTCTTCTATTGGGCTGCCCAAAAAGTAATTGCGGATTTTTCATATAGTCGGCGTTGACAAATTTTTTCACAGCTTGTGACTCTGTAATTGCATTCTTTCTTCTGTCAGTTATCAGCTGTTACTTTTAGCTTGCTTTAGAAAAAAAGTGTAAAAAAGTATATTTGATTAAAGTTCATTCTAAGTCTTTTAAAAATGCATTTACTTTCTTTTAAAAAATTCGCAATTACTTTTTGGGTAACCCAATATTTGGCCCAGATTGGTTTAGATTTCGATATTTCTGCCATATAGACCAATCTCTCTCTTGGCCCCATAAAAGGCACATTTATTATCCGATTTCGCTGATATTTGAAACAGTGACTTATATTAGGCTTTTCGACGTCCGTATCGTATATGGTTCAGATCGGTCTATATTTGGATATGGCTTCCAAAAAACCACTATTTGTTCTACAAAATTAAAAAACGACTTGTACTTATTAGACCACTCAATGTCCGTGTCAAATTTGGTCCAAATCGGACCATATTTCGATATAGCTACTATGGGGACATGCATCATGAATTTTTCACCGGATTATGATGAAAGGTGGCTTACGTCTTTTTACTTTTTTTTATTTACCACAATATTTTTCTATTATCAAACTGTCGAAGGCGAATAAGTTACAGCATACCACGAAATGTGATATTCGCCTTCGACAACGGGAATAAGGATGAATGTTTCCATATCAGAGTGCAACTTGGTATGCGGAGAAGGACGCACCCGCTCACACTAGTGCACCCAAATTGCGCTGGTTTCAGCACTAAAATCTTTTTTTTTTTGCAAAAGATTAGTTCTCGTGTTAGAATTAGTATATTCTTCCGCTACACAATTACTAAAAATTAGAGCTGAATTCAGGGCAGGAAATAATTACGCTTCATGGGCACATTGTTGGTGGTGGTAATTGTGGTAGAAGATTACTTAGAATTTTTTGCTGGTTTTCGGGCGAACACACTGCGCCTAAAATATGGGAGTTGGACGGTTAGCAATCGTGATAAATAAAGGGGAAAGGATATCGTATTGCCACTGGTGGTGCAGAAGTAGGCATTACCGCCTGGGACCCCGAAAATCTGGGTTCGAATCGTTAGAAAACATGTTAATTGGTTGTTATTGTTGTTGTATCTGTTTGTTGTGTTCTATCTTTCGTCCGCTTGATTCCGTTAAGTGTCAAGACCCAGAAACTCTTCGACTAAGATGGGGTGCGTCCACAGGGATCTCGGTCTGAGTCGAGTGGGTCTGGCTGGGCAGTTAACAATGCGACGAGTATCGTGGTTGCAATAGGGACATACATCTTGCACGTTGGCTTCAATCCTTGCTCTGTAAGAGTTGATGCGACTGCATCTGCCGAAAGGTAATTGAGCCAAAACTACTCTGGTTTGCCGGTGTTGGTGTTTATCCCCACTAATTCTGGCGATATATTGGGTTGCCCAAAAAGTAATTGCGGATTTTTTAAAAGAAAGTAAATGCATTTTTAATAAAATTAGAATGAACTTTAATTAAATATACTATTTTACACTTTTTTTCTAAAGCAAGCTAAAAGTAACAGCTGATAACTGACAGAAGAAAGAATGCAATTACAGAGTCACAAGCCGTTGAAAAAATTTGTCAACGCCGACTATATGAAAAATCCGCAATTACTTTTTGGGCAACCCAATATGTAGGGTATTCTGCGATACAAGTTTTGTACAAAGAGTTATCGCCTAGCAACACTAATTTCGGAATGGACTGTAAAGAGGCTGTTCTTATTAAAGAAAAACAGAAACCATTCACAACCCTTAATGAAATGTTTTTGCACAAATTTACTTACACGGATAAAATATTTTTTATTGAGTTTTCCAAGGAAGGTAGTTATCCATAATTAATACCCAATTTAACAATACAATCTTATCAAATCACAAACATCTAACAACATTAATAATATTTAAGATTTGCTTGATTTTTAATTAAAACTAGTGTTTGTTCATAAAAATATATACATACATATATAAATTTTTAATTTTTTCATTACAGATGTTAGAACATGAGCATTGTAAAACCTATCAAGATCATAGAAAAAGTCCAGTGTTTCCAAATGCCTGATATATACACAAAATCCCGATTTCAAATTGCACATTGAATTCATATTTTAGGCACACAATATTAACAATCACAGAGAAGTTGTTATTTAAATATGTGGGTTTCATCTTCATCATCTCTCAACTACACATAATAAATGTCATTATTGTAAATATGTATGTATCCGTTTAATCGTAGCAATATTTAATGTAGTAGCTAGAATATGACTCCCAAGGAGATAAAATTGATCCTCACATCATTATTTGTTTCAAAGCCCTAGGCGAAATTTTAATTTTTATATACCTACTACCTAAGAGTTTGTTTTAATTCATAACGAAAGGAAGAAAAATTAATGATATTATGTAACAAGAGGTACAGATACTACACAAGGCAAAATATGTTTATTGTATAAAATTTTCTTTGTAAGAGCTCAATTTTTATTATAAACCTTTCTATGTATTTTTTTCAGTGTATCAATGTCATGTTCACATCAGCATTTTGAAAGTTAAATTAAAGGGTGACATAATTAACTCACTCAGCAAAAGTTTGTAAACTATTACTCATAATTCCACAAAACTCCATTTAAGCAGGCCTTAATTTATAGTAGAAAAAATATTCGTCATAAAATTTAACTTTTGGTCTCCGAATTTCGGTTTTTGTATATTCGCAGACCAAAAGTGGAATTTAATGACGAATATTTTTCTACTTTATATTTAGACTTGCTTAAATGGAGTTTTGTGGGTGGCTTTGTATATTCGAAAACTGGACGTAAATCCCCCAGTAAAGGCCTGGTTATGCTCCCGTAAATGTAGAACAAATGTATCGTAAATGTAAAGAGGCAATTATGCTTATAACGTAGCATTTGACATATCAAACAAAAAAAAATTTTTTAACAAAAAAAAAAGAGTTGAAGGTGGGAGAGGGTCTGACGTCGAAGAACTTCAGGCATAACTCAAGGGCAGGTCGGAGATGACGGCCCTCTACGCAATGATGGGAGAATTTGAAACGTCTCTACAACTGAAGGAGTACGCGATGGCGGCTTTCTAGAATATTGAGAGGGTATTTAACAACGAGGAGATGGGTCGACAGTCAACGCCTTGAGCCCCACGGGAGGACAGAATAAGGCCAAGTTTCCCTTCTGGACACTATGGATGCCGTGGGGCAGACTGAGGAGGGTTTCAGCCGACTGGGACTGGATTGCGGCTATACTACGACACACACAACACTACAGGGAAGGCTATGCAGCAGGCGCAAACTAAATTCCGGGAAGGGATTTACAGTTTTCGAAAGCAGTTGTAGCTACATTTGTATGTGGAGGTAGCGATTCTCGTCATAGCTTGTTTCGGTCACCGATCGCCTCGGTAACAAAATGACCATTGGTTATTTAAAGGCGCCAATAACTCGCCTTGTCGTATCGAGCATCATCGGCACTCAGTATTTAAGCAAGAGCCAGTGCCACACAGCCTGTCACGGAGACTCTCCCTTCGATACAGCTGATTGTCTGCAATTGCAGCTACTCCGTATAAAAAGCCTTCCATTAATCGCAACCTGTGGACTCGCCCGGTAGCTCTCAACTGAGCTTCTTGTAATGCCGATGAAGATAAAACAAATTGGAGTTCAGTGTTTCAACTGATGTGGTGCTTATTATCATCACGTGTCGGGTCGAAATCAGTATGTGTATATGGCGGCCCTCAAGGCTGTGGGCTCTAGTACAGTGAGGTCGAAGTGCGTGGAGGAGTGTGTGGAATCCCTGAATATACCCCAGTTTCAGGACATAGTGCTAACATGGATTAGCGGATACGCCGCATTGGCGCTTACCCCACTCTCTTCTTGTAATTTCTTGTTATTACATATGTCTCACTTTTTTCACAACATTTACTTTTCAGAACAGGTCAGACTGGCCAACTTTTCATGATGGGCTACCCATTCAACCTTTATTAACAATAAATTGTAATAAATTCCACAGAAAAATACAATAGGAGAATAGAAGTTTTCTAAATTTCTTCAAACTTCAAATTTGATCACCTGACAAGAAAACGAAACGTAAAATTTAATTTTCACTGAATTCTACATTCCGTTTACAGTCGACAGACGTTCGGTAATCGTTTGCATGCGTTTTTATAAAGCAAAACAAAACAGCTGACACGTTTTCCTACATTTACGATATATTTACGAGAGCATTACCAGACCTTAAGCCTCTTAAATGAAATATGTATTATGAGTAATCGTAGGCTAGATATTTACAAAAATTGTAAAAAGTCCAGAAAATCTCCCCCTATTTTAAGATACTTACCAATGTCAAATTTAAAAGCGTCTTTGCCTCTTCTTTCGAAAGCTAATTTGTTTTTTCTGTAAGTTTATTTTTTTTGTATTTAACAGTGTTATCTGTTATTAATACTGTAAAATATGTATAGTATAACTGTATGTGTGTTCGTATACTTAAAATTTGTGCAAAATTGCACAAATTGTTACAGAAAGTCGTTCGCGTACTTTATTTGCCAGCAGTAATGAGCGAGAGAGTGCGTGAAAGCAAGCTAAATTTTGAAAGTTTGGTAATTGCAATTTTCTCCTGGAGTATTTTTCCCTAGCTGTTTTATGAAAACCTGGGTCCGAAATACCCATAGACAGTGAATGTCCATGGAAATACCGCATACGTGAATGAGTAATATCGTTCCAAATCCCTCTATTGTGAATTATGAATCACAATAGAGAGATTTCGATCGAGTTTACTCGTTCACGTATGCTGTAATTCGGGCCCTGTTCTTACTCTCCTGCAAATTTTTACTGGAAAATTACGCGAACAGACCTTATAAAATGTTTGACCGTTATCTCTACAACCAATGTATTGCCTACCAATGAAATAGATCTGCGATTTTTACCGCTGCCGCTGAATATGTTCAAGTTTGTTTTTTTCGTTTTGAATTTATTTTTTATGTTTTCTCACCATTCTTATTATTTTGGTTGTATTTTTCTATTAAGTTTTGATTTTGTTTTTATTTTTTTTGGTTGTATTTTTTTATTAAGTATTATTTATTATTTAGTTTTTTTCTTATTCCCTTTTCCCTGAGTTTCATGTTTTATTTTTAAGTTACTTTACTTTATTTTTTTCATACATATTTTCCTTTTGAAAGTTTCCTTATTTTGTTTTATTATTAAAATTTTTTACTTTACCACAAACTTTACAGCGGTTTAAATTTTAGTTTCTTACATAAAACAAAGCAATCGATTTCTTATGTCTGATGAAAAAACAAGTAAGACCACACTTATTATATGTACATAAATTTATTAAATAAATGTAAAATTTAGCATACACAATTGTTCATAATAATAAAAATATAACATAAAATTTTAAAGTTGGTACTTCTAAATACATATTAAGTAACTCGATTGTTTCGAAATTTAGAAAATTATTAAACAATATAGCTTTAAAAATTTAATCACCAAAAATTATATTTTTATAATAATCTTTGTAATACAAAGGAAAATTGTATCATAAATAATTTAAAAAATATATTATATTTTTGACAAAAATTTTGGTTTTCTGTGGGGAAAAGGTATAGTACAATATTTTGCAATTTTTCATCACGAATTATAAAATTTTTTCCCGATTTCTTAAGGCACTCTGTGAAAGAAATGAAGTGAGGTACATGATTTTATTGCCATTCATGATTTACAAGCATGGCGAAACAAATAAAGGCGGTTTCATTTGTACAAAAACCACAAATCATATGGTGCAATCCGCCATCTTGTCATCAAGCTGATCGACGTTTTGCCAACACACACAAAGGAATTTGTGTGCTTGTGTGTATACGTGTGCATAAATGTTCTCAGCTCATGCGAGAAAGAAGATAACAACAAAGAAAATGCAAACAAAAATCTGACATCTTTATACCGTCAAACCCGACCGACTGTTACCAGCTGTTCGCGTGAGACCCCCTATTAAATACGCCTTGATATACAAGTGACGAAATGAGGGGCGGAACATGTTTTTTATACCCTCCACCATAGGATAGGGGTATACTAATTTCGTCATTCCGTTTGTAACACCTCGAAATATGCGTCTAAGACCCCATAGAGTATATATAAAGTATAAAGTATTTTGTTATGACTAACAAAAAAATTTTATAATTTTTCTTTTTTAATTTACCTAGAACTCTTCATTTTACTTATACATTAAGTTCCAATTTCACAAAAATGCTTAATAAATGTAGGAAAGCCTTAAAATTCATATAAAGGGCAATATGCAATTTCAAATTTTGCCCATGAACACTCAACTAAGGAGCAGAGGCAAACTTCTCACAAATCAATGAGTGCAGTCCGATTCCGTTTAAGCGCAATGATAGGTTAGGTTAGGTTTAAGTGGTAGTATGTCATTAGACACTTAGACGATTTCTATACTACAGAAACAGAAGAAGGAAGATGCCTTTTAGTTCCTACCGTTGAACCATCCAGATCGCTTTAAAAAGCCCAATAAATTTTGAATGTTTACATCCGCTAAATCAGACAGGTTCTCAAAGAAATGAGAACCTAAAGTGGAAATCTTTCTGACTGCTTGTGCAGGACACACACACAGAAGGTGTTCTATAGTCTCTTCGTCTTCGATGTCCTCACAGCTTCTGCAAGTCTTTGCTGGCAATCTTCAGTCTGTCAGCATGTTTTCCGATTAGACAGTGAACTGTCATGATGGACACAATGACTGAGATGTCTGTTCTAGTCAATGACAGCAAAGCGGTAGACCTCTTCAAGTCTACGTTAGGCCACATAGTTTTGGAATGCTCACAGCCCCCTCTTTGTGGCCATCTATTATTCGTTGTCCATCGGGCCTCGTCCTGAAAACTTAGCTTACATGTCGGTAGAGGCATACCCACAGATTCCAGTATCCCTGGAAAATGTAGGTTAGTTCTTAGTCTCGCAAGGTCGTACGCTTTGCAATTCTTTGGGATATTTCTGTGGCCCAGCACCAAGAACAGGTGAATTTTGAACTTATCAGCCATCTCGTTGAGAGATCTGCGACAGTCGAGGGTGTTTTTTGTGCCGGGTGCGAATGGTGTAAAGCAGTGCGACACCTCTTTGGAGAGACGTTTTTACACGGCATAGTACCTTACAAATGTTGCCAGCGTTAAGAGGGGAAAATCGCCGCCGAAAAAATATGTTAATGGTTTCGCCAGGGTTCGAACCCAGGCGTTCAACGTCATAGGTAGACATGCTAACCTCTGCATGCTCGCAAAAGTTAAACAATTTTTAACTTTGACGACTAAAAACACTACATAAGCTGGAGTTACATACCACGCTCAGCCCTCATGCGTACTTGAGCAATCTAATGCGCCCACATGCGTTTTTTTTGGTTAAGTTACATACTAAGCGCCTATTGCTACGCATAAATTTTTAAAAAATCAACTTACTCATGCCATTTCCAAAGTTTATTTCAAGGGATATTGTCAATGATATGGTTTAAAATGATTTCAATAAAAAAATTTCTCTAATTTACGGATTGCAAAACAATTTTTGAACAGTAAACATATTCAAATCACATGTTTTGCGCCCTGAAACGCGTTCAAAGTTGAGAGTTGGTTAACTCAATCCGTCCGATGCGTGCTTGCATTTGTTGTGTATTTCGCACAATGCAAACCAGCCTATTTTAATTTTTTTTTTTTACATGTAATGTCAAAGTAATGTAACTCCACCTTTAATGTGTGGCAACACAGAATGAGGATCGCTTTCATGCGTCAAAGTTGAAATTTTTTTAACTTTTCCTCGTTGCTATTGTGGAATTTGTTTGCAGAGTTGCATTCTTGCAACGCGACGCTCAAAAACAAAACTCAATGCGCTCATTCGGTTTTGGCCTTTAAGACCAAATGGACCTATCAAACCATAAATTTTCATCCGTAATTGTAAGAAAAAATTCTCCAATTATGACACCCTGTTACGCAAAGAAAATTTCATTTCAGTTGCCTACCTGCAAGCGAAATTTTCAGTAACGAAGATTTGGCAATGCAATTCTTAAGGCCAAAAATAGAATGAGCGTCGCGTTACAAAATTGCAATGCGATTCTGTACATAAATTTCAAAAAGCCACACGGAAAAGTAAAAAAAATTCAACTTTGACACTTAAAGCGAGCGCCATTCTGTGTTGTCACACGTGAAGTAGTGTTTTTGGTCGTCAAAGCTAAACATTTTTTTACTTTTGCGAGTTGGTTTTTTGACATTTGTCAACACGATACTTCTCAACGCGCTCATTCTGTTTAGTCCTTTTTGGTAACGAAAATTTCTCCAGGGTGCATACAACCCTTAAGCGAAAAAAATGTATAAATGTATTTTAGCCCAACACACCTATTGTAATATTGTACGAAGGCATCCAAGGATGCACTCTATGGTACTAACCAAAACGTGCATTTATGTTGCAACTATGTTGAAATATGACCATTTTGAATAGCAGTGTTGTATTTCTTCGGAGACGAACGGCCATTCTTCCATTCCACTTCATTCGTAAATGGCCATTCCTTCAATCTATTTAATTCGTAAAACAGAGACAAAAATATATTCGGTCCCTCTCCTTCTGTTTTAGATGTGAAAAAGTTGAATATGAGAAATGAAAAGTTTTTTTGTCCTGAAATCCTGCGCAAATTTCATTGAAAAATGTTTAAAAAATTGTAAATGTGTTGTTTTTTTTAAAGTGCATGAAAAATGGAGCAACAACCTATATTAATAAATAATAATAATAGAATCGAACGTGTACAGACGTAAAGTGAAAAATTTGACCCTACCTTCTATTGGTGTATGTACACTGCTTACGCTCACAATCCAGTTTTACACCGAAATATAATAAAACACTCTTAAAATAAATTTCAAGAAGAAATTAAAATAATTTTTAAATTAATGGGTTTCTTTGTAAAAGAAAACGCCCGAAAGCATTTGCCAATATGGTAATATAGTGAAATAAAAAAATTCAAGCCAATAATTAATATTTTCTCAATGCCTCCCTTTGTGTTATGTTGTACATAAATTGAAGAAGTGGTGACGGACGGCAACTCTTCAATACATACATAGAACGGAGCGAGCTGCATTTAATTTCTTTGTAAAAGGATGTGTATATTGGCCGAAAAAGAGAGAGCAGCATTTTACTATGGATTATAAATAAAATATTTAAATATCGAAAATTATAAATTAAAAATATTGTACAAAAAATTCATTGGAAGAAAAAAGTCTACAACTTGTTGGTGCTTCTGCAGTTCATATTTGATTCACCGTGTCTTCTTTTGTCTGTGTGTCTGCCTGCCTGCCTGCCTGCCTGAGAACAGGTTTCGTAGGTTTCATCGTCGTCGTCGTGATGTATTTGGAACATACCACACAACATCACTAAGGTCTACGCTATATGGTAAGTGTATCTTGTGGATGCATGCATTTCTTATTCATTGAATATCTATAAGTGCCATTATGATGATGATTATGATGATATTTATTTAAATAGAAAGCAATATTATGATAATTGCACAAAAATATTAAAAATTCATTGCGTATATACATACATACAAATATGTGGTTGATTCGTTGGCTGGCTGTTAGGTTGATTGTCTCACACCATCACCATCACCACCGCCACCGCACAGAGCCAAACCCACCTAGCATAATATTTCGAAGAATGAAACTGGAAACCCTTGTGTGTTGTTTAGCAAATGTGAAGAAATTTTATTCGGGAAATTTGTGCAATTGTATATCATGATGAAATGTCTTTTAAAAAAATAAAACAATTGGCACACATGGAATTTGGATTAAATGTTTTTACTTTCAATTGTCTTTTACATTTATTGATTAATTTGTTTTCCTTTTGCGTAAAGTATCGTTGTAAAAATTGATAATTAAGTTTCGAAAGTAGATAATTTCTTAAGAAGTGTTTTTTCATATTTCGTACATAAGTTCTTTTTTTACGGCTGTGTTGGTTGCAATGCCAGTTTTCCATACACGTACCATTTTTATGGTGCATATTTAATTTCTGCCAAATTATTGCCTGTGTAGACTAAGTATATATATATGTTTGTATGGACGTATATACATATGTACTAAAGGGTTGTTGTGTTACATACCTATGTTGCTCTTGTCACGATGAAGGCTACAGGTACGATCTAATAGTTTACCTGGGGACCCTAAAAAATGAGCCTTGGGTAGACTTATTTTATGTGAGAGGTTGCTCCAGTGAGATCTGGTAGTAATTCAAGTTGGATTGACTGGTCAGATGAACAGGTGACGAGTGTCATGTAGTCCAGGCGGGACACGCATACAGGACGTTGGTAAAATGCTAACGGAGAAGGTATTGAGGCAGCTACCAGAATTACTCTAGTTAGCTGGGGGAGGATAACCTATTCTTCAAAAACGAAATTCTTCAGGTAGTTGTTTACCTCTTCCCTAATATATCCTCGTCAATGACCGCCTGATACGCTGCTTGATCTAGGGATCTGTGTATGGCTGAGCAGTTAAACAGGTGACGAGTAACGTGCGGTTTACAATCGGGGCATACATCTTGCACGTCGGCATCAATCTTTGCTCTTAGGAGTTGAGTAGGCTGCATCCGCCGGAACGTAATTGAGCCAGAACCACTCTGGTTTGTCGGGGGAGGTTAATTTCTTCAGTAGGCGGTCGTTCTCCAATGACTACATTCACCCGGTAGCCATTTGTCCCATCTGCTACCGCTTCTGCTGACGGATCTGAATATTATTCCACTGCGTGTCACAAAGCTGACGAGACCACATTGGCGCTGCATAACTTACCACAGACCGGCCAATTGCTTTGTACGTGGTCATCAAGGTTTCTTTGTCTGCACCCCAAGTGCTGCCAGCAAGTGACTTGAGGAGGCAAAAATCTGTGGCATGTGGAGAGAATGTGTAAGAGCTGTCAGATGTGACGCCAAGTATTTTGGGACATTTGATGGTTGGAATCATTTCTCCATCGACAATGTGAGCAATGTGCCTGAAGATTCGGTAGCAGATATGTTCAGATTTCTTGCAGCGAAATATGAGGCAAGTTCGTTGAGGTAGACGTTCAACATATCGCAGATGTCAACAAGAGTTGGGAGGCCTGATGTCATGATCGTACAATCGTCCGCATAGGATAGGTAGAGATTAAACAGCGTCGGAGATATCACCCCACCTTGGGAATTCCTTGTTTGACTCTACGGTGCTTCGACTTCTTATCCCTAAATTCCACAAATTACCGGCGACCACACAGATCATTCGCGACCCAGCTTTTCAGACCTGGCTGGAGGGCCGTGTTGGCGATGTCATCAAGTAGTTTGGCATGGCTGACCGTGTCGAATGACTTTGATAGGTCTAGTACATGGCCTAGGCTGTTTGAACCCATGGCAAATGTGTGTGTGCAGTGATGGCATGTAAAGCTGTTGTTGTTGTTGTAGCTGTAGCAGTGTGTTATAAACTGAGGCGGCAGCCCTTGCCGATGAACAACTCCATCGGGTCAATCCGGTACGTACAACCTGCTGCTGCAATGGGATTGATGTAAAGCTGTTGTTGTGCTATGCAGTCTTCGAAATCCATGTTGATGGATTTCGGGAGGAGTAATGCCTCAACTGTCTTTGCTACTGGTGAGAGAAGGGGGAGATCGGTCTGTACGACTCCCCCAAACTCAGGAATATTGTCTCCTGATGGAGGTGGTCCACATGAAAAATGAGAAAAAAACATGTCGCAGTCCATGGGAAGCATTATGAGAGATCTGATTCTGTTTTCATTACATGTTGCTTAGCTGGCGAGTCTACACCAACTATGCATAGTGTACCTCTGACCGGCCAATTGCTTTGTTTATATCTCCTATAGGTGCGCTTGCATCACTTCCATAGAAGTGGTCGCCCCGGGAATGTGATGGTCATTTGTTAATCAAAGACGACAATAAACTTGTCTTGTCATATTGGCATCATAGGCGTCTCACTAAAACTCTCCACTAGGTACCGCTGAGTGTCCGCGTCTGCAGTTGCAGCCACTCGGTTTGTAGCATTTCACTATCCGCAACCTAGATACGCGCCACATGAATACCACATAGATCGGAGCTCAAAGTTCTAGCCTGTGTTGCTTTTGGTTATCTCGTGGCGGGGTTTGTATGAAGTTTACAAAGTTTCTTTGCCAGAACCCCAAGTACTGTCGAGTCTTGGGAAAATTGTCTTTATTTCAGTGTTTGTCACAAATTGCAGTAGCACCTGTCAATACTGGCATATGTGACATTGAAACCCATGTCCAACTGTCGACGTACTTCCACTTTCCATGTTGTGGTTAATGTGGCTGAAAATTTATTTGCAGATATGTTCTAAGATCTTGCTGCAAAATAATCAGCGAGACCGGTGCTGTAGACGTTTAACCCAATGTGGAGATGCCATTAACGCGGCGGCCTGATGCCACAATTATACAATCTTCCGCAAATGATGCCATCTAAATGGAAGGGTTAAATAGTGCCGGATGTATCACCCCACCATGAGCCCTCTTTCACTCTACAGGGCATCTACTTCTATTGCATGGCTTCATCTGTTTGAGATATCGGCTACTATGTGCAGCGATAGTGTACAAGCAGTCATCGGGCAATGCAAATAGTTATACATGGTGATGCTCAGCTCCTCCTGGGTCCGAATTACAGCATATGTGATCCAGTAGGCTTTCGTATCAAATAAAATTTTATCTCGTATTTAATGGGTGTTATAACATTTTTATCTTTTGTGATGGTTGTCGGTCAGCTCGGAGACCACGGATGCTACGAACGACTCTCCCTTTCGCCCCATTATTCTCGAGACGCACTTGGGATGACCAAAAATATAGACGGATAAATTATGAAAATTTTAACAATGAATAAGATAGAGTTTTTATCGCCACGCCAGAAGGAAGTAAGCGAATTGCAAACCAATAAAACAGCCGGAGCCGATGGAAAGTCAGCTAAGCTACGTCACACCGTATCCGATACACCGATAAAGTTGGCATTACATTATATTTCCTTCTTTGTTATTGTTGTTATTGCTGCTGTAGCAATCTGTTGTACAATGAGGCGGCAGCCCTTGCCGATGAAGATTTCCATCGAGTCGATCCGGTACGTATAACCGGCTGCCATGGGATTGCGCTTAAGACATGTCACTTTTGCAATTCATCATGGATGTCAAAATTGTCAATGTACATATCATTCATCTTTTTGCTACCTTACTTGTATGTTATTTTCATATGACATAACCTAAAAATGTGAACAAAGCTGATTTGTTTGCGTACAAATATTGGGTTGCCCAAAAAGTAATTGCGGATTTTTCATATAGTCGGCGTTGACAAATTTTTTCACAGCTTGTGACTCTGTAATTGCATTCTTTCTTCTGTCAGTTATCAGCTGTTACTTTTAGCTTGCTTTAGAAAAAAAGTGTAAAAAAAAGTATTGGGTTGCCCAAAAAGTAATTGCGGATTTTTTAAAAGAAAGTAAATGCATTTTTATTAAAACTTAGAATGAACTTTAATCAAATATATATTTGCCATTTTGTTCGATAACCTTTTGCCATCTTCCTGGCAAATTTAGTATTCCACGCTCATAGAACTTCTGGCCTTTATTTGCAAAAATCTGAACCAAGTGCGATTTTATAGCCTCATCATTGCCGTAAGTTTTACCATTTAAGGAGTTCTGCAAAGATCGAAATAAATGGTAGTCTGATAGTGCAAGGTCAGGGCTATATGGTGGATGCATCAAAAGTTCCCAGCCAAGCTCACTTACTTTTGGGCGAGTGACCAAAGATGTGTGCGGTCTAGCGTTGTCCTGGTGGAATATGACACCTTTACGATTGACCAATTATGGTCGCTTCTCCTTGATGGCTGTATTCAATTTGTCCAATTGTTGACAGTAAACATCCGAATTAATCGTTTGGTTCCTTGGAAGCAGCTCAAAATATACCACACCCTTCCAATCCCACCAAACAGACAGCATAACCTTCTTTTGGTGGATATCAGCCTTTGAAGTGGTTTGAGCTGGTTCACAATGCTTGGACCATGATCGTTTTCGACTAACGTTGTTGTAAACAATCCATTTTTCATCTCCAGTTATGATTCGTTTTAAAAACGGAACGAATTCATTGCGTTTAAGGTGCATATCACAAGCGTTGATTCGGTTTGTTAAACGAATTTCTTTCAATGCATGTGGTACCCAAATATCAAGCTTTTTCACCAGTCCAAGACTTTTTATGTGATAATGAATGGTTGATTTTGGTATATTTAACTTCTCTCCTATCTCACGCTCAGTTACATGACGATCCAATTCGATTAATGCTTTGATTTGTTTATCATCAAATTCATTTGGCCGATCGAAAAATTTGCAATTACTTTTTGGGCAACCCAATATATTTGATTAAAGTTCATTCTAAGCTTTATTAAAAATGCATTTACTTTCTTTTAAAAAATCCGCAATTACTTTTTGGGCAACCCAATAGATAGTTAAAGTTGTGACAAAGCCGGTTAAATCATAAAATTGTGAAAGCAATTTAATTTTGTGTTGCTTTCATTCGACAGGCAATAAAAAACAGCTGATTTTTCCATGTCAATGTCAGAAGGAATAGAGCACACTCTAATCGAAAAATGTCATGTGCTTTTTTGAAAATAGCACTTTTCAAATTAGCACATGATAATTTTTCATATGTTAATTTCATTCATATCACACTGTGTGCAACGTTAGGCTAGGTTAGGTTGAAAAGAGGGTGCATATATAAATACGTCTCATGCTACAATGGACGTACACCTAAGCCATTAATCGGTTAGTTTTGCGCTATAAATACAAAAACGAAAATCTAAGATTCTGTGCTACTTACAAAATCCTTAATTGTATTCCATGCCACTCCCCTAAGTTGATTCATTTCTGGTATAGTGTCCCCTCCTAAGTGCCGGTATCTGTTAGACGTGAAAGCCGGGCAATGACAAAGGAAATGCTCCAAGTCTCATCATCTTCCCCACATGCCCTACACATGCTATCACTTGCCGCATCGATTTTACATAAGTGAGCTCGTAGTACTATGTGTCCCGTCATGATTCCAATAGCTATACTGATCTTCTTCCTACTTTCTTTCAGTAATAGCCTCGTCTTCTCGTGATCTGGATCCCCCTTAGAATTTTCGGCGTCCTACCGACCACGCCCTTAACTCGGACTGTGCAACTTTAACAAATACAAAATTTTACATTTAATACAAGACAAGCACATATAGTGTGATAACATCTTAAGGCATATATATTGCCTTGTTCGTATATTCTGATTCAGTGTACAAGGAAAAACAGCATGTGTTAACTGTGTAGATATTAATCCGCCCCATGCCATTATGGACATACACCTATGCCAGTAATAGGCTTGTTGTGCGCTCTAAAAACTATAAAATTACTTCTAAAAAGAACATGTGTCCCGTTATGATACCAATAGCTATACTGACCTCCTTCTTGCTTCCTTTCAATAATAGCCTCGTCTTCTCACGATATTGATCGCCGTCCTACCGATTGTTTCGCTGTTCCACAATGTTGCATGCGCATTCGTCGCCAATGCCCCAATTATGGTCAGGCAAAACTAATCTCAGTCCCTGGGTTCCCAACTCTGTCCTCTAGCTTTGATCCATCCGTGTAACATGATCTTCCAGATGGCAAAACTAGGGTTTCGTCAATCCAAAACTCTGCCGATGGCAGCAATGCCTCGCACTCGACTTCAAGGTTCATCTCCCTTCCCTTCCTTCCAGGTTTCCTATCGTCGACTCGATTATACCACGATGGTATGAGCTGCTCCCATCCTCAATTCATTCTCCCATCGCCTTAAGTCTCATAGCCGCAGTGACTGCCTCACACTTAATTTGTGTGGCAATGGGTCGGATATCTATTGGGTTGCCCAAAAAGTAATTGCGGATTTTTCATATAGTCGGCGTTGACAAATTTTTTCACATCTTGCTTTAGAAAAAAAGTGTAAAAAAAAGTATATTTGATTAAAGTTCATTCTTAGTTTTATGAAAAATGCATTTACTTTTTTTTTAAAAATCCGCAATTACTTTTTGGGCAACCCAATAGAATAGTCTCCAGTGCCCTTGTGGGCGTGGTCCTCATCGCTCCGCCTATGCCAAGACAACATGTTCTCTGAACCTGTTGTATGGTCCTTATGTCGCACTTTTTCTCCATATCAGTCCACCAAACTACTGAGTCGTAAGTAAGTATTGGTCTAATTACGCTCCTGTAGGGTCAGTGGACTATCCTAGGATTCAGGCCCCATTTCGAGCCTACGGCCCAACATCTGTGAGCCTTCTCAGTACGCTCCTGAATGTGACACTTCCAATTCAGTTTTTTGTCCAAGATCACTGCTAAGTATTTGACCTTGTCAGACATCGAAATGGTCTTATTGAGGAAACTTGGTTCATTAAATTGTTCCATCTTCGTCTTCTTCCTGAATAGGGAGAGGAATAAGTTTCCCTTTTTTTAAATATTTAAGAGATTGAGATCTAGATACAATGAGATAATTGGATTTTTATAACTGTGGATTTAAGACGTGTTCAGCCCTTCGTCAATCCAATTTTGTGCTAACTAATTATTGGGTTGCCCAAAAAGTAATTGCGGATTTTTTAAAAGAAATTAAATGCATTTTTAATAAAACTTAGAATGAACTTTAATCAAATATACTTTTTTTTCTTTTTCTACTTTTTTTCTAAAGCAAGCTAAAAGTAGCAGCTGATAACTGACAGAAGAAAGAATGCAATTACAGAGTCACAAGCTGTGAAAAAATTTGTCAACGCCGACTATATGAAAAATCCGCAATTACTTTTTGGGCAACCCAATATAATAAACTTTATCAATTCGTGTATTCTTTTAATAAAAGTAATTTAAGATGAAAACATAATTTAGTGCAATTATGTTGACTGCAGGACACAGGATAAATTCAGAAAATAAAACGGATATTTTATTTTCTGAATTGTGTAATTTTAAAGCCCTATAAGAGCCCATTCAATAAAATTACAATAAGCACTACTCTCAAACCTTTTCCGTTTTTGGATTTCCTCCAGGCATTTGTCCTCCCGTCATTCTGGAGTATCGGAAAACATGCTCCATCTGGTTCTCTAATTTTGTTGTTGTCGTCAAGCTCCTTTAGGTTAGCAAGCTCGTTCCGGTTCAAAGTACCGATCGCCGCAGCAACAGTGTGTCCATAAGTTATTTAAAGGCGCCAATAAATCGCCTCGAGCATAATATGCAGTCAGTATTTAGGCAGGATCCGGTACCGCCACTGAGACTCTCCGCTCGATACCGCTGATTGTCCACGACTGCCAATGCAGTTACTCAGTATAGAGGTATATCGCAGTTAAGCTTCTCGTGACAGCGATAAGCTCCACAGAGATCAGACCTCAAAGTTCCAGCTTGTATGTACAGCTATCCCACGCCGGGCTAGTTTTTTTGTCTTGTGCGTTGGTGGTTTCCTTTTTCATTATTCTATCGTTTCTTACTACCCCTTCCTATAGTGTATCTCTATGTGATTTTCTCTTTAACATTTTTCGGGGGTGAACGCAATGGACCTAAGGTCTCAGAGTGAAGCAAACAGCAAAATAGTTTATTTGTTGCGTGCCCTCCTACCTAACCTAAAGTTCTGTTTTCAGTTATGAAATCTGTCTACTTTAAAAAATTGGGTTCATTAAGTGAGTCTGGTATGCCTTATTGTGGTGTTGCTTAAGTGCTGATTTGGGAAATCCTAAGGCACCTGAAATAGTCACTGTTCTCCAAGTAAGAACATTTTTGTACTTAGGGTTGCCCAAAAAGTAATTGCGGATTTTTTAAAAGAAAGTAAATGCATTTTTAAAAAACTTAGAATGAACTTTAATCAAATATACTTTTTTTACACTTTTTTTCTAAAGCAAGCTAAAAGTAACAGCTGATAACTGACAGAAGAAAGAATGCAATTACAGAGTCACAAGCTGTTAAAAATTTGTCAACGCCGAGTATATGAAAAATCCGCAATTTCTTTTTGGGCAACCCAATATTTCCTAAAGTTTATCTCTCTCTCTTCCAACTGTTTATCTCTGACACATTAGAAACGTGTGTTCTCAAATCATACGTTTTAAATTTAACTCAGTGATAAAAAAAAATTTGCTTAACAACTCCAACTGAGGAGAAAAACGCCAAATGTCATTCAACTACGAAGCACATCAAAGCTCTATACATGCTTGTGTTTTCATTAAACGCTTGTTTGTGTGTACTCACATTGTTGGGTATGTTCATTTTTGCAAAAAATAAAACACATAGAATAACATAGAAACTGCCAATTAAACCCTTTTGTCTTGACGCGCTGTTGTTATTTGAACTGACTGATACACTCCATTCATGGCATCCATTTTTTATGTTCTTTCTGTTGGTGTTGTTGTTTTCATTCACATAAGGCTAATAAAAAGAGCTACAATCATTTTTAGCACATTGTTTCCACTCGACCTCGTATCCTCGTAACCTATTGTACTAATGGGCATTTATTGAAGTGGGACGCACAGCAGCTACTAGCGCATTGAATTGGATACTAATCAATAAGTGAATGAATATAATCACTGCTGAGTTCCTTGACGCCGTGAGTGCAAGGCAATTTATGTGACAGAGATTTTTTGATTTGGAAGCCAAATTGGGTTTAAATTTTAAATGTAACAAATTTTAATGTAACTTACCCTGTCGGTTAGTTCTCACCAACTCGCTGCAATCGGAGTCAAAGGGGTCTTTCGAATTTCGACATAAGTAAATTCCCGGGTCCCGGTGGTATATCGACACTTGCTCTATATAAGAGTTCTTTGATGCTTGCTCTTCCACTACGCAATCTTTTCAACATTGCTTACCGTGCGGGAATCTTTACAGCGTATTGAAAGTTTGCGAACGTCCGATACCCTAGAAGTGTCAGGCGAACAACCCTGCGAATTACCGATTTCCTCCGCGCTTTCCAAAGATATGGAAAGCATGCACAGAAAAGATATAGCCAAAAAATTTTTAATTAAAAATTTAATCTTTGTTTGTTTCCCTTTCGAGGCGAGCTCAATGATCAGAGATTTTCTTTCCAAATGGAAAAGGAAAGCCAGAGATAGCAACACACACCAACCACTATGGGACGTGTTTCGTCTTTGGTTAGAAGACTTGTCAACCATATTAGGTGTAATGGCTTCAAGGGCCGTGAGTTAATTGCGAAAACGCCTCTATGAAACAATTGCCACATTAACGACGCGCGACAACCCTGTCTATTACCTGTACTTTTAACTAATGCATGTGTTTTTGTGTAATGACAGACTTTTTCTGCGACAATTACATGACTTTCGTGGTAAACATTTATTAGAAAATAAAATTGTTTTCAATTAAAAAAAAAAAAATTGATTCAATAATTTTTTAGTTATTATTTTTTAATCATTTATTCACTTAATATTTTAATTGAACTTGAAAATTTTTTCAATCGCAATCGTTATTGACAAATTTTTTTTTATAGGGGTGGCCACGGACCTTTGCCCAAACGACGCATCTTAAGTTTATGTTCCTGGAGGTATATATCCGTGTACCTAATATAGAAATTAATAGCAATTTACAAAAAAAAATTAATTGGACCAATTAAAAATTAATCGAAATTTTCGAAAATTTCAATAATTATTTTTAATTGGATCAATTAAAAAATTATTGAAAATTTCAATATAGTTTTAATTTTTAATTAAATATGCAATGTTTTTAACTGAAAATTTTTTCAATTACATTTTAAGAAATCTGTCATTTTCATGATTGAAGCAGTCCAATTAAAAAATTAATTGGATTAATTAATTGCGTGATTGAAAACAATTTTTATTTTTTTTATGAAGTATTTTGAGTCCTTTGACCATCTCAGCGACAGACAGTATGGTTTCCGCAAATATCGCTCCACGGGTGAACTGAAGGCATTTTTGTCGGAACGTTGGAACGGAGGAGATATCTGTAATAAATCTTCTTCAGGTGCAATGAGCTTCTCTCTTGTAGCGCTGAACCTCTCGCTCTAGATCATGAAGATCCACAAGATGATGATTTGGATGGCCCCTGCGATAACAGCCCAGAAGGCATTGCTAAACTGAATGTAGTTATGTCTTCGCACGGGTAGGATCCGAGTAATGTACGACTCCCCATTACTCGGATACTTTCCAGGCTTCAGTAGCGAGATCAATGTGCCCATCTTCCAGGCATCGGTACTATAAGAGTGTTCAATGACGGGTTGAGGACAGTTGAAAGGTATTCGACTGCAGGTAGATCCAGATTCTTCAGCATCAGTATAGAGATTCTGTGGGCCCAACGCTTTGGATGACTTGGCGCCACAGATGACATTTGTTACTTCGTCCACGATAAATTGTGATGGTTCTACATCGGCTGCCATGAATCTCTTCCTGGGATATTAAAAGGAGATAACTTTTATTGATTTATAGGCAATTTTCCACTGTTCCTTAACAGAAGGTTGGTGGAAAAATTTGCGTTTCTATAATATGTAGGTGGCCACCGTAGCGCAGAGGTTAACATATTCGCCTATGACGCTGAACGCCTGGGTTCGAATCGTGGCGAGACCATCAGAAAAATGTTCAGCGGTGGTTTTTCTCTCCTAAAGTTAGCAACATTTGTGCGGTACTATGCCATGTAAAAGTCGCACTGCGGACTCGGCTATAAAAAGGAGGTCCCTTATCATTGAGCTTAAACTTGAATCAGACTGCACTCATTGATATGTGACAAGTTTGCCCCTGTTCCTTGGTGGAATGTTCATGGGCAAAGTTTCCATTTTAGTATGTATTAAGCCTAGTACTGACTTCGATTGTGCGGAAAATGTTGCTAAAAATTAATTAAATTTACGATTACTCGACCATCCCTCTCGGCCTTGTTCGATTAATCGTTGAACCTGAATTTTCAAATAAACGATTAATCGAATAATCCAAAAATACAAATAAATGGACACACCTAGTATGTATGTATATATGTATTTGTATACGAAACTATATATACGTACGAGCCTAACCAAGCTGATTTTGTTTTAGGCGTTCGAAAGTCATATGCGAATATCAGCCGATTTTGGAAGAAGTATGCGTGCAATAAAAAATATATCACCAGGAGTTGGTCTTACTGCCAATCGTTGAATTTCCAACGAAAGTCATTTCATAGTTTTCCCTTATGGCAGTGAATCATATAAAAATAATTGATGATAAATGAATTGAAATTTACAAGTTGTGATGAATAGCAAGATAATCCATACGCCTAAAAGACCATTGGTTAAGCCTAAATGTCCATACGGAAATTAACAAGAAATTAATTGTAACCGCAGAGTCATAAACAGCATTAAGAAACCACACAGTCAAACAACCGCAATGAAGGTCTATGAAGAAAAAAAAACATGATCGACATTGTGTTGCGCTGAGAATTTTAACATTCCAACATAATTCTTCCCCACTACCGGGAAGCAGGAACATATAAATGTAAAAATGGGTGGAACGATTAGCAAACGTTTGGTTTCAATTTCATTATTTGTTGCAAATTTTATTAATTTTGGTCGAAAATATTATAAATCACCTGTATATAAACTTATTTGAATGGGTTGGTCTTAGTTTAAAGTCAATAATGAAAGAAACGTAATGCCTAAGATAAGTACACGACGAACGCAACTATTGTTGGACCAACCTTTGCATAATACATAAACAAAATAATATATCAATTAATATTTCTAATGTGTGTGTGTGTTTTTTTTATTTTTTCTTTTTAGCTGCAACGTCCAGTCCAATGGAAAAATAAACTATCGAATGATTACAATGTTTCCTCAAATTGGTTTCAGTATAGAATAAAAATACCCGAATATATTGTGATGGAAACACTTGTATAGCTCATCCAACCCCACTCCCAGTTTTTCCTCGATAACATCGTTATATTAGCTTTTGGTATAGGAAAATCCATGACAACATCTAATGAATGAGTTCTTGATGTAATCATGAATTCAAATATCACTACGCTGTGCGATGTTCGTGATGAGAGCGCTGTAAATGGAAGCTGCGAGTACAAAATAACATCTACCATTATTGGGAAGGCAGACAGCAAACAACTCCAAACGTGTCAATGTTACTTAAAGCATAAATATGAGGCAGTAAATGATGCAGGAGGTCGACTACATCTGTTGCAGCAGCAGGGTCGAGCAAAGGAGAAAGAACAAGTGAGGGAGGAAAAAGATCCTTGCCCATATAGTAATTATATTAAGCAACGACAACAACATTGTTGTCAGTTACACAGCACATTTTTAAGGAAGAATACAAAAACAAGCTCAAACTACTGCTCACTAACACCAACTTCACCACCATCAGCACCGCCACCACCACCACCACCACCAACATTACTTAGCAAACATGGCATAGAATCTGCATCAACGTCTGCATTATCTAAGAGAACATTTTGCACTCACGCAGACACTTATGCTGCTGTACCATATAAAATAATATTAGACAATTCGAATACATGTATATTTACAATATCAAATAAGGAAACTACATTAACTGTCGATAAAACTACATCATCTAGATCTTTGAGCAGGATGACAACAACATTAACAACAAACAGCGAAGTGGTGGATGCAACAGCAGAGAAATTAGGTGTTAGGAAACATCACTTTAAGAGAAAATACGTGAACAGGGAAAGAGTGCAGCAAAATGCCAACGACTGTCACCATAGAGACGTCAAACGATTTGACTGGCCCAAATACTCGCCTCATTACATTACAATATGGCCATGGAATATTTTGTCTATTTTCCATATCAAAAACGACAAATTTTTTCATATGTTTTTCATACTTCTCATAACATTAGCACAATATTTGGGCAGCACACAAGGTCTATTGGCGGCAAAATCACCAGCTTATGGTCTAGATTTAGCGTCTCCCATAGATTCCGATATAACTAGCGACTTATCAATGCAAAATTATAATAGTGGCAGCAGTTCCAACTCATCCAACAACAACAACAACAACATCAGTGGAAGCGGCGTCATTGGCGCCCGCAGCAGCTCAAATAGCATTAAGAATAATAATAATTATAGTTTAACAAAAACCTCCCTATTGTCTTTAGAGCACGAAGCAGAAAGTTTGGGTGGCATCGTCGGTGAGAAATTCCCCTCCTCCAAAAGCAAAAGCTTGAGCATATCATCTGCTGGAAGTGGTGCCTATCTGGACAAGTTGGATAATTTAGAGCGTAGTTTGGCGGCTGTTTTAATTAAAGTTGCCTATGGCACAACCTCGACTACGAAACGCAGTATTCCCGATAACACATTTGCCTCAAGTCTGACCACGATTGCCACGCCTCTCCTGACTACTCAACGATATCATGAGAAATCTCGAACGCCTCAATTAAATGTCCATCATCGCAATTATGAATTGGATTTGGAGAGAGATCATGCCCTGCCAACGACTGCGCCAAACGCTGATATTTTGAAAAGTAACAGCAATCCCACATATCCGAATCCCAATCGACATCATAATAATGATCGTGATAGGCATAGACATGTGATAAACTCAACACCGCTGCCATCATTGCCTGAAGTATTGAAAAAGTCTAATGGCCATACACCAACTATACCCATGTTTTCCGGAGCGGATATACCCTCCTACTCACCACCAGCCCGTTCATTTTTCACCCCTCCACTGCCGCCAGAGTATCAACATCCATTTGCCGACAAGCCCACATTAAGGGGCACCAACAATGAAGGAGGTATTGTCCCGAACACAGGCAGCTATATTAATCGCCGTCCCATACCACCGCCAAGTTTAATGCCTGGTCATGAAAGAATACCCTTTAGACCACCAGATTTGGCCGGAGCACCGAACGGTAATGTACCCCAGACAAATGTGGCCAATACTGCCCCTCATATACCATCATCGGGTAGTATATCGACCTCAGTCAATCCGCTGGCTTCGTCGAATGGCCGTCATGTTACAGATAGTGATATTAAGAAAATCTCGAATAACTCCACTAAAGTGGTAAATGTTGAATCTCCTCCTCCGGATGTAAAATCGGAGAATGTTTTAAATACCGATATTGTTCAAAACCCTTCATCGGGTAGCATGTTCTTGGATACTTCGGACAATTTCCGCAATTCGTATAACTCGAAAGTTCGTAAAGAGGTATTGCCAAGCATAAGACGAATTTTGAGCGGCTCAAATGGTCGCAAAGGTGATATTCCCGAAGTTCTATTGAAACAAGTGACAACGCGGCCAAATTATCACCAGCCACCGTCTTCACCTGTTGTCATTAATACATATTTAAATCAGAATGGTGAAACCATTGCAGCTCCCGACCCTGGAATTGATAGCAAGCAGAATATTAATAAAATTAAGAATATGAAGGAGATTGAGGGGGTGGATGTTGCTGGTGATGGCGAGCCGCAACAAACTGAAATTACTACGAAATCAGTAACGGGTCATATGTATGCCGCTAACAGCTCAACTTCAACTCCTTCAGCAGCTGCCATAGGAGGCATTAAGACAAACACCGTAATAGTGCCAACTTCCAGAACCGTCTCAACTAGCAATTCAAACTATTCCTCATCTTCGACGCCCACTCACCGCGGTGGTGATGACACATCATCCACTTCCTCCTCGACATTGGCTGCCGCTTCTGGGCTGGCAACCTCATCCCTGGCTTGGAATATACATGTTTACCTATCTGTTATACTCTTCACCATATTGGCCGTGTATTCGCTGTACAAAATGGTTACCTACAATAAGCTCACCCATCTGTTTTCCCAATCATACTTCCTTTGCATCCACATTATATTGATTACCATCTGTTCCATACGTACCTTCTATTTATGCTACGACGCTTATAATATTCATTCCAGTTTTCACATATTCATTTCGGAGATTTTACTCAACCTACCAGCCACATTCCTGACCATATCCTTTGCCGTTCTAATACTGTTTCTGTCGCTTAAATCGTTGAATCACAAAAATCGTTATTCAGCTTTGATACGCCCCTTGACAGTGGTGGTTGGCTGCGGTGTGCACGTCATGTTATGCATCACTTTGCATTACGTGGAATCGTATACCTTGCAAAATCACCAACAACAACAGAAGCTGTTAATGAAACGGCAACAGCAGCAGCTACAGTCATATGTCCATCATAATTTCGCTCAAAATCAATACTCTTACTTGGAAAGCATGGCGTTCAATTCGCCACTGTCGGCTGCAGCGGCTGGACAAACAGGGAACTATCATACCTTGGCAGCAGCAGGTGTGGCGCCATTGCCTCCAAATCCTCCCAGGGTACTGTCGCTTATTTGCCAAATAATCTACATTTTTGTTTGCTTTAGTTTAGGCCTTCTCTATCTCTATCTGTATCGTATTCTTAAGCGCGTCTTGCGAAACAAATCCCAGAACTATATACATGGCTATCAAAATTTGTCCTATGCTATACACATAACCATAGCCACGGCATTATTGTTTGTCCTCTTGGCAGCTTTGCAAATTTTCGGTGCCATCAGTATATCCTCGACGAGGCCAATGATAACGCAGATAACTGCCGAAATAGACTGGTTTCAATGGGGCTATCAATTTTCATTGCGTTTAATTGAAATCGCCATTATAACATTGATCTCTTGGGTGACGGGCCTTAAAACCAACACCGGCTCGAATACTGTCAACATCAACTTGACCAATAATGAGGCACGCATTGTGGGCCATGTCAACGATACAAATACCATGTACAATACAAATGCCAGTATGAATCCAAGACGTTTAAAACAAAATGTCCACTACAGCCAATATAGCCATCCCAATGTGACCAATTTCTTCTTGCCTTATACCTCAAGTTCTAGTCAAGAACAATTTGACATGGATTATCCGGCACGCATATAACTTGAAAAGAATTTTTAATTGGAATGAATTGAATAAAACGCCGAAGATACTTTTCATCACTGAACACTAGACGTTTTGTATGCTAGAAAAACTTGGAACACAACTTTGGCGGTGAGATTTGATTATAGCAAATTTCGTTTTACAATTACAAAATTAATTTTTTATGTTTCTTATTTATCATTATTTATTCTTCTTTTTTTTTTTTTTTGTAAAAGTTTTTGGCGTATATCTGCCAGTCACTCAGTTTACTTTGATTGGTATCTAAGCACATTTTACTACATTAAGTATATCTTATTTGCTGTAGCCATCCGATGGCTCATTGTTTGGAGGTCTCTAATTCGTGTTATCTAGAGATTGTTTTCCTCGATATAGCAGTTCTTCAACGCCCCTTCTCGCACCACTAAGCTTCGAATCTCACTGGACTCACTCCAGCATCCTACTTCCTTTTTGACTGAAGCCGACCATTGGCAAAAAAATCTAATGCTGGCGATATTTGTGTGGTACTGTGCCATTAGTAAAAATGGTAGGGCGGATGTAAAAACTTCTCCCCAAAGAGGAGGTGTCGGACTGCAGGCCGCCGTTCGGATTCGGCTACAAAAAGGAGGTCCCTTGTTATTGAGCTTAAACTTGAATCTGACTGCACGGCTTTAATTTTTATGTGAGCAATTTGCCCTCTATTCCTTAATAGAATGTTTGTGGAAAAATTTGTTTTTTCTTTCGCCCGGTCTCTTAGCTCAAAGCCTGCTGTATCATTGCAGCGCTAAAATCACATTTCCTTGTAGCACACTTCAAGCATGGTAAGAGATGGGTTTAAGTTTGAGGTCCACATTCAACATCCATAAGGTGTCTCGGCAGTGGCCCAACACCTAAGACTTAGAACTGGTAGCGTACAAGGCCTCCTGACTATTGTAGAAATTTAAATAAGTGTTAATGGCCTTAGACAAAACGAACTCTGCCGAACTAGCCAGGAAGGTTGCGCATTCGTTCTCTGTTCTCTCCTTCCTGGTAAATTGGTTCAGAGAAGACCCAAAAGACACATGAGGTCGAAAAGACATTATCAGGCAAATGATGCATTCGTTCTCCCTGTTCTTCTTTCTAACACTGCTAGAGCTGGTTTATTGAGATGACTGCCATATTGCTGTCTAGTATAAAAATGCCTCGCCGATAATCCGCTAATTTGCTAATAAACTAAGTATTGTGTTCTCACCTCATTTCCTATGTACAGTCGGTTTTTTTGGATTTCCATAATAACCTCTAAAGAACAGAGATGCCTATGGTCCCACATAAGAATCTCAAGGCTACGCTATTAACATCGTCATGACGTAACACATGCAACACCTGCACTCTCGCCTGGGCCTTCAATCGTATTCGATGAGAGTGGTTTCAATAAAGAGCCTAAACACGATAATCTCCCCCTTTGACATTTTATACATAGACCGCACCTATTAATCTAAAAGGAAATTGTTGTTGTAACAGGGTCTTATGCACACACAACATCGGTTCAATCCGTTACGTACAACTGGCTGCCATGGGATTGGGTTTGTTGTTGTTATAGCCACATTTTCGTATGTCGAGGTAGCGGTACTCGTCAAGCTCCATAGGTGAGCAAGCTTGTTCCGATTCATAGAACCAATCGCCATGGGAACATGATGACCCTTGGTTATTAAAAGGCACCAATAACTCGTCTTGTATATCGAGTATCAGAGCAAGAGATGGGGCCGCCCGGACTCTCACTAGGACTCTCTCTCTCTCTCTGGTTGCAACTACTTCGTATATGGAGAATTTCACTATCCACAAGCTGTGGGCTTCTCATGTTGAGGATGAACAACATACAATTTGAAGCTCAGAGTTCCAACCCGTGTGGTGTACACAGTTATGAGGTGCCAGGACCCTAAATAATAAAAGCCCTTAATGCATAAATAAACTGTTGCAAATGTCGAATTGATCCCAAATTCCACCAACCACACACTTTTACACTTAAACCGCACTTATTAGGTTATAGCCACATATTCATATGCTGTGTGGCGATCTGCGTCTAGCTCCATAGCTGAGCAAGCTTGTCCATAGTACCAATCGCTGAGGGAATTTAAAGACGCCAATAACTCGCTTTGTCATATCTACTATCATAGGCACTCAGTATTTAAGCAAGAGCCGGACTCTTCACTCCATACCGCTGATTGTCCGCGACTTTAGTTGTAGCTAGCTCCGGGGCATTACCCTATCTATCAACTGCGACATGCCGCTAGCTCTCAGCTGAGCTTCTCATGATGAGGATGAACGCCACACAAATCGGAGCTCAGAGTTTCAACGCGTGTGGTTGTTGTAGCAGTGTGTTGAACACTGAAGCGGCAGTCCTTGCAGTCCTGTCGGGTCAATTTTTGTTCACTTTCTTTTAAATAAATACAATTGTAGGCAAATGTTGTTCCTCCACTTTTATTTTATGTAGTAACATTTACCAAAATAAATACTGGTGGCAAAACATATGATGGGAGTGTTGCCTACACGTCTTTTTATAGCAAAAACTCGTTTTTTGAGGATTTCATTACCAAGAGAAACAATATTTTGTGAAAACTTTTCACCGTAAAAGAACTTAAAATCCACCTGGGTATTAAGTTTTTTGGTTTACAGTGAAAATTATATTTTCATGATTACTTTTTTTATATAATAGATTTTGAAGAAAAAAACTTGCTGCTTTCGTTTATGAGGGTATTCCCTAATTATTTATGATAAATTTTAATAAAAGTATCGGTAAGATTTATATAGTGCTTTGAAAAAAAGTAATCATGAAAAACATGGGTATTTTACTGTGAAACAGGAATTTAAGGGTGGTCCTATATACATTATAGATGTTAAACCTAAAAAACATGCTGATTTCATTCAGTAGGACCCTCCCTCATTACATTACAAAAGGAACAACAAAGGCAGTGTTCCAAAAATCTGCATACAAACTTTAGTTTAGTTGACTGACTAGTGTCATAGGCCGGACGTCCCAATAGCTTTCTGTTTAAGTAGCCAGAAAGTATTGAAAAACCAAAAGTCCAAGAAGAAGAAGAAGACATTGAAGGAAGGTACAAACTTTCGAAAAAGTTCTATTAAAGTCCGCAATCTTGTCCCATAATTCCCATTATATTAAACCACACAAAAACATCATAACGTTCAACTTTTTTCACAATATACTCGAAACAAACAAAAAAAATATATATATATATATTTCATACATACATATATAAATAGTTTTTTCATAACATTTCGCCCACTCCCTTTTTTATGCAATATAATCATAATCGACCTAATATGTATACAATGTAACCATTGTTTTCTTTTTTAGTTTTTTTTTACACTTACAATTGGTTTTTAAATTTTCTTTTTCGTTGTTTATATTGTGTATTGAAATCATTAAAATCATTACAATTATTATTATATTTTTAGTTTATCTAAATTTAAACAAATATTTAAAATACATTTATTTTATTCGATAAAAAAACAAACATGAACATAAAAATTTTGTTAATATACATAAACACAACATTTTACATAAAACAAGAAGTATAAAAAATACAAATATTGCTTTAAATAAAAAAACTCATATTCGCCAACAACTAAAAAAATTATAAAAACAAAATAAAAGCGTAAAAACTTTTTATTAAAAACTCGAAAACACACACACACAGAAATATCGGATAACAAATTGCTGATAGATTGATTAAACAAATTCAATCATTGATTAATCTTGCTTTCTGATTAATCAATTAATTGTGATTTTTTTTTAATTAATCAGAAGACGATTGATCAATCGTTTATTTGATTTAACATTTATATACACATTCAAGAATAAATAAAAAAGAACGAAATAAAGAAAAAACAAAGAAAAAAAAAATAAAACACAAAATGAAACAACAAAACAATTTATCTTTAAGCTAATTGCATAATTATTGTTAGTATTTAACTGTAAATTTTACATACTGTACATTTGTTAGTAACGTATATTTTAAGTTTAGCATTTAGTAAACAATTTAAATAAATAAAACATAATTTTTGATAATAAAACAAAAAAAAAAACAAAATATAAACACTATTTTAATTAAGAAAGATTTTTTTTTTTTGAAAACAAATGGACTCGTCAACTAAAAATTATCTCATTGGCAAAAAGTGTAAGCCTCTTATCCGAAAAATAACAATTAAAAAAAAAAAAAACAAATAAAAACTATGCAAGCATCAGTTCTCTCATCGCAACGAACCTGACCAGCTAAATAAACAAGCAAAAAAAAATGCATAATTAAGTTTTCATCAGTATTTTCTTTTAAACTTCAAACACTCATCATAATGAATCATTAAACAAATTTTAGGGACAGAAGACTTTGTTCAAATCTAATTGATCTCACATATAAACATTTTTTAATTACTCCCATAATAAAAAAGAGAAAAACTTCAAATACTGAAAACTTGAACAGGTCTTAATAAACATGCATACATACAAACATACATACATATTTAATCAATATTTTTGCCAAACAATTCAATAAACATGTGGTATATAGTTAAAAAAAAAACAATATCAAGTCGAGCTATATTCAATTTTAAACAAAGTATTAAACTTTTATATGGAATTAAAAAAAAGAAAAGATATTTTTATTACCCCAACCAAAGGTTTATTAAATACAAGTATTTTGTAATTTTTCGTTTTTATTTTGTTCAATATTTTAGTTACTTCCCTCAAGCCGTTTGAAAAACAAAAATTTGACAATATAGGGCACTAAAAACAAATGACGAAAAGTTAAAATCGGACATAACCGACTATATGGAGCCCTTCACTCGAAAATGATGTTTGTCGCTTATATCAAAATGTTATCCAAATTTTACGGGAGATGGTCTTTACTGAATAACTTTTGTTCATGATTGATCATTAAAATTTAGTTTTGGACGTCTACTAAAGCATGTTTACGATGGCAAACAAGTAAAAGCGTGCTAAGTTTGGCCGGGCTAAATCTTATACACCATGGATCGCATTTGTCGACTTCTTTTCCTGGTATCTCTTTTTCGGCAAACAAAGGAAAGGATAAAAGAAAAGAATTGCTATGCTATTGGAGCTATATCAAGTTAGGGTCCGATTCGGAACATAATGGAATGAATGTTGGAGACCATAGTAGAAGTCATTGTGTAGAATTTCAGCCAAATCGAATAAGAAATTCCCCCTTTAGGGGTTAAAAAAGTAAAATATGGAGATCGTTATATAGGGGAGCTATTATAGGCTATAGACCGATTCAGACTATATTTGACACGTATGTTGAAGGTCATGGTCACCCCAATCAGATAATAATTACGCCCGATAGATGCTCATGAAGTCAAGATCCCAGATCGGTTTATATGGCAGCTATATCAGGTTATGAAACGATTTGTACCATACTTTGCACAATTGTTGAAAGTCATAACGAAACACGTCATGCGATTTCGGCGAAATCGGTTAGAATTTGCGTCCTCAAGAAGGACTCAAGAAGTCAAGACCCCAGATCTGTTTATGTGACAGCTAAATATGGTTAAGCACTGATTTCGCCAATATTTGGTACAGTTGTTGGAAATCATAACAAAACACTTCGTGCAAAATTTCAGTCAAATGGGATAGGACCCTCCCTTTACCCCAAATTTTCAAAAACGTCCGATCTCGAAGATGGTTGGTACGATTTAAGAACCCACAAGACCCGCCTAAATCGGACATATTTACCCACCATGGCAATATGCAACTCGAATGAAAGGTATTTACGAGTAGAATACGAATTTGAAATCCAAATGTGGCAATACTCATAAATCGGACATCATGAGAATATCGGGCGGAAATAAAGTCCTTTTAGAAGGGCATTAAACACTCCGAGCGAATTCGTGGTCCAATAAAGATCATATGGAATTCAGATAAAGGCACTTATGCTGTTATACTGTTAGTCAAGCCATATGCATATACTATTTTCGTAACATTGTATTTCACTAAAAGCTCTTTAATCATCGAAAATAAATATTCAAGGATAATTTTGTTCCATATAAAGTAAAAGAAGGCGCAGCGGAGCGGACCCGGTGCAGCTATTAGTGTAACATTCGTTAGTATCTCATTTGTAAGTGTAATTATAGTGAAATATGTGAGTTTAAGGCTAAAGTAAAGCAAACATTAAAGATTATGCCCGTATATTCAAGTAGGACCCCCAGAGGACATAGCAATGTTTCCGAGAAGAAGTAACTGTACTTTCACAAAATGTCCCATTGCAATATAAAAATAGGTTGAAAACGTGCTTAGGTTAGGTAATTAGAGAACTATGCTCTACAGTAGACCTACGGGACCCAAAAGTTACGAAAGATACATGCCAGACAGCAAACATATTATCAGGACAAAAAACTAAAGAAAAGTAGTATGATTTTTCGCAAGATCGATGTCATGTTGCAATTTTTTAAAATTTGATTTTTTGTAACTCTATTATGCTCCAAGCATTCAAATAGAACAGAAAAACTAGAGAAAATAGGATATTTATTAATAAAACGAAATTTTTTTGGTGAAATTTAAATAACATCTTCACGAAGAGTGGGGTTTTATAGGATTGCCCTTATCCCAGCTACTGTTAGATTATTTTCAAGCAAGGAAACTCTAATATAATGGTTTTAACATATGTTTCCTGCAGTTTTTGCCAATCAGAGTAGATAATGGATACATTTTGATGAAAAATACTTTAAAGGACGCAAAGACCTGCAGATACTATCTTTGACTGGTCTCAATCTTCGACATTATTTTCATTAAAATTAGTAGAAATATGTTTCTTAATTCAATTAAGAGCTCGTACAAGGCAAGTGATTACAAGTTTTATACTAGCCAACTCTATCGCTGGATACAAAACTCTTAATTTGGCTTTTCAATGATTACAATTAAGGATCTGAAGTTGTCTAAACTAAACGGAAAAGATTTACCTGTGTCAATAATTATCAGCTTAAAATAATCTATGCCTTTTAGATGGATAACCATGGTAAAAAATGCTGCACAAGTAAAAATGTAAAACCCCGTTTACACTGCTCATTAAATCCGGATTTAAGGCTCCCTCTATGAAGTCAGCTGATTTCATAGAGGGAAAACAGATGATCGAGCTATTAAATGCGGTATTAAAGGACTGCTCATTAAATCCGGATTTAAGGCTCCCTCTATGAAGTCAGCTGATTTCATAGAGGGAAAACAGATGATCGAGCTATTAAATGCGGTATTAAAGGACAGTGTAAACGGGGTTTAACAAAATTGTTGAACAGAACCTCATTTATATAAAAATATTGGTTAAGACTAATATTGATTTGGTCTTAAGCCCTAATTTGATATATGTCTTTTAAAAGTTATAGTAGGTCAAGTAAAATGGTTATAAAACTTTGCATGCGCATAGTGCATTAATTGAATTTAAGGATTATTTTCAGCAAAAGAAAATTTCGTTTTACATTAAGCGCTGTACGCACCACTGGCGAAATTTTTGAAATGCATTGACATAACCTCAACGAAATTCTCGTTACCGGTGCCGTTATCGCAAATTTCGTTTGCTGATACGCATCTGAAATGAAATTTTCTTTGTGTAACACGGTGACACAATAGGCACTGGTGAATTTTTTTCTTGCAACCACAAATGCAAAATGTATTTTTTAATAGCTCCATGCATAGCGAAACAATTAAAGATGGTGTCATTTGTACAACAAACAAATCATATGGTGCAATCCACCATCTTGCCATCAAGCTACGTTATGCCAACACACAAAGAAGTTTGTGCGTGTGTGTATACGTGTGCGTAAATGGGCAGAGAATATGCGAGAAAAAAGATAACAACAATGAGAATGCAAACAAAAATCTGACATCTTAATACCGTCAAACCTGGCCGGCTGTTAACAGTTGTGAGAGCACCTTTGGATTTGTTTGCAGAGTTGTATGTTTTTAATGAGCGCGCTAGTATGTAACTCCACCTTCAACTTTGAACGCGTTTCAGGGCCAATTTAAATTAACTTTGGAAATGACATAAATGATATGATATAAAACTCAACCAAAAGAACGCATGTGGACGCATTAGATAGCTCAAGTTCGCATGAGTGCTGCGCGTGGTATGTAACTCTAGCTTTAGAGCAAGGAGAATAATCAGTTTGTCGACAAAAATTCGTATATTGTGAGTATTTCAGCCAAATCGGATAATAATTGCGCCCTCTAGAGGCTCAAGAAGTCAAGACCCCAGATCGGTCGGTTCATATGACAGCTATATCAGGTTATGAACTGATTTCAAACATACTCAGCATAGTTTTTGGAAATCCTAAAAAAAACACCTCATGCAAAAAATTTCAGCCAAATCGGATAAAAATTACGACCTCTTGTGGCTCAAAAGGTCAAGATCCAAAATCGGTTTATATGACAGCTATATCAAAACATGGTCCGACATGGCCCATTTACAATTCCAACCGACCTACACTAATAAGGAGCATTTGTACAAAGCATCTAGCTTTACTCCTACGAAAGTTAGCGCGCTTTCGACAGACAGACGGACGGACGGACATGGCTAGATCGACTTAAAATGTCATGAAGATCAAGAATTTATATACTTAATGGGATCTAAGACGAAAATTTCGGAGTTACAAACAGAATGAATGAACTAGAAGAAAAAAAGGGAGCAAATGAAAGCGAATAGAGAAGTCAAAATCTTCCGAACGGTATAGTTCAAGATTTATGCAAATTGTTACTAAACAAGTTTTTAATCCAATAGTCCATATCGATGGCCATTTAGTATTGGCTTATATCTTATTTATCTTCAAAATTAATATGAGTTGTGAGTATTAATATACCCCTTATGCTAATGTTGTTTGTTCCTCAACTGCGGCACGTCTTTTGAACCCCTCTTGGAAAAAACCCTGGAAAATACATTATCTGAAACTACATACCCTGGAAAATTTTCCTGCTGTTTTTTGATGTAGGTTCTAGAAGTTTGCAAGTGGAATACGACGCTTAAGATTTGGCTATTTGAGACGATAAAGCATCAATCAATATCCTACATAATTATACCCTACACCACCACTGTGGTACAGGGTATTATACCTTTGTGCATTTGTTTTGCAACGCTTAGAAGGAGAAGAGCTAGACCCCTTGATAAGTATACCGATCGGCTTAGAATCACTTCCTGATTCGATTTAGCTATGTCCGTCCGTCTGTGCATGTATTCTGGGGAATACATTATCTGAAACTACGTACTCTGGAAATTTGTCCTGCTGTTTTTTATGTAGGTTCTAGAAGGTTGCAAGTGGAACACGACGGTTAAGATTTGGCTATTTGAGACGATAAAGCATCAATCAATACCCTATATAATTATACCCTACACCACCACTGTGGTACAGGGTATTTGCAACGCTTAGAAGGAGAAGAGCTAGACTCATTGATAAGTATACCGATCGGCTTAGAATCACTTCCTGATTCGATTTAGCTATGTCCGTCTGTCTCTCCATGTATTCTTGTAATTAAATTACAGCCCGCATTTTTGCCCGATTGTTATGCAATTTTGCACAATATTCTTTTTTTTTGGCCCAAGGACGAACGCTATTGATTTTGAACAAATTCGGTTCAGTTTTACATATAGCTTCCATATATATCTTTCATCAGATATGGCCTTTTAAGACTGTAGAAGCCACAATTTTAGTCCGATCTTTGGCGTGGCGTGTTTTATTCAACATCTTCATATGTGTGCAAAATTTCGTCAAAATCGGTCCAGATTTATTTATAGCTCCCATATATTACCTTCATCCGATATGGAGTTTTATGGCTATTTTGCACGAAGTTTTTTTCAGTTTTTCCTTCAAGTTTCAATACGACTGCAAAATTTCATAAAAATTGGTTAAAATTTAGATATAGCACCCATATATATCTTTTTATCCGATATGGAGTTTTAAGGCTGTGGCAGCCTCAATTTGGTCCGATCTTTACTAAATTTGGCATGGGATGCTTTATTTGACGTCTTCATATGTGTGCAGAATTTCTTAAAAAATGATTCAGATTTAGATATGCATCCCATGTATATCTTTCATCCGATTTGGACTTTAAAAGCCGTAGTAGGCACAATTTTAGCCCGACTTCTACAAAATTCAGCGTGAGTTGTTTTATTTAGTCCCAATGTAAGTGCAAAATTGCATATAATTCGATGTAGATTAAGACACAGCTCATAAATACATCTTTTGACCAATATGGTCTTTTAAATCTATAAAAGCCACTATTTTAGTCCGATCTTAACAAGATGTAGTACGAGGTGTTTTGTTTAACGTCTTAATACGTGTGCAAAATTTCATAAAATTCGGTTTAGATTTAGATATAGGTCCAATACATGCGCAAAATTTCATTAAAATCTGTCCTGATTTAAATATAGCTCCAATGTCACATCTCTATAACATAGAGCTTGAGATGTTCTATTTGACGTCCCAGTATGTGTCATCAAAATTGACACAGATTTCGATATAACTCCCATATAATATTTTATCCTATATAGCCTTTTAAGGATGTGGCAATCCAAATTTGTTGTCCTATCGTAGGAAAATCTTACAAGGTTCTATTCGATATTTCAATAGGTATCCAAATCATAGTCTGACTAGATTTCGAGATAAATTCTACATATAAAAAGTACTACGTACACCAAGTGGTATAGGGTATTATATAGTCGGTTCCGCCCGACTTTTGCCTTTCCTAACTGTTTTTTTTTCATATGACATACAAACTGAGTTAATAATTATTACCATTTTTAAGTTTGATTTTTTTGCCAACGTTTAAATATGTAATTGCAATTGCATTTTCGGAATAGGATTTCCCCCCCATCCTATTGTTTGAAGAGATTTAAAATTTTGTTTTTGTGTGGAATAACTATATACCACATTTATTTATTTTCATATTTGTTTAGTACATACACTCACACAATCACATCACGCATTGCCTATTTTGCCATACTATTGTACAATTTCAATTATTCACTATAAACAAAATACAAAATTTTCATCTGTGCATTATTAAAATATATACATACTATATATATATATATATATATACACATACATACTACATTACATACATAGCAGTCTGACTGTAGAGAATGTGAGAACTTTAACATAATTTGAAAATTAACAAGGAAAATTTTTACAAATAAAATCTAAACTAAATGAAAATAAAATGGAAAACATAACAAATCTAGATGCTAATAACTTTTACAGTACGAAATCAAGTCTATTAATAAATATTGTAAAAATCAATGCATACATCATTTTAAATAAAAACAAATTAAATTTAAGACATGTTTGGTCATATTCTTCCTTGTGAGGCTTAGGAACAAGGTAAGCTTTTAGCAAGGCGTATTTAATAAGGTGGCCGCATCAGCACTGCTGATGGAATTTGATATGTCAAATCATTTTTGAATTAGCCTATTAAGAAATATTCATTTACAGGTAGTGGCATATGCATGTATATGGATATATTCATTTAGAGGTAGTGGCAAAATATTGAGTGCACCATCTGTCAAAATCAGTGATTAGTGTAACCCTGATTTCGTGTATGTTACTAGTTCGCGTCATTTTTTGTTGTTTGTGTGTGCTATGGTTCTTAACTATAATACAAACACAATCAAAACTCGTTGACATATAGTGCACTTCGCGAGAAAAAATTTTACTCGACTGTTTACGGGACACTGTCTGGTTGTTATGTCATAGGTACAATGTCAGATATTAGAATGAAGAAGATAAGGAGCCAACATACATGACAATAATGGGGGCCAGGCGGTTGTTGGAGTTCCCTTCAATCTGACATTGCAAGCCCCCATTGTAGTCAAAAATGTTGAAAGGACTATGTGCCCGAAAAAAAATTTTTTTGACAGGAAAAAAGGTGTTCATTTAGCCAAAATCCTGAACCAATTCTGGTAGTGCCACAATAGGTGCACAACCGTCAACCAGTGCAATTTCAATTGACAGAAAGCGATAGCTCCACCCCATCTATGAATAGCACCAACTTCATCTCTCGTGATTTCCGTCAAGCCAATCTTGGCAGCATATTACATGCTCTCTGAACGGCCACATACCAAGATGAAAACGTTATCCTCGTAGCCAACAAACTCCTTTTTAAATGACCTAAAAATCCAACAAATAACCAAGAGCCCCAAAAAGGGCTACAAAGTCACAATATTCCTATTGGAGCCCTTTGCTAGTAGTACGCTAATTATCCTGCCTATCAACATTGTATGAACTCAATTCAGGAGGAATCATCATGTCCACCAGAGAGTCATGCATTTGACACATGTGATGTGTGATCTCTGGCTATAAAGAGAAAAACTTCTATGATGTTAGAATCAATCCCAGCCCCATTGTCATTGGGCTGGAACTAGCGTGGTCTACTGTGGAAGGTTAAATGAATTCTTGGTATTCTATTGGTAGCTAGTTTATCGCTGCAACTACCTAGTTAAAACTATATAAACTTGCCATCTTGATGGTTTTGTCTTTAGCTAATAGGAATTTTTGAACATTTTTGTATTTGTTTTTTATTTTTATTTTGATTGACACTAAAAAATTAATAAACTTTTTCTTCCTGCTCTTATTGGTCGAAGCAAATTTGCCGTAAACTTTAAATGTCACTGCGAATGGAATTTTCTTCGCCCTGTTTACAAATTTTGACATATCAAGTTTCTAAAAAAGATGCTTTGTTGTAGCAATTCGTCGATGCGGCCACTTTAAAAATACGCCCTGCTTTTAACGTAAAAAACGAAAAATGAAGAAAAAACAACATTAAATTAATTTCGAAAATACATAATTTCTCTGATAAATTCATTGTTCAATTAAAATTTTTTGCCTCCAAATTTTGCCTAAATCTTATACAAAACGTCCTCCTGCCAGAGATCGGTTTTCGGAAACCCCGACGTATATGACATACATTTTTGACGTATAATACTTATATCAAAAGCGTCATGAACCTATCCAAAAAATTAGTTTTTGACAGAATTGAAAAATAATTAGGAAAACGTACAGATATATTCAACTTTTGTGAATTTATGAATATGGCAACACTGGTGCATAGCTTGCATAGATAAATTATATATAGATAAAGAATTTGAACTTCGCACTAAGACTTGTTGGTGTCGCTTGTGAATATAGAAAAATAAGTATTATCTAAAAACATGCGGCAAGCAGAATTCTGCTCTCAATGGAATGCAGTTTGCGTAGTTTGCATCTTCATAATATGCATTTCCTTTCCCATGAAGGAAACTATGGCGTAATGAACGTGTATAGAGTTTCGTCAGTCAAAGCTGAAAATTTGATTTTTTTTAATTTTTTTCGGGAGAGCTGTTTGCTTTGAAGAAAAATACCGACACCTATAAGCTTGACATTAGCTGTCAAATTTTGAGAGGAAAAATATTTCTGTTAATTCAATACTCTTTGAGGTTAGGACGTGCTCCTACATGGATATATTATACATAAAATATAAAGAATTTGAGCTTCGCACATATACTGGTTTGTGAATATGGATAAATGAGAATTATCTAAGAACATGCCGCAAGCAGAATTCTGCTCCCCCCTGGACGCCCCCATCTTAGTCGCAGAATTCCTGGATCTTGACACTCAAAAGAATCTAGCAGACGAAAGATAGAACACAACAAAAAGCTACAACAACAACAAAATTCTGAAGGTAAGTGAAAATTTGCGGAATTATTTGGAAAATGTTGAAAAATTAAAACATTGTATCCTTCCAGATACAATCCCATGCTGCAATGGGATTGAGTGCGTATAGCTGGGCAGGTAAATAAGTGACATACAGTGGGATTAGAAAAAATTAGTGCTAATTAGTCTGTCAATTGTGCACGGATACAGATATCTTTAATGGTAATAAAGTGTCCGTAGCCGCCACATGGCCAAATAGAAATTTACTTTGGCCTCACATCAGTGGTCGTAGCAATTTATCTATCCCCAATATCCAAAAGCATTAGATTGTTAGTCTAAGGTATCTTTGTCAGCACAACAAGTGTACTTTTAGTGAGAGAAGGGAGATCGGTCTGTACGACTCTCCCTTGCTCGTGCCCTTTTCATGTTTTAGTAGCGGGATCAGAGTGCTCATCTTCCAAACATTGGCTATTACAATAGTGTTCAGATAGGCTGAGGACAGTTGTAAGGTAATCGACTCAAGGCAGATCCAGATTCATCAGCATCAGTGTAGAGATTCTGTCTGGAACCAGCGCTTTGCGCGAATTGGCGCTACGGAAGATGCACGGTTGTTGTTGTAGCTGTGTGTTGTACACTGAAAGACTCCATCGGGTCAATGAAAGACTCCATTGGGCTAATGCGGTACGTACAATCGGCTGCCATGAGATTGCACGGTAATTTGTAATGGCTGTCCAGCGGCATGGAGATCACGGATATACAAATGGCTCCCCTTCTAGTCTTTTCACTCTCGGGTCAATAAATTGACGTTTATTTAAGGAAAATACCTGACAAGTATCGCAAAAATTTTTTATTTAAAAAAATTGTTTTCCAAGCAAGCAAATAAAAAACAAACCAAAACAAAAATCAGCTGTTTTTCTGCAAATTTTCACTGGAAGTCGTTCGCGTACTTTTGCTTGCAAATTTTTTAAAAAGAGTAAAATGGCTCTTACTCTCCTGCAAATTTTTACTGGAAAAGTACCCGAACAGACCTTATATGGAAATAACATTTATCTCGTCTTCTGGTAATGCGCTATTAGGTCCTAAAATTATTTTTCCTTTCCTATCCTAAAAACATTTTTGAATTAAATGAAATGAAAACAGTGCCGGTGACGAGGATACCACAGAATCAATCCTTGATGATAGTGTAGAATGTAAACCGCTTTGTCAGAATGAAGTTTAAAAAACATTAATTCAGCTAAAAAAAAACACATACGAAACTCTAATGTAAAGCTTTCTGATACAAAATTCACATAAATGTTTTTTGCAGATGGTCAAACAGACAAACAGGCGGAAGCTAACTCGAATCAGAAAGTGATTCTGAGTCGACCGGTATACTTATCAATCAATATACTTATCTCTCTTCCTTCTGGGTGTTACAAACAAATACACTAAGTTATAATACCCTGTGCCACAGTGGTGGTATAGAGCATGACATATTGTATTTACCGGGTAGTGTTCCGTTAACAGCTGAATACAATTTTTTCTCGAGTCTTGGTTGTGTGTATTATAGTTACCCTGTCGGAAATGTCAATATTAATCTATACTGACTTACTATTGACTTTGTCACCAGAACTACAGACAAATTGTACACAAGCCTATGCTTTTTACTATAGGCATTTTATATGAGCTTGTCATTTAGAAGTCAGTAGTGACATTGTCAATAGTAAGCCATCAGGGAATATATAGAGACATTGCGGGATATATGGAGCATTGTCAATAATATGTCAGTAGGGACATTATATAGACATATTTAATAATTTAGTCCGTAATTTTCGAACTTTTCACTCTATTTCCAAACTATCTGAATAAGACATTAAATTAAAATTCATTTATTTGTTTAAAATATATATTTAGTAAAGAAAAAAGATATATGAAAAGGAAATCGTTGGATAGTTGCCAAATGATCCGTCAAAAATTGCTGTGGCCAAATACCTGACGTCGGTTGCGTACATCATTATCACCAAGAATTATCTTCTGGCAAATAAAGAAGTTTAAATTGGTGTCTAGAATTTTTACTACAATAGTTATAAACTTACACATTGGTCAGCTAATGTCATTAATTTGCAATTTTTTTTCGTATTGATTTTTGAACCAGCAAATTTATTTTCAACAAAACAATTGAGAAAACCATTAAAAAATAAAATAAAATAAATAAATATAGTTTGCCACCTGTCAATAAAAGCAATGTAGACAATATTGTAAGCAATTAATGACATAGTAAACAAAAGTGGTGACTTGGGGACACTAAGCCTCAGACTTCCTACAGGGTTAGAACCATGCCACAGACAAACAACGAAAAATGGCGCGAACAGTAACATACACAAAATCAGAGTTTCACCAATCATTTATTTTGACAAATAGTGCACTCAATATTTTGTTGTTGGGCAACTGCCACTACCTGTAAATCTTGGTAAAGGGTATAAAAAATTAGATTATGAATTATGCAATTTTGAAGAAATACTCTCAAGTTTTCAAGGAAATAGGAAAGAGTTTTGCTTCATCCAGCACCATTACGGAATGAGATTTCTTCACGAATTTAACGGTGTCCTCAGAATGTTGAAGTTCGCAAAACTAACGAAGTTACAGCAATTTCAAACTCACCTCGACTTTGTTAGCATTTTTCGGATATTAATTATGCGATTTTGAGCTTATTTCTTGACGAAAAAACATAGGAGTTGCGCTAAAACGATTTTTTTGCCATAATCGTCAATACTCTATACTCAACTCGAAAATTTTTTTCGCATCAAAAATTGAAAATTTTCATAAGGGGTTAGCCTTTGCTAAAAAAATGCAAAAAAAATAAAATGTGAAATTTTAAGTAATTCTGTTTATTTTACGAATCGTCTTCGAATTTCGAACTGCGGAATGCTAGAAAATATTCGAAATTCGAAAAAATGAAGGAGTTACAGCGTTGTTGGCCTTGAAAACGACTTTGAATTTTTACGCCCAAAATAAATTGGTTTTTGCTATTTTTTCCGTAGCAACCTTTACAGTATCGCTTCATGTAGCACCTCTAAGGAAAGGGATTTTTGTCACGAATCTAACGGTGTCTGAAAAATTGTAAAGTTTGCCAAAATAGGGAAGTTACAGCAATTGCAAACTCAAGTTGGTTTTTTTTGAATTTTTGGGATATGAATTATGCAATTTTGATGCAATACACTGAAGATTTCAAGGAAATGGGAAAGAGTATTGCTTCGTCCAGCATCACTACGGAAAGAGATTTTCTTCACGAATTTAACGGTGTCCTCAGAATGTTGAAGCTCGCAAAACTAACGAAGTTACAGCAATTTCAAACTCACCTCGACTTTGTTAGCATTTTTCGGATATTAATTATGCGATTTTGAGCTTGTTTCTTGATGAAAAAACATAGGAGTTGCCCTAAACCGATTTTTTTTGCCATAATCTTGAATACTCTATACTCAACTCGAAAATTTTTTTCGCATCAAAAATTTAATTTTTTTATAAATTTTTTGCTAAAAAAATGCAAAAAAAAATAAAATGTGAAATTTTAAGTAATTCTGTTTATTTTACGAATCGTCTTCGAATTTCGAACTGCGGAATGCTAGAAAATATTCGAAATTCGAAAAAATGTAGGAGTTACAGCGTTGTTGGCCTTGAAAACGACTTTGAATTTTTACGCCCAAAATAAATTGGTTTTTGCTATTTTTTCCATAGCAACCTTTACAGTATCGCTTCATGTAGCACCTCTACGGAAAGTGATTTTTGTCACGAATCTAACGGTGTCTGAAAAATTGTAAAGTTTGCCAAAATAGGGAAGTTACAGCAATTGCAAACTCAAGTTGGTTTTTTTGAATTTTTGGGATATGAATTATGCAATTTTGATGCAATACACTGAAGATTTCAAGGAAATGGGAAAGAGTATTGCTTCGTCCAGCACCACTACGGAAAGAGATTTTCTTCACGAATTTAACGGTGTCCTCAGAATGTTGAAGCTCGCAAAACTAACGAAGTTACAGCAATTTCAAACTTACCTCGACTTTGTTAGCATTTTTCGGATATTAATTATGCGATTTTGAGCTTGTTTCTTGATGAAAAAACATAGGAGTTGCGCTATTTGCCATAATCTTCAATACTCTATACTCAACTCGAAAATTTTTTTCGCATCAAAAATTGAAAATTTTCATAAGGGGTTAGCCTTTGCTAAAAAAATGCAAAAAAAAAAATAAAATGTGAAATTTCAAGTAATTCTGTTTACTTTGCGAATCGTCTTCAAATTTCGATCTGCGGAATGCATAGAAATTTTCGAAATTCCAAAAAATAAAGAGTTACATCGTTTTTGACCTTAAAAACGACCTTGAATTTTACGCCCAAAAAAATTAGGTTTTTGCTATACTTTTCATAGAAAACTTTACAGTAATGCTTCATCTAGCACCAATACGGAAAGAGATTTTCCTCACGAATCCAACGGTGTCTGAAACTAAGGATGTTCAGCAATTGCAAAATCACGTTGGGTTTTGTTTTTTTAATTTGTATACCCTACACCACTACTGTGGTACAGAATTAGAATTTGCATTTGTTTGTAACACCCAGAAGGAAGAGAAATAGACACATTGATAAGCATTCCGATCGACTCAGAATAACTTTCTGATTTGAACTTTGTCGGTCTGTCTGTCCGTCTGTCCATGTTAATTTGTGTACAAATTAAAGGCCGCAAATTACATCCGATCGTCCTCAAATTTGGCACATACATTTTTTTAGCGTAGAGACGAAGCCTATTGAAATTAAAAAAAATCGGTACAGATTTGGATATACCTTCCTCGTCCGATTTAGACTAATATTGCTATAATGCGGACATTTGTTAACCGATTCTTTCGAATTTTAGTAGGAAGGATTTTCCCATGATTTTCGACATTACTGGTGGATTTCATAGAAATCGGTTAAAATTGAGATATAGCTATATGTATACCGCCCGATTTTCACTCCTAGGGCCACTACAAGTGCATTTATTGACCAATCTTGCCAAAATTTTGTACAACGTTTTCTTCGACGACTATCACAATATCTAAGAAGTCGAAAGCGGTTCACATTAAGATATAGCTCCCATATATATGTTCGTCCGATTTTGAAAAATGTTACAATAAAGTGCCTTTTTGATTCTCTCGAAATTTGGCAGGAAGGATTTTCTTATGACTCAATATTACTGGTGAATTTCAACAGTAATATCTATATCGGTTCAGATATAGATGTAGCTGTCATATATATATTGCCCGATTTGCACTTCTGGAGCCACTGCAAGCGCATTTATTGACCATTATTGCTAAAATTGTGCGCAACGCTTTACTCTATGCTTACCACAATATCTAAGAAGTTTGCTCGAAATCGGTTCAGATTTAGATGTCGCTCCCATATATATGTTCGTCAGATTTTTGGTAATTTGCAATATATACCCGAGACTCTCCACTCGATACCGCTGTTTGTCCGCTACTGCAGTTGCAGCTACTCCGTATATGGCGCGTTAGCTCTCCGTTGAGCTTCTCGTAATGACGATGAACATCACACAAATCGGAGCTGAGAGTTCCAACCTGTGTGGTATTCATAGTCATCTCGTGACGGGATATCATAACATGGACCGATATAGCCCATTTACAATCCCAACCGACCTACTCCAATAGGAAGTATTCATGCAAATTTTCAGGCGTCTAACTTTATTCCTTCGAAAGTAAGCGTGATTCCGACAGACGGACGGACAGGGCTTAATCGACTTAGAATATCAAGACGATCAAGAATATATATACTTTGTTGGTTCTCAGATCAATATTTCGATGTCTTACAAACGGAATGACGAAATTAGTATACGCCCCATCCTATGGTGGAGGGTATAATAATAATAATTGTTGTCCACAATGTTTCTATTTAAAATAATAATCTTTATTTTGTTTTTTTTTATAGCCTGAGTGTTTTGAACAGACAGAACAGATATCCTGTAAATAGTAAACAAGGATTCGTATCAAAAATTAATTAACATTTTCAAAGTTTTTATCATTTCTAATTTTTTTTTTTTTAATTTTACAAAATAATATGGAGACGATTATTCATTTTAGAATTGCATGTGATAGTACATTACAAACCATTTAATAAAAAGTACTATGTATGTGGAATTTCCAATAAAATTATAGCTAATCTGAGTCACTTTCTGAAGGTGGCTTGTCCTCCTCTTTCTTTTCGGCATCAGTCTTGTAATGGCGATATTCCTTCTTTAATTCCCACATATTCTTGTGGGGATTTTTCATGTTGTAATCACAGACGTCTTTGAGAATTTCTTTCAAATAACCAATTGGCTGTTTAGTAATTTTCACCAAATCCTTAATGTTGTAGTATTGATGTTTTTCGAAAGCATGAAACAGCATATCCATTACGGCATTCTTGTCATCACGAGCCTTTTTACCCTCTGCTTTTTTCCGTTCTCGGTATTCGATCTGAAAATATGGGAAGTTTTTCGATTCAATTAAAAAGAACAAAGAAAAAATGATGAGGTGTATCTTACATTGTGAGCATGATCCTTTACAGGTTTGAAGTTTTGAACGATTTTATCTATAGGCTGAACTTTCCTTACAGGTACAGAGGCTTTGCGTATAGATTCTAGTTTTAGCTTCATATAGCAATTGTCTGCAATGGGTCTACATTCTAGCTTCTGTACTATTCTGCCCTCCATATAGAGTTTTTCTGAGTTCTGTGTAGCTGAGGCATCTTTGCTATTTGTATTTTCAGATGGCACCATGTGAGAAAAGACACCCAAAGTCTGTTTAGTTACCACAGATACATCAAGTATATGCTCTGTAGGAATTTCTTCCTGTGGATCCAATTTAACAATTGCTTGAGAAAGACTCAGTGATACTTGTGCTTTTTGTCCAGGCGTTTTGCTTATCCTTAATTTTCCTACGTCCATGTTAGAGGGAGCCTTCTCCCACTTTTGAGCTATATACTTGGGAACTTTCACCAACCAAACACCTCTTCCGGCATTCGAGAGATCCAATTCTTTGTCAACAATTGGTATTTTAACATCTTTATCGTCTTTGGACATATTTGTTTGGCGGTTTAATAGAAAATCAGGACGCTCAATGTAGTATTATTTTATTTGTTCATGGAAAAACGCAGGTAGAATGTTGTTTCACGACTGGATGCAACGCATTAATAAGGGGGTGGGAGGTCATTGGTATTATTTATTACTTATGGGATCTTTACATATAGAGACAAAGTTTATGGAGACTTTACATGACACATCATGATGCGTGGTCATTGTAAGTATTAGTGAAATTAAGCGTGTATGCGTCACATTTACACATAACCTTCAGTCATGGTTGAAAAATCAAAATCATCTGATTTTTCGATGATTGGCGTCTATCGAATACCGTTTACACAGAAATGTGTAATCAATACTTATGTTGTCGTTTTGGTAGATTCCTACCAAAATTGGTAGGTTTTTATTCTCTTGGTAGGCTGACCTCAATTTTTGGTAGGGGTTTCCAACATATTAAAACCAAATTAATACCTGAAAAAATCGCCGGAGATAACTCAAGTTTACTTAATTTTTTTGTCGTTTCTGTGTTTTTTTTAAGAGTGCAGTATAAAATCATGGATGTCAAGGGGCCTAATAGTATTATGAGGGGTCTCACTGCTTTAAATTTCAGGAAAAAGGGCGTAAGATCTGATATTGACTGAAACTGGTACTATTGTTAAGGAATCCCTTTCAAATTTCGTTATTTTCTGGACACAAACACTTAAATTGTATGATCGTTTTATCCAAACTCGGCACGATTGTTCTTTGAAATCGGAAAAAATACAACTTTTACCGGGGGGAAGGTATTAAGGATGCTATATCAAGGTATATGCCATCTTCCAAGAAACAGACAGATGGACATTTCTAGATCGTCTATGAATATAACCGTGATCTAGTATACATACCAAAATATATTCATTTACACGTAGTGGCAGTTGTCCAATAACAAAATGTTGAGTGCACTATCTGTCAAAATCAATGATTAGTGCAAATCTGATTTTGAGTATGTTACTAGTTCCCACCATTTTTCGTTGTTGGTTAGTGTGTATGGTTCTTAACTATAATATACACACATACAACCAAACTCGTTGACAGACAGCGCACTTCGCGAACAAAATTTTACTCAGCTGGTAATTATGTCATGATGTATACGTTGTAGCATGACATAATTACCAGGTAGTGTACCGTAAACAGCTGAGTACAATTTTTTCTCGTGAGTGCACTATCTGTCAGCATGTTTTGGTTGTGCAAACAACGAAAAATGGCCTGAACTAGTAAAATACACAAAATCAGGGTTGCAATAATCACACACTAAATTTCGCTTAAATCGCCCCACCCATCTCTGAGATCTGACGTTTTTGAAAAAAAGGTAAGGGGAGGTTTCACCCATTAAAGTTTGGATGTTAGATCCTCTTCATTCTCTTGGTTTTGGTATTGGATAAGAGTTGCCAAACCCTTTGCTTCGTAAGTGGGTATCAGATTCATACTCTACTCCCAAAAACCACATTTAAGCAATAATCACAAACTAAATTTCGCTTAAATCGCCCCACCCATCTCTGAGATCTGACTTTTTGAAAAAAAGGTAAGGGGAGGTTTCACCCATTAAAGTTTGGATGTTAGATCCTCTTCATTCTCTTGGTTTTGGTATTGGATAAGAGTTGCCAAACCCTTTGCTTCGTAAGTGGGTATCAGATTCATACTCTACCCTGAAACATTTGGCCCTAAAACAGATACCAGATTTGAGCCCCTTTTTGTCATAATCAAAAAATATGTTCAGTTTGAGGGGTATGTAATGCACACACATAACATAACATAATAAAAAATTGTACTCAGCTGTTTACGGTACACTACCTGGTAATTATGTCATGGTACCAACCCTATTTCGAAAGTTTAACAGAGTACCCTGCTTTATTTAACTTAATCATTTATCGACTAAATACTCGATATAAAATCAAATTGAAAATAATCGACTATCGACTATTTCGGACAAGCGTTGTTATTTATTCGTACCCAAAAATGCTAAATTTTCGTGAAATATCAAAGTTTTTCCGTTTCTAAGAAATAATGTTGCTTACCGAGCCGGTCAAAACAAATAACATGCATAAAGTTCAACAAACAGATATTTCATTAATTACATCTGCGCCAAGTAATTCGGCAGTACCAGTTCAAGCGCCGACAACACCATTAAGATCGTCGCGGAATCAAAATCGCGGTGATAAGAATTCAGACGATAGGTTTGAGAGGGAAAACAATGCTACAGCGACAAAGGGAAGAAATCCTCCTAAACCACCCGATGAGTTTTACAAAGACTTGCAACAATTTCACGAAAAGAGAGGGTAAGTTAAACACCTGATCCATTTGGCAAACTAAGTCCTAAAATAGCCTTGTAATTTTCCAGGACTACCATAAGAAATATACCGAGAATATCTGGACGTGAAGTGGACCTTCATCGTCTGTATTGTGTGGTAACCAACAGGGGAGGGTTTCTTAAAGTCAATGCAAGAGATGAATGGGACGATGTGCTGCCCGAGCTGGGGTGGAAAGAAAAAATTGTGAATGGTTCGGCCGGCTTAAAATTTATTTATCGACGTTTTCTGGAAAAGTATGAACGCGTGAGTTTCTTTGGCGAAGACCCAGAAAAAATTGATGCCCAAGAGGCAGCTGAATTGGCTGAGATGATGGGAGCAGGCGGTAGTGGTAGAGGCGGCAGGGGAAATTCCCGCTATCCTTCAACTTTATTTGGAGGCGGAGCATCCACAATGAACAACATTGCAATGACTTATAATTATAAACAACACCATGTAAATATGGATCGACGGCGCCAATTCAAACTATCTACCGATTTGCATAAGTCATCGCCCTATGAAAAACTGATGTTATCTCTTCTATCACCTTTACCAAATGAACAAGATTTTGCCATAAATGCCTGTACTTTAATGGCTAATGAGAGCAAACATACGCTGAAAGTAAATGAGTATCCAAAATTATTGGATGCTTTACTGGCACACACCGGCGTTTACTCCGATTATTCAATGAGAAAATTATTTCAGCATATCTACAATGGGGTGCGCCATCATTCGCTCTATGGCTTTTGGTATGATTTGTTGCATGGCCATCCCCAAATTCTAGAACTGTACACCGATGAGCAGACTTTAATGGATTCGGGTGTAATAGATGATTGGGACGATGGAAAACAGGGCATTGAGGAGGGTATTTGGTACGATTCAAAAGAATATGATTTCTTGAATTTAGGCCGTGGCCTGGGTACTCACGATTACGTCGGTCAACGTGTTCTTCAAATTGTGGCCATCTTACGTAACCTCAGCTTTATTGCTGAAAATTTGCCTGTGCTGGTTAAAAATAAAACCCTGTTACGCTTTTTAGTTATGGGGTCCAACATTAGATGGAGCAATGTACATATTCAAGCTTTGGAAATAACCGGCAATATTGCTGCAGAAATCGAAATGTTAGATCCCACAACAGACGAACTTAGCCGCTGTCTCATGGCTACTATTTGTGACGGTATCGATGGACCGGACCGTGGTGTCATCATAAATTGCTTGGAAATTCTTTACAAACTATGCCAACGAGAAGCTAACGAAGAATATATCCTTAAGTGTTTAAATGAAAAATTTTACAACACTATTGCCCTCTTTTTATCCCTAAATGATATAATGCTGCTGTTATTCACTCTGGAAGCTATATACGCCCTTACTTGCATGGGTTCGAAAAGTTGTCAGTCAATGATGCATGTCCGGGGTATTGTGGATCAATTGATATCATTGATTACAGTCGAAGCTCAGTCGTATGGTCCCGACGGTTGCATTCTAATGAGAGTGGTAGAAACAGTGCCTGGAAATATGCTCCCAATGGTAGCACAAAACATAGCCAACTTGCAAAATGCAGCTGTCATGCACAAGTCAACCCCTCATGCTTCAATCATACACAAACAGCAAATAATTCCAAATCCAAATATTATGTCCGACGTGGTGGATAGCATACTTCCATTTCATGGCGCTAGCTCTGTTGTCACACCTGTAGAGCACCACCACCATAATCAGCAACAACATCATTCACAATCCCAACAACCGCAACAGCCCCAACCACAAAATAATCCTCCTCCTCCACCTCAAATGCAAATGCCTCCGAACTTCACACAGGACGATGATCAATTTGCCTTGGCCTGGTTAGGTGCTACATTTGAGCGCGCAAATACTGAATGTCATATTGAACAACAGGAGTTGTATCGCATGTACTTGTCGCACTGTCAGAAAGCCGGAAAACAATCGGTGCTAAATCATATGCAATTCCCGAAATTGATGCGATTAATTTTTTCCTCCGCTGTTGGCCCAGCGATAGTGCGAAGGAGCGATGGAACGGAGTTACCTGGCACATATTACATTTCTCTAAGGATGCGAGCTCAGCCCTTGCCTATGCAACAAAAATCCACCTTAGTGACTCCAGGGCCAAGCTCCCCAGGTGGCAAACAGAATGATAACAACTCTCCCACGCGAAAAATTAAAAAGAAATTGAAAGATGGGAATACCTTAGCAGCGACCAATGTCTCGTCTGAAGGTGGGGCGTCGCAGCCTGTTGTAGAAAATGCACCCAAAGCAATAGTTGCAGCCGTAAGTCCAAAACCTCAAATAGGTGTCATCGAAACGACAAATAATCAAGAGTCATCTGCAATGCTACCACAACCCAATGTTGAAATAAAATGTGACGAAAAAATGGACATAGAGGAGCCTGCGGAGGCAGCTAAGGTAGAAGAACATGGCTCAGTTCAGCCAGTACAACCATCTCAAGCAAGTGATTCTTTAGCAGCGTCTACTGAACAGTCACCGCAATTAAATCAGGCTCATCCACAACACGCCTCCCAGACATCACTCATTAAGAGCCTTTTGGCAAATAAAGTTAATCAAAGACAGCAAAAGCAAAAAGATCAAACCACAGCGAATGCAAGCACCAGCACACCAAGCACAAGCAATATACCATGTGGCAGTGGACTTTCAACGGTAGCATCCTCACCACAACCAATAAAAGTTGCTAGCACGGCCATAACAGCATTAGTAAGCAACCCACTTATGCAAAATACCCCAGTGAAAGTTGGGCAAACTACCATAAAACCCTTGAATCCCACCCTGTCTATGGAGAAGAAGCAAACCCACATTTCCGAGTCCACACCACCCCCTTTGGCTCCACTAAGTGGAGCAAATGTAGCCAAAGATTCTTCGGGAAGACCCATTCTCTTGGCAAATCAAATGTTGGTGGATATTTTGGATAAGAAAATGATTGAACCACCCATACCAGCGACCATAATTCAGAAACGTAAAGTGGAAGACACTTCGGCGCAGAACAAACGTATGGCCCTTGACTCCTCGTCAATTAATGCAAAGGATTCTGAAGTGCCGGTTACGCCCTCCAAAAATGCAGCTAATCTGTATGCTGAAATGGCAGCTTCAATTTTAGAAGATGAAGATTTGGAAGAATTGTCAGCACAACAGAACAATCTGATGACCGAACAGCCTATGCAACAACATCCGCCGTCGCTTATAATTCCAGCTGCTAAGGTGCAGACCGCCGTTCAAAATGTACCCAGACAATTGGTATTTCAACACAATCAGCCGTCTCAGCTAAAGGTTACCCAAGCGAATTCATCTGCTGGACAGACTACACATCCTATGCCAAATGCAGTGGCAACCATAAAAACTGATCAGGGCCTGCAAACCGTACCCGTTATTTTGCACCAAAAGCCTTTAGAGGCCACACAACATGGCCAGCCACAGCAGATAATACAGCAGGTTATTCAACAACAGCCAGCAGCTTCCCAAACGCAGACCACTCAATACGTTTTGGCCACCAATCAACAGGGTCAAACCTATTTAGTAGCGCAACAAACGCCACAGTCACAACCCGTAGTGCAGCCTCCTCCACCAACGCAAACGGTTCTGGTCACACAGACACCGCAACAGCAATCGACTGGGGGGAAGACGATAATCATATTGCAGCAAAATAGCCTACCAGGTCCCTCAGGAGCGCCACAACAAATCATAACCACCACGGCACCAGGACAGCAACAGAAAATGATAATGACTACACCACAAGGTCAACAGGTTTTGCTGACACAAAGGCCACAGACGCCACAGCAGATCTTTATAAACCCCCAAACAGGTGCGGCTACTCACATCCAACATGTGCCAGCCCAATCAAGGCAAATTATACAAACCACAACTACACAAACTATGCCTAGCGTCCAACAAAATTCGCAATTGCAAACTGGACAAATGTCACCTTCTCTTCTCAATCAATTGAATCAAATTCCAGCTACCATAAAACTTCATCAGCCAGTAGCTCAGGTAAATACAGCCATTCAGCCCTCTCAACAAAACACCGTGTCTAGAATGTCCATTGGAACCAAAGGTGTAGCTATAGTACAAGGACATGCTGCAAATCCACCCGCAACGCCAGTAGCTATACCCCAATTGCAACAACATCAATCCATTATACAGCAACACATAATATCGGGGCCAGCGGAAAAACGCCATGTTATATTGGGTGGCGGAAGGGCAATTGAAATAAAGGAAACGCTTATAACCCAAGCTCAGCCACCGCCGCAACAATGTCAGTTAAATTCGCAAACGATTATAACAACACAACAGCCCACACAATCAACTGTTGCCACAAACATAATACAACAACATCAACAGCAACAACAGCAGCAGCAAACACAACAGGTACAACAACAAATTCGCGCTGTTTTAGAACAACAGCAACAGCATCCTTCTATAATACAACAAAAAATATCTTCATTTTCCGTTATGCCACAACAGCAACATTTGCCACAGCAACAGCCACAGCCACAAACTCAAGCAGCCGCAGTGCTCACACCAAAAGTGTCAACTGTGGCAGCCACAATGACATCACCTCAAACACCTGCATTAATAGCAGCAGTAAAGGTCCGTCGTAATCCCCCACTTCCAAGGAGTGTTGGAAAGTCTTCAAATATGTGGAAAACTGTTTTATTTTTTTTTTTTCAATTTGCTTATGCTTTTGCTTTGTTTGGCTTGTTTTTTTTTTCTTGTATTGCTTTCTGCTTTCTTGCCCTTCTCACATTCTCTTATTTTTTTTTTTTTTTTTGCATACCCTCCACCAAAGGATGGGGGGCATATTCATTTCGTCATTCCGTTTGCAACACATCGAATTATTCGTAAAAATCTAAGAGGATCTAGCTATGTCCGTCCGTCCGTCTGTCACTCTACATTCGTTAAAACGAAGATATTGAGTTGAAACTTAGCATCGAATCTTTTTTTGTCCATAGTTAGGTTAAGTTCGAATGTGCGCTATATGGGACTATATCTAGATATAAGCCCCATATAGACTAAGCTCCCGATTTAAAAACGTAGGCCATAAAAGCAGTCCTTATTATTCGATTTGCCTGAAATTTTGCACTATGATTAGATCAGTCAGTTTCTTAATAAAGGCCCATAAAGACCGATTTCCTGATTTAAGGTCATAGTCCCATAAAAGCAACATTTATTATACGACTTCGCTGATATTGAGCACAATGTTTTGTCTTAAGATCTCCGACCACGGTGCGGAATATGGTCCAAATCGATCTATATATTAACATAGCCTCCATATAGACCGATCTACTGATTTAGGGCCTTAGGTTCATATAAGCTGCATATATTACCCGATTTAGATGGAATTTGGCGCAATGATTTGTGTTAAGATCGTCGACGTATGAGCAGAATAAGGTTCAGATCGGTCTGTGTATCTTAATATAGCCCTTATATAGACTGTTCTCCCGATTTAAGATTCTAGGCCACATTTGTTGTCCGAGTACATCCGTGCTGAATATGGTCCAAATCGGTGTATATCTTAATATAGCCCCCATATAGGCCGATCTCCCGATTTAGGATCGAAGGTTCATAAAATCTGAATTTATTGTTATTTCTTCGACATTCGCGCCGAATATGGTTAGAATTGGTCTATATCTAAATATAGCCCCAATATAATATAGACCGATCTCCGAATTTAACTTTTAATGCCAATAAAAACCGCATTTATTATTCGATTTCCCTAAAATTTGGCTCAGTGAGCCCGATTTATAGTCTTAAGCACACAAACGCTGCATTGATAACCCGATTTGGCTGATATTTGGCACTTTTTTGTGTTAACATCCTCGACATGAGTGTCGATTTTGGTTTAAATTGGTCTATATCTTAATGTAGCCCCCATGTCGAACGATCTCCCTATTTAACTTCTCAGGCCAATAAAAACCGCCAAACAGTGAGCTGTATTCAGTCCTTCGACGACCGTAATGAGTATGGTTAGGTTAAGTTGAAATGAGGGTGTGGATATTGATCCGCCCATGCCACTATGGACATACATCTAACCAGGTAATCGTCTTATGGTCAAGTATGGTTAAGATTGGACCATTTTTGGGAATAGTCCCCAAATAGACCGATCTCCCGATTGAAGGTCTTTCACCCATAAATAGCGTATTTTGCTATCATTAAGTAGAGTAAGCTATGTTTGAGCCCTACACATCCTTTCCGAATATGGTGCAGATCGGATCATATTTTGATATAGCTGCTACATCTATCGATCTCCCTATTTATGGTCTTGCACTCATATAAGATTCTCTTATTATCAGATTTTGCTGACATTTTAAACAGTGAAAAGTGGCGAGTTTTGTCCAATTCGGACCATATTTCGATATTCAATAGAATTGCTCAAACAGAAGAGATTAGGAAAAGCTTCAAAAGAGCCTTTTATTTATTAAAGTAGCCTACACGGAAAAAATTAAAAATCGGTTTCAAATACGAAATTAATTGAACCAATTAATTTTTTAATTGAAACTGCTTCAATTATGAAAACGAAAAAACTTTTTATGAAAAAGGTAATTGAAAAAATGTTCAAAATAAAAGCGTGCTCTACACCGTACTCAATAGTTGTTGGGTATATAGAGCACGTTTATCAATTTGACAAAGGACAAAATTTTGATAGAATTTTCCTTAAAACCAAAATTTCAATATATTTTTTCGAAAGCATTTCCTCTAATGGCCAAATTTCCAGGAAATATTTTTAAAAGATAAAATTTAAATGTAATGAAATTGATGACTATCCCAAAATATGTTTAGAAAAAAAACATTAGTAAGGAAAGAACATCCAAGACATCAGTTATTTTTGGCAATTTTGAAAAAAACTGATTACTACAATATATTCAGCAAAAAACGAAAAACTGGGTTTCAAAAACTTACATTTAATCTGCCATCGGAAGACTTCAAAAAAAAATTAAGAGCAAGAATAGCGTATGTATGTGAAATTAAATTCGAATATAGTCGAGACAAAAACCGTCAAAGCCCCCTACATGTTCCAATATGAACTAATTTTCTATAGGCAAATGCCATATGCCCGTGGCCATATGAACAAATATGGCCCTTGCAAATTTGGTCAGCAGACAGTTCTCGGGATGCTCTATCCAGTCATGTAAGGTATTAGTCCAAAAAGAAATATCCAATGATAAGGGTCCTCCTTTTTTAAACCGAATTCGAATGGCGTGCCGCATTGCGACACCTTTTTGGTGAGAAATTTTTTACATGGTTTCTATGCATGGCATAGTACCTCACATGTCCCACCAGTAGTGTAGGAGGATAATCAGGCTGAACATTTTTTCTCATGTTCTCGGCAGGATTCGAACACAGGCGTTAAGCGTCATAGGCGGACATGCTAACATCTGCGCAAAGGTGGCTCGTGTTGTGGCCTATTATAAGGCGCAACTCTTACCCGATACGACTAACATTTTCTACAATTAATACTTCTAGAGCTGGCAAAATATCGATTTATTTGAATATCGGTTGATATTTTTCCTATCGATACTATCGGAAAAGTTATTTTTTTTTTTTGCAAAAAATGAACAAATTAAGCGATACGACACAGAATGTATCCTATAAAATACATGTGGGGATCCCTGGTGAGTCACAGAAGGAACAGCCTCCGAATTGCAATGTAGTTGTCTAGGGGTATTTGGGCATAATGTTTACTGGGATTCTTGTCGTCTCTGCCTATTAGTTCAATAACTAGCTTACACACACGTTTAATCTTAGAACAATGTTTATTGAATGTTTGTGTAAAAGAACTTAAAAGTATTTCAGTTAATTTAATGAAAACGATAATACTATTTACAAAGAACGATAACTTCGCAGGGAGAGAGTGTTTTAAGGTGACAATACACAAAGTGTAGGAAGCTAACGTAGGTCGTCTATCTATCCTTTTCTTTATCTACTATCCGTCTTTTCCTAACATTGTCAGGGTTACCTTTCTACATACATTGCGCCTGTAGAGGGCGCAATTTTCATAAGATTTGGCTAAAATTATTAAAATGTACAGTGATTTCTTTAATGACTTCCAACCGACTTCATTAAATTTGGTTTTATTCGGTCTGTGCATTAATATTGCTTCCATATAAATCGATCTCGTGATATTTTCTTCCCATTTTTGTTTGAAATATTGGTGATGGGAAATAAGCGATAACATCGACACTATCGATTTTTATTATTAGAAATATCGAAACTATGGAATCATGCCATTATCGATAGTTTGCCGGCTCTTTCTGAATCGGTTCATAATTTGATATAGCTTCCTTTAAAAACTGATTTCCCGGCTTTAATTCTTGATGAGCCCTTATAAAGCGCAATTCTTGTCTGAAATTTTGCACAATGACTTCATCTACGATCTCCAACATACGTGGCAAGTATGGTCTCAATCGGTCTAAAATCGATGTCCCGGTATACCACTTGAGCCTCTTGAGAACGAAACTCAAAACCCTGATATTGCTCCCATATAAATCGATTTTCTGTTTTTGCCTTCCCCGCTTTGAAATTTTGCATAATGAATTCTACAATATTCTCCAACATCTAAACCAAGTATCCCATAACAAGATATAGCTCCAATGTCATGGCAATTTTTATTCATTATCCTTTCTTTGCCTATAAAGACATCTCGGACAAAGAACTTGACAAATGCGATCAATAAGATTTGGCCCGGCCGAACTACGCTTGCTTTGACTTGTTTTAATATAAAAACCATCAAATACAACAAGAACTTAAAGTGGTTTCCAGAAATCTCACTCCTTAGTTTAGAGAAAATTTTTTGTTTGATTTTTTGAGATATAAAAATTGCCAATTTTCGCCCAAAACATGATCTTATATGACGGCAATTTTTTTTAAACTGATTTTATTCGTCTACTTCACGCCAATCTAAATCACATTAGGATCCCACTTTCCGAAATGGAGCTTGAATTTTTCTAAGGCAGCTCAATTCTTGGATATTCTTCTACCCATTCGTCGTTATTGGGGTAAGGGGTCTGTCAAAAGGCTCCCGGACTGCCTAGCGCCTAGAAATTGCACATTATCTCCTGTAAACCGTAGCTCTAATTATTCAAATGCTATTCTAGGTCTTATCTCTACCATCTAAACCAACATTTGTAATATTAATTTCTTCAGAAAAAAATAGTTTTTGGGATATCAAAAGCATATTAATTATGAATCAACAAATTTTTCCCTTGGTTTTTTATAACAAAGAAAGTTGCGAGTTCAAGCCCTCTGGCTGCAGCTTTGATTTATTTTAAAAGCAATATAAACAAAAAAAAATTAATCGATTATGTAACATTTTTTGTTTTAGAGTAACGAGTTTAAATTGGTTTTGGTCATCCTATAGATCATATATATATATAATAATCTTTAGTTTTAGCAAATATATTTTCCTTTTTGAGTTGTAGCTTTTAAACTATTTTAACAATATAAACAATTTATCCTTTTTTAGATCATAGCTTTTTGATAACCTTCCATATGCTCTAAACTAATTGCGTGCTCTTTTTCCAGACAAGTGAAACACACACACCAACAGCAACACCACCACCACCACCACCATCTTTAATACAAACTTCAAATCAAAGTAATTTAAAGAAAAGTTTGACTCCAAGTCTGCCGCCCACATTGATAAAGCCTTCATTACCTACGGTGAAATTGCCACCGGGTGTTGGTAGTGGACCTCCTCCGTTAGCTGCAGTAAATAGTAACGCTACTACACCCACACTAATAGCTAAAACAGCACCCCATTCAGCAATAGAAGATAAAAAGGAGGATTCGTTGGTTAAGGTAGCTCCTCCACCTGCCACTTCTGCACCACTACATGTGCCTGTTGTCGCAAGTAACACTCTAACGGCAACTACACAGGCGGCATGTGGAAATCAAACCTCCAACGCAGCATCAAATACAACAGTCAGTGGAAATCCGCAAGCGGCAACTGCACCGAGTGCTCCACAAGCACCGGGCACGCAGTCTCAACCACAAATTCAAACCAGCACTCCACAATCACTTTTACCCCAATTAACACCGGCTGATGCTCAGTGGCTTTTTATATGTGATTGGCGTAACTGTCCCCGTAAGAAGTTCAAATCCCTTAGTGATTTGCAACATCATGTATGCACTTCTCATGCTCCCGATCACCTAGATCCTTCGGCAGAAATCTTCTGCCAATGGGGTGTAGGTCCCGGTCTATGTGATGGAATACCACGTAAGCGTTTTTCTCTTATGACCCATCTTATAGATCGACACCTGACAGTGGAATGTCTTAGATCAGCGATGCAGCGCAGAATTGCCACAGGTGCTCATAACATTGCCCCAGCTAAGCCCCCCGTTACGATTGTGCGCAACATTGAGTTGTCACAAAGAACAAACACTGCATCACCATCACTATCCACATCTTCGTCATCGTCCTCGCAGGCAACACCTACCGGTTCGTCGGCATTGCAAGCCATCAAAAGACATACCGCCGACTTTCTGAATTGTAAGGAACTAATGGATGAGAACGAAGGACCGGTAACCAAAAGCATTCGCTTAACAGCCGCCCTTATACTGCGTAACTTGGTTATCTATACCACAACCGCAAAGCGTAGCATTCGCCGTTATGAACCTCATCTGGCCAATATTGCTCTCAGCAATGTCGAATCTAGTGGCACTATATCCAATATTTTATACGAGCTGAATAATTGAATCTTTTAGAATATTTTCTTTTTTTCTTTTTCTCTTTTTCTATTGCAATTCCATGCCAATTCTTCACTTTAAGCTTAAAATGTAATCCGCTGCCACTAGTGTGCTGAAATACCACAGAATGCATCATTTTTATAAACCTGTTCTATGTATCTTTTCATGCAGAAATACAAACACATATACATATATATTTTCTACACTTGATGTATTTTTGGTGTTATGATTTAGATGCACGAACTTATTTAGATGTCAGATGCAGTATTTTATAATATTCCTATCTCGATTTTACAATAAAACCGATTTATAAAATCAAAACAAATTTTTATAGTTTTATTTGTTGTGTTGTTGTTTTTATGGCCAAATACTGGCAGGTGGGCGGGTGGCAGGTAGCGCCGATCCCCTGTTTTATGGCAAAGACCTAATTTTAATAAAAGTATGATTATTAAGGAAACTTAATGTAATAAAATTTCTCTCTCTTTCTTTTTTTTTTATTTTTCACATTTTTTATTAGATATTACTTACAATCCTTAGACATTTGCTATGGTAATGTAATGTTCTATAAAACCAAATTTTCTATGAAGAACAAAACTTGTTTCAGAAAAGATGTTGATATTTTATTATTTTCAACTTAAATTATTAACATTTACTCGTATTTGCTGTTACTCAGGATGCACTAATAAGGTGAAGTCATGCGAGCACCTGAGTGTAATTTTTTTATTTTTGTTTTGATTTTGCAGTACATCTAAATGTTAAAGGTTTGATATCACATCTGTGATATATTTCTAAAATCTTAAAAACATGTTCTATTTGATCAGATATTCCACACATAAGTGTGTGTTCTTATGATGAAAATACAAATATAAAACACATTTGTTGAAGATAAGTGGTAAAATAAAGTTTATTTCTAGAACCACTTTGACATTTCAGTTTACGGCATTTGCCACTAGTTGGTTTTGTTGTTGTGCTAATGGCCCTACCTCTTAATTATACCATGACCCTTACTTGAACTTTCTTCATTTTCTATGAATGCTATTGTTAATTAGAGCCGATAATAGCGTGTTGCCAGCAACGAGATATAAATTTTTTTTGTGGTATTGATTATTTGGCGGAGTCAATTGACTCCATACTGCCAGGGTATCCAGTTATTAATGTGAAATCAATAAAATAGGGAATCCAAATAATTGGTCAATGTTCAAGTATAAATTAAAATTCCAATGTAACAAGTAAGCCATCGATTGAATAATATCCAAGAATAAAACAAATAAAACCACGCGAATAGCCCGAAATGTCTAACTGTACGGTATTAAATAGATCAACTTCCACGCTTTCTTTTAAACAAAAAAAGGGTATCCAATTAATTGGTAAGTGTTTACTTATAAATTAAATTTCCAGATTATCAAGTCATCAATTGAATAATATCCACGAATAAAACAAATAAAACCACGCGAATACACTGTTATGTGTAACTGTACGGTATTTAATATAAACTATAGCCTCACGGCCAGTAAACGAAAATACAGTTATATGTAAACAAATGCAACAACAACGAGGACTCTACACCGATCCGTCATCAACGAAATCCCAATGTGAAGCGAAGAAATAATTTGAACAAGACAGTTTTATGGTAGGTAAAGACGGTTAGCAGACAATAACAATGACGATAAATCCGTGTATGTGATGATAATGCAGACTCTCACTAGGCAGATGGATGGTTGAAAATTTTAGTTAAAAAGGGTTAAAAAAGGTATTTTTTAAAAAGGGTCGCAAAAAATGGTTTTTTTTTTCAAAAAAAAAAAGGGTCATCGGCTTATTTGTTTTTATGTAACGAAAATATTGCAATTCAAAAAAAGCAAACATAAAACTGAAAACAATTCATGTTAAATTGATTAAAACTACATTTAAGTAAATACTTTCACATAGTATGTAATTTACTTTTAAAATAATACAATAGGAACATTTATTTTTTTGAGACTTCGTTCCTACATTTTCGAATAAGATCCTCTTTTGCTCAATCATCAACTTCATTTTCTACGAGATTTAGAGCATGGATTCGCAAGTTTCCACTTTTAACCTTTTAGTAGGACTACTGTTTTTGAAAGGATTTCGATGCTCCGGCAGAAAGAATCAAATAAAGAATTTTTTCAGGCAGCCGTTTGGAATATAGAAGATGAGATTTTTTTTCTAATTTAACACAAACAAACGCGCTTAAAACAGTAACTTCCAAAAACACTAATATTTTTGTAATCGATGCATACGTCAATTGAATGATATCTGTTTCCCTTTTAAATCAGCTGATATCCATAAATTTCGGAACGAATCGAACATGAACATGTTAGTGGATTTGACGGAAGAAGTAGAACAAAAAGTGTCACAAAAGGGTCAAAGTTTTAAAAAAGGGTCAATTTGACCCTAAGGGTCACAAACTGTAGCGCTGATGGTAAAATTTGCTGTATTTTATTTAAGTACTGCATAGACAAGCCGTGAAGAACAAAAATAATACGCAAAAAAAGTTTCTAATGCAAGTCTGTTTGTTTTGCCATGAGGTGGTAACGCTGTTTGCCAACCTGTCAAAACACTGCAAGGAAAAAAGGAGATGTATTTGTAAAATTTATAAATAAAACTAACAAAACATGTGTGGGCATTGAAGTGCACGCTATTAAGATTTGTGCATGCCATTTAAGAATTTATAAGTTTAAATTGTATTCTGCAATTCACAATGGAGGTATTTCTGTACGTGGTTCCACTAAATTGCCAAAAACACATCATGGCAATCCTGAAAACCTACTTAAGCCTGCACTGACAATTTATCCAGAACTTCGATGCACTGGATAGATGTCAGTTCCATACAATTTTCTCTGCACTGCACTGTATTATAACTAACCATATTATGTATGATTAGTTTTGTTAATTGGAGCCTATAATGGCGATCCAATCTAGAAAAGAGAAATAATTCAAATAAGGTAGTTTTATGGTATGTTCAGAATATTTGTTCTCTATCTCAGTGAAGCTTTCTGATTTTCGAAATTTAAAGAATTTACATCATTTTCGTATTCGAGTCATTAAAAAAGATATTAGGCTTATTTTTCGAAAATTACAAAAGATTTTTTGCGCAAGTTATTACCAATATTGCAAGAGCATTATTTCTTCAATCCAAGATTTTTTTAAAATCTCATAAAGTTCGGAAATCTAAGTAAGTTATAAAATTTTCAAATTGACATATGCTTTTTTGCATGTCAATTATGCAATATTTTGGATATCAATTATGCAATATTGAGCCGGTTTTTTGAAGAAAGCTCACAGGGATTGCAATAAACCACTTCACTACAATATACTCAACTCAAAAATTTCTGGGCATCACAAATTTAAAATTTTCATGAGTCTATCCCCTTTCATAAAAAAAATGCACAAATATACAAGTGCAATTTTTAAGAATTTCTGCTCATTTCATGATTCCTCTTCGAATTTCGAAGAGTGAAATGCTTTCGAATTTTCGGAATTCGAAAAAATTAAGGAGTTGTAGCGATTTCGAAAATGACCTTGAATTTACAACCAAACAAAAGGAGAGAGCTCTACTTCGCGAATTCAATGGTGTTGCCAGAACTTCGAAGTTCGAAAAACTAAGGAAGCTACAGCAGTTTCACAATCACATCGATTTTTTAGAATTTTTTGATATAAATTATGCAATTTTGAGATTGTCTTTTGAGGAAAACTCTCAGGGATTGCAGTAAACCTCATTTTTTTGCCATAAACTTCACTACTGTATACTCAATTAAAAAAATTTGGAGGCATCAAAAATTAAAAATTTTCATGAGGCTATCCCCTTCTAAAAAAATTTAAAAAAAATAAAAGTGCAAATTTTACGAATTGCTGCTCATTTCTTGATTTCTCTTCGAATTTGGAATCGCGAAATGCTTTTGGATTTTCGAAATTCGGAAAAATGAAGGAGTTACAGCATTTTTGCCCTTGAAAATTACCCTAAATTTACATGCGTATATCGAATTCGTGCCACTGTAGCCTATGTCCACCTATAACGCTAAACGCCTGCGTTCAAATCCTGGCGATAAGATCGGACAAAGTTTAGAGCGGCGGTGATCCCCTCTTAATGCTGGCGACATTTGCCATGCATGGTCATGTAAAAAATTCTCCCCAAAGAGATGTCGCACTGCGGCAGCCATTCGGACTCGGCTATAAAAAAAGTCCCTTATCATTGAGTTTAAATTTAAATCGAAAAGCTTTCAATGATGTGTGAGAAGTGTGCCCCTTCTCGGCCCCTGGGTAAATTTTTACTCCACTCCCAAATACCTTTCTTTTGAGTCCTATATTATCGTATTGGTAAATATTTCCGGTTTAGAGAGAAACTTGGCCCTTAATGTAAAAATACGCTTCGTGCTCAACTTTAAAATACATTTTATATGAGCCTCATAATGGCATGAACGGTAAAAAAATTCTGTTTGAGGGTGGGTGGTACTTTGTCCCGAAAATGAGTATCAATTTCCTGAAAATCAATCAATTTAAAAATCAAATAGCTTTTGTATAATAGGGAGGTTTTTTTCGGGTGGGGCAGTTCTCCAACACATGGCTCTTCAATTGGACATCAAATTCGTTTTTTCTCTCAATTAACTTTCGTTTGAGCTCTATACTGTCGTAATTGGTCCATATACCTATTTGGCGGGTTTTGGACGGCCCCCGAGGCACCCGACCCCAACAATAGAAACCATGTTTAATTTTGACTGTGAGAGTGCAAAAAAAGTTTCGAACGAATCGCATTACCAATCTCCGAGATCTGGTGGCTTTGAAAATTAGGGTAATGAGATGTGCTTTTTAGGGGAGGGATGGCACTCAGACATTTCGACTCATATATGGATATCAAATTCGTCCTGCACTCCCAAATCCATTTACTGTGAGCCCTATATTGCAATGGTCAGTAAATATGAAATGTTTCGAGGGTGTTTTGGGGCTGGGGTGGCCACCGGCTCTTTGCCCTGAAAATAGATATCAAATTCGTTCTTTACTCCCAAATACCGTTGATTTGAATATCAAATTCATTTTCTACTCTCAAATACCTTTCATTTGAGTCCCATATTGTCATAATGGGTCAATCAACCTATTTGACTTATTTTTGGAAAGAAGAGCGCTACCTAGACTTGAACACAAATTTTAATGTCATATTCGTAATCTACTTCCAAATATCTTTCATTTGAGTCGCATACAGACATGGTCGGCTAATATGCCCATTTGGGGGTACTTGGGGGTGGAGCGACCTCCCATTACTTGGACCTAATTTTTTATGCCATATTTGTAATCTACTGTCGAATACTTTTCATTTAAGGCTTATATTGACATGAACGTCGGATATATCTATTTACAGGAGTTTTTGGGTTGGGGAGGCTCGCTGGGTACTTGAACACAAATTATAATACGAAATTAGTTTTCTAGTCTCCTGTCGTTTCACTTTAGGTTTTGGTTGGCGTTTTTGGGGTAGGGGAAGGGATCGCCACCATCCGATATCTGAAAATTATATAGCCTATGTTTCCTTCCAGACAAACTTACACAATCTGTGAAAATTTTAAAAAAAAATCTATTCAGCCGTTTTTGATTCTACAGAACAAACAAAAAAACCGAGTCTCATATAGTCATGATGGGTCATATGCCTATTTAAGGCGTTTTTGGGGGGTAGGGTGACCCCCTATACTTCGATCTGATTTTGTATGCCAGATTCGTAATCTACTCCCGAATACCTTTCATTTGAGGCCCATATTGACATGAACGTCCAATATGTCTGTTTATAAAGCTTATTTCTCCTTCCTGACCATATTCGCAATCTACTCCCGAATACCTTCCATTTGAGTCCCAAATAAAAAAAAACTTTTTTTGGGGGTTTTGGAGTGAGGCGCCCCCCCGTTACTTGGACCCAATTTATAATATGAAATTCGTGTTCTACTCCTGAATACCTTTCATTTGAGTCCCATATTGCCCCGATCGGTCCACTTTTATTTTTAGGTAATAATTTTGGGGTAAGGCGACCCTCCCGCCTCCCTTCCGATATCAAAAAAATTATATAGCCCATGTTTCCTTCCATAGGAAAAATTACCGAACAAACCAACAAATACAAATTCAATTTTATATATTAGATGTAATTTTAAACTTGTCTTTTGAGGAAAACTCTCAAAGATAGCAAAAAACGGATTTTTTCGCATAAACTTCAGTACTTAATACAGAACTCTAGAAACTTTGGGGCATCAAGAATTTAATATTTCAAAAAACTAACTCTATCCTCGAAAAAAGCGAAAAAAAAATCTAAAGGTGGGTATTAACTTCAGTTTTCACAGTGAAACATCTTATAAAAAAAATAGTGAAAAAATCTGTGAAAGCAATTTCATTTGTGGTACTAAGTTCTTTATTGAGTGAAAATTTGACATTCATTAAAAACGTGCACGAAACGTTTATCAACTTTGGCCAACATGATAAAAAAAAGGAATTTTCGTCGCATCGCGTTGCATTTTCGTTCACATTTTGCCAACTCACGCAAAGAAATTTGCGTGTGTGTGTGAATACGTGTGCGTACATAGGCAGAGAATATGCGAGAAAAAAGATGACAACAAAGAGGATGCAAACAAAAATCTGACATCATAATCCGCCAAGCCTGGCCAGCTGTTAACAGCTGTATGCGTGAGACCACCTTTTTAAATCCGCCTTGATACCTACCCTTAAAGTAAACATTTGATGAGGTGCTGTTTTTTATGATTCTTCCTCGATTTTTAAATCACTAAATGATTATGGAATTTTGAAATTCGAAAAGTTTAGGAAGTTCAGCGTTTACCAACTTGAAAATTGCCTTGAATATTAATGCCAAAAAAATAGATTTTTGCAAAAACTCAAATGTTGCTTCAATAAGTACCATTAAGGAAAGAAAGTATCAAAGATTTATAGCATGTTTTCACCTAGCCCTTATTGAAATGAAACTATTAGATTTATGTATATATTGTTTTTGTGTATATTTATTACTTTTTACTACGAAAAAATATTGATATATTTTACTTAAACCAAACAAAAGTTAACGTAAATGTTTCAAAACCGATAAAATATGTATGTATGTGTTTATAATAGGACTATTTTTGTTAAGCCACCTTAAAAAAATGTGAAGTTTTGTTAAACTAATATACATATTAGGGCTGCGCTAAACTGGGTAATAGGTTGTCGCGGGGAGGGGCACAGTTTGCAATTAGTCACAATGACAATGATGTAGCAAATTAGGCTTCATCAAAAACAGGCCTACGTATTGTGTGGTATAATTATATGGTAATTTTTTTAATTTTATAAAAATGGCTATTGTTGTCGGGTTTAATTAATCGTAGCGATAATTGTTCCCCATTTTTTTATACTATAATTAACGTATATTTTTCAGTGTTATAAATTTTGTAAATTAATATTCACCTTTATTATTATTTTTATTAATTATAGTTAATAAGGAGATAATTTTTTAAAGACTATTTTGAACAGACATTCGTTTTAAGCTATGAACAATAAAAATATTGTATTTAAGGAGGGTTTACGAAGGGGAAAACACAAAGACAGTTGACAAATATAAACATATAGTACACAAATTAAGTAATAATTACAAAATTATTCCATTACGTTAGGTACAACAAAGATATAATGATGAAAACGGAAATAAATAAAAAAACAGCTGTTTCTTCTTATAATAAATGCTAGAACTTTTTTATTTCAATAAACCTATGTGGGAATAGTAAAAAAAAACAAATTTGAAATTTGGTTATATTGGTTTTTTAAAAAAAGGCATCCAAATTGGATAAAGGGAAATCCACTGGTTTAAGAAATATAGTAGCCTATTACATTTTTTGAAAATGTTTGTAACAAATATAGTAATAAGAAAATTGGTTTTTATGTAACATAAATACCCTACGGGAAATTAAAGCTAAATAGTTTTAAATATGCTGTTCATATACTGGCTAAAGAAAAACCTGAAGAGAATTTTTTCAGATTTTCTATTAAAATTTTCCTACTAATCATATTTCTGCTATGGGATGTTCACATTTTAATGTTCTTTTCTTTTTTTAATGTCAACAGATCTTGGCTCTCGGATTTAAGGCTCTCGTCAGCTGATTTTATAAAGGGAAAACAGAGTATCGAGCCATTAAATCCGGATTTACCGAGTAGTGTAAACGGGTTTTAGTTATATGCAGTTTGAATCTAATGTTCTGGAAAAAATATCAATGCAAAGTTGTATTGGTAAGTTATCGATAACATGCAATAACAGATAATAATAAACTAATCCATACATTCTGTTTGCAGCAACTCGAAATATTGATCTGTGACCCCATTAAGTATTTATATCCTTGATCATCACGACATTCTGAGTCGAACTAGCCATGTCCGTCCCTTCGTCTGTCGAAATTACGAGAGCGGTCGAATGCGTAAAGCAAGCCGTTTGAAATTTTGCACAGATACTTTTTATTGATTTAGGAATGCAAATGGGTCATATCGGTTCCGATTTGGATATAGTTCCTATATAATACGATCCCCGGTTTTGACTTTTTAAGACCCTAGGCCTCGATTTTCAATATGAAATTTTGCACAAGGACTTCGGTTTTGACCTCTAATATCCGTGTCAAGTATGATTTGGATCCGATCTATAACCTAATATAGCTCCCATATAAACCTACCTCCCGAGTTGACATCTTGAGGCCCAAGAAGCCGCAATTGTTGCCCGAATTGGCTAAAATTTTGACTTTCAACAACCGTGGCAAATACGGTTCAATTCGGTCTATAAACTCTCTTATATAAAGCAATCTCTCGAGTTGTCAACCTGAGCTGCAGTTGTTATCCAATAACTCCAACCAAGCTGCTAATAACTCCAACATCCGTGGTAACTATGGTCCAAATCGTTCTATAGCCTGTTATAGCACCCATACAAATCAATCTCCTGATTAGTATTCTACGGCTGCCAATAGCTTTAATTTTTGCCTGATTTGATAGAAAATTGGTACGAAAAGTACACTTATGCCTTTAAACTATAGCTGTGTTTTATTTAAGTACTATAAAGTGCAGTGCAATGAAATTTGGAAATGACATCTACACAGGACAAGGAAGTTCTGCCACTGCTTGCTCCCATTTTTAGCCGAACGCATAGTGGCGGGTTCCCAAGACTCGGCCAGGCCGAATCTTTTTTTACTTGTTTTTATTAACTTATTGATTGCTGTGTTTTATTTTAGTACTGGATAGACAAGCCATGAAGGACAAAAATAAAACGCAACAAATATTTCGGGTGCATTTCTGTTTGTTTGACATCAGATAGTAACACCGATTGGCAACGTGTCAAAATCATACGGGGAAAAAGTGAAAATATTTGTAAAATTTATACATAACCCCAAAAAAGCCTAATTAAATTTAATAAGATTTGTGCATGACATAATTACCAGGATGTGTACCGTAAACAGCTGAGGACATTTTTTCTCGCGGAGTCCACTATCTGTCAACGAGTTTTGGCTGTGCGTGTATTATAGTTAAGAACCATAACACACACACAAACAACGAAAAATGGCGCGAACTAGTAACATACACAAAATCAGAGTTGGGCTACTCAATGATTTTGACAGATAGTTCACTCAATATTTTGTTGTTGGGCAACTGCCACTACCTGTAAATGAATAAATCTTGGATTTGGGCAAGTAATTTTATAAATAATTGGTTTTAACTTTAATTTGCCATTCACAATAGAGGTATTTATACGAGTGGCCACACTTAAGTGTGTGGCCATCAACATCTGTCTGTCCTGACGACAGATGTCCTACACAAGTCCAGAACTTCCTTGTCCTGGATAGTACTAAAATAAAACACAGCTTTTGATTGGGTATAGACCCTAACCCTGCACTGCTAATTTATCCAGAACTTCGATGTCTTGGATAGATGTCATTTTCATATAAATTTGATTGCACTGCCCTATATAGTACTAACATAAAACACAGCTATTACCAACATATTGGGCTTGCCACTGACAAGAATACGACCAATACTCGAAAACAAAACTAAGAATGTTTGTTTAGAAACAATGAAAAAGGCGTTAAATTTTTGGACAATACAATAATAAGGCGAAAAAATGTGCCCGTGACCATATTAGTCATTCAAAGAAAGATCTTCAACTAGTTCGACGGACTAAAGAAAAACTCAGAAAATTTGGCCAAAGCCATTGTTTATTTGTATTCGTATGTCTATATTCTCTAGGGCAATGAAAAATAAGTATTTACCAAGAAAATCTTCCTGTTATTCGGTTGGTTATTTCAACTCAAGCTATAAAATTGTTTTAGCGTATGAGTTATTTGAATTTTGATTTACGTCGCAAGGTATTATGTACGAGAATCATTCTGGTAACCCGAGTTCCTTTAGTTTTTGACTGTAAAATTGTTACGGTTTGTCATTATGGTGTAAAGCGGAGTTCATACAGCTCAGCATGACGAGTGCATGCGTCACATATACACCTGAATATCAGTCATCTTTGCACAGTATAACTATCAATACCACACATCATGGAACATTGAGCTCCTATCTGTGTGGTGTTCTTTGTTATCACGAGAAGTTTAGCTGGGAGCTACCGGGAGCGTCCACAGGTTGCGGATAATGGAATGCTCCAGACTGAGTAGCTCCAACTATAGTCGCGGATAATCTGCGGTATCGAGTAGAGAATCTCAGTGAGAGGCCGGGCAGCACCGGCTCTTGCTTAAATATTGTGTGCCTTAAATATTCAATGGCAGTAATGTTTCCGCCGCGAATCGGTTCAAATATAGATATAGCTCCCATATATAAGTTTCATCCGATTTGAACTATTGAGGCTGTAGAAAGCACAATTTTGGTTCAATCTTTACCAAATGTGACACGAAGTGCTTTTTGTGACGTCCCAATATGTGAGCGAAATTTCGTCCGAATCGGATCAGATTTATATTTATATGGGAGCTATATATAAATCTTTCATCCGATATGCCCTTTTAAAGCTGTAGTAACCACAATTTTGGTCCCATCCTTATAAAATTGTGCAGGAGATGTTTTTTTGACGTCGCACTACATGCAAAAAATGTCATCAAAATCGAACCAGATTTAGGTAAAGTTCCCAAATATATCTTTTAATCGTTTCGACTTTCAAGGCTGTAGTAGCTGCAATACGTGTGCAAAATTTCATCAAAATCGAATCAAATTTAGATAAAATTCCCATATATAAATTTTATGCGTCTCGACTTTTAAGGTTGTAGAAGCCACAATTTTCGTACCATCGTAAAAAAATCGTAGAAGGTTCTATTCGATATTTCAATAGGTATGCAAAATTAAAGTTAGACTAGATTTGGATATAAGTGCTATATATTAAATGTGTTACGTAGACTCGGTGGTGTAGAGTATTATATTGGGTTGCCCAAAAAGTAATTTTTCATATAGTCGGCGTTGGCAAATTTTTTCAACGGCTTGTGACTCTGTAATTGCATTCTTTCTTCTGTCAGTTATCAGCTGTTACTTTTAGCTTGCTTTAGAAAAAAAGTGTAAAAAATAAGTTTTAATAATAATAAGTTTTATTAAAAATGCATTTACTTTCTTTTAAAAAAAATCCGCAATTACTTTTTGGGCAACCCAATATTTTTACATTTTTCTTCTATTTAATGACATTTTCAATCGGCAGATTGAAAATCCTTAATGATGTTCATGGGGCCTATCCAATTTATATTTTCGCAAGTGGCCTAACCTTCTATTGGTGAATCCTGAGTAATGGCTAAAAATCAAAATCATTTTGAATTTTTCAATAATGTACAGATATGTACCAGGTCTGATAAAAAATAACCGTTATTTTCAAATGTAGATTTTCGCATTTTTTCTGTTATGTTGGTCATGCATGTGTAACTGTTATACATATATGTTGGTAATATCAGCCATTTTGGATTGTCAGTTTGTTTTTGACAGATAAAAAGGTTAGTTAAGTGTGTTCTTCGATTTTTTACTAATCGAAAAATATAACCAAAAAGTGTGTATCAGAAGTGTTTTGAGGATTGGAAAAAACGGTTGTTGTAGCAGTGTTTTGTACACTGAGGCAGCAGCCCTTGTCAATAAAGGAATCCATCGGGTCAATCTGGTCGTACAACCGGCAGCCATGTGATTGAAAAATTGGAAAAAATATCTGAGTGGGATAACTTTGAAGGGAACAAGATAGTTATTGCAGAATAAATAAATACTTTTTGAAAAAATTAAAATAACGGGTATTTTTTGATCAGACCTCGTATACCTATTTTACAGAAATGTGTTACCATTACTTGACAGGTGTTGAAAAACATGATGTGTCCTTTGGCGTCTATAAAGATCAGATTGAAATACATATCGGGAACTAACAAGGCGGGTACTGAGGGAATGAATGAAGGAGAACAGTATGTCATTCAGACTCTGTACGTTTGACATAGGATTACTGGCGCATCTACATAGTATAGTTTCGGCTAGTAAGGATGTGTGCTGTTGTTGTTTCTGACATAGGCCTTTTGAGTTTGTTTTACATTGGGAGAGGGCTATTTATAAAAAAAAGGGGTTGAATCCAGTAATTTTTTCTTCAACGCAATTTAAGGCAACATTTTCTAACTCAGGAAGTCTTATGGGGAACTACTTTCAACTATGATTCGATTTGCTTCATATAAGCCACGTACGTGGAAATGGCTAGTACAATTTATTACTTCAAATTTCAGAGAAATCCATGTTGCGTGTTTGTGTATCTTAGGTCTCATATTACAACACACTATTTCAAATTCAGCAAAATTGGTTAATTTGTGAAGTATCCTGCCATGTTAAAACTTCTTCAACAAGCGGTGTCATTGTGCGACACGCTATTCAGACTCGGCATAAAAAAGGAGGCCCCTTATCATTGAGCTTGAACATTATTCGAACTGTACCGACTGACTTGAGAGAAGTATTTCTTGTTCCTTAATGGAATGTTCATCGGAAATTTAGTTAGAGAGATAACTACAGCACGACAAAATATGTGGATTTTTTTTTAAACTGGTATATAACAAATTCAAAGCTAAAATGTAGCATTACCACCAACAGATCTAATTAATGGAATAAAAAAGATCAAACCAGTGCAAAATTTTGATATTATATAAAAGCCAAACAAAAACTATGAATATGCTTCTAATAAAAATTAAGTTTATATTATCAAGCTCAAGGTCTTGAGGATTTGAATTCTATCTTTATATAACAAAAAGTCGAACAAACGAAACCAGTTATTTGATGAATATGCATTTGAATTTATATGTATGTATGTATCCATTAAGTAGTATATACTATTGATATAATATGTACGTTGCGTAAAAAAATCTTGTATATAGGCTATTGGTAATTGTATTTGTTTTTTTTTCCTTCATCATTCTATTTCCGCTTCATGTTGTATGTATGTGTGTTTACAATTTGTTTTCTTACATATATACATAAATATATAAGAATATATTTATAGTAAATATTAATATAAGAATATTTTGTCTGTTATTTATTTCTTCATTTAAATTTCTATCTTTGTTGTTTTACAATAAAGCCTGAGGCACATTTAATAATCTTAAAACTCCTTATGCTTACTTAGTTAAAAAAAATATAAAGTTTTTTTCACATTAGTTATGATAGTAAGAAAAGAAAGAAATCTCATCGTTATTGGTTGTAAATTTATGTGTAATTTTATTTTTCAAATGTTACTTACAAAATATCTATATATGTACTTTGAAATATACATAGCAATGATTATATGAATGCTTTAACTTGGGTAAATAAATTAAATTCTTTTCAAAATAAACATCATTTTGCTATTTTCCTTATGTGACAAAATATTTTTTGTAAAAATTTTTTCGTGTATGCAATTAAAACTGATGATTACATATTTTGTATTTTTTTATATTCTTTTTATTTATTGACATATCAGTAATAAGTATAATAGTCAATAAATAAAAAAAAATAGAAACAAAATCAATTAAAATATACAAATAAATAAATAATAAATAAATGGTAAGGCAAACGTATGTCATGCAAAACAGACACATAAACGTTAAGCACAAAACATTTTTTAGAGGGGTTTTGCCAGTTGCCTAACACCAAAAACGTGTGTCCTAATGTGCACAGGTTGTATTAGCTGCGAATATCACATTCATTTTTGGAATTAAAGCAATAGGAAAATCATATTTTCTTCAATATTACACGGCTCTGTTCATTTGCGTTTCAATATTTTGGCAACTAACGTGCAGTTGAGTTGTCGCCTGGCAACACAACAAAAATAAAAAATTTTATTACATATGCCAACTTTTGTCAATTGATGCCGATAATAGTGTTTTGACTGAAAACAAGTAAATAAAAACCTACACAAAAAGGGCAAAATTTATGAAATTTCAAGAATAAGCATTTTATACTATTGGGTTGCCCAAAAAGTAATTGCGGATTTTTCGGCCGGCCAAATGAAGTTGATGATGACCAAATCAAAGCATTAATCGAATTAGATCGTCATGTAACTGAGCGTGAGATAGGAGAGAAGTTAAATATACCAAAATCAACCGTTCATTATCACATAAAAAGTCTTGGACTGGTGAAAAAGCTTGATATTTGGGTACCACATGTATTGAAAGAAATTCATTTAACAAACCGAATCAACGCTTGTGATATGCACCTTAAACGCAATGAATTCGATCCGTTTTTAAAACGAATCATAACTGGAGATGAAAATTGGATTGTTTACAACAACGTTAGTCGAAAACGATCATGGTCCAAGCATGGTGAACCAGCTGAAACCACTTCAAAGGCTGATATCCACCAAAAGAAGGTTATGCTGTCTGTTTGGTGGGATTGGAAGGGTGTGGTATATTTTGAGCTGCTTCCAAGGAACCAAACGATTAATTCGGATGTTTACTGTCAACAATTGGACAAATTGAATACAGCCATCAAGGAGAAGCGATCAGAATTGGTCAATCGTAAAGGTGTCATATTCCACCAGGACAACGCTAGACCGCACACATCTTTGGTCACTCGCCAAAAACTGAGTGAGCTTGGCTGGGAACTTTTGATGCATCCACCATATAGCCCTGACCTTGCACCATCAGACTACCATTTATTTCGATCTTTGCAGAACTCCTTAAATGGTAAAACTTTCGGCAATGATGAGGCTATAAAATCGCACTTGGTTCAGTTTTTTGCAGATAAAGGCCAGAAGTTCTATGAGCGTGGAATACTAAATTTGCCAGGAAGATGGCAAAAGGTTATCAAACAAAATGGCAATTATTTATTTGATTAAAGTTCACTCTAAGTTTTATTAAAAATGCATTTACTTTCTTTTAAAAAATCCGCAATTACTTTTTGGGCAACCCAATATTTATGTTTTATTTTAAAGCACTGTTGAACTATTTTTTACATGCTTAGAGCATTCTTCGGCTACAATAAATCGTATCGATGTTCTTCTTGCTAACGGCATTTATTTATTGCTTATCTTATCGATAAACCTTAACTGGGAGAGGGGTGCCGATTAGTAACTTATCGACCCGATGTAGTGAAAAAGATGGCAATTACAGTGTTTTATTTTATTCCAATCCAGTGCAAGTCGGATGTTCTGGATAAAATAGATGTGTTTTGTTTTAGTACTATATTGGGCAGTGCAATCAATTTTGTATGAAAATGGCATATATCCAGGACAACGAATGTCTGGATAAATTACCAGTGCAAGCTATGTAGAACATCTATGATTAGGACTGCCATGATATGTTTTTCACAAATTGGAGTGGCCACACGCAAAAATCTTCTACTGTGAATGACATAATAAAATTAAAACCAATTATTTATAAAATTGATTGCACATATCTAAATAAATTTTATTAGACTTCTATGCCCACACATGTTTTGCAAATTTCATTTATAAATTTTACAAATATTTTCATCTTTTCCTCGTATTGTTTTGACACGTTGTCAAGCTTATAAGTGTCGGTAATAATTTTATTTTTCTTCAAAGCAAGAGGCTCCGCCGAAAAAATTAAAAAACAAATTTACCGCAAAAAGAAAAGTAATAAAAGAAAGATACACACATTGGAAGCTACGAATGCCGAAACCCTATAAACGTGCATTACGCCATAGTTTCCTTTACGGAAAAGGAAATAATGCATATTTCCTTTTCCGTAAATGCCATTGAGGGCAGAATTCTGCTTGCGGCATGTTCTTAGATTAGATCTATATTCACAAGCGCCACCAACCAGTCTATGTGCGATGTTCAAATTCTTTATCTATGAACGACTTACAGTAAAAGTTTTTAAAATATTGCCATATCTTCTAAATTACATTAAAAGTGTACAAAGAAATCAAATTTGTTAACAGGAAACCGTTCGCCCCGGCTCGGTTTACCAGTGCTGGGGTCGATGGTTCAATTACCCCAGAAGACTTGTGTGCTGCTACTGTGGTATCACAATGGACTAAAATAATCGAATGGCCATTTTCTCATTCGATTACGGTTACAATTTATCGTATCGATATTGTTAAATGGTTAAATGAATTTGGTTTTTTGAATATATGGTTATATATATATACGATAAACCTTAACCGGAAGATGGATACAGCTGTTTGTTTGTTTACCGATCGCGAAGTGCACTATCTGTCAAAGAGTTTTGATTGTGTGTGAAATTTGCAAATACTCTTTCTTCGCTCCCACACTCTCTTTTTTTAAATTTTTTTTTCTTTTTTTAAATTTTGGACAACTAGATGTGGATTTAGTAGGATGTTTTGAAATTTTTTGGTTAAGAAAGTTTTTCTATAGTGGCAACACTTGTCCACAAATGTTATAATCGATACATCGCGAACTACCGTTACAGATATATTCTCGAAAGGAAACTATTGTTGATATAATTTTAGAACTTTTGTTAAAATAGAAAAACAATGGAGCCATGCGTTAAACAAAGTAAGAATAAAATTTGTTTATTTGTTATCAGCTTTTGAAGATAGAAAACATTTTCATACCCGCCACCATAGGATGGGGGTGTACCTATCCAGTTATTCCGTTTGAAATATTGATCTGCGATCACATAAAATATAAATACTATTCAAGTTTTTTGCCTGATAGGGCGAAGATTATTAAATTTCACAATATTTGTTTGTTTTTTCTCCTTCGAGACGAGCTCAATGATCGGAGATTTTCTTTGCAAAGGTGAAAGGAAAGCCAGAGATAGCAACACACACCAACTACTGTGGGATACATTTCGTCTTTGGTTAGCAGACTTTTCAACCATATTAGGTGTGATGGCTTTAAGGGTCGTGCGTTGGTATATTGTATTTGAATCGTTTTATTGCGAAAACACCTCTATGATACAATCGCCGCATTAACCACGCTGGACAACCCTGTCTTTTAGATGTACTTTTTCCTAATGCATGTGTATTATTGATCGTCTCGACATTCTGAGTCGATCTAGCCACGTCCATCCGTCTGTCTGTCTGTCGAAATAACGATAGCGGTCGAACGCATAAATCTAGCCGCTGAAATTTTGCACAGATACTTCTTATTGATGTATGTCGTTGAAGATTGCAAATAAGCCATATCGGCTCAGATTTGGATATAGCTCCCATAAATATTGGTCCTTCGACTTGAATTATTGAATCCTGAAATTTTGCACGTAGTGTTCTGTTTGACTTCCAACACTTGTGCAAAAGTATGGTGCAAATCGGACTATAACCTGATATACTACCTCCTTTACCCATTTGACATTTCGAGCCCACCCTGAAAGCCATAATTTTTGTCCAATTTGGCTACAATTTTCCATGAGTTATTATTGTTGCTATAGGGCCTATGTAAAATTTTCAACATTAAAAATTTATAAAGTTTTTATTTTTTTTAATCTGTTGTTGTTGTAGCAGTGTTTGTACACTGAGGCGGCAGCTTTTGCTGATGAAGGAATCCTTCGGGTCAATCCGGTGCGAACACCGGCTGCTATTTATAATCAGCGGAATTAAGAGATTAGTTTACCATCCTATGGTGGATGGGCTATGGCAATAAATTGATTCGCTGCTGATTTAAATTTTTTACGGTCTAGACCACTAAATTTGTTTTTTTGTCACTCGATTCGTTCGCGGACTGAAAACATCGGTTTTCCCTTTATAAAATCAGCTGTTTTCAAAGAATTGGCGAACGAATCGAGCGACAAAAAGAAAAAAATGTTCGAGGCCTTTAATTCAATGAAAAGGCAGAGAGAAATCTTTGGAAGTTTCAAGGTGCATAGATGATAAAAGGGAATAATATAGTAATGGTATATATTCCCCTAAGCAATTTTGAAGAATAAATGTTAAATTATTTAGAGAACAATTTTGACGTGAGCAAGCGGATCGGGTGGTTAAAATAAAAATATTTAAATAATTACCCTGAGAATTTTGCTTAGAATAAACAAAAAGTTCAATTAACAACATAATCTGGATTAAACAGTGGTCAGAATTTCTGTCAAAACTAAAAAAAAAGCAAAACTACAAAACATAGATTTTACAATAAAAAAAAATAAAAATTATAAACTCCTCAATAAAAAATCCTTCGTTGTAGTGATATTCCTTCTGATGATCAAATAGCTGCAATCTCTTTTCTTTGAAAGAGAAAATAATATATTGTATTTGTGGAAACATAATAGCAATAAAACTATGAAAGAAATTTGACGCATTTTAAGCATTATTCCAATATGATATCAATCCATGAGTGTGTACTCGAAAAAACACAAACACAATTTTTGACGACACATAAAACATGCTTTAGATGGAGACAAACATTCAATACTTTCAGAGTCCAACATAACTAAACAGAAAAGCTCATCAGTTTTAATGACACGTCACGTCACGTCACATCGTTTAAGGTTTCGCGTGCAAAAATTTATGTATTTACGTGTGTGTTATGGTCCTTAAGAAAAAATTTATTTGTTAAAGCAAGACTAAGGAATAAAAAAACTGTACACTTGTAGACTTAAAAATACAAAACAAATACAAACTAAATCAGTGTGAAGATGTACTAACATTTACATGAATATAGAATATACAATCGTACATATACATACGCATGTATAGAAATAACAATTTTTTTATTGTAAATTTATTACAAGTTATATACTAATAACTACTTTTCTATGTTCTTAAACTGAAGAGCAAGTTAAAACGAAAGCGTTATGCCTTGAAGGAGTTGCCTTTCTAGATCTTAATTTTTACTTATCGTACAGTAAGTGGCTTGAGCTTTGTAAAAGCTTACAACATATGGTAAGTATCACTTACCAAATGAAATGCATATCCCAACGATATTATATTATTTGTGTCTCTGGCAGTGTCCAGCATACCTATGCCAGCCCATTTGATATGTAAATACATTCGAGCTCATCATCATCATCCTTATAGCTTCCCAACTTCTGCCAATAAAAGACTAACTGCTCCATTATTGTCTCGGTTAGTGCTATGCTCCACCAAGGGCTCTTCCAAAATGGAATCGTGCGACTTTTGTTGTTTCATGCGCTTTCGCTTTAACTGCTCTTCAGGCAAATTCTACAAATTGTCCAAAATATCTGAACCTACACCAATAACAACCGACTCACCTCCAGTTACAGCGGTTCCACCAACCAAAACAGATGTGTCAGTTGTGTCTACGTTGAAATCTGGTGAAATGACACCACCATCGGCACTACTCATTACCGATGGGTCATCAACTCCATTAAGTAAAGCGTCCGAGTGTAATGGCCCATTCACCACCCCCACCACATCGGAGCCCAACAAATTATCGGGGCCTCCTACCGTTCCGAACGACGAGGCAATGCTGTCGTCAATGCTATTGCCATTAATAAGAAAATCTCTGGTAAATTCGGAAGGACTGTAACGAAAACTGCTTGGTGTTGTTGTAATGGGAGTGGAAGGCATTGATTTTGAAATATCACACGCCGATCTAGAGAGTAACGAGTTCATGTTGCCATAACCATATTTTCCCGATGTTGAAAAATTGGAGACGAAAGATCCGCTGTTTAAAGGTTGACAGTTGTTGCGTCTTTTATAGAATGGATTGCTATTACCGCCCAAGAAACTTTGGGGATTTTGGTGCGGTAATGGTGTTGAAGGAACCGATCGTGATACAGATGTTGAAGTGGACATTGTGCCGCCAACAACATTTCCATTACTGCCATAGCTACCTAGCGAAAAAGAGAATTGTCCTGCACTGCTGTAACCAGACGATGATCCTGTTGATGAACAGGAGGTTTTTGTCCCCATACCTCCTGCTCCTGCACTCTGTGAAATGTTCGAAAATTTTGTAACAAACTCTGGCGAAGACAATATTTCGTTTACATCCACTTCATCGAGCAACGCGCTTACGCCAGCATTACCAACTTCTTCCAATTTCACCGAAACACTTTGTTGGCTGCAGCTATTCTCCGAAAGCATCGTCATAGAATCTACAAATTCAGAGGGTACGGGTGTCTGGGCTAATGAATTACATGCCGAATAAGCTGCTGTGGAGGTTCCTCCGCCCATGCCCATTTGAAATGTTCGATTAAAGGTGGGTGAGTGTGAGCGTTGCAATTGTGACAAGGGCACGGAACGTGATCGCTGTGTCAGATCATTGATGATGCTGTCATTGTTGTTCATCCCATTGCCCTCATTCACTGATGCAATTGTTGCGCAGTTATTTTTTAAGCCTTGGTTTCCACACATATGCGACGACGACGATGCCGTTGCCGTTGCTGTTGCTGTGGCTGCAGCAGCTTCTCCAAATAAATCTAAATCTAAGGAATTTTGGTCTCCTAAAACAGCACTCGAATGATTTGCTGCTGCGTTATTGTAACTGGTTGACGATGTCCATTGGTCCAATACATTTTGCGATAAAGGAAATAGTTGTTGTTCGTGTTGTTGCTTCAAAATCGAAGGACTTGGTGGTGCGGAAGCAGATGTCATTGCGGAAACATAGGTTCGACGTCTGCGCGTGGCCCCTATCATGGGGTCCGAAGATGATTCACTATCGAGCGACTGCTGTTTCAATAACAAACGATTAAAACTGGGACTGGCAAAGAAGCCAGTATTATTGCCAATACTAACCGAGGACGAGGACGCTGTATTTATGTTTGGCGATATGGGCAGAAAGCTATAATTTTTCCTTGCCGCATCCGATGAGGTCGAGGTATTCAAATTAATTTTACGTTTATATGAAACCTTTGTAGGTGGTTGAGGCTGCAGCGGATGTTGCAAATTTGGTTGGCCTACAATTGAGTGATTTTGCAACTGTTGCTGTTGCTGCTGCTGTTGATGTTGATGCTTGGGTATTATGTGTTCTAGAGACGCTGAGGCAGTTCCAACAGCCGACGAGTCCGTCCTTGATGATGTAAACTTGGTGGTCAGCTCTCGCTTAAGTGAAGAAGTCTGTTGCGAACTTCTCAAATAGTTAAGAGCCTGCTGTGATAGTTGCTTTATAGGTTTTCCATTTGTATGTTCATTGTTTGTGGAACCATCACGCTTGGCATTCACATTCATCATTGCTAACATTTGCCTTGTTGTTGCTGGCATTGTGCTAGACATCGTTACAGATAATTGTGTCGATGTCGGTGTCGAGGACATCGACTGAACTGGCACTGTTGGATAACTGTGTCGCTTAGCATCGGAGGAAGAATTTTTTGTTAATTTTTCCTCAGCGTCTCCCATCTGAAAATATTGAAGCAATTCGGTTTCTTGATCTTCAGAATTTTCCTCCTCGACGGGTAGAAAGTAATCATCGAGCTCGTGTTTATCCATGTTGCAAATACTTATCACCCGCTCACGGGGTAAGCCTAAATTTTCGGGTAGATCGGCAGCATCCTTTACAGCGCTTAAATCAGGGGGCTCACATGCGGGAGCATGATGAGCGACTAGTAATTTTTTTGCCCTTAGCTGCTGAAGATTTCTGGAAACAACTTTTGGTTGACCCATTGCATCCTCTTGAAGGATTTGATTGTTATTGGGGCTTGTGGATGGAGCCATTTGTGCCGGCGGCCCCATAGAATAGCTGGCTGTTATCCCTGCACTAGCTGAATCCAATGCACTGCTGCTGTTATTCGGCGATGATATCACGCTCGCCGCAACTGGAGGAGGTGTGGAGGCGGTAGTCGTTATAATCGGTAGTGTTGCTATTGTTGTCGTGGTGGAAGCCATTGTTTTACTTGAGGTCGGAGAGTTTGCCCAAAAACCTTTTGTTTGCTGTGCTTTTCTTACCTTCTTACAAAATATGTTGGATGTATTGTAATCATCCACTCCAACTTCTTGTTTTATTGTGGCGGTTTGATGTTGTGATGATGGTGGCGGTGATGATGAATGTAGAGGACTTTCTGCTGCTAGTTCCATTATTTTTGGTGTTAAATTTTTTACTGCCGTCGTATTGGGGCTGGTAGTATGTGACGAAATTTGTGGCCTGACCTGTTCAAAAGCACTTGTAATTATAGCGGAAGCCTGTACTGGTGGTGGTGGTCTGGAAGCCAAATTAATTGGCATAGTCTGTTGCTGCTGCTGATGGCTTGCAATCAACTGCGAATGATATTGGGGCGCAGTTTTAACATCACTATCAGATGCGGAAGCTGCAGCCCCACTGGTCGAAGCTGTATAACCAGGAGAATCAACAATTTCCTGTTTTATGTTGACAATACCAACTGATTTCTGTCCATCATCAATGTAGATTTGTGGAGATAACAAGTTTTGGTGGCTGCTCTTTGAACTGTTTGCAGGTGATAACTGTGGCTGGATTGGTAATGATACCTGCTGTTCGCCACTGGTTGTATTCGATTGGTTACAGCTGGATTCTGAAGAGGATGAACCCTTGCGTTTCTTTTTACGACGTTTCTTCAAAGGCCCCATGTCCTGAAAATTAAACCATTAGTCAATAAGGCGTTGTCACAGTTTTTGTAGTTTTGGTCCAAGACTATTTACTTTGCCTATGGAAAAAAAGTTATTATGGGGGATCCAAAGAAGACGACACCCATTACGCTAATGCATAGCGTTGAAAGGAGCTTTTTCTTATTCAAACCACACAAGAAATATTAATTTACATCTGCTAAGACTAAGGTAATAATAAAGTTCAGTACCTAGCCAGGCACATATCAAACTTAGCTACAGATTCCGGGGGAGGTGTATAATCTTTTAATAAATTGAATTTTTAATTGTTTTTTTTTTTAACTAGCGGAACGAAATGGTGGTGATGGTGATGAAATAGTGAGACAAAAACTTCCTACAAGATTTAATAAAACTTTCAATACCACATCAGTTTTATACCCACCGCCATAGGATAGGAAGGTATACTAATCTAGTCATTCCGTTTGTAACACTTCGCAAACTTGATCTGGGACCCCTTTCGATATTCTAAGTCGATCTAGCCATGTCCGTCCGTCCGTCTGTCTGTCTGCCGAAATCACGATAGATCTCAAACTAATGACAGATATTCGCTTAAAATTTTGCACAGAATTGATACCTTGAGCCCCCTGGATGCCGAAATTGTTATCCGATTTGGTGAAAAATTTTCGCGGAATGTTTTGTTACGACTTTCAACTACCGCTCCAAGTACGGTTGTAATCAGTCTACAACCTGATATAGCATCATTATAAACCAATCTCCCGATTTGACATATTGAGCCCCTGAAAACTGCAATTACTAGCCGATTTGGCTGAAATTTCACACGGAGTGTTTTGTAATATCTTTCAATACCTCCTTCTGCAGTCCAAATCGGACTATATTCTTATATAACTCCCATTTAAATCTTATGTAGCTCCCATCTTCCGATAAGTCATAAAAGCTTCAATTTGTGCCTGCTTTGACAGAAATTTGATACGTAATATAGAAAAATGTCTTCAACTATGTTGATTTGTGGAAATTTTTTGCAGACTCCATGTCGGTGGTTTGGTAAGATTAGTTCCGGACGAACTTAGCACATTTTTACTTGTTATAAGTAAAATGTTTTGCATCTGAAGCTGAACCTGGTCCTAGCAAAAATCAAGCAGTGGAAGACGGCATTTCGTAGTTTCGCTTGACCCGAAATATGGAACTGCCAAGCAAACCATGTGCGTGTTTATGACTACAGCATTATTTATTTTATTAGATTTAAAACTCCCTAAAGAATAAAAACCACAACTCAAGCTGTATTTTTACTGCGATTTAACGGTTTTGGATTTTCTAAATCTATAGTCTCCTGAACCTTCTTCTTTGTTCTTCTTCTAGCTTAAATCTAAATCTAATGTTTTCTGAACCTCGATCGTCGTTCTTCTTGTATTTAGCTTAAAGTGACATGACATGAATCATCATATTCCATTGCAGACATCTGATGAATTTTGTTACGGCTCACACTTGTAATATAAACAAAAAATGTTTTCCATCTATAAAGATGGACAGACCCTTCTTACCACACATATGTAGCAGTTGAAGCCTGCCTATTACTCTTCAAGAGATTGAACTTAATTGGAGACGGCTCCCTGACTGTTATTAAAAGCAAATTAGTCTTGAACCCGTAAATTAACATAAAAATTCAAATAATGTCTATAAGAAGAAAACTTACAGCCATAACACGCTTCTCTTTGGGTTCCCTTTGTGCATATTTCTTGTGCATTACATTACTTGTCTTAGGTGTTCCAGAATAGGGAGCATGAGTTTGGCCACTTGTAGCAGTTGGTAGGTTGCCACTTGTTTTAATTTGGTTTGCCAAATCTTTAACATCATTCACCTTAACATGTAACATATTTTCAGCCCAATGTTTTATTATATTCCATGAGTCATCATCTTCTACATTGGAGATATTTATGTTTGATACATCAGATGTTCCATCGGTTTCACCTTTTATGGATGTTAATGTGGGTAAATGTGGCGCCGGCAGTTTACTAGTTTTGCGCATTGCTGCGTAACAATAACGAGAATGTCCTCTGGTGCCAAGGCGCCTGGGTCGTATGCCAGGAAAAACTTGTTTCATAACCTTACCAAAATCGGCTGTAGATAAGGGCTTGATTTTTAAACGACTACAATAGATCCTACAGAGAAGTGGATTAATGGATTTTTATAAAAATATTATTAAAAAAAAAAAACAACAAAAAAAGTCACTTACAAGTAGTCATTGTATACATCCTGTTTAGGTATTGAAACTTGTGGATCCTGTTCTAAATGAGTACGAACCCAATTTATTGTGTGATTAATCTCGGAACGAGTACCCAAAGGATTTTGTGGCTGACGTAATGGATCTAAAATGAAAATTTATTACAACCATCTCACAAATAACAATAGGTGGCATTACTTACCCGTTTCAGGTTGTTCGCCAGGCAAGCGTAAATAGAGCAGCAACTTTTCTAAAGGCCTTAAAGTTGATATGCGATCTAATATTTGTACGATTTGTTGTTTGGCATGGTCACTGCAAATATTTAAAAAATTATAATCATAAGGTAAAAAATCACTGTTTTATGAGGCGATATTCATATATAGGGTAGACTAGGGACGTAGTCTGCAAATGCAACTACAACTTGTGACAAAATCAAAAGTAGAAACAAGCCCATAAGTCACAATCCCACGACAGCCGACTTTGTGACCCAATGAAACCCTTCATCGGCCAAGTGATGCCTTTCAGTTTACGTGTTTGTCTTTTTTTTTCGTCATGGGAGAGGCACATTCCGTAGTGCCTTCTTCGCATGCTTCTGGTCCCTGCCGGGATTCAAAAAGCTCTGGACCCTGGCTCTGTTCGGTTTGCCAAAACCGCCTGCATGGAATGGGTGCATTTCCCATATTTCTCTGTGGCCTTAAGTCAATACTGAAGTAGGGACGCACTGAATAAGTTGTAATGGGTCGCAAGGGTCGTCGTCGCCGGACTATGTAACCCATTCGACTTCTCCTGTACAGCAATATACGCAACAACAACACCCAGGTCCAACATTGCCAGACCAGTGCCGGGAGGTATATGATTCTTGAAAAGGTCTCCGAGCAAGATCTACGAGATAATAGAATAGTTAGAAGAACATATTGACAGCAGCGATCTAGAAGACATAGCTGAGCAACACCACCAGCCTGCACAGTTGTCACGAATATAATGTACTTCGTAAGGAGGGAAGGTGGAGGACTGTCTTTCGTGATACACTATTCCGTGCAGTATAGACCAAATACCGCCGGTTGGTAGTTGTGACCCAGTAAATGGCCAAGTATACAGGCCCGACATTAGTGGCCTACAGTCCGGAATAATCGCCAAGGTAGCGACAAACGGGGGATATCATTGGCAGAGCAGATTGAAGGCTCCACGTTCTGCATGATGAATGAGAATGACCCCACTAGGATTACGAGCCGATGCAGGAGCTCGCCAGATATTTCCATTAAATCCCCTGACCTTCTGAGTGACGTATACTGGCAAGCCGTCATTTCTTTGGGATCAAACCACTTCCCCATACATAATACTCACCGTCGACCGAACACTCGTCTTCATAGCCCGTGAGTGCCGGACGTTTGGGTTAGCTTCAAAGAGTACATCAATCACCGCTTCAGTGAGCTGACACTCCCCCCAAATGTGCTAGCTGCCGAGTGGAAATTTCGAGACATCATAAACACAGCAGCCGCTCGCTTTATACCAGCCAGTCGAATGCAAAAAGTGCGGCAACGAATCCGTACAACGAATCCACACGGATTCCACTAACCCCAGAAACAGAGAGCTGAATCAACAAGGGAGTCAACGAAAATAAGCGGAATTTGTGGCTGAAACACTTGGAGCAATGTAGCTTAGATACCGGTTTAGACAGGCTGTGGTCTACTGTTAAGTCACTCTCGAACGCTGTTAAAAGAGATGACAGGAACTCAGTAGCTTTTGGCGACGTAACTGTGACTGACCTGAAGAGATGCGCCATGTTGTTCAACCGTCAATCTCGAGAGTGACAAAGCTAGGAGGAAAGCCATTCTTCGTATCCGTCGTCTCCGATCCTATGCTATTACAATTTACCGTGGACGAAGTTATGAATGTTATCCGTGGCGCCAAGTATCCAAGGCGTTGGGCCTCGGAATCTTTACACTGATTCTGAAGAATCTCGATCTACCTGGAGTTGAGTACCTTACAACTGAGTTCAACCTCTCTTTTAAACTCTTATAGTACCCGATGTTTGGGAGATGGGCAGAGTGATCCCGCTAATGAAGCCGAGGATCGACCCGAATAAGGTTGAGCTGTACAGACCGATCGCCCTTCTCTCACCAGTAGCCAAAACGCTTGAGGGACTACTCGTCCCGAGCCTCATTGGAGAATTTCCATTCGCCGAACATCTACATGAATTTTGAAGACTGCATAGCAAATAAAACTGTTTTGCATGACATCACCGCACACATTTGACGTGGCTGCAATCAGCTCAGGCCTTGTGATAGGACGGTTCTCGTTGCACTGGACCAAACTATCTGAGGACATCGCCCAAACGTCCTTTCAGCCAGGCCTGGTCGCGAATTTCTGTGTGTTCGCCAGTCATTTATGGAATTTAGGGATAAATAGACGAAGAACCGTAGATTGAAACAGTTTCCCAAGGAGGGGTGATACCTCCGGCATTGTTTAACATCTACCTATCCTCCATGCTTCTCCCTCCAGACGGCATAGAGTTCGTATCATATGCGGACGATTGTGCGATCATTGATAACATCTGCGATAGGTTAAAGTACTTCGTCAACGAACTTGCCGCTAATTTCGCTGCAGGAGATCTGAAGTTATCAGCCACCAAATCTTCAGCCACATTGTTCACTATATGCATGAAATCCCATGGCAGCCGGTTGTACGTACCGGATTGGCCCGATGGAGTCTTTCATCGGCAAGGGATGCCGCCTCAGTGTACAACACACAACTGCTACAACAACAACAACTACATACATGCATGATGTGGTTAAGGGGCAGAATGTGATAGTCGATGGAGTAACGATGCCGACCATCAATGGTCCCAAAATACTTGGTGTCTCATTGGACAGCTCGTACATATTCTCCTCACATGCTGCCACAACAATTTGCGATAAGTCAAAAGTAGAAACAAAAAGGCAGCACTTAGGGTGCTGATAAAGAAACCTTCCCAGCAGGAGATAACTACAATATAAGCACCACACAAGCTGGAACTTTGAGATCCGATCTGTGTGTTGTTCATTGTTATCACGAAAAGCTTAGCCGGAGCTAACAGGCGCGTCCATAACTTCAATTGCAGTCACGGACAATAGGCGGTATCGAGCGGAGAGTCTCAGTGAGAGGCCGGGCGGCATCGGTTCATGCATTAATACTGAGTGCCTATGATACTGGATATGACAAAGCGAGTTATTGGCACCTTTAAATAACCGATGACCATGTCCATGTCCCCGAGGCGATCGGTCCTTAGGGACGAGCTTGCTCACCTTTAGGAGCTAGACGAGGATAGCCACCTCCACATAAAGTCATGTGACTACAGCAACAATAAATAAATCTTGTTAACCACGTACAAACCAACTGACGGGACTGTGGTAGGTTATGCAGTGCCAGAGTGGTCTCGCCAATTAGGTGCCACGCAACGGAATAATATTCAGATGTCTGAATGCCGCTCTTCGATCTGCGATGGGCAGTCTCCTCAGTTCTCACTTCGACCACCTCCATCAGAAGACAAAGATCCTACCCTACCTACTGGGCTGTTATCGCAGGGACCATCCAAATCATCATCTTGTGAATATGTATCCACCGCCCCGAAGGCTCAAGGTGGATCTTCATAATCCAGAGTGGGAGGTTTAGAGCTTCAAGAAAGAACCTCTAGATTAAGCGTATATCAAGCGGGTCTGGACAATATTCATGCAGAAGTAGAAGCAGATGCGGTGAATAGCTACAGAGTGATTGATGTACTTGGTTAACGACCCATTGTACCTGAGGAAATTGACCTCCTCCTGGCAAACTAAAGCGGTTCTGGCGCAATTACGATACGGCAGATGAAGCCGCATCAACCCCTTCAGAGCAAGAATTTATGACAACATGTAGGAAGTGTGTCCCTATTGTGATCTAGTACCACACGACACACGTCATCAGATCCAGATACCTCTGGACACACTACACTTTGTCGCAGAGTTCCTGGGTCTGGATATTCAACAGAACCAAGCACACGAAAGATAGAAAACAACACACTGCTACAACAACAACAATAACCTTTAGTTTTTCGAACCCCAATTCATTCTGGACTTCTGTAAGCGCATACGGGACGGCTCTGTTGTCGTTGAGAATTCTTCGGTTCCAACATTCACCCAGTAGCTATTCTCTACCAGTTTTCAGGCGTTTTGCGAGTGTTTATGTGCCGGAGTAATCCCTCCCCTTTTGTCATCTTTCTGTCAAGTTGAAGCGGTTAGCAACTGCGTTTGCTTTAACCTAACCTAACATGCATTTTTCTAATACATGCTTAGAATAAAAATTATTTGAAAAAATATTTCGGTATTTTTTTCTTTTCATTTTCAAGTTGTTTGCCTGTTGGGTCGAGGTTCATTTAATTTTACAATTTATGTTTGTTTCTCTTCCGAGACGAGATCAATGATCGGAGATTTTTCTTGCAAATTTAGCTGCTAATATTTCCGATACCCAAATTCGTCATCTAAGGGTCACTATTTCCTATTTTCTAGCACTGGGATGAGCGAAAACCCTATTATAAAAATATACTGCATATATTTTTCGTTTCCGTATGCTTGGCCACAGTACTGCCTAATAGGCGGAAATCCGAGCTTACATAGAGTGCTTGAGGTGGTACGGTATTAACGCGTGGGCGTCAAGTGTAAATATCTCGACGGATAGTTAGTTTGCCATTAAGGCTAAAAAATCAATCATCAATGAAATGGATAAATACGAAGCCTTTCAGAGCTACGCAGTCCGACTTAAGGAAGTGGGCGAGGAGCACGTATTTGGCATAGTGGAACATTGAAACCGCCGGAAGAATGACGAAAATCCTTAGTGGGACACTTAGGGCTACAGGCACTCTAATGCGGTATAAGGGGGGCAAAATACATCTTGTGTAAGGCATGTGGTAAGGATTATAAGTCGTTGGAGCATTTCTTACAATGCCCGGCTTTTTCCAACTAACAGACTCCGGCATATAGGTGAGGACACGATACCAGACACGGGGGATTATTTTAAGGGATTTTGTTAGCAGTATTAAATTACGAATTACGAGCACAACGAGTCGATTACTGGCTTAGGCATTCTTTAACCTAACCTAACCTGCTGCAATTTAATCTTTTTACATACTTTAGGATCAAGTTGGATTGCATTGTTCGGAATTTCTATTCATTTTAAATATCTCATTTTATATATTGAAATGTATTATTTTTTTTTTTTTAATTATAGGATATCTGCACAAATAAAAAAGCATACGTATTACAGATTCTAAAGCGTTCACTATCTTTGCAAATGAAAAAATCTAATCAAATCTGTAAGACGATCACCATAATCAACAACAAGCATTGACTGCTCCCCTTGTACCCCTCTTGACATATGTAGAAATGTGCAGAGAGAACGAAATCGAGGAAAATGGGAAAATGAAATTTTAAAATGTTATAGATAGGCAGCATAATAAAAAGATTGTAATCAGTAAATCAGTGACTACGATATTTTATCGCAATGAACAATGTGTTTGTCTTAAACAAACAGGAATTGTATCATAAAGAGGCATAGGAAATAGACAAAAAAAAACATATTTTTTTCCTAATTAAATGATAATTACATTGCTAAATGATAGCCAATTTCGTTGCAATCGAGGGTAAGAGAACTACAACATACCTTACGTATAAGTAAGGGCAACTTTAGATAAGCATGATTATAAAAAAAAACAGCTCCACGAAACTTATGTTGATAAGACGAAAACGAATAAATACTCACCTTATGCCAGATTCTACAACCTCTTGTATGCGACGCAGCTTTTCTTCACTTGGGGCGCTCACACCCAGGCCCATGAGTCGCCCATGTATGGGCGTTGGAGCAAGTTTAGATCCCGAACTGCCTGTACTTATTGTGCTAATGACTTGTTCAGCCAATTGACTACTGATGGTGCCTCCATCGCCACCAGTTACACTAGGAACATCGCCAACAGAGCCAAACGATAGAGTATTTGGTTGACGTGTTGAGGATTGTGTAGAAGACTGTGTAGATGGCGACAGTGATGGTGCAGCTATTGAGGATGCTGATGTTGACATTTGTCCGCTGCCTGTTGACGTCAAAGTCGCCATTTGGTTCGAGCTAAACGAAGCAGCCGCCATTATTTTGCTAAGCTCGAACTGTTGCTGCACATTTAAATGTTGAAATTGATCCATGGCGAAATGAGCATGCACATGATGTTGTGGAGCAGCTATATTTTGTCCTAGAAATTGCTGAGAGGATATTGTTGCAGGTTGATGCGGATGGGTTGTACTTGACAGGCTTTGTGCGGCTGCAAGCGAAGAAACGGCATAGGGATTGGGTGTTAGTACTGATGTCGTAACAGCTACAGACGATGCTACGGCAAATGGTGGTGGCACAAATCCACTTGGAACAGGTACATTGGAAGTTGAGGGTTGCGGCACAGTATGTGATGACGATGTAGTCGATGATGATGATGCATGAGAATCCAATGGCGGAGGTGCTTGGAAACGGGCAGAATTATAAGAAGCTACATCATGCTGGTTACTATCGCTTAAGTGGTGGTTGGTGCTACCATATAGAGCCGTTAGAGCTGCGCTAACATTTGCATTATATATGGTTGAAATACCCTGCTGTGTCTGCTGCTTTGATGCTGGCGTTGCCGTCAATGCACCTTTCGACCACTGTGCTGATCCTTGTCCATTCTTCTCGGACATATCGTACTATATATATAAAAGCCCGTAGATAAGTGCAAATATGCAGCGTGTATAGATTCAAGAGTTGTGAGCACCAATTTCCCTTCTCTTTTTTTCAAAATTATCTACAACACTTTCAGCAACAAAAAAAATCAAAACAAGTCGCCGTTCTTATCTTAAGCTCTAGTCAAGTCGAGTGAGGAGGTTTTAACCCCCCAACTACTAGAAATATCACTTGTTCACAAAATTTATAAAACTTCCTTTACTGAATTTCGGAATTTGAATCAAATTTGAATTTATTTATTTTTCGCGAGTAATGCGATATCGCATAATATCGATAGACCATTTTGAGTTTTTTTTTCGTGGTTTTCTTTTGCGTTTCTATTTGGTTCTTGTAAACATATTTCTATCTAAGCAGAATATCTTGGCGTTTACGTTAAAAATTCATACACATTCGAAAATTAGTTAACTTAATATTATTACGAAATTAACTAACAAACAAAAATATGTAATTACACTAATAAAATTTGTAATTATTTTATTTGCGTAGTGTGGTTTTTTCGTCGCCTTGTCCAATAAGACTTTTCGATATTTACCATTGACATTTTTGACATCTGTCACAGAAAGTTAGCTAACGTAACGCCTACCTAAAGTAAGGTTATGCAGTGCCGCTATCTGTAGGTCTGTTTGCGTACTTTTCCAAGAGTACGCAATCTATCTGTCAAAGTGGAACTCTGATTTTGAGTATGTTACTAGTTCGCGTCATTTTTCGTTGTTTGGTGCTTAACTAAATAAAATAAATAATATAAGAGAGAAAAGGCTATTCTTACCATGATATAATTACCAGGTAGTGTACCGTAAACAGCTGAGTACAATTTTTTCTCGTGAAGTGAACTATCTTTCAACGACTTTGTGTGTGTGTGTGTGTATTATAGTTAAGAACATAACACATAGTAACATAGAGTTGCACTAATCACTGGTTTTGACAGAGAATGCACTCAATATTTTGTTGTTGGGCAACAACAAAGAGAATGGGAAGATAACAACAAAGAGAATGCAAACAAAAATCTGGCATCTTAATACCATCAAACCTGGCCGGCGGTTAACAGCGGCCGCCTTGGTTGGCTCCATGGTTGAATTAAGAAGGTTGGCTCACTTGCCAAGCTAATTAAATTGACCAACTCCGGATTTGTTTCCAAATCCTACTAGTACTTCAAATGCTAGGTTTAGATTTTAAAATGTTTTCAACAAATTTTGTTCCTTTTTCACATTTTAATTGTTTTATTTTGGAAATCTCGTTGCCAAACACGAGATTTCCGAAATCTAGTCGCAAATCTAGATTTGCTCCAAGTGTAAACACGGCTTAAAATAAAACCACTGCTACTCACAAATACGTAATTTTTGCGAACGATACGTAATGACGTAACGCAAAACTAAAACCTATCTTGGCATCCCTAATATTATTATCCACTGTCATTGAACTGTCGACAGTCGTGAGAAAGAAAAATAAATAAATAATTACGTTACTTTCTCTGGAATCCTTGTCCAATTGGAGTGGATCAATTTAATCAATCCTTCCTTCTCAATGCATAAATTAGGATAATAAATCAAACGGAGAAATATCAAAGAAAGAACCTTACCCACCCAGTCAAGGACGTTGGAAAACATTCAGAATGGATCAAACGCAAGGGGTAAAATCATAAATAAATACAGATCAGTAGTTAATACGTGTTACTAATATTATAAACAATAATATTGCAGCAAAAAGTTTCATTGGAAGCATTGAGCAAAGAGGAAATTATAAGCAAGTATAAAGGACTTTTGGGTATTGCTAAAAAGGCGAAGCAGGCAAAAGATGGTAAGATGGATCAAAAAACATTGAACTGTTGTAGTACCAAATGAATGGAAAAACGCAGGTTTATTAGTAATCAATACAAGAGTTGCATTAAAGATGAAAAAAATTATTAACATACATCTGAAGGCCTATGAACAACTCTTGCCTGGATTTGCGTGATATTAGAAATTCAATTGGATATTTAAGTTACGTTGTTATTTTAGCCACCATTGCATATGGGGCTAGCGATGTGTGCAAGCTCCCGTTGAGGATCAAGGTGTACAACCCCGATCGAGCGTTGCAATGATCCTTCCTGTTAGGCCCCAATGATGTGGACTTCCATCCTTAGCAGATCATAAGATACTTGCGTATGTCGTAGTCAAAACATCCACCTGGTTGGGTCAACTGTATAATTTGGAGGAAAATTCTATTGGTTTGCCCAAAAAGTAATTGCGGATTTTTCATATAGTCGGCGTTGACAAATTTTTTCACAGCTTGTGAAATTGCATTCTTTCTTCTGTCAGTTATCAGCTGCTACTTTTAGCTTGCTTTAGAAAAAAGTGTAAAAAAGTATATTTAATTAAAGTGCACTCTAAGTTTTATTAATTTACTTTCTTTTAAAAAATCCGCAATTACTTTTTGGGCAACCCAATATATACGAATTTATGTCGTTGTTTAAGCCACATAATTGCATGTGGAGCTGGCAATTTTTTCAAAGTTCATAACCCCGAGACCGGAGGCCACCGTAGCACAGAGGTTAGCATGCCCGCCTATGACGCTGAACGCCTGGGTTCGAATCGTGGCAGGAACATCACAAAATTTTTTTTAGCGGTAGTTATTCCTTCCTAATGCTGGCGAAATTTTGTGAGGTACTTCGCTCTGCGGCACGCCGTTTGGACTCGGCTATAAAAAGGATGTCCCTTATAATTGGGCTTAAAATTTAATCGGACAGCACTCATTGAATTGTAAGTTCTTTTATGGAATGTTCATGGGCAAATTTTGCATAGCCCCGATTGACTTGTGCAATGATCCTTCCTGTTATTTACGTAGACAGCAAAATACATTATCCCCTTAAACCACATCTCCTTCCAGTAGCCTCTTTAAAGAAGAAAAAAAAAAATACCCCAAGCCAAACAACTTCTTCTTTGAGAGTTTCTGCATGAGTTGGGTAAAGGCTTGTGCCTGGCCATATTGGAGCCATAAGTGCAAATTATTTCCGTACTACCCATTATATATTTTAGTAAATTAGATGGGCTTCCGATTACAACATTTAAAAAAAAAGGAAAAAAGATTAAAAACAACATTTAAGGAAATAAAGGTACACAGAAAAAAAGTAAAAATCGGTTTCAATCACGAAATTAATTGGTCTAATTAATTTTTTAATTGAAACTGCTTCAATCACGAAAATAATAATATCAAGCACAGTTTTTGAAAATGTATTTGAAATAGATTTCAATTACAAAGATTGCATATTCAATTTAAAAAAATGATTGAAATTTCCAATTAATTTTTTAATTGATCCAATAGAAACAATGATTGAAATTTTCGAAATATCTTTTAACTGGATCAATTAAAAATTTAGTTGAAAATATCAAAATTTTTGCGAAAAGCGCACTGTAGGGGGCGCACCCTCGATTTCGATGCAACATGGATCACATATGTAAAACTCCTGGAACACGAATTTGAGGTTTATTTTTGGGCCAGGATCACTCCTTAGAAACAAAAAACTTCCAGGCTTTTTTCAAAAATGTAACGGAAAATTATGTTTTCCGAATTATACAAGAAAGATTAGCGATGTAGTAACTTTATGAATTACATAAGAAGAGGAAGTAAACGCAACAGAAAAACGCTTGTCTAGAAAATGTTATACCAAGATCGATATAATGAAGCCGTTATGCGATTAATATGCATATTTTGATAATTAATAAGATTAGAATTGCGGTTAGAAATTTAAAAAGGTATTCAATAGACTGTTTGTGGGGAAGTTTTATCTTCTATATATAAAGAGTCTTTATTAAAATTTTAAGCGTCTAGACTTCTTCAAAAGCGGACAGTAGTAACAATGCTGTCGGGTCTAAAAAAGTTTCTGATTTCATTGAAAAATCATTGAAAGATCATTGCCAGACCACTTAACATTTTTTTTCTTTTTGTCACTCGATTCGTTCGCCAATTCAATGAAAACTGATTTTTTCTCTCTATAAAATCAGCTATTTTCAATGAATAGGCGAACGAATTGAGTGACAAAAAGAAAAAAAGTTAATGGTCTTGGTCGTTGTTGTTTAATTGAAAAAGATTAAATTTTCAATCACAGTTTATATATAAAATTTTTTAAGATTCAATTAAAAATGTTTGAATTAATTTTTTTAAAAGCACCCATATTTTATCTGCCTTGTAGCATAAATTTTGTTTTAGTCCCATAAACTATTATCATTGTCATTGCCTAGTGAAAACGTAGTTATAGGAAAGGTAATGTGGAGAGAAAGATTAACTAAAAGTTAACACCTGAGTGTGTTGCACATTAGGTTTTCATTTCTTTTGAAAACTAACTACTTGAAAGTATTTTTCCGTCTACCCTTCCATATGGTATCACAATGGGCAAAATTGGTTAATGAGTCTAGTTGCAGGCTGCCACTATGACCTAACCTTTAACATCTTTAGAGTGCTTCTCAAAACTCATCTCATAATCTGGTGTCATGCTATACATTTCCCCAATCCACGTTCATACTAAGGGTATAGAGAACACAAAACATATTGATCTTTCGCACCGATGGGTCTTGCTGTCGGACAATGTTTTTCGAGTTAATTCACAGTTGTTACAATTTTTCTTTTTTTTTTTTAGAAATATCTGAAGAAAATCGTAAGCTAAAGGAACAGCTTCAACAATGCGAAACCCAAAAAGAAGCCGATAAAAATGCTCTATTGACCATGAAAGAGATGTTAGAAGCATACACAGAACATAAATTACAACTGTCAACTCAGATCAGTGATCTGGAGAAAAGGCGCAAATTAGAAGGCGAACAACTGGACAAATTGTCTATTGAAAATGAAAGTCTTAAACGGCAAATTAGTCGTTTAACACAAGACAATGATTCCCTTCTCACCGATATAGAAAATATGGAAGGCCAACTTAAGCAAGTTAGTGGTTTGGGAAAAGAACAGAAACATCATTTGGTACTACTTGAACAGGAAATTAACGAACTAAGGCAAGCCGAAGGAAGAAATCAAGAGCTGCTGATAAAAAATGCCGATCTGACAAAATCATTGGAAGAGTTGAAGGAAAAATATGTCTTTATTAAGGAAATCAATACGGAGCAAAGACAAAAATTCAATTCATTGAAAGATAGGTTTATAGAAGTGCACAAAAAACTGAAGAAACTCAAAGAGTGTAAGCGTATACTATTGGAAACCCAACATGAGTATGCGGACTCTGTTACGCAATGGCAAATGGAAATTATCAAAGCCTCAAAGTTGTTATGCAAAGAATTGGATGGCTTGAGGGAGGAAAATATGCAGCTACTGAAGCGGTTAGGACAATCCTCACATAGACCTCTAGAGCCTTTCATAGAGAAAATAAATAATTTGCTGAGTATATTGGAGAAAATAAAAATCGATTACCATCACTTGAAAAGTGAGAATTTTGAACTACGCAAGCAAATGTCTTCGTCTAAGACTATGGCACCCAAGGGATTGCACATTACCGAAGAAAAGCTAAAGGAAATGTTGAAATTAAGCCAATTAGCTCAAAAAGAGTATAGGCAAACGATGGAAAGAAAATGCCCCAATTGTGATAGTGGTGACACCAACTCACAGGCACTATCGCCATGTTTAATAACAAAATTGGAACTATTGCAAGACTTGGCAAACAATGCTGAGAAAGAATATCGCGATCAATCTGAAGAACTACGTAAACTAAGAAATGACTATGACAACTTAAAAAATAAAACATGGATGGAAAATTCGAGCGAAATACTGACAAGAGCAGACCAAAAATTGAATGAAGTGCAAAAAGAAAATGTGTTTTTAAGGGAAGAGATTAAAATGAATGCCACCAAAATCGAAAGCTTGGACGCTTTGGAGGCTGACTTTAAAAAATTGTCATTGGAAAATTCTAGGCTACGAAATCAACTGGAGGAAAACAAAATACCTTCTCAGCAAGAAATTAAAGAAGTCACCAATCTCAGGGATCAATTGGATAAACTACAAAAATCTTCGGAAGATTATCAAGAAATGTTCACAAGAAAGGAAAGGGAACATTATGAGTTGCTCGATGAAATGCGAGAATTGAATGAAGCCCTTAAAGCAAGAGGTGATTTGATATCTCGCCAACAGGAGGAACAATTGCTGTTGAAAACAGAATTACAAAATAGTGTTGAAAAATGGCAAATCCTTCAAAAAGAAGTCGAGCATAAAGATCAAGTATTGCTCGAAAAAACCCAGACCTTGGATGTCTTAAAGAAGAATTTAGAGGAAACTAAAGAAAAACTTGCCAAACTTGAGACGGCATCAAGCTTAAACGAGGAGAAGATACGCATTTTGAGTAACGAAATAGAGATACTGCGACATGCTCAAAGCAACGCCGCTCCGGATTTAGACAATCAAAGTGATATTTTATCCACCTCCACCATTTCTAGGGCCGATGAGTTACAAAGACTTAAAGAGGTAGAGGATTCCTTTGAGGACAAATACAACAAACTACGGGGTCTGGCTACCAAATTAAAGAAAAAATTACAAGAGGAAGTCGCACACAAACAGGATTTGGAAAAAGAACTACACGAACTTCGAAACCGTGAAGGCGAGACAAAATCCAAAATAAGCTATTTACAAAACACAATTGTCGAAATGGAATCGCTGAAATCTCAAGTGTCAGAGAAACAAAAACAGATTGACTCTTTGAAAAATGAAAATCAGAAGCTGAAGTCATCACGCAAACAGGCCAATGTGCTAAATTTAGAAATTGAAGCTGCCGAAAAATCTCTTACTGAGGTCACCAATAAACTTGCTGCACGCACCTCCGAGTTGGATAGTGCTCAGGAGATAATAAAAACAAAGGATGTCACTATTGTGCAGTTGCGCAAAGAGATCGAACTGCTAGAGTCCTCAAAAACTGCCGAAACCAACCACTCCCAGCAGCTTAAGGATCAAATCGACCATTTGCAAAAGACTCTTAAGGATAGCGTACATAGCAAACAACAAGCATTGGATAAAACAAAAATATTAGAACAGGATTTGGAGAATCTGAAATTGGAGTTGGAATCGGCTAGACTTGAAATATCCAATGAAAAAAGTAATTTAGAGAAAACACTGATCGCTTTGAAGTCAGAAAAGCAGAACTTGTTCATCCAGCTTTCAAGCGCTCAACACAGCCTAGCAGAATGCGAACAGAAGCTTAAATATGCCGAAAGAGCCACGGAGGATATTCGCATAGAATACTTGGACTACAAAGTAAAGGCTCAGGCGGTATTAAGAAAGAATCAAAATCGTGATTCAACCAAGGAACGAGAGCTGGAGGAGGAATTGTTGGCTTTAAGAGCGACCGAAACTCAACTAAAAGCCACCATTGATAGCCTGTCGACAAAATTGCAAATTTTGGAAAAAGACAAGGAACTTATGGCCGACGACAACAATCAGGCGAAAAAACGTTCTCAAGAATTAATGCAGCTAATTGAAAATTTGCGAGAACAAAATGAGACTCTCAATCAGGAGATGCAACAACAACAACAGCAGCAGCATGAAACTCTTAAGCAACAACGTCAGCAATTAGAGACAATGGATGTATGTCATAAAGATCAGATCAATTCACTAAATGCCAATCACCAAAGGCAATTGGAACAAATACAAAAAGAGCTTTCGTTCAACAACAATCCTCGTTTGCCAACCATGGTGGGAGCTTCAAAGTCTACTTCCTCTTCGCATTTCGCTGATCATCAGTCGAAAATAGATTATATTCTCATGGAACGTGAAGATGCCGAAGGTTCGGAGGAAGCAGCTGAAAATTTAGCCACATTAGCCGCTTCACGCAAAATTTCCAATGCCTCGTCCTCAATAGCAAAACGTTCGCATGATTTTATGCCACTGGACGAACTCTTAAACACACCGATCAATGCCATTACCAGTGAAACATTGATTACTACGCCTATGCACAATACGGCAGATAATTTGAACAACATGGATATGTTACAATTGGAATTGAACTCCACCAAAGAGCGTTTACAAAAACAGGAGAGTCGTGTTCGTCATTTGACCGCATTATTGGCAGAAAATGAACAGGACCTAGCAAAGCTTACGCAAATGAATGATATGCTAAAGGAGGAGTTGCGCAGGCAAGAAAGATCTGTGGAGAGAGAACAACATCTGCATAACTCGGAGTATGTTAAAAACGTTATTATGAAGGTAAGTTAGCAAAATTTTGTTCATTTTTTTTTATCTATTGTTGGAAATAAGACTTTATAAGGCTAAGCAGATTCGTGATGATATCATTTCCCAGGGCCCATATCGCTGTGGTTCCAAATCGAAAAAATATTGAAATTTTGTCTTGGGAAAAAGGTGGCAGGGAGGGGAGTAATGGCTCCAATTTCCTTTGCTAGTAAATGAAACGCAAGCATAGTTTGGGTGGTTGTGTACACTGAGGCGGCTGCCCTTGCCGATAAAGGAATCCATCGGGTCAATCCGGCAAAAAATTGGTAAATTTTCTGCCAACAGTTCGATAGCGTTAATAACGCCGCTAAGATGAAAAAGCTTCTCTGAAAAACCCATGCTCAAACTGAAACGTTAGAAGACGACATGGGAGTGACAGCAGAAACAACGGGGGAGATGTTGGGGCTATTAATGAAAACTCATTTTCTACAGGATACGACGGGACTCACGGCGACTCCGGAATCTTAAATTAATGACGCTGATCGAAGGCTTATCGTTATAGAATTTATGGTAATGGTAGAATTTATGGCTTCCAACCATTTAAGTCAACCGGACCGTCGATCCTACAGAAGGAGACCGACAGTGTGGCCACTATTATCACAGCCTGCCTAGGACTTGCATATACTCCGAAAGCCTGACAGGAGGCATTGTATTTATACCCATCCTGGCAAGTTAAGTTATGCGATACCATAGGCCTGCAGATACCATGGCAAAAAGTAGGACATCCAGCGAACTGATCAAATACAAACAGCATGCCTATGCCAAGTTAAGATCGTTGGAGGCTGCCCTGCACGAGGTTGTTTATAAAAGAAGAATCCTTAGATGCCAAGACGTTTTGTTGTTGTAGCCAAATTTGCATGTCGAGGTGGCGATCCTCGTCAAGCTCTTATAGGCGAGCAAGCTCATTCCGATCTATACGACCGATCGCCGCGGGAACAAAATGACCATTGATTATTTAAAGGCGCCAATAACTCGCCTTGTCGTATCGAGCATCATCGGCACTCAGTATTTAAGCGAGAGCCAGTGCCACACAGCCTGTCACTGAGACTCTCCACTCGATACCGCTGATTGTTCGCGACTGCAGTTGCAGCTACTCCGTATGGACCATTCCACTATCCGGAACCCGTAGACGCTTTTTTAATTGATCAATTAAAAAATTAATTAAAAATTTAAAAAATTGTAATCATTGTTTTAATTGAATATGCAATTTTTTCAATTGAAAAGTTGTTCAATTACTTTTTCAAAAACTAAGACTATTATTATCATTTTCGCGATTAAAGCAGTTTCAATTAAAACATTAATTGGATCAATTAATTTCGTGATTGAAAACCATTTTTATTTTTTTCTGTGTGGAGTTTTTGCCACACGTTGACAATTCTGATACTTTCTGACGTATTCTTAAATTAACAGGCCAGCCATTAGACATGTATTTCATAACAGATTGGAAAATGTAGTCGCCTTTGGTTGCATTGACTATGGCTTTAAAAGTGAGTTGTATAGTTTGCACTGCTTCGTCGACCTCTCTACGAATCACTGATGAGTCAAGATAATTCTTCTGCGTGACCAAAACTTGAAACTCATACGCCAACAAGAAGAGAGAGCCTTAAGTTCTAAACCGTTGGCTGTGTAAATTAGAATTCAACCAAATATTGATAGCAACGGTTTATGGTCAATGTGCAAAGTAAATTTGCTACCAAACAGCATTCTGTGATACTGTACTGCGAATATGAGGGCGAAGCCTCCCTTATCGATTTGACTATAATTGCGTTCAAGAAGATTCAACGATCTGGAAACCTGTGATGATGCATCTGCTGCCAAATGAATGGGTTAGCTGGGGATGCAGTATGTTTAAAGCACATCCGAAGTTAAAGTTCGGTTGAAGTCATCCAACGATTTTTTACACTGTGGGGTCCAGATGAATTTATGATCCTTTTTCAAAAAATCGGCAAGAGGTTTACGAAGACTTCGGATGATGTTGTTGACAAACATGGAGTAGTGGTCGATCGAACCTTGGCAAAATTTTCGGGAATATTAAAATTTTTGATAGGACTGATTGTACTAGGTCAGGTCAAATGACTTCTTTGTTGATAACTAGTCCCAAGTACTTAATATCTTAAAAAAAATATATTTTTTTAAATATTTGCTATGGCCACCCTTTGCACCTAGAACGCATTACAACAGCTTTTCATTGAATGCACCATGGCTGAACTATTTAAAAAGTTAAAAAGTTAAAAGTTTTCTCATTTTTACTACAACATTAAAACCATATGGGGAAATCGCCATCTTGGCATCAAGCTGTAGTGGAATTCAGTAGTGTTTTAACGAAAATCGTTTAGTTAAAAAGCTTTAACAGAAAAGCTAACGAATTTGGTATTCAGGAGCTACTTTTAACGATATTCAACATCGTTAAAATCAGATGTTTTCGGCAACGAATAGAAAATCGGTAACTAAACGACGAACAATTATTTGGTGTTTACTTTAACAATGGCTTTAGAGTAGAGCTGGCCAACTATCGATAATAGCAGCATTCGATATTTTCGATAGTTTTAATAATAAATATCGATACTATCGTTGATGTCCCATCAACTTTATTTCAAACGAAAATGAGAAGTAAAAATTAGGAGATCGATGTATAAAGAAGCAATATCAATGCACAGACCAAATAAAACCAAGATTAAAAAAGTCAGCTGGATGTCATAAGAGAAATCATTGTACAAACTGTTAGCCTAATCGGATTAAAATTGCACTCTCTATAGGCCCAATGTATCATAAAGGATACACTAAGTGTCGGCTTGCTTTTTTTTTGTTTAAATTTGTAAAAAAAAATGCTTTTTCAATAGTATTACTATCGGAAAAATATCAATCGATATTCAGTCAAAAAATAAAATATCGATAGTACCGATAGTGCCATCGATATTTTGCCAGGTCTTCTTTAGGTCTGGTATTCCATTCCGCTTTCGGGATAGCCGCTAAAATGTTTAGTTGTTTATCGAGCGAAATTTGACAGCAATCAAACGTTTTTGTTTCCATACCAATACACGTTTCTTTATCTGCACTTATTGTTTTCTCTATTTTATATTCTTTGTATCCAATAAATAAATAAAAAAAACAACCACTGAAACCTATAAAACAAACAGAAATGATGCCGGCAATAGTTTCAAGTGTTGCCACTATAATAGTTTTTGCCATTTTCCTCACTATAACGATTCGCCGACGTTTTTTATATGGAGTTCGACAGCATTCCGCCTGAAAAGCTGAATAGAATACTCAGCTTTAGAGTATTTTTCTCTTGTTTTTTCTTAAAACATTTCGGATATGTGTATGTAAAATCAATTAATTAGCGTGTGTTTCTTAATATGAAAAAAAAAAACAAAATGTCCACAAAAGTTTTATACGAATCAATTGGTATTGGTAGCACTTTTCCTAAATAATTATGTGCATTTGTGATGTTGTTAAATTAATAAAAGATTTTCAGGCTATGAGAAGAATTATTTAATATTTCTTGTCGATCCCTCTTTGTGTTTTTCGTTTTTTTGGGTAGAGTTGCCAGAGAGAAAAAAGAAAACGATTTCTGTTAACAAGGAGTTAAAGAATAACATAATCGTAAGTGCAAACGATTTTTTTTCGACATATTTTACTAAACGATTTTCGTTATAGTTACAGAATTGTGGTACTGATCGACATTTTGCCAACACAAACAAAGAAATTTGTGTGCGTTTGTGTGTACGTTCAATGAAAGTTGAAAATTAAATTTCTTTTAGGTGTGTAGAGTTCTTTCTCGACATACTGTATTTGTATAAGCGAGGTCGTTTCTGCGCATCACTTATATGTGTTGCCAGATTCGTACGCTGTTTGATGATGCCATATATAAGAGGGCAATGAGAGAGGCAATGAGGGTTACCCTAACAAAAGTAAAATCCGATTAGGACAATTTAGAACTCAAATTCAAACATAAGTTGTTAGGAGATGAATACAAATAAGACATCCAAATTAGCGGTCGCCAAACAGAGGCCATACACTTTAACGAATGTGCCGATTGATTCGAATTATATAGGAACAAAGTAATAGGTTTTGGTAGAAGAGAATGAATTTGACATCAAAATTTGGCGTCATATATCTGGCGCCATAGATCGCCAAAATACAAGTAAAAAAAAAACATAAATAAAATAAAGGTAATTTTTTCGTATGCTTCGTGCGTTTTTATATAGAGATCAATCAGCGAAATTTCATTTAATGCTATTTTAATTTAATATCTTTTCTTTTCAGTTTTTAACACTGAATAATGCCGATGAGAAAACTCGTTTAGTACCTGTTCTAAATACAATACTTAAATTAAGTCGTCCAGAAACAGAAATACTTAATTGTGTAGCCAAAGGACAGAAAGGTAAAAGCATACAAGAGTAATGAAAAACAGAATCTAATTCAAGTTTATTGTCTTGGACTTGTTTATAGTTTCAGAAGCTACACAACGAGGAGGAGGTTGGGGCAACTTTTTGCCTTGGGGTGGAGGAGGAGGCGGAAATAGTAATAACTAAAATCATCCCTTGGTTGGAGAAATTGTTTCTAGAGTGTTTTAAACAGAAAAATATGTGTTAAGAATTCCATATATAAAAATCTATCTCGTTACCTAGTATTTAAAGCAGTTACAAATAGTGATGTGTGTAGTGTTTTATTTTTTAGTAATCAATATCATAATTTATTTCGTACATTTATATATATCTCGTGAATAAATTATATATTCTCTTGACGTTGTATTTATATTTTGAGTACTTTCAGTTTTCTCTATTATAATTTTTGTTGCCAATTTATAGTTTAAACATGTCTGTAATATGTATATATAAAAAAATGAAAACGAACGTATTATTCCCAAAAGAAATAAAATAAAGCAGTTAGCTGTGTACATATACATATATGCATGTATATATATATATAGCATATATTTTTATAAATAAGCATTATATTCCATTTATACCGTATGTATGTGTACGCAATTTGAAGACTATGACCTAATCATTTACAAAATAAAGTTATACATAAAAAACATCACAATAAAAATTCTTTAAAATATTAATAAACACAATTATGTTCGTTGGGGCTAGGGTCTGATCGAATTTTTGGGAAATATTGCTGCAATTTTTTCAATCCAACATGTAATGGTAATTTTCCATTTGTTTTTTTTATGTATGTTTTGCAATCAATCTCACTATTTACTTTAAATTGTTTTTAATGCAGAACACAAACCCCCTTTTTTAATAGATGAATGGAGAAAAGACAAATTCCATTTATTTGAACCTTATCTATGGTTGGGCTTAAAAATTAATCAGTTTTTCTTCTCATTAGTTACGGAATTAGGAAAATCTATTTATTGCCAAACGCCCGCGTAGTTACCCACCAGAGTAGCTGGCAATGGACCACCGGCTGCAAACAGTCTCATACCTGTGCTATCATAGCAATGTGTGTATATAGCCGGCACATACTTAACATTGAAACCATCCATTTCGTCCTCTGGGTACTGTAATGAATAAGATGATTATAATATGATGAGTATGGTAAAACTGGCTTAGATATCATACTATTTAAAACAGTTAACCTAGTTTTGAATTCTTCTTCTTCTGTTCAGAAGACATGAAACCTGAAATATTCAATTTGCATTAAATAATTCGTTGTGTATTATCGAATAATACATTCATAGAAGTAATTGGTTGTTGTTGTTGTAGCCACATTTTCATATGGAGATGGGCATTGGTTATTTAAAGGAGACAATAGCTCGCCTTGTCATACCGAGCATCATAGGCACTCAGTATTTGTGCAACAGCCGGTGCCGCCCGGCCTCTAACTGAGATTCTCCGCTCGATACTGCTGATTGTCCGCGACTGCTGTTGCAGCTACTCCGTATGAAGCATTCGAATATCCGCAACTTGTGGACGCGCCCGGTCTCGTAGCCAAGCTTCTCGTGACAGCAATGAACACCACACAAAACGGAACTCAATGTTCCAGTATGTGTTGTGCTCACAGCTGGCTAATAACTTTGGATTTATCACACCTAATAGAAAGCTTGTTCACTAACACTGGTGTTTACTGTAGAAACGCATATCCCGAGATGAGAAATTGTACATGAATATGATAGACATAGGCCTTAGTCTACCGTACTAAAACTGGAAATTCTAGCCATATCCGTCCCGTTTATAAAAATCACGATGGCGGCTATCTGCTTAAAGTTTTGGGCCATTTGCAAATCGGTCCTTTCGGTTCAGATTTGGATATCTCCCATATAAAGTAGTCTCTCGACTTCACCTCTGAACCCCTGGAAACTGCAATTTTTATCCAATTGAGCTGGAATGCAAGACTTCTTACCATCGTGTCAAATCGGTAAAAATAAAACTATTCCGATTTGACAGATTGAGCCCCTGTAAGCCGCAATTGTTATTGGCTGAAATTTTGCACGTAATGTTTTTATACCCACCATCGAAGGATAGGGTATATTCATTTTGCCATTCCGTTTGCTACACATCGAAATATCTGTTTTCGACCCTATAAAGTATATATATCCATCCGTTCGTCCGTTTAAATCACGCTACAGGTCGGTCCAGATTTGGATATAGCCATAAAAGGTTAATTTATTAACCGATATTGCTGAAATTGGGTACAAAGAGTTGCGTAAGGCCCATCGACATTCATACTGAGTATGGTCAAAATCGGGCAGTATTTGGATATAGCTGCAATATATACCGATCTCCCGATTTATGTTCTTGAGACAATAAAAGAACGTTATTACTCGATTTCGAGTATTCCTCGACATTCGTGTTCAATATGGTTCAGATAGGTTTATATTTGGATATAGCTGTCATATACATATACCGATCTCCCATTTTAAATTCTTAGGCCCAAAAAAAGGTGAATTTTTTAACCGATGAATGTACAATGAGTTGTGTTAAACCCTTAAATAGCCTTCTTGAATATGGTGAAGATCGGACTATATTTAGATAAAGCTGCTATGGGTTCATAAATGAACCATAAATGGCCCAACTTTGGATAGGTTTCCAAAGTTCGGCCTGCCGATCTTAATGCCCTTCTTTATTACTTACAATGATAAATTAAAATGTACCAATACTTTAGTTGTGGGCATAAAACTTAAATCTGTTATAAAACTATACTTTAATCAGTGAGTATTTTCGTTAGGGGATTTTCTTAGGGAATAAAATATTTTAATTGGGTATTTTTTAAGGAAATTTATTTGGGATTGTGGGGGTTTTTTAAAAAAAAAATCTGGCAACCGTGCTCGAAGTTGATGAATAAAAGGTATAGGTATGTATTAAGTTCTGCAGACTGTTCAAGGATTATGCGCACGGAGTTAATGTGGTCGGCACAAGAACGTCCTGGCCGAAAACCTGCCTGTTTCTTCCTCAAAATGCTGTTGTTGTTGTTGTTGTTGTTGTTGTAGCAGTTTATTGTTTTCTATCTTTCGTCTGCTTGATTCTGTTGAGTGTCAAGACCCAGGAACTCTGCGACTAAGATGGGGTGCGTCCACAGGGATCTGGGTCTGAGTTGAGTGGGTCTGGCCGGGCAGTTAAACAGGTGACGTGTATCGTCACCTGTCCCTGGTTACAATCGGGACATACATCTTGCACGTCGGCATCAATCCTAGCCCGATTTCTTCGGTGGCGGTCGTTCTCCAAGGACTACATTCACCCGGTAGCCAATTACCGCGTCTGCTACCGTGTCTTCATGAATGTTGTTCAGACCCGCTTGATATGCCGCTTGATCTAGAGGTTCTCTCTTGTAGCGCTGATCCTCACGCTCTAGGTCGTGTAGATTTACCTTAAGGCTTCTGGGCGGTGGGTATCTATCCACAAGATGATGATTTGGATGGTTTCTGCGATAACAGCCCAAAGGGTATTGCTTAGACAGCATATAGTTATGTCTTCGCACTGGTAGGATCTTTGTCTCCTGATGGAGGGTAATAGACTAGATACTAGCCGTTTAACCGTCGACATTTTCTTTCTCAATTTTTGTTTAGAGATAAAATGTTTCTATTATTCTAACATATGTTTAACTTACCACTATGCCTTTGCTGCATTTTAATGTGACAGTACGTGAAGCATTCACGCTGCTCTCTAGATATTTTCCAGCACGTATGTCATAGAATAAAAGCATTCCTAGACCGGTACCAACAGTTAAAAGATTGCCTTCGAAAGATGTGGCCCGTATACCACAACCGCTATAGCGTGATGTAATCTTTTTAATAGTCTGTAACAAAAAATAAAAAAATCGTTGTCTACTAACGAAAAAAGATTATTCAATATTTTGTATACCTGTAAAGTTCTGGTATCCAAGAGAATTGTATAAGATCGACATCCAATAGCATATAAACCATCACTGTGATAAGCTATGCTAACATTGTCTTGACAATTTGGCAGTTTACGTGAAAGTTTTTGTTTAAATGTCTCTGCATTAAAAACATGTATATATCCATTCAGGGATAAAGCAGCTATTTCTCGGAATTCTTTGTTAAAACAAAGCGAGCGAATCTGAAAATTTAAATTAGCAAACATTTTATAATGGCTAAGAAGTTTTTATAATAAAATTATATTGAAGTAACTACTACTAGTTGAGTGTTGGCATACTTCTGTATTGCCTTTCATACACACCCTCTGAGCTGTTCGGCAATCTCGAACACATAAGGGATTAATTGTGGCAAATGTTGGGCAAAACTCCTTGCCACCGTCGGGAAATTCCATGTGTTCCTCATTTACTCGCCACAGTGCCATGCGTGAATCTTTTGAACCCGATACAATAAACTGATCATCCAACCAACACATTCCCATTATTAAGTCTCTGTGTCCATTTTCGCCTACGCACACCGGATCCAATGTTGGTAGACGGTATATAGCTATATCCGCTGAGTTACGGGCACCAGTGGCCAAATATGTGCGACTTGGATTGATTTCAATTGCATGCAATCCTCCTTGGACTTCAGGATGATTTGCTCTATTTGTCGATAGAGTAGGAATGGCATCGACACGTCTCATATTTACATCGTACACAAGAAGCTAATAAAAAAAATATAAATGCAATTATTCGCTCTTCAGCTATTCAAGAAATATTTATCATCTATTAATAATAACTTGCCTTGTTGCACTTAGTTCCGAATATAACTTGACGATTGCTCAACCATTTGGAACAGAAGACTTTATTAATATAGCCCAAGTTTATTTGTGTCTCTCTCAACATATCATGTGTCAACACATATCTACTTGTTTGCTCAAAGTTTATTTTACGTCTCTGAAAGCAAAAATATTTATTCAAAATGTTTCAATTACACATTAAAATGTCCAAGTCTCGTTTTACCTCATTTAGACCATTCTCCCTACTACGAATAAAGTCGTAAAAATTGTACGAAGTGTTTAGCACTTCTTCCTGCTGTTCTGGTGTTTCTTCATCACTCCCGGAGTCCTCGTATGTCACAAAATCATCTGGTTTATCCGGCTTTCTTCGACGCTCTGCTCGTAGAGCTCTTGTCTTGGCCCTTCGTTCCTCAAGACGTGAATTAACATGGCAAGAAGGATAAGTCCCAACTACACTGTTTCGTACCGTTTGCACCATGCCATTGAACATTTTCTAGTGCCTGTGTGATTGATATTGTAATCTAACAATAAATTTATATTATTTTCCAATTACCAAAATAGTATTTTAACAAGTCAAAGTATTTATTTTCTTTATTTATATTCTTTCACTTGATATTTTTTTTTCTTTTTTACACATTGAAATTACGTGAAATTTTCACGTACTTCTTTATTCTTGATGTGGTAATTTCAATATAATTATTCAAATATTGTTTTAAACTTTATTTGTGGTATGTTTTTAACTAAGATATTCTTTGACCAGTGACCAACTTTTATTTGTGCTATGGAGCTATCACAGATGTTCAATAACTATAGATGTTCCATCGACTCTTTTAAGAGGCACCACGTACAACACAACGTAAACGAAGAAAATTAGAGAAGAGAGAATTTCAACATAACTGTGCATGAACAATGAATCCGTTTTCAGTGGATTGTGGACATTTTTAAGCTTTTAAACTTTAAATTATTTCGAAAAAACACTTGTTAACTTCTTTTTGTCAATTAACTTTTATTTTTCTGCTGATTTTATGTGCACCCAATTACATTTTCTCCTCTCTTAGGTGACCCTTAGAAATAAAACAAAAGTAAACGTCAGATTTCTAATCGTTGTTTGTGGTTTTGAGAGAGAGGGAAAATTCATCTATAAGAAATCTTTCGTCTGTACACACACCCCCACCCCCCGCCCCTAAAACAACCCAAGCATACAACTATTTTTCACTTTAGGTTCAATTTGTGCGTGTGTGCGACAAAAAGACGAAGTCGACTTGCAGTTATTAAAATATTTCGATTTCATTTTAATTTCAGCTACGTTTACATTATAGAGTTGGTATTCTTTTCGGCTTTAAGCCTAGTTCTGACTTCACCCACAGCGAAAATTCCTTTTAAATTAAGTTTGGTACTATATTCGGGTTTGGCGGTGAAACTCCATATAAAAAAATATTGATGAAAGGTGTTCGTTTCGCTATAACTTGTTTTTTCATCTAGTGAAAATTTACATTTCACAACGCCCAAAAAGAGCACAATCATAGTTGCTGCGCACAAGTCGTTTTCTTATGTAAAATATACGCGATCGCCAAACTTCTAATTGTAACTAAGTGTTTGTTAGTGTTAGTTATCTTGCTCACATGTACTTACTCGGGGTTGAAAAAAAAAATATTGTTTGTGGATGCATAAATAAGAAACTATTGGGTTGCCCAAACAGTAATTGCGGATTTTTAAAAAGAAAGTAAATGCATTTTTAATAAAACTTAGAATGAACTTTAATCAAATATACTTTTACACTTTTTTTCTAAAGCAAGCTAAAAGTAACAGCTGATAATTGACAGAAGAAAGAATGCAATTATATTGTACTACAAAATCTATTTATTTTTACAAATAAAAGCAGAATTCGTTACTTTTTAAATATTTTCGTGTTTTATTATTTATTAATTTCGAATGGGTGGGTTTTGGCGGAAATTGCAACAACATATATGAATTTGAGTGCGGTCTACACACTCACATTTGTATGTAAACATGTACGTGTCAGCTGATAAATTGGTTGGTGCCATATGAATTTTTATATGTAAATGGCAACATTTTGGCCAAAGAAACCCCAAAAAATTAAATGTGATAATCTTGTCAAACCACCGAAAGAACTATTTAGGGGAATTTTCCCCCAAAAAGAACGTATTACCAGCCTATAATGTGAAATCCGACGTACTCTTTTCTTTGTCAGAACACTAACAAGAGTCAAACAACAACCCACAACAAAGACAACAGTATGGAAGCAGAGTTGATTCAGCCCATTTCTTGAACGTTTAATAACATTTGCAAATAAAATTGTGCAAAATTTATTCTGATGCAGCGACATGTCGCTACTATTTTGCTCATAGTACTCAGTACCACTTGTCAGAAATTTGTTCGCATTATCTTCGTCGCCATTTTTTTTAGTGCGTTTTGACGTGTGAAAAGTGGAAATCAGTGCAAGGTTTTTCGGGTGAACAACTGTCAGCTGAAAAGGTGGTCGCACGCAAACAGCTGTTAAAATCCTGCCAGGTTTGACAGTATTAAGATATCAGCTTTTTGTTTCTCTTCTCTTTGGTGTTATCTTCTTTCTCGCATACTCTGCCCATGTACGCACACACGCACACAAATTTAATTGTGTGTGTTGGCTAAAAAGTCCATCAGCTTGATGGCAAGATGGCGGATTGCGCCATATGATTTATGGTTGTTGTACAAATGATTGTTTCGCCATGGTTGCTGTGCTACCACATTGACATTTCAATTTACGGCATTTTCCATCAAGGTTGTTTCGATGGGTAGTTTTTTGTTGTGCTAATGATACAACCCAGGATTCACTAATAGAAGGTTAGGTCACATGCAAAAACACAAAGTGGATGGGCCCCATAAACATCATTAAGGATGTCAAATCTGACGATTGAAAATGTCATCATATAGGAGAAAACGTAAACAAAGAATGAATGTAAAAAGAGAACAAGTTGATATCCTCAATGCCAAGTACTGCCAAATATTAAAAAAAAGTATATCGGCTGATCGCTTGGCTTAACCTTATTTAGTGAATCCTGGATACAACCTCTTAATTGTACCAAGATATATTCATTTACAGGTAGTGGCAGTTGACCAACAACAAAATATTGAGTGCACTATCTGTCAAAACAAGTGTTTAGTGCAATTCCGATTTTGAGTATGGTACTAGTTCTCACCATTTTTCTTTGTTTGTGTGTGTTATGGTTTTTAACTGTAATATGCACTTCGCGAGAAAAAATTGTACTCAGCTGTTTACGGTACACTACCTGCTAGTTATGTCATGTAATTGTACTATGCGCATACACCTATGTTTTCATCACTGCTATTACAATAACCATGCATTCGATGTACAATGCAAACTCCGCATTACACATCACCTTCAGTCATGGCTGAAAAATCGAAATAATTTGATATATTCGATACTAGGCGTCCATCGATTACCGTTCACACAGAAATGTGTAATCATTAACAGAAATTGAAAAACATGTTATGTCCGAAATAAAGTTATAAAAAGAAAAATCAAATAAAACCAAAGAAAATAAAAAGCGATGTACGATGTTTTTTGCAAAAGCCGTATTCAACACGTGCACATGATGAGTACGATCATGGTGTGCCATCTAAAGGGCCATAAAGTCCCTACAAAGAATGTAATCCTCGACGTACCATTTTCGGCAAAAGCTGTAATCAGCACTTACACACGAAGGGTATGACCATGAAGTGCCGTATAAACGGCCTATTAAGTTTTTTTTTGACATATGTAGACGCTGGTCGTTTAAATTTTGGTATATTTTTTATTTTGTGTTAAAGGTGAAGCTTGGAGATTGTAGTTAGGGGAATTACAGTTTGCCACGTAAAAGCAGCATATAACCAGTATAACTTAAGAGTTTGAATACTTAAAATTGTTTTTAGTTGGTGTATAGTTGTTATCGCAATCACAAGCTCTTCGGAATGGCTACCAGGAAACAGTTGGAGAAAGAGATGCGGGATGTTTTGGGTGGAAATAAATATTCTGTGGCTAAAAAGCTTAAAATCGCATCACTCTCCACCAAAAAATTAATAGCCTTTTTAAAGGCGAGAAGTGTTCCTATAGAATATCCCACGGAACGTGCATATTTAGTGGACTTACTTAAAGCTGTAATGGACGGTAGCGATGAAATATTAGATATTCAAGAGGTTGATATTGAGAATATGACAGATGTCGAATTACAAATGGGCGTTTTGCAAGTTTGCAAACCAAAAAAATCAGTACGAGAAATACAACAAGAATTGGCGGAAAATTGCGGATTTCAACAAGCTGTTATATGGGATCTGTAAGTATTTTGGGAAACCAGTTCATTTCCATTTACATACTAAGTATGGGGCTTCATAGCATTCATTTCCAAACAATGTTTACATAATCAAGCAGACCACGGTATAGAATGTGGTTGTTGTTGCAGTAGCAGTGTGTGGTACACTGAGACGGCAGCCCTTGCCGATGGAGGAATTCATCGGGTCAATCCGGTACATACAACTCGGTTGCTATGGGATTGACGGTATAGAATGTAACAACCCCTAATGGTTGTTGTAGCAGTTTGTTGTGTTCTATCTTTCGTCTGCTTAATTCTGTTGAATATCCTGATGCAGGAAGTTTGCGACTAAGATGGAGTGCGTCCAGAGGGATCTGGGTCAATGTGGGTGGGGAAATCATTTGTCGGAAGTCGATTCCACTTACAAACGGTTCGGGCGAAATAAGAATTCTCTCTATAATGCATTGTGCGGACCGCTTGCCAATCAATTACAAACGGGTGTGAGTTCCTGGAATGTCTAGTATCTCTGACACACATCCTTACATCAGGAATAAGAAGACGAATATCAGACGAACACAAACCATGAAAGTACCGATAGAACAGCACCAAACAAACTACATTGCGACGATGTTCAAGGGGGGCAATAGAGTTGGATACCCCACTATCCCCCAATCAACTTTATCGCTCTCCTCAGTACATGGTCCAGTGGCTTCAGGGATGATTTTGAAGCTCCAGACCATACATGTGAGTTGTACTCCATTTTCGTTCTTAGGAAAATGCTGTAGATGTTAAGAAGATCAGGCGGAGTTAAGTAATTCTAAAAACGTTTAAGGAAGCCCAAACACTTGAAAGCTTCTTTCGACACTTCAAATACATGCTTCGCCCAACGGACATTACTTTGCATTTTCATGCCCAGAACATCAAGGGCTACTGATTGCTTAACATCTATACCGTTAATAGACAAAGATGATCGTAATGAGTCAGCGAATCATTGGTGTGACAACAAGCAGCACAGAGTTTTCCGTGCATTAAAATCTACTCGATTCATTTGACCCCACTCAGAAATGGCCAGCAGAGTATATAATCCATAACCCGCCTCTTGTCCTCAATCTCTCGAAGACTCGGCCTATGGTCGAATGAGTACGTATGACAGAGATTACTCTCATCCGCAAATGAGTAGATCGGATTCGATATCTGACTCAACAGAAAAGAGGTAGAAAGAACAGAGCCCTGAGGTACACCTGCGGTCAATTTATGCTCATTGGGTGAGAACCCATCTACAACGACTAGAATAGTGCGACCTCTGTGAAAGCTCAAAATAAATCGAACGAAGCCGTTACCGACGCCAAATGCGACAAGCTTTGATAGAAGGGCAACGTGCCAGACTCTATCAAATGCCTTGGAGAAATCCTGAGCCACAACCATACTTTCACCAAACTGGTGGATTGAGCGACTACAACGTTCCGACAGAAGTGCCAAAGGACCGATTGCCGCGGGAACAAGGGGGCCATTGGTTATTAAAAGGCCCCTTGTCATATCGAGTACCATAGGCACTCAGTGTTTGTACTAGAGCCAATGCCGCCCGGCCTCTCACTGCGACTGCCTTTGTAGCTACTCCGTATAGAGCATTCCACTATCCGCAACCCGTGGTCGTGTCCGCTAGCTTGAAGTCAAGTTTCTCGTGACAGCAATGAACACCACACAGATCGGACATCAACGTTCCAGCCTGTGTGGTGTTCACAGCTATTCCGTGCCGGGATGATACAGTCACATATAAATAAGGCATACAAATTTTTTGCCGGTTTGCTGATGACATGGAAGTCCTTTTTGTATTGCATTCTGAATAATTACTAAACTGTGCTGTATATAAAAAGTTTTTCAAATTTATTTCGAACAACTAGGATAATATTGGGCGCTGTTTTTGCTTTTAATATGTATTTTGAAGGTTTTAAGTTTACATACATAGGTCGAAGGTATAAAGACATTAAGTAGTCATCCCCTTTTGTTATTATTCTTGTATTAAATTTGTATTTTGCTCGTTATCACAATTATTATTTTTTTCATTAACCGCAAGAGAACCGCCAAGACAATTTTATAAATAAAAAAACAAGACAAGAAATAGAAATAGAAAGGGTAAATCCCATCACTACAAGTGCAATACACTAATGACCACGCTGTAGTTGTTGTTGCATCAGTTTGTTCTATCTTTTGTCTGCTTGATTCTCTTGAGTGTCGTGATCCAGGAACTCTGTGACTAAGATGGGGTGCATCCAGAGAGCTCTGGGTCTGAGTCGAGTGGGTCTGGCTGGGCAGTTAAACAGGTGACGTGTATCGTGCGGTCCCTGGTTACAATCAGGACATACATCTTGCACGTCGGCATCAATCCTTGCTCTGTAGGAGTTGAGCCGGCTGGTTTACCGGGGCAGAGATCAATTTCTTCGGGTGCAATGGGAGTCGGTCGTTCTCCAAGGTCTACATTCACCCGGCAGCCATTTACCACATCGGCATGAATGTTGTGTAGACCAGCTTGATATGCAGCTTGATCTAGAGGTTCTCTCGTGTAGCGATGAACCTCAAGCCCTAGATCATGTAGATCTACCTTCAAGCTTATGTACGGTGGATATATATCCACAAGATGATGATTTGGATAATCTCTGCGATAACAGCCCAAAAGGTATTGCTTGGACAGCATGTAGTTATGTCTTCGCACTGGTAGGATCTTTGTCTCCTGATGGGGGTGGTCCACGTGAGAACTGAGGAGACAGCCCGTCGCAGTTCGGAGAGCGGCATTCTGACAGAACTGAATGTTATACCATTGCGTGACACAGAGCTGACGAGACCGCTCTGCCGCTGCATAACTTACCACAGACCGGCCAATTGCCTTGTACGTGGTCAAAAAAGTTTCTTTGTCTGTACCCCAAGTGCTGCCTACAAGTGACTTTAGGACCTTGTTTCTACTATTGACTTAATCGCAAATTACTGTGGCAAATGGGGAGAATGTGCAAGAGCTGTCAAGTGTGACGCTAAGTATTTTGGGACACTTGATGGTCGGATGGATCATTTCTCCATCGACCACCACAGTCAGCTCGGCATTCTCCTCACGCGTATTTGTAGTGAATAATGTGGCTGGAGATTTGGTGATTTGATATGAGGCAAGTTCGTTGAGGTAGACGTTTAACAGAAGTCAACAATGGCCTGATGCCATGATCGTACAATCGTCCGCATATGACAAGATCTCTATGCCGTCTGAAGGGGGTGGAATAGAGGACAGGTAGAGGTTAAACATTGCCGGAGATATCACGCCGCCTTGGGGAACTCCCTGTTTCACTCTACGCTGCTTCGACTTCTTATTCCTTAATTCCACAAATGACTGGCGACCATACAGATAATTCGCGTACCGGCGTTTCAGGCTTGGCTGGAGGGATGTGTTGGCGATGTTCTCGAATGCCTTCGATAGGTCCAGTGCCACGAGGACCGTCCTATCACATGGCCTGGGCTGATTGAAGCCACTGCAAATGTGTGCGGTGATGGCATGCAAAGCAGTTGTTGTGCTATGCAGTCTTCGAAATCCATGTTGATGCTCGGCGAATGGAAATTCTCCTACGAGGATCGGAAGGAGTAATGCCTCAAGTGTTTTTGCTACTGGTGAGAGAAGGGAGATCGGTCTAAACGACTCCCCCAAAACTCGGGTCCTTTCCGTGCTTCAGTAGCGGGAACACTGCCCATTTTCCAGACATCGGGAACTAAAAGAGTGTTCAAAGACAATTGGAGGACAGTAGTAAAGTACTAATCTCGTGGCCCAACGCTTTAGATGATTTGGAGCCGCGAATGACATTCGTAACTTCGCCCAGGGTAAATTGTGATGGATGTCCATCGGCTCGGAGACCACGGATAAGTAAATTGACGTTTGAACAACCTGGCGCATCTCTTCGGATCAGTCATGGTTACATCGCCAACGTATATTGAGGCGGCAGCCCTTGCCGATTAACGATTCCATCGGGTCAATCCGGTGCGTACAACCGTATGCCATGGGATTGATGTGTTCGCCAACGCTGTAGTAATCATAAAATGCGAGACTGAATCAAGAAGTATGCACATTTAATTTTCTTCCCCCTTGTTAGGATACATTTTATTGCCATTTGCTATAACCCCTTAAAAAAATTACCAGTTGTCACAGATGCCACATCTTCAGCAAGGTGTCGTCAATTGTCCGTGAAAAGTGCGATTCTATCCTTACAATTTTTTTTATTTTGTTTTAGGACGAAGGGAAATTCTAGTGATTTTATGCAGGAAAAAATCAAACAACTTATACCAGATCAAGAAAAAGGACAAAATTCAGTTGAGAAAATGCGCGCAAGTATTTTCAATAGTGTATGGGCACAAAGTAAGTATTTGAAGTAAGCAATTGAACTATTCCACTTATCTATTTATTTGTTTTCTTTTGCGTTTTTTTTTTTTGCAGGAAAATACACCAATGGTAATTCACTTACTTCCATATTCTATGTTATGGTTACTCCAGAGGAGAATTTGGTTCCTGCCAGAGAATCGACTACGTTTTCATGTCATCCAGTATTTCGTTGTCGAAAATGTATAGTTGGTATGTAGTACCAAAATCTATATCTGAAATTTTGTATACAGGGTAATTGACACGAAGTGTTGTTATATCATACGACCATATTTTTTTGTGGGAAATTATTTTTTATTCATTCAAATGACCAAAATGTGTAGGTTAGGTTGAAACGTGGGTGCATGTGTTGTGCGCTCCAAATACCAAAAAGGTAACCTCAAAAAAGAAACTCTAAGTTAGGAATTCAGTGCTACTTACAACATTGTTTTCCATTCCACGCCCATTGGTTGGGGCGTTGCCAATCGAGAAAATTATATCCTACCAAAATTTAAGAAAAATCTTACCAAACCCTACCAAATGTTCTACAAGCCAAATGATACAGCACCATTTATACCGATCTCCCGACAAGAGTTCTTGATTTCATAAAAGTCGTATTTTTGTCCTGATTTCAATGAAAAACTGTGCCGAGTTTCAATAAAGCGATTGAAAGATTTGAGCCCAGAAATGCGCTTTAACTATTCATTTTGTATGTATGGAACAGATCTGACCATATTTGTATGCAGTTGCAATATAGCCCAGTTTTCCGATTGAAGCCGCATTTTTTACCCAAAATTTACGAAATTTGGTATGTAGTACCAAAATCTATATCTGAAATTTTGTATACAGGGTAATTGACACGAAGTGTTGTTATATCATACGACCATATTTTTTTGTGGGAAATTATTTTTTATTCATTCAAATGACCAAAATGTGTAGGTTAGGTTGAAACGTGGGTGCATGTGTTGTGCGCTCCAAATACCAAAAAGGTAACCTCAAAAAAGAAACTCTAAGTTAGGAATTCAGTGCTACTTACAACATTGTTTTCCATTCCACGCCCATTGGTTGGGGCGTTGCCAATCGAGAAAATTATATCCTACCAAAATTTAAGAAAAATCTTACCAAACCCTACCAAATGTTCTACAAGCCAAATGATACAGCACCATTTATACCGATCTCCCGACAAGAGTTCTTGATTTCATAAAAGTCGTATTTTTGTCCTGATTTCAATGAAAAACTGTGCCGAGTTTCAATAAAGCGATTGAAAGATTTGAGCCCAGAAATGCGCTTTAACTATTCATTTTGTATGTATGGAACAGATCTGACCATATTTGTATGCAGTTGCAATATAGCCCAGTTTTCCGATTGAAGCCGCATTTTTTACCCAAAATTTACGAAATTTAAAAGAAATCCCTCAACGCTAGTACCAGTTATAGTCAATATCAGAGCTTAAACCGAACGAAAAACTGATACCAACGGTATCGACAGTAAAGTAATACCAAAACATTACCGTATTGTACGGATGATGTAAAGCATTATAAATACCATATGGTATTGTTTTGGTATTAATTCACGGTGGTGCTTTACTATCAATAGCATTAACACCATACGGTATCAATTTTTCTTTCGGTGTACGCACTTTTTCCTGAAGTTTGAAGCAGTGAGACCCCTTGTAACAGTATTCGGCTCCTCGACATCCATGGTGTTATTCTGCACTCTTCACGAATACACAAAAACGACATGAAGTGAAATAATTTTGAATTATCCCCTGCGATTTTTTCAGTAAATAACTTGGTACTTAAATGTTGGGAAAACCTACCAAAAATTGAGGTCAACTTACCAACCTCCCAAGAAAAAAACCTACTAATTTTGGTAGGAACGGCAACACTGGTTGTGTCCCCACCTAAGTACCGGTGTGTGTTAGCCGCGAAAGCCGGGCAATGACATAAAAATGCTCCAACGTCTCATCTTCCCCACATGCTATTACTTGCCGCACCGATTTTGTATAAGTGAGCTCGTATTCCGATGTGTCCCGTTATGATACTGAAAGCTATACTGACCTCGATCTTACTTCCTTTCAGTAATAGCCTCGCCTTTTCACGATTGTCGCCGTCCTACCGAACTTTTCCCTGTTCCACAGTGTTACAGGCGCGCTCGTCGACCACGCCCTTAACTCTGACTGCATCGAACCGAAAGGCTAACCAAGTTTCTTGATGGCAGTCCTCTAGCCTTCACTACCAAATTATCTGCTCTTTCATTCCCGCTGTGTACCCGGCAACCAAACGAGGCGGATAGTATCATCCTTAGAGAAGGCGTTTATCTCCTTACCTGCAAGGCTGTTCGTGACTTTACCGTCCTAGTTGTTATTGCCCTGATGGCCAGTTTACTGTCTGTAAAGATGATCACACACGACGTCCTCGCTTGAACACCACACCACCTCACGCCCCGCAATGGGATAGCTGTGAGCACCACACAGGCTGGAACATTTAGGTCCGATCTGTGTGGTGTTCATTGTTGTTACGAGAAGCTTAGCTGGGAGTGGAATGCTCCATACGGATACGGATACGATAGTGGAATGCTCCATACGGAGTAGCTGCAATCGCAGTCGCGCACATTCAGCGGTATCGAACGGAGAGTCTCAGTGAGAGGTCGGGCGGCACCGGCTATTGCACAAACACTGAGTGCCTTTGATGATCGTTATGATAAGACGGGTTATTGACGCCTTTGAATAATCAATGGCCACCCTGTTCCCGCGGCGATCGGTTCTTTGGACCGGAACAAGGTTGCTCATCTACAGGAGCATGACGAGGATCGCCATCTGCAAATGCAAATGTGGTTACAACAACAACAACACATCACGCATTCCATGATCACGCAGATTTCTGCCTGCAGGATCATATTATGGTCAGGTAGTCGAAAACAGATATCATTCCCCGAGTTCTCAATGTAGATCCCCATACCCACTTTGTCCTCTAGCTTTGATTCATCCGTACAGCATGATTTCCTAGATGACAATAACAGAGTTCCGTCAATTCAAGACTGTGCTTCTGGCAGCAGTGTCTCGCACTCGACCTCAAGTGTCATCTCAGATATCCGATCGGAAATCTCTTTTAATCCATACGGGTTTTCTATCGTTGCCTCGATTATACCACGATGGTATGACCTGCTCCTATCCTATATTCATTCTTCCATCGCCTTAAGTCTCATACCCGCAGTGGCTGCCTCACATTTGATCTGTATGACAATGGGTCGTATATCTAGAATAGTCTTCAGTGCCTTGGTGGGCGTGGTCCTCATCGCTCTGCCTATGCCAAAACAACATGTTTCAAATTGGCCCACCTTCGTCTTCCTCGTGAACCAGCGTATTTCAGTCTTCTCTGTGTTAACATTGAGACCACTGGGTCTAGCCCAGTCATATGCCATATGCAAGACCCTTTCGGCCCTTCTGCATAGTTGGTTCCGATCCTTACCCCTAGAAGTATTATAACATCGTCTGCATAGCAGACGGGTTCAAGTCACTCCTCAGTCAGCATCCGTAATAGGTTATTTATGGTGGTCACCCAATGGAATGGCGTGCCCTGTGCCATGGGACCCACAATTTATCCACGTGTTCCTTAGCAGCCGTGACTGCCTCGCAAAAATGTGTAAAAGTAAACTAAATTTCAGATTTGGCTATGAAGGCCAGAGGACTGCCGTCAATGAACTTGGTTAACCCGAAGCCTTTCGGGTCGACGCAGTCCGAGTTAAGGGAGTGGGCAACGAATGCGCATGCAACATTGTGGAACAGCGAACGGTTGGTAGGGCGGCGAAAATCCTATGGGGGATCCAGATCGTGAGAAGACGAGGCTAATACTGAAAGCAAGTAGGAAGGAGGTCTAGGAGTATAGCTATTGGTATCATAAGAAGAGGCATAGGATTACGAGCTCACTAATGTAAAATCGATGCGACAAGTGATGGCATGTGTAGGGCATGCGGGGAAGATAATGAGACGTTGGAGCATTTCCTTTGTCATTGCCCGGCTTTCGCGTCTAACAGATACCGGCACTACGGAACTTAGGTGGGGACACAATACCAGACATGAACCAACTTAGGGGAGTGGTATTGAAAACAATTAAGGATTTTTTAAGTAGCACGGAATTCCTAACTTAAAATTTTATTTTTAGAGGTTACTTTATAGTTTTTAGAGCGCACAACAAGCCGAGTACTGGCTTAGGTGTATGTCCATAGTGGCATGAGGCGGATTAATATCTGCACCCACTTTTCTACCTAACCTAAACTTCGGAATCTATTCACTTTTGCTAGATACGACCACCTTTTGCCTTTACTATTGCCCGGAGGAGGTTAAAAACGAACCGCAAGCTTACGAATGTCATCTGCCTGTGTTTTGGCCCATTCCCCTATAACGGATTTCTTCAATGCATCCATACTTTCATATTTTTTTAGTCCTGACCTTGCTCCATAATATGACCCAAATAGAAAAGTCCAATGAATAGGCATCTTTGTAAAAGAAATAAGGTGCTGAACAGGATATTTTACCCATTCTTGGTTCATCTGTGCCGAAGTTCGCAAAACTGAGGAAGTTACAGCAGTTGCAAACTCAAGTTAGTTTTTTTTTGGATATCAATTTATGCGATTTTGAAGCCATACTCGTAAAGTTTTCAAGGAAATAGAAGAGAGTTTTGCTTCATCCAGTACCATTACGGAAAGAGATTTTCTTCACGAATCCAACGGTGTATTCTGTAGTAATGAAGTTCGCAAAGCTAAGGATTTTACAGCAATTTCAAACTCGCGCTGATTTTTTTGAATTTTTCGGATATTGATTATGCGATTTTGAGCTTGTTTCTTGAAGGAAAAACATAGGATTTGCCCTAAACCGAATTTTTTGCCGAAACTTTCAATACTGTGATCTGAACTCGAAAAATGTTTTCGCATCAAAAATTTAAAATTTTCTAATGGGTTAGCCTTTGCTAAAAAAAAATTAAATGTGAAATTTCGAGTAATTCTTTTCACTGTATGAATCGTTTTCGAATTTCCAACTGCGGAATGCTTAAAACTTTTTGAAATTCGAAAAATGAAAGTGTTGCAGCTTTGTTGGCCTCTGAAAATGACTTTGAATTTTAACGCCCGAAAAAAATGGTTTTTGCAATGTTTTTCATGGGAACCTTTACAGTATCGCTTTATGCAGCACGTCTACGACAAGGGATTTTCGTCACGAATCCAACGGAAAAATTGTGCGTTTTGCAAAACGACGGATATTGCAGCAACTGGAAACTCTTTGATTTTTTGGATTTTAAGCTTGTTGTTTGAGCTTGTTTTTTGAGGAAAAAAACGTAGGAGTTGCACTTAAACGAGTTCTTTTTTTTTTTGCATAAACTTCAATGCTGTATACTCATCTCAATTTTTTACCATCAAAAATTAAAAATATTCTAAATTTCTAAATTTTTCTTCAGCCCTATCTGAAAAAAAATTAAAAAAAAAATAAAATGTGAAGTTTTAAGTTGTTCTGTTTATTTTACGAAATTGGAAAAAATTAAGAAGTTACATTGCTTTTCGTCGATATCAGACTCGATAAAAACAAAGAAAAGCGCGGTGTGATTGACCGTATCAAATGCCTTTGATAAATCAAGGGATACGGGACATACCGTGCATACTCTTTAGGGCTTTTATATGTATTAGGCTTTTTTGCCTAATTCGTTCTACCTTATTTTATAAACACTTTTTCCAGAATATTGATTTTAGATTCGTGCTTCACTCCCAAATACTTTTCATTTGAGCCTCATATTTCTATGGTCGTTAATGTGTCCTCTTTGGGGGTGTTCTTGGAAAGGGGCGGCCCCCAATCATTTGGTCCCACATATGAATAACATGTTCGTATTATACTCTCAAATAGCTAGCCCCATATTGCCATGAGCAGTAAGTAGTTTGGGGGGTGTTTTGGGGAAGGAATTGGCCCCCAGAAACTTGGTCACACATTTGGATATCAAATTCGTATCAAAATATTCATATCGGATTCGTGCTTCACTCTTAACAACTTCATTTGAGCCCCACATTTCTATGATCGTTAATGTGTCCTCTTTGGGGGGTGTTCTTGGGGATGGGGCGGCCCCCCAAACACTTGGTTCCACATTTGGATATCAGATTCGTATTCTACTCTCAAATAGCTTTTTTTTAGCTCCACATTGCCATGATCAGTAAGTAAGTCCTGTTTGGGGGGTGTTTTTTGGGGAAGGGGTGGACCTCCAGAAACTTGGTTCCACATTTGGACATCAAATTCGAATCAGAATATTGATATCAGATTCGTGTGCTTCTGTTCGAATCTCCTACGCCCACGGGAGTTTCTCCTATGCGGATGCGTGTTGCTAAGCCTTTCTATGTTCTTTTTAGATAACAACGACAGTAGTAATTGCTGCATGATTTATGTGGACGAAACAGGAAGAGTATATCAGAACTGGAATTCATTTATTGAGGATAATGTTTTGCCAGCCGGTATTCTGGTAACACCACGGCGTGGAGTTTATAATTTTGATGAACGTAACAATGTTATCTTGGAAATTTATCGCACACCTAACGGTAAGCCGGGAACTAAACTTATGAATGCAGCACAAACTGGTTCGGCAGTACTGGGGATGGGTGCGGCAGTTGTGCCTTTGGCTGCATTGGCATTGCCCATCGCAGCGCCTGTTGTAGCTGGAGCGGCCTTAGTTGGTCTAGGCGTTGGTGCATTTACAAGTATTACATCCGCTCTTAATTTAAGAGATCGAGCCAAACATGAACAAACGTTAAGTGTAATGGATAGTCAGGCAAGGTCCAACTACCTGGGTGTAGCGGGTGGCATTTTAGGTATGGCAGCGGCTGGTGCAACGCGTGCAATGACATCAATGGCTGCCGCAGGAAAAGCAACAAAGGTAGACAACTCTATATACATTTTTTTTTGATATATATATATATATTTTGTTTTTTTTCGACAAGGGTCTTGAAGTTCTTGTGAATGGCATTAACGTATCCAGCATTGTACTTTCTGGTAGTGGAGTTGCTAATGGAGCTTTGGATCTCATTTTTGTAATAATAAACCCAACATTACCTATTTTTTTAATAATTCAATTTTTGTTTTTCAGAAATTTCGCGATAATGATGAAATATCATCAATAGATATTCTACAGTTGTCTGCATCCTTGGTGTTGTTTACACATTCGTTATACAACTTCCAATTGGCATCGCGCATAGCAAATGATGCCCGCACAAACTCTATAAAAAGTTACCGTGAGGCACTGAGTGGCCGCCAAAGGTTTGTAAAATAAGAATATTTTTTCGGATGAGGAAATGAAATTGCATAAAGGAAAATCTAACTGCCAAACCACTAACTTTTTGTCACTTGATTCGTTCGACAACTTATCGAAGTCAGCTGATTTTATAAAGAAAAAACAGCTGATTTCGAAGATTTGGCAAAAGAATCGAGTGCCGGAAAAAAAGCCAAGTAACCTTTGTCGAAATGCAAGTTTTTTTTTATTAGCGTATCAATTTATCTTTTAAATTAATTTGATTGTTTCATCTAATTGCGAAGAAGAAGAAGTCAACTGCTGAACTTATTGAAGGATACAAGTATCGCCTTCCAAGGATTATGCGTTATATATACGAAAGGTGTAATCCACCAATTTCGCATTGAAAAGAGACAGCTGCCTATGATCAAAATAGGCAGGGATATCTGAAGGCGCTAGGAGAAAACTCCGAGTGGTTAGCGTTGATAAGGTAATTATGAACGGGCTAGCAGCAGACGAAGTTTTGAGAAACGAATACCTGTAATACTCCACTAGAGCTTTGCGAGATCAAAGCTGCGATGGAGATACCTGCCAATCCCATCTTTACCGAGCCGTAAATGTTTGAGAATGCCAGGACTAAGCATATGCCTAAATATGGCGCAAAATCCGTAAGCGTTTCATTAGACTTGAGGAAGAGAATAAAGATCAAAGAAGAGATGCCAACATTATTATGGCATGTTTTACATCCCATATAGTGCTCGACCTGATTATTTACACGCTCAGACCATTCGTCGAGTCGGTTATATAGTGCCAGAAATGCTCGAGATACGGCCGTTTCCACAGACTTTGGCACCGACATGGCCATCTACGCCCTTGATATGGATCCCCACAGAAAGGCATATGCGTTCAGATTCCAGTTTGTGTTAATTGTGGTAAGTTCCACGTTGCGAGATCTAGAGATTTTCAGAGGCGGGTTGAAGTTCGTAAAAAGACGAAGGAAAAGCGGACAAGTTCTCGCCTTGTGGCCTTGACACGGATTACTATGCTTTACAGCTTAACGGTGTTTTTAAACTCAACGAGCAGGACTTTACGGAGATATCTAACAAACGACAGAAACTATCTACGGCCATAAGGGCAAGGAAATGTAAGAATACGAGGATCAAAGGTATCTAGTCGGATACCGCAGGTCTTGATGGGGTTTCAGGTGGAAATACTCTACAGGATGGCCTCATTGCAGTCTTTGCGGATGACAAAAGGGACGAAACTAATGTCGAGAGATTACATCGCCGACGCTACATCTTATATTCCGGAGGACACTACCCACGTTCATTCCGATGAGACGAATGAACTCGTCGATATTGACGATAATATAGATCAGATTGATCTTACAGTACAGACGGAGCGCCTTGGCGGAGTCTGCGCTGGCCTTGAAGAAATCACAGACACACCTTGCACCACTATATACGTGAATAATCGTTACCCAGACTCGTCGAATAATTTAAGCTATTCCAGTAATTTGTCTGGAATAGAAGTGAACATGTCAACTGTGCTGACGATTACAAATTAACCTCACCTGTGAAAGAAATAAGAGACTACAACTATCTAGATTTTTGAAGGAGGAACATGTCGACATTGCCTGTCTCTCTGAGATATGGCTAAATTCGTTGGATAGATTTGTTATACCGAATTATAATGTCATCGGAAAAGATAGACCGACACACGGAGATGGGGTAGCTATCCTTCTCAAGAAATTGATTTCCTACAAATTAATTTAATTTCAGCTAATATTCAGATAGAGATAGTTCCTAGCACAATTCAAACATACAGCGGTAACATAGTCATAGCCTCAATGTACATTCCTCCCTCACCCTCAATTACTGCAACCATTGGTAAACCAATTACCAGTTCACTCAGACCTTCTAACTTGCCGAGACTTCAACGCCCATTCGACGACATGGGGCAATTCTTATTTAGATTTTATGGAACATCATGATCTTGTTTTGCTCAACGATGGATCTCCTACCTTCTTCGGTTGCAACAATCCATTCGCCATTGACCTTACGCTCACTTATTTCGTCTTGGGGAACAACCAATGAATGTCTGGGGAGTGGACACTGCACTACCATTAAGCAAATGCAACTTAGACCCTGAATCAGATGCCAAGTGATATTTGTTGTTCCTAAGCTTAATGATAAGACCGTTGAAATACTGCGACGTGATGAATTCTTCTCTGCTCCTGAAGAGAAGAAGATAAAGACTTACCCCTATACCCCTTGGTGGAACAGCCACTGCAATAGAGTCAAAGCCGGGCAACACCGCGCCTTGGCAGAATTCAAGAAAAATGCTTCTAGAGAAACCCTTAGAAAACTTGCAGCAAAGAAAAAGGAATATTTTTAAAAAGTGAAACGAGAGACAAGATTTGGATGGAGGGCAATATGCGAAAATATCAGCCGTTCGACCACAACATCTGAACTTTGGAACACGATTAAGAGATTTGAAGGGCTACATTCACCACCACAGAGCCGAATGTCGAGGAATAAAGAGTGCGTTTGAAAATGTAAATATCGATATTTTTGTCGGAAAATATATTGGGTTGCCCAAAAAGTAATTGCGGATTTTTCATATAGTCGGCGTTGACAAATTTTTTCACAGCTTGTGACTCTGTAATTGCATTCTTTCTTCTGTCAGCTATCAGATGTTACTTTTAGCTTGCTTTAGAAAAAAAAGTGTAAAAAAAGTATATTTGATTAAAGTTCATTCTAAGTTTTGCTAAAAATGCATTTACTTTTTTTTAAAAAATCCGCAATTACTTTTTGGGCAACCCAATAATATCAAGTCAGTGCTGTAAAGCTGGTGCAAGCCAAGAGTTATCTTGGCGACAACATTATCATAGTGCAAGTCGAATGACAATTTATCATCCAAAAGTATACCCAAGCACTGAATATTATGGACAAATCCTATTTCATCCCCATTGTATGCCCGCCTCACGCCTGGAGTATCATTCGTTCCGAAGAGAAGAGCCTTAGCCTTTGACGCATTCACAGACATCCACGAAGCCAAGGAAGGCAAGACCAAATCAATCTTCGATTGAAGAACGTTCAAAGAGCGAATGTTACCTACAAACACTATCTGAACATCGTCCGCATATGCATAAGAGGTACACCAATACTCTATGCACTTAAAAAAGTCGTTCAAAAACAAAATAAATAGGAGAGGACCGAGTACAGATCCCTGAGGAACTCCGCTTTTAACCGGCAGCGTAGATGAAGTTATATCACCTATTTCAATAAATTGCTTTCTATCAACCAAATAGGAAAACGAAAGTTTACAAGCGCTTTTATCAAGATCGTAAACTGTGGACAACTTCTTAATCAGGACGAAGTAATCCACACGATCGAAGGCCTTCTCTAGATCCAAGGAGAGTAAAATACATATATTGTGACATGCCACGCAATTCCGAATTTGGTCGGTAAGACCTAAAAGCAACATGGAAGTCCCTCTACCCTTCCTGAATCCGCATTAGAAATCGTGTAAAAGGCGAACTACGGTCAATGTAGGTCACAAACTATTTCTTCAAAACATGTTCCACTACCTTCGAAAGCACCGGCAGCAAAACTGTAGGTCTATATTCCGATACATTACCAGTGCTGCTGGTCATGGTTTTGTTATTAACCAAAAAAGAAGAAAATCGGAAATAAATAGGAAAGTTATCTTAAAAAACTTCATCGGGAACCCTTCATACTCAGCGACATTAGATTTAACTGACATAAAAGCATCAAACAATTCATCGGGAGTAATGCTGCTAAAAGAAAAGTCGTCATTAGCAGCGAAACGCAGAAATTCCAACACTTCGTCCTGTACATCAGATTGGTTTTCAACAAATGAAGGCTTCAATAAGTTTCGTGAATACGGAAGAAATAATTTAAATTGATTCTTCAAATCAAATTTCATTTAAAATTAAATTTTGTTAGAATTTCGTTCAATAAATGTCAATTTACACTACTACATGATGAAATTTCAAGGAAATCTAAATTCTGGCCAATCCTTTTTTTCAAAAACCTAGCCTTTAAGATTTATAAAATTGCTAACAGATTTCCTTTGACAATTATTATCTTCGAAAAGTTTTTGTAAAAAAATGGTGTTTTATCATTGAGTTGATTATGACTTTTTCTTCTCCATTTTAGACGCATGTTCGATAAAATGTCAAAGGAAACTATTCGCACAAGTGGAGAGAAACAGGGAAAAATCGATATAGTTCGCAATATAAATAAAATCCCCGACCGCCAATTTTTAAATGATATGTTCAAGGTCAATAAACAAATGAATAAAGCTAATGTAAAGCCATCATTTGGTCCTAATGGTCTTGTACTAAACAATGAAGTACCCATTGATGCCGCTGCACTAAGACAAAATGTTAATATATTGAAGCAAGTAACGAATCCGATACCCTCTACTCATCAGGCTGCATCGGGCAGTGACACAGCTTTGACAGCGGGACGCTTATATTATACCACCAATGAAGCTACCAGCAGGAGAGAATGCAACAATTTATGTGATGTTCTAAATGATTCTCGAAATTTCGGCATCTCAAAGGAAATACTCGGATCGCTTTACTTAACACTGTCAAATGGCATTGGAATCTGTTTAAAGGATTATGGCAACAAATTTCTACAAAACATAATAGATTCAGAAAAATTTCAGGATGTTATTTCAACTATGGCTAAAAATTTTCCAGAGAATATTTGCAAACATATTTTGGGTTTAGCCCAACGTTTCATCGACGACATGTTGGATGAAATAATGCGACAAGTGCGCTCTTCTATTTCCACCGAATCTATTATTTATCGCATACTCGAACTTTTTGTGAAAAAATATAAGGATGTGCCATACGCGTATATTGCCGCAGAGTCCGATAAAATACTGATGACTATTAAAATATATTTCTTATCATTGAATACCAGTGGCTATGGAGGTACTACAAAGTGCACTCATTGCGTAGGACGCTATTCTGTGTGTAGTTTGTAAAGGTTAATGAGTAAGGTTGTGCAAATTTCTGTTCGAGGCTATCTACGTCTACCAACTCTTCGAATGGCTTGGACAAAGGCTCACCACTAGTTATAGGCTATAAAATGAAGCACATAATAATGGAATTAAGCAAACAATAAGGCATAACTTTCTTTAAGGCTCAAATATACAAGAGCAAAGGCATTTTTTGATCAAATTTTTCTAGATTTATCTAATGTGTTAATTCTTTGTGCTTTTCACAAAAAGACTGCTATTTATTTAAGCATGTCTTCGATTTTATTAAATGTAAGAAACAGAAACTCAATACCTTCAGGTGCCTTGCAAGGTTTTGAGACCAATACTAAATGCACAAATTTACGATTATTTTATACAATACATATTATTAACAATGTTCTAATAAAAATTAAGCATATCAAAAACAAAGCCGTTAAGTAAATCTTTCTATTTATATTGGGTTGCCCAAAAAGTAATTGCGGATTTTTTAAAAGAAAGTAAATGCATTTTTAATAAAGCTTAGAATGAACTTTAATCAAATATACTTTTTTTACACTTTTGTTTCTAAAGCAAGCTAAAAGTAACAGAAGAAAGAATGCAATTACAGAGTCACAAGCTGTGAAAAAATTTGTCAACGCCAACTATATGAAAAATCCGCAATTACTTTTTCGGCAACCCAAGACGATGATACTGTTGCAGCAAGAATTTGTATTTTTGAAATTTCACTATACGATTAATTTAACTAAGACTTACCTGCCTAGTTGGCTGTCTGTTGGTAGAAATACTCCAATCCATACAGGATTCACTAATAGAAGGTTAGGTCACTTGTGAAAATATAAAGTGGATAGGCTCCATGAACATCATTAAGGATGTCAAATCTCTGTCATCAAATAGGAGAAAATGTAAACTACGAATGAATGTAAAAAGAGAGTAAGTTGACATCCATTATGCCAAGTATTGCCAAAAATTAAAAAAAAAATACGTCGGCTGATCACTCGGCTTAACCTTATTCAGTGTATCCTGCAATCTTTATTTACTACTTAAATTATTATTCTAATCATGTGTGTTTTTTCCGTTTTGTTTTCGCATTTACATTGGTGTACAGGATTCACTAATAGAAGGTTAGATCACTGGCGAAAAAATAAAGTGGATAGGCCCCATGAACATCATTAAGGATGTCAAATCTGCCGATTGAAAGTGTCACCAAATAGGAGAAAACGTAAACAAAGAATGAATGTAAAAGAGAACAAATTGAAATCCTCAATGCCAAGTAGTGCCAAAAATTGAAATAATTGTGTGTTGGCTGATCACTTGGCTTAACCTAATGTAGTGAATCCTGATTGGTGTATAGACATGATTTACTAAATAAGGTTAATCCAAGCGATCAGCCGACATACAATTTTTTTAATTTTTGGCACTACTTGGCATTGAGGATGTCAACTTGTTCACTTTTTACATTCATTCATGTGATGACATTTTCATTCGGCAGTTTTGACATCCTTAATGTTGTTCATGGGGCCTATCGACTTTATGTTTCCGCATGTGACCTAACCTATTAGTGAATCCTGGTGTATAGAAAATAATTTTCAGTTTTTCTTGTCGGTTTGAAAAAACTTCTTTGAATTCTGTTCGTTAAATTAAATATATAATTAAGTTTTTACAAAATAAATTGTCAATCTCGTGAATTTTTTGTCACAAGAGGTTGTGGACGAAATCAAGGAAGTTCATGGAATTCTCCAGTTTAACAGCCAGGTGATTTGATGATTGGCAATTTAGAGTGAAATTTCATTTGGACACTCTGGATCTGTAGATAGTTCTCAGTTGAGTTCAAGAAAAAGGAAATAAGACAATGGACAGAATAGTGAGTTTCCTACATGCGGACTGCATTAGTTTTGGGGCAAAGCCACAGCAAAGGCTATATGTTAAAGCCTTCGCCAAGAAGTCGGTAACAAATCGAGTTCTCATCAGAAAAAAATCGGCAACGATGCAAATGAATGAAGCCATGTAATGGCATTTGAAAATTAAATACGCAAGCTGGTATTGTCCGAAACTTGTGTGGAAGAAAGTGACGTTTTAGCGCAACTGTTCTGGACATTTCCCAAGAAACCCCCCTGGTGACAGCTTTGCAAACGTTGAAAATGAGACATTGACATTTAACGCCGTAAAAGAGAGACTCATTTTGGAAGAAGCAAAGTTTCTAGATCGCGATTAAGCTACTGTGTAAGAAAAAGCTGCGTTTTCAAGTATGAAGAAATGTTTTCGAAAAACCAAAAACTGATTTAATTTAATCGAAAATGTGTTAAATGCGTCAAGTTTGGGCATAGAAGCTAAAGGCTCGACTAGTACGAAAGCAGTCTCGTTTATGGCATATAAGAATAGAATCGGAGCAGAGAAAGCTGAAATTGTATTTAAATTGGATTGTGTTGCGATTGAACCTTCATCAAAAGATAAAGACATGTTTAACACAATTTCTTCTCTAGCTATGCAGAAGGGCCGAAAGGGTCTTGCATATGGCATATGACTGGGCTAGACCCGGAGGTCTCAATGTTAACGCAGAGAAGACTGAAATATGCCTGTTCACGAGGAAGACGAAAGTAGGCCAATTTAACGCACCACGTTTCCTCAATAAGACGATTTCGATATCTGCAAATTTTGCCCATAAACATTCCACCAGGGGCAAACTTCTCACATATCAATGAGTGCAGTCCGATTCAAGTTTAAGCTCAATGATAAGGGACCTCCTTTTTTTAGCCGAGTCCGAACGGCGTGCCACAGTGTGACACCTCTTTGGAGAGAAGTTTTACAACACAAATGTTGCCACACCTGATTTTTTTTTCGATATATGACAAGGGTAAATACTTAGGAGTGGCCTAAGGTCAAATACTTAGGTATGGACCACGCCCACTAGGGCACTGGAGACTATTCTAGATATCCGACCCATTGACATACAGATTAAGTGTGAGCATCCACTGCGGCCATGAGACTTAAGGCGATGGGAGAATGGATTGACGATGGGAGCAGCTCATACCATCGCGGTATAATCGAGGCGACGATGGGAATCCTGGAACGATCGGATACCTGAGATGAACCTTAAAGTCGAGTGCGAGGCACTGCTGCCATCGGCACAGACTTGAATTGACGGTACCCTAGTATTGCCATCTGGAAGATCATGTTACACGGATGAGCGGAGAATATGCGAGAGAAGATAACAACAAAGAGAATGCAAACATAAATCTGACATCTTAATACCGTAAAACCCGGCCGGCTGTCAACAGCTGTTCGCGTGAGACCACCTTTTAAAATCCGCCTTGCAATAGGCCAAGGCACCGAATATTTCTGTAAAACTCAGCTGGAGTGGTACACACCATTGCATGCACACCGCAGCAGTATGGAGTATTTGAGAGGTTCAATAAGCCGTCACAGAAAAATAAGACTTTATTTTGGAGAGTGGAATTTCTAAACTTCTTTGAAATGAAACAGCTCTTGCAGCGAATTGTGTAATACAAAGAATGCCAACAAATGCTTTATGGTAACACCGGCAGAAAATGGTATGGAAATAAGGTAAATTATGATAAGTTTAGAATATGTGGTACAAAAGCATATGCTTGGATACCAATAAATGCCAAAAGAAACTTGATTCACAAAGCAAGAAAACTATTTTTATTGGCTATTCCAAATGGATACAGGCTTTGGAATATGTAAGCAAGAAAAGTAATTCTGGCTCTAGATGTTAAGTTCGATGAAAATAGTCCTCGTACAAAGGCCACCTTGTAGAATCAAGTTAACCCAAAATAGTTTAATAGTTTGGAGAATCCACGTTCAAAAATCTAGCTTAAAATCGCATAATTGATATCTGAAAAAAAGGTTAAAAAAAATCAAGGTGAGTTTGAAATTGCTTAAACATCCTTAGTTTTGCGAACTTCAAACATCGTTGGATTCGTGAAGAAAATCTCTTTCCGTAGTGGTGTTGCATGAACCAATAGTCTTAAGTTTTCTATGCAAAATATCGCGAAAACCAAATTTTATTGGGCATAATATTGCAAAATCGTTTTCAAGCCCAACAACGCTGCAACTCCTTCATTTTTTCGAATTTCGAACATTTTTAAGCATTCCGCAGTTGGAAATTCGAAGACGATTCGTAAAATAAACAGAATTACTTTAAATTTAAAATTTTATTGTTTTTTCATTTCTTTAGCAAAGGCTAACCCCTTATGAAAATTTTCAATTTTTGATGCGAAAAAAATTTTAATATCCGAAAAATGCTAACAAAGTCGAGGTGAGTTTGAAATTGCTGTAACTTCGTTAGTTTTGCGAGCTTCAACATTCTGAGGACACCGTTAAATTCGTGAAGAAAATCTCTTTCCGTAGTGGTGCTGGACGAAGCAATACTCTTTCCCATTTCCTTGAAATCTTCAGTGTATTGCATTAAAATTGCATAATTCATATCCCAAAAATTCAAAAAAACCAACTTGAGTTTGCAATTGCTGTAACTTCCCTATTTTGGCAAACTTTGCTAAAAAAATGCAAAAAAAATAAAATGTGAAATTTTAAGTAATTCTGTTTATTTTACGAATCGTCTTCGAATTTCGAACTGCGGAATGCTAGAAAATATTCGAAATTCGAAAAAATGAAGGAGTTACAGCGTTGTTGGCCTTGAAAACGACTTTGAATTTTTACGCCCAAAATAAATTGGTTTTTGCTATTTTTTCCATAGCAACCTTTACAGTATCGCTTCATGTAGCACCTCTACGGAAAGGGATTTTTGTCACGAATCTAACGGTGTCTGAAAAATTGTAAAGTTTGCCAAAATAGGGAAGTTACAGCAATTGCAAACTCAAGTTGGTTTTTTTGAATTTTTGGGATATGAATTATGCAATTTTGATGCAATACACTGAAGATTTCAAGGAAATGGGAAAGAGTATTGCTTCGTCCAGCACCACTACGGAAAGAGATTTTCTTCACGAATTTAACGGTGTCCTCAGAATGTTGAAGCTCGCAAAACTAACGAAGTTACAGCAATTTCAAACTCACCTCGATTTTGTTAGCATTTTTCGGATATTAATTATGCGATTTTGAGCTTGTTTCTTGATGAAAAAACATAGGAGTTGCGCTAAACCGATTTTTTGCCATAATCTTCAATACTCTATACTCAACTCGAAAATTTTTTTCGCATCAAAAATTGAAAATTTTCATAAGGGGTTAGCCTTTGCTAAAAAAATGCAAAAAAAATAAAATGTGAAATTTTAAGTAATTCTGTTTATTTTACGAATCGTCTTCGAATTTCGAACTGCGGAATGCTAGAAAATATTCGAAATTCGAAAAAATGAAGGAGTTACAGCGTTGTTGGCCTTGAAAACGACTTTGAATTTTTACGCCCAAAATAAATTGGTTTTTGCTATTTTTTCCATAGCAACCTTTACAGTATCGCTTCATGTAGCACCTCTACGGAAAGGGATTTTTATCACGAATCTAACGATGTCTGAAAAATTGTAAAGTTTGCCAAAATAGGGAAGTTACAGCAATTGCAAACTCAAGTTGGTTTTTTTGAATTTTTGGGATATGAATTATGCAATTTTGATGCAATACACTGAAGATTTCAAGGAAATGGGAAAGAGTATTGCTTCGTCCAGCACCACTACGGAAAGAGATTTTCTTCACGAATTTGACGGTGTCCTCAGAATGTTGAAGCTCGCAAAACTAACGAAGTTACAGCAATTTCAAACTCACCTCGACTTTGTTAGCAAGCCAAAATAGGGAAGTTACAGCAATTGCAAACTCAAGTTGGTTTTTTTGAATTTTTGGGATATGAATTATGCAATTTTGATGCAATACACTGAAGATTTCAAGGAAATGGGAAAGAGTATTGCTTCGTCCAGCACCACTACGGAAAGAGATTTTCTTCACGAATTTAACGGTGTCCTCAGAATGTTGAAGCTCGCAAAACTAACGAAGTTACAGCAATTTCAAACTCACCTCGATTTTGTTAGCATTTTTCGGATATTAATTATGCGATTTTGAGCTTGTTTCTTGATGAAAAAACATAGGAGTTGCGCTAAACCGATTTTTTGCCATAATCTTCAATACTCTATACTCAACTCGAAAATTTTTTTCGCATCAAAAATTGAAAATTTTCATAAGGGGTTAGCCTTTGCTAAAAAAATGCAAAAAAAATAAAATGTGAAATTTTAAGTAATTCTGTTTATTTTACGAATCGTCTTCGAATTTCGAACTGCGGAATGCTAGAAAATATTCGAAATTCGAAAAAATGAAGGAGTTACAGCGTTGTTGGCCTTGAAAACGACTTTGAATTTTTACGCCCAAAATAAATTGGTTTTTGCTATTTTTTCCATAGCAACCTTTACAGTATCGCTTCATGTAGCACCTCTACGGAAAGGGATTTTTATCACGAATCTAACGATGTCTGAAAAATTGTAAAGTTTGCCAAAATAGGGAAGTTACAGCAATTGCAAACTCAAGTTGGTTTTTTTGAATTTTTGGGATATGAATTATGCAATTTTGATGCAATACACTGAAGATTTCAAGGAAATGGGAAAGAGTATTGCTTTGTCCAGCACCACTACGGAAAGAGATTTTCTTCACGAATTTGACGGTGTCCTCAGAATGTTGAAGCTCGCAAAACTAACGAAGTTACAGCAATTTCAAACTCACCTCGATTTTGTTAGCATTTTTCGGATATTAATTATGCGATTTTGAGCTTGTTTCTTGATGAAAAAACATAGGAGTTGCGCTAAACCGATTTTTTGCCATAATCTTCAATACTCTATACTCAACTCGAAAATTTTTTTCGCATCAAAAATTGAAAATTTTCATAAGGGGTTAGCCTTTGCTAAAAAAATGCAAAAAAAATAAAATGTGAAATTTTAAGTAATTCTGTTTATTTTACGAATCGTCTTCGAATTTCGAACTGCGGAATGCTAGAAAATATTCGAAATTCGAAAAAATGAAGGAGTTACAGCGTTGTTGGCCTTGAAAACGACTTTGAATTTTTACGCCCAAAATAAATTGGTTTTTGCTATTTTTTCCATAGCAACCTTTACAGTATCGCTTCATGTAGCACCTCTACGGAAAGGGATTTTTGTCACGAATCTAACGGTGTCTGAAAAATTGTAAAGTTTGCCAAAATAGGGAAGTTACAGCAATTGCAAACTCAAGTTGGTTTTTTTGAATTTTTGGGATATGAATTATGCAATTTTGATGCAATACACTGAAGATTTCAAGGAAATGGGAAAGAGTATTGCTTCGTCCAGCACCACTACGGAAAGAGATTTTCTTCACGAATTTAACGGTGTCCTCAGAATGTTGATGCTCGCAAAACTAACGAAGTTACAGCAATTTCAAACTCACCTCGACTTTGTTAGCATTTTTCGGATATTAATTATGCGATTTTGAGCTTGTTTCTTGATGAAAAAACATAGGAGTTGCGCTAAACCGATTTTTTTGTCATAATCTTCAATACTCTATACTCAACTCGAAAATTTTTTTCGCATCAAAAATTGAAAATTTTCATAAGGGGTTAGCCTTTGCTAAAAAAATGCAAAAAAAATAAAATGTGAAATTTTAAGTAATTCTGTTTATTTTACGAATCGTCTTCGAATTTCGAACTGCGGAATGCTAGAAAATATTCGAAATTCGAAAAAATGAAGGAGTTACAGCGTTGTTGGCCTTGAAAACGACTTTGAATTTTTACGCCCAAAATAAATTGGTTTTTGCTATTTTTTCCATAGCAACCTTTACAGTATCGCTTCATGTAGCACCTCTACGGAAAGGGATTTTTGTCACGAATCTAACGGTGTCTGAAAAATTGTAAAGTTTGCCAAAATAGGGAAGTTACAGCAATTGCAAACTCAAGTTGGTTTTTTTGAATTTTTGGGATATGAATTATGCAATTTTGATGCAATACACTGAAGATTTCAAGGAAATGGGAAAGAGTATTGCTTCGTCCAGCACCACTACGGAATTTAACGGTGTCCTCAGAATGTTGAAGCTCGCAAAACTAACGAAGTTACAGCAATTTCAAACTCACCTCGACTTTGTTAGCATTTTTCGGATATTAATTATGCGATTTTGAGCTTGTTTCTTGATGAAAAAACATAGGAGTTGCGCTAAACCGATTTTTTTGCCATAATCTTCAATACTCTATACTCAACTCGAAAATTTTTTTCGCATCAAAAATTGAAAATTTTCATAAGGGTTAGCCTTTGCTAAAAAAATGCAAAAAAAAATAAAATGTGAAATTTTAAGTAATTCTGTTTATTTTACGAATCGTCTTCGAATTTCGAAATGCGGAATGCTAGAAAATATTCGAAATTCGAAAAAATGAAGGAGTTACAGCGTTGTTGGCCTTGAAAACGACTTTGAATTTTTACGCCCAAAATAAATTGGTTTTTGCTATTTTTTCCATAGCAACCTTTACAGTATCGCTTCATGTAGCACCTCTACGGAAAGGGATTTTTGTCACGAATCTAACGGTGTCTGAAAAATTGTAAAGTTTGCCAAAATAGGGAAGTTACAGCAATTGCAAACTCAAGTTGGTTTTTTTGAATTTTTGGGATATGAATTATGCAATTTTGATGCAATACACTGAAGATTTCAAGGAAATGGGAAAGAGTATTGCTTCGTCCAGCACCACTACGGAAAGAGATTTTCTTCACGAATTTAACGGTGTCCTCAGAATGTTGAAGCTCGCAAAACTAACGAAGTTACAGCAATTTCAAACTCACCTCGACTTTGTTAGCATTTTTCGGATATTAATTATGCGATTTTGAGCTTGTTTCTTGATGAAAAAACATAGGAGTTGCGCTAAACCGATTTTTTTGTCATAATCTTCAATACTCTATACTCAACTCGAAAATTTTTTTCGCATCAAAAATTGAAAATTTTCATAAGGGGTTAGCCTTTGCTAAAAAAATGCAAAAAAAATAAAATGTGAAATTTTAAGTAATTCTGTTTATTTTACGAATCGTCTTCGAATTTCGAACTGCGGAATGCTAGAAAATATTCGAAATTCGAAAAAATGAAGGAGTTACAGCGTTGTTGGCCTTGAAAACGACTTTGAATTTTTACGCCCAAAATAAATTGGTTTTTGCTATTTTTTCCATAGCAACCTTTACAGTATCGCTTCATGTAGCACCTCTACGGAAAGGGATTTTTGTCACGAATCTAACGGTGTCTGAAAAATTGTAAAGTTTGCCAAAATAGGGAAGTTACAGCAATTGCAAACTCAAGTTGGTTTTTTTGAATTTTTGGGATATGAATTATGCAATTTTGATGCAATACACTGAAGATTTCAAGGAAATGGGAAAGAGTATTGCTTCGTCCAGCACCACTACGGAAAGAGATTTTCTTCACGAATTTAACGGTGTCCTCAGAATGTTGAAGCTCGCAAAACTAACGAAGTTACAGCAATTTCAAACTCACCTCGACTTTGTTAGCATTTTTCGGATATTAATTATGCGATTTTGAGCTTGTTTCTTGATGAAAAAACATAGGAGTTGCGCTAAACCGATTTTTTTGTCATAATCTTCAATACTCTATACTCAACTCGAAAATTTTTTTCGCATTAAAAATTGAAAATTTTCATAAGGGGTTAGCCTTTGCTAAAAAAATGCAAAAAAAATAAAATGTGAAATTTTAAGTAATTCTGTTTATTTTACGAATCGTCTTCGAATTTCGAACTGCGGAATGCTAAAAAATATTCGAAATTCGAAAAAATGAAGGAGTTACAGCGTTGTTGGCCTTGAAAACGACTTTGAATTTTTACGCCCAAAATAAATTGGTTTTTGCTATTTTTTCCATAGCAACCTTTACAGTATCGCTTCATGTAGCACCTCTACGGAAAGGGATTTTTATCACGAATCTAACGATGTCTGAAAAATTGTAAAGTTTGCCAAAATAGGGAAGTTACAGCAATTGCAAACTCAAGTTGGTTTTTTTGAATTTTTGGGATATGAATTATGCAATTTTGATGCAATACACTGAAGATTTCAAGGAAATGGGAAAGAGTATTGCTTCGTCCAGCACCACTACGGAAAGAGATTTTCTTCACGAATTTAACGGTGTCCTCAGAATGTTGAAGCTCGCAAAACTAACGAAGTTACAGCAATTTCAAACTCACCTCGACTTTGTTAGCATTTTTCGGATATTAATTATGCGATTTTGAGCTTGTTTCTTGATGAAAAAACATAGGAGTTGCGCTAAACCGATTTTTTTGCCATAATCTTCAATACTCTATACTCAACTCGAAAATTTTTTTCGCATCAAAAATTGAAAATTTTCATAAGGGGTTAGCCTTTGCTAAAAAAATGCAAAAAAATAAAATGTGAAATTTCAAGTAATTCTGTTTATTTTACGAATCGTCTTCGAATTTCGAACTGCGGAATGCTAGAAAATATTCGAAATTCGAAAAAATGAAGGAGTTACAGCGTTGTTGGCCTTGAAAACGACTTTGAATTTTTACGCCCAAAATAAATTGGTTTTTGCTATTTTTTCCATAGCAACCTTTACAGTATCGCTTCATGTAGCACCTCTACGGAAAGGGATTTTTGTCACGAATCTAACGGTGTCTGAAAAATTGTAAAGTTTGCCAAAATAGGGAAGTTACAGCAATTGCAAACTCAAGTTGGTTTTTTTGAATTTTTGGGATATGAATTATGCAATTTTGATGCAATACACTGAAGATTTCAAGGAAATGGGAAAGAGTATTGCTTCGTCCAGCACCACTACGGAATTTAACGGTGTCCTCAGAATGTTGAAGCTCGCAAAACTAACGAAGTTACAGCAATTTCAAACTCACCTCGACTTTGTTAGCATTTTTCGGATATTAATTATGCGATTTTGAGCTTGTTTCTTGATGAAAAAACATAGGAGTTGCGCTAAACCGATTTTTTTGCCATAATCTTCAATACTCTATACTCAACTCGAAAATTTTTTTCGCATCAAAAATTGAAAATTTTCATAAGGGTTAGCCTTTGCTAAAAAAATGCAAAAAAAAATAAAATGTGAAATTTTAAGTAATTCTGTTTATTTTACGAATCGTCTTCGAATTTCGAACTGCGGAATGCTAGAAAATATTCGAAATTCAAAAAAAATGAAGGAGTTACAGCGTTGTTGGCCTTGAAAACGACTTTGAATTTTTACGCCCAAAATAAATTGGTTTTTGCTATTTTTTCCATAGCAACCTTTACAGTATCGCTTCATGTAGCACCTCTACGGAAAGGGATTTTTGTCACGAATCTAACGGTGTCTGAAAAATTGTAAAGTTTGCCAAAATAGGGAAGTTACAGCAATTGCAAACTCAAGTTGGTTTTTTTGAATTTTTGGGATATGAATTATGCAATTTTGATGCAATACACTGAAGATTTCAAGGAAATGGGAAAGAGTATTGCCTCGTCCAGCACCACTACGGAAAGAGATTTTCTTCACGAATTTAACGGTGTCCTCAGAATGTTGAAGCTCGCAAAACTAACGAAGTTACAGCAATTTCAAACTCACCTCGACTTTGTTAGCATTTTTCGGATATTAATTATGCGATTTTGAGCTTGTTTCTTGATGAAAAAACATAGGAGTTGCGCTAAACCGATTTTTTTGCCATAATCTTCAATACTCTATACTCAACTCGAAAATTTTTTTCGCATCAAAAATTGAAAATTTTCATAAGGGGTTAGCCTTTGCTAAAAAAATGCAAAAAAATAAAATGTGAAATTTCAAGTAATTCTGTTTATTTTACGAATCGTCTTCGAATTTCGAACTGCGGAATGCTAGAAAATATTCGAAATTCGAAAAAATGAAGGAGTTACAGCGTTGTTGGCCTTGAAAACGACTTTGAATTTTTACGCCCAAAATAAATTGGTTTTTGCTATTTTTTCCATAGCAACCTTTACAGTATCGCTTCATGTAGCACCTCTACGGAAAGGGATTTTTGTCACGAATCTAACGGTGTCTGAAAAATTGTAAAGTTTGCCAAAATAGGGAAGTTACAGCAATTGCAAACTCAAGTTGGTTTTTTTGAATTTTTGGGAAAGAGTATTGCTTCGTCCAGCACCACTACGGAATTTAACGGTGTCCTCAGAATGTTGAAGCTCGCAAAACTAACGAAGTTACAGCAATTTCAAACTCACCTCGACTTTGTTAGCATTTTTCGGATATTAATTATGCGATTTTGAGCTTGTTTCTTGATGAAAAAACATAGGAGTTGCGCTAAACCGATTTTTTTGCCATAATCTTCAATACTCTATACTCAACTCGAAAATTTTTTTCGCATCAAAAATTGAAAATTTTCATAAGGGGTTAGCCTTTGCTAAAAAAATGCAAAAAAATAAAATGTGAAATTTCAAGTAATTCTGTTTATTTTACGAATCCTCTTCGAATTTCGAACTGCGGAATGCTAGAAAATATTCGAAATTCGAAAAAATGAAGGAGTTACAGCGTTGTTGGCCTTGAAAACGACTTTGAATTTTTACGCCCAAAATAAATTGGTTTTTGCTATTTTTTCCATAGCAACCTTTACAGTATCGCTTCATGTAGCACCTCTACGGAAAGGGATTTTTGTCACGAATCTAACGGTATCTGAAAAATTGTAAAGTTTGCCAAAATAGGGAAGTTACAGCAATTGCAAACTCAAGTTGGTTTTTTTGAATTTTTGGGATATGAATTATGCAATTTTGATGCAATACACTGAAGATTTCAAGGAAATGGGAAAGAGTATTGCTTCGTCCAGCACCACTACGGAATTTAACGGTGTCCTCAGAATGTTGAAGCTCGCAAAACTAACGAAGTTACAGCAATTTCAAACTCACCTCGACTTTGTTAGCATTTTTCGGATATTAATTATGCGATTTTGAGCTTGTTTCTTGATGAAAAAACATAGGAGTTGCGCTAAACCGATTTTTTTGCCATAATCTTCAATACTCTATACTCAACTCGAAAATTTTTTTCGCATCAAAAATTGAAAATTTTCATAAGGGTTAGCCTTTGCTAAAAAAATGCAAAAAAAAATAAAATGTGAAATTTTAAGTAATTCTGTTTATTTTACGAATCGTCTTCGAATTTCGAACTGCGGAATGCTAGAAAATATTCGAAATTCAAAAAAAATGAAGGAGTTACAGCGTTGTTGGCCTTGAAAACGACTTTGAATTTTTACGCCCAAAATAAATTGGTTTTTGCTATTTTTTCCATAGCAACCTTTACAGTATCGCTTCATGTAGCACCTCTACGGAAAGGGATTTTTATCACGAATCTAACGATGTCTGAAAAATTGTAAAGTTTGCCAAAATAGGGAAGTTACAGCAATTGCAAACTCAAGTTGGTTTTTTTGAATTTTTGGGATATGAATTATGCAATTTTGATGCAATACACTGAAGATTTCAAGGAAATGGGAAAGAGTATTGCTTCGTCCAGCACCACTACGGAAAGAGATTTTCTTCACGAATTTAACGGTGTCCTCAGAATGTTGAAGCTCGCAAAACTAACGAAGTTACAGCAATTTCAAACTCACCTCGACTTTGTTAGCATTTTTCGGATATTAATTATGCGATTTTGAGCTTGTTTCTTGATGAAAAAACATAGGAGTTGCGCTAAACCGATTTTTTTGCCATAATCTTCAATACTCTATACTCAACTCGAAAATTTTTTTCGCATCAAAAATTGAAAATTTTCATAAGGGGTTAGCCTTTGCTAAAAAAATGCAAAAAAATAAAATGTGAAATTTCAAGTAATTCTGTTTATTTTACGAATCGTCTTCGAATTTCGAACTGCGGAATGCTAGAAAATATTCGAAATTCGAAAAAATGAAGGAGTTACAGCGTTGTTGGCCTTGAAAACGACTTTGAATTTTTACGCCCAAAATAAATTGGTTTTTGCTATTTTTTCCATAGCAACCTTTACAGTATCGCTTCATGTAGCACCTCTACGGAAAGGGATTTTTGTCACGAATCTAACGGTGTCTGAAAAATTGTAAAGTTTGCCAAAATAGGGAAGTTACAGCAATTGCAAACTCAAGTTGGTTTTTTTGAATTTTTGGGAAAGAGTATTGCTTCGTCCAGCACCACTACGGAATTTAACGGTGTCCTCAGAATGTTGAAGCTCGCAAAACTAACGAAGTTACAGCAATTTCAAACTCACCTCGACTTTGTTAGCATTTTTCGGATATTAATTATGCGATTTTGAGCTTGTTTCTTGATGAAAAAACATAGGAGTTGCGCTAAACCGATTTTTTTGCCATAATCTTCAATACTCTATACTCAACTCGAAAATTTTTTTCGCATCAAAAATTGAAAATTTTCATAAGGGGTTAGCCTTTGCTAAAAAAATGCAAAAAAATAAAATGTGAAATTTCAAGTAATTCTGTTTATTTTACGAATCGTCTTCGAATTTCGAACTGCGGAATGCTAGAAAATATTCGAAATTCGAAAAAATGAAGGAGTTACAGCGTTGTTGGCCTTGAAAACGACTTTGAATTTTTACGCCCAAAATAAATTGGTTTTTGCTATTTTTTCCATAGCAACCTTTACAGTATCGCTTCATGTAGCACCTCTACGGAAAGGGATTTTTGTCACGAATCTAACGGTGTCTGAAAAATTGTAAAGTTTGCCAAAATAGGGAAGTTACAGCAATTGCAAACTCAAGTTGGTTTTTTTGAATTTTTGGGATATGAATTATGCAATTTTGATGCAATACACTGAAGATTTCAAGGAAATGGGAAAGAGTATTGCTTCGTCCAGCACCACTACGGAAAGAGATTTTCTTCACGAATTTAACGGTGTCCTCAGAATGTTGAAGCTCGCAAAACTAACGAAGTTACAGCAATTTCAAACTCACCTCGACTTTGTTAGCATTTTTCGGATATTAATTATGCGATTTTGAGCTTGTTTCTTGATGAAAAAACATAGGAGTTGCGCTAAACCGATTTTTTTGCCATAATCTTCAATACTCTATACTCAACTCGAAAATTTTTTTCGCATCAAAAATTGAAAATTTTCATAAGGGGTTAGCCTTGCTAAAAAAATGCAAAAAAAATAAAATGTGAAATTGTAAGTAATTCTGTTTATTTTACGAATCCTCTTCGAATTTCGAACTGCGGAATGCTAGAAAATATTCGAAATTCGAAAAAATGAAGGAGTTACAGCGTTGTTGGCCTTGAAAACGACTTTGAATTTTTACGCCCAAAATAAATTGGTTTTTGCTTTTTTTTCCATAGCAACCTTTACAGTATCGCTTCATGTAGCACCTCTACGGAAAGGGATTTTTGTCACGAATCTAACGGTGTCTGAAAAATTGTAAAGTTTGCCAAAATAGGGCATAATATGAATTATGCAATTTTGATGCAATACACTGAAGATTTCAAGAAAATGGGAAAGAGTATTGCTTCGTCCAGCACCACTACGGAAAGAGATTTTCTTCACGAATTTAACGGTGTCCTCAGAATGTTGAAGCTCGCAAAACTAACGAAGTTACAGCAATTTCAAACTCACCTCGACTTTGTTAGCATTTTTCGGATATTAATTATGCGATTTTGAGCTTGTTTCTTGATGAAAAAACATCGCATAATTAATATCCGAAAAATGCTAACAAAGTCGAGGTGAGTTTGAAATTGCTGTAACTTCGTTAGTTTTGGGAGCTTCAACATTCTGAGGACACCGTTAAATTCGTGAAGAAAATCTCTTTCCGTAGTGGTGCTGGACGAAGCAATTCTCTTTCCCATTTCCTTGAAATCTTCAGTGTATTGCATCAAAATTGCATAATTCATATCCCAAAAATTTAAAAAAAACCAACTTGAGTTTGCAATTGCTGTAACTTCCCTATTTTGGCAAACTTTACAATTTTTCAGACACCGTTAGATTCGTGACAAAAATCCCTTTCCGTAGAGGTGCTACATGAAGCGATACTGTAAAGGTTGCTATGGAAAAAATAGCAAAAACCAATTTATTTTGGGCGTAAAAATTCAAAGTCGTTTTCAAGGCCAACAACGCTGTAACTCCTTCATTTTTTCGAATTTCGAATATTTTCTAGCATTCCGCAGTTCGAAATTCGAAGACGATTCGTAAAATAAACAGAATTACTTGAAATTTCACATTTTATTTTTTTGCATTTTTTTAGCAAAGGCTAACCCCTTATGAAAATTTTCAATTTTTGATGCGAAAAAAATTTTCGAGTTGAGTATAGAGTATTGAAGATTATGGCAAAAAAATCGGTTTAGCGCAACTCCTATGTTTTTTCATCAAGAAACAAGCTCAAAATCGCATAATTAATATCCGAAAAATGCTAACAAAGTCGAGGTGAGTTTGAAATTGCTGTAACTTCGTTAGTTTTGCGAGCTTCAACATTCTGAGGACACCGTTAAATTCGTGAAGAAAATCTCTTTCCGTAGTGGTGCTGGACGAAGCAATACTCTTTCCCATTTCCTTGAAATCTTCAGTGTATTGCATCAAAATTGCATAATTCATATCCCAAAAATTCAAAAAAACCAACTTGAGTTTGCAATTGCTGTAACTTCCCTATTTTGGCAAACTTTACAATTTTTCAGACACCGTTAGATTCGTGACTAAAATCCCTTTCCGTAGAGGTGCTATATGAAGCGATACTGTAAAGGTTGCTATGGAAAAAATAGCAAAAACCAATTTATTTTGGGCGTAAAAATTCAAAGTCGTTTTCAAGGCCAACAACGCTGTAACTCCTTCATTTTTTCGAATTTCGAATATTTTCTAGCATTCCGCAGTTCGAAATTCGAAGAGGATTCGTAAAATAAACAGAATTACTTAAAATTTCACATTTTATTTTTTTTGCATTTTTTTAGCAAAGGCTAACCCCTATGAAAATTTTCAATTTTTGATGCGAAAAAAATTTTCGAGTTGAGTATAGAGTATTGAAGATTATGGCAAAAAAATCGGTTTAGCGCAACTCCTATGTTTTTTCATCAAGAAACAAGCTCAAAATCGCATAATTAATATCCGAAAAATGCTAACAAAGTCGAGATGAGTTTGAAATTGCTGTAACTTCGTTAGTTTTGCGAGCTTCAACATTCTGAGGACACCGTTAAATTCGTGAAGAAAATCTCTTTCCGTAGTGGTGCTGGACGAAGCAATACTCTTTCCCATTTCCTTGAAATCTTCAGTGTATTGCATCAAAATTGCATAATTCATATCCCAAAAATTCAAAAAAACCAACTTGAGTTTGCAATTGCTGTAACTTCCCTATTTTGGCAAACTTTACAATTTTTCAGACACCGTTAGATTCGTGACAAAAATCCCTTTCCGTAGAGGTGCTACATGAAGCGATACTGTAAAGGTTGCTATGGAAAAAATAGCAAAAACCAATTTATTTTGGGCGTAAAAATTCAAAGTCGTTTTCAAGGCCAACAACGCTGTAACTCCTTCATTTTTTCGAATTTCGAATATTTTCTAGCATTCCGCAGTTCGAAATTCGAAGACGATTCGTAAAATAAACAGAATTACTTAAAATTTCACATTTTATTTTTTTTGCATTTTTTTAGCAAAGGCTAACTAACCCCTTATGAAAATTTTCAATTTTTGATGCGAAAAAAATTTTCGAGTTGAGTATAGAGTATTGAAGATTATGGCAAAAAAATCGGTTTAGCGCAAACTTTACAATTTTTCAGACACCGTTAGATTCGTGACAAAAATCCCTTTCCGTAGAGGTGCTACATGAAGCGATACTGTAAAGGTTGCTATGGAAAAAATAGCAAAAACCAATTTATTTTGGGCGTAAAAATTCAAAGTCGTTTTCAAGGCCAACAACGCTGTAACTCCTTCATTTTTTCGAATTTCGAATATTTTCTAGCATTCCGCAGTTCGAAATTCGAAGACGATTCGTAAAATAAACAGAATTACTTGAAATTTCACATTTTATTTTTTTGCATTTTTTTAGCAAAGGCTAACCCCTTATGAAAATTTTCAATTTTTGATGCGAAAAAAATTTTCGAGTTGAGTATAGAGTATTGAAGATTATGGCAAAAAAATCGGTTTAGCGCAACTCCTATGTTTTTTCATCAAGAAACAAGCTCAAAATCGCATAATTAATATCCGAAAAATGCTAACAAAGTCGAGGTGAGTTTGAAATTGCTGTAACTTCGTTAGTTTTGCGAGCTTCAACATTCTGAGGACACCGTTAAATTCGTGAAGAAAATCTCTTTCCGTAGTGGTGCTGGACGAAGCAATACTCTTTCCCATTTCCTTGAAATCTTCAGTGTATTGCATCAAAATTGCATAATTCATATCCCAAAAATTCAAAAAAACCAACTTGAGTTTGCAATTGCTGTAACTTCCCTATTTTGGCAAACTTTACAATTTTTCAGACACCGTTAGATTCGTGACTAAAATCCCTTTCCGTAGAGGTGCTATATGAAGCGATACTGTAAAGGTTGCTATGGAAAAAATAGCAAAAACCAATTTATTTTGGGCGTAAAAATTCAAAGTCGTTTTCAAGGCCAACAACGCTGTAACTCCTTCATTTTTTCGAATTTCGAATATTTTCTAGCATTCCGCAGTTCGAAATTCGAAGAGGATTCGTAAAATAAACAGAATTACTTAAAATTTCACATTTTATTTTTTTTGCATTTTTTTAGCAAAGGCTAACCCCTATGAAAATTTTCAATTTTTGATGCGAAAAAAATTTTCGAGTTGAGTATAGAGTATTGAAGATTATGGCAAAAAAATCGGTTTAGCGCAACTCCTATGTTTTTTCATCAAGAAACAAGCTCAAAATCGCATAATTAATATCCGAAAAATGCTAACAAAGTCGAGATGAGTTTGAAATTGCTGTAACTTCGTTAGTTTTGCGAGCTTCAACATTCTGAGGACACCGTTAAATTCGTGAAGAAAATCTCTTTCCGTAGTGGTGCTGGACGAAGCAATACTCTTTCCCATTTCCTTGAAATCTTCAGTGTATTGCATCAAAATTGCATAATTCATATCCCAAAAATTCAAAAAAACCAACTTGAGTTTGCAATTGCTGTAACTTCCCTATTTTGGCAAACTTTACAATTTTTCAGACACCGTTAGATTCGTGACAAAAATCCCTTTCCGTAGAGGTGCTACATGAAGCGATACTGTAAAGGTTGCTATGGAAAAAATAGCAAAAACCAATTTATTTTGGGCGTAAAAATTCAAAGTCGTTTTCAAGGCCAACAACGCTGTAACTCCTTCATTTTTTCGAATTTCGAATATTTTCTAGCATTCCGCAGTTCGAAATTCGAAGACGATTCGTAAAATAAACAGAATTACTTAAAATTTCACATTTTATTTTTTTTGCATTTTTTTAGCAAAGGCTAACTAACCCCTTATGAAAATTTTCAATTTTTGATGCGAAAAAAATTTTCGAGTTGAGTATAGAGTATTGAAGATTATGGCAAAAAAATCGGTTTAGCGCAACTCCTATGTTTTTTCATCAAGAAACAAGCTCAAAATCGCATAATTAATATCCGAAAAATGCTAACAAAGTCGAGGTGAGTTTGAAATTGCTGTAACTTCGTTAGTTTTGCGAGCTTCAACATTCTGAGGACACCGTTAAATTCGTGAAGAAAATCTCTTTCCGTAGTGGTGCTGGACGAAGCAATACTCTTTCCCATTTCCTTGAAATCGTCAGTGTATTGCATCAAAATTGCATAATTCATATCCCAAAAATTCAAAAAAACCAACTTGAGTTTGCAATTGCTGTAACTTCCCTATTTTGGCAAACTTTACAATTTTTCAGACATCGTTAGATTCGTGATAAAAATCCCTTTCCGTAGAGGTGCTACGTGAAGCGATACTGTAAAGGTTGCTATGGAAAAAATAGCAAAAACCAATTTATTTTGGGCGTAAAAATTCAAAGTCGTTTTCAATGCCAACAACGCTGTAACTCCTTCATTTTTTCGAATTTCGAATATTTTCTAGCATTCCGCAGTTCGAAATTCGAAGACGATTCGTAAAATAAACAGAATTACTTAAAATTTCACATTTTATTTTTTTTGCATTTTTTTAGCTTATGAAAATTTTCAATTTTTGATGCGAAAAAAATTTTCGAGTTGAGTATAGAGTATTGAAGATTATGACAAAAAAATCGGTTTAGCGCAACTCCTATGTTTTTTCATCAAGAAACAAGCTCAAAATCGCATAATTAATATCCGAAAAATGCTAACAAAGTCGAGGTGAGTTTGAAATTGCTGTAACTTCGTTAGTTTTGCGAGCTTCAACATTCTGAGGACACCGTTAAATTCGTGAAGAAAATCTCTTTCCGTAGTGGTGCTGGACGAAGCAATACTCTTTCCCATTTCCTTGAAATCTTCAGTGTATTGCATCAAAATTGCATAATTCATATCCCAAAAATTCAAAAAAACCAACTTGAGTTTGCAATTGCTGTAACTTCCCTATTTTGGCAAACTTTACAATTTTTCAGACACCGTTAGATTCGTGACAAAAATCCCTTTCCGTAGAGGTGCTACATGAAGCGATACTGTAAAGGTTGCTATGGAAAAAATAGCAAAAACCAATTTATTTTGGGCGTAAAAATTCAAAGTCGTTTTCAAGGCCAACAACGCTGTAACTCATTCATTTTTTCGAATTTCGAATATTTTCTAGCATTCCGCAGTTCGAAATTCGAAGACGATTCGTAAAATAAACAGAATTACTTAAAATTTCACATTTTATTTTTTTTGCATTTTTTTAGCTTATGAAAATTTTCAATTTTTGATGCGAAAAAAATTTTCGAGTTGAGTATAGAGTATTGAAGATTATGACAAAAAAATCGGTTTAGCGCAACTCCTATGTTTTTTCATCAAGAAACAAGCTCAAAATCGCATAATTAATATCCGAAAAATGCTAACAAAGTCGAGGTGAGTTTGAAATTGCTGTAACTTCGTTAGTTTTGCGAGCTTCAACATTCTGAGGACACCGTTAAATTCGTGAAGAAAATCTCTTTCCGTAGTGGTGCTGGACGAAGCAATACTCTTTCCCATTTCCTTGAAATCTTCAGTGTATTGCATCAAAATTGCATAATTCATATCCCAAAAATTCAAAAAAAAACCAACTTGAGTTTGCAATTGCTGTAACTTCCCTATATTGGCAAACTTTACAGTCACCGTTAGATTCGTGATAAAAATTCCTTTCCGTAGTTGTGCTACATGAAGCAATACTGTAAAGTTTTCTATGAAAAACATGGCAAAAAACAAACTTTTTTGGGCGTACAAATTCAAGGTCGTTTTCAAGGCCAACAGCGCTTTAACTCCTTAATTTTTTTGAATTTCGAAACTTTTTGAGCATTCCGCAGTTCGAAATTCGAAGACGATTCGGAAAGTAAACAGAATTACTTGAAATTTCACATTTTATTTTTTTTGGATTTTTTTAGCAAAGGCTAACCCCTTATAAAAATTGTAAATTTTTGATGCAAAAAATTTTTGGAGTTGAGTATACAACATTGACGATTATGGCAAAAAAATCGCTTTAGTGCAACTCCTAAGTTTTTTTTTTTCAAAAAACAACCTCAAAATCGCATAATCAATATCCAAAAAATCAAAGAAAATCAATGTGAGTTTGAAATTGCTGTATGATTTGAAGTTGTTGTTGCCAATAAAAGACTCAAGTTTAACTCAAAAACAATTTAAATCTATCTTTATTTAATATACAATTGTGCGACAATTAATTCGTTTAACATTTACTAAAGTCTACAACTGAAGACTGAACAACTAGCAAATGCTTTCATCTTCGTCTGGCAGCTGAAGGGTAGCCATCTTGTTTATTCTCAGAAGACGACAAGTTCGGAGTTGCCACATCCACCACCGCCAGTGACCGAGTCAGGATGTGCTTGAAATGACCCACTTTTGCGAGATGGACATGATTGTGTGCTTGAAGTTAGTTGTGGTAGTTCGTCTTCTTCCCAGATCTCGACGTTGCATCTTATGTTGGCTGTGGTTCTTGATGTTCTTTAACCGGTTAATCAGAATTATTGATGAAAGCAGGTTGCAGACGGTCGACGGATATGTTAACATTATTGCCCCTTATCATGATGGCACATATTCGATCTGAAATTCTTTGAACTATTTCGAATTGTCCAGTATAAGGTGGTTCAAGAGGTTCTCTAACAGCATCTGTGCATAGAAAACATGAGTAAAACCCTTAAGGTTCTTAATTATGAACATTTTACTCTTGTTGTGATGCGAGGCTGAAAGAAATTTATATGATCACGAAGTCTCTTTAAATTCTGATGATTCTGTAGAAATGTTTGATTGGCTGAAGAACTCCTAAGGTAACCGCATATGCCCGCAATATAGAAGATCAGCTGGCTAGGCTTGTAGATCTTCTTTAAAAGCCGTTCTCAAACCAAATACTATCGTAGAAAGAACTTAAACCCAAGATGTATTACTGTGGTAAATTAATGCAGCTTTTAAAGATCTGTGCCATCTTTCTATCATCCCGTTTGATTGGGAATGATAGGCTGTGGACTCGTTCATTTAGATCCAGTTAATTTAACAAGTGCTTTGAATAATCCAGATTCGTATTAGGTCCCTTGATCTGTTGTTATTACCCCAGGACAAACAAAACGTGAAATCCAATTTGACCAAAATACTGTTGCCACGGTTTGTGCTGACATGTCTTCCAAAGGCACTGCTACTGGTCAATGCGAAAAACTATCTATCATCGTAAGGAATATCTGTAACCTTGAACCAAAAGCATCACAACAATATCTAGGTGGATATCATTAAATCGATTATCGGGAACATCTATTTTGTTGGGTGTAGTCAGTCGATTATGTCTGGTAGTCTTGGATCTTTGGCACGAAAGACAGACGCAAGACCAATTCAAAATTTACTTCTTCATTCCTAGCCAAATGTATTTATCTTCTGATACCGTTGGATTTGTGACTAAAATTCCTTTCCGTAGAGGTGCATGCAGCACCTCTAGCTATATTGTAAAGGTTTCTATAGAAAACATTGCAAAAGCAAATTTTTGGGGGTTAAAAATTCAAAGTCGTTTTCAAGGCCAAAAACGCTGTAACTCCTTCATTTTTTCGAATTTCGAAAATTTGTAAGCATTCCGCAGTTCGAAATTCGAAGACGATTCGTAAAGTGAACTGAATTACTTGAAATTTCACATTTTATATTTTTTGGATTTTTTTAGCAAAGGCTAACCCCTTATGAAAATTTTCAATTTTTGATGCGAAAAAATTTTTCGAGTTGAGTATACAGTATTGAAGATTATGGCAAAAAAAAATCGGTTTAGCGCAACTCCTATGTTTTTTCTTCAAAAAACAAGCTCAAAATCGCATAATAAAGATCCAAAAAATGCTAAAAAAATCAACGTGAGTTAGAAATTGCTGTAATATCCTTTGTTTTGCGAACTTCAAAATTCTGAGCGCACCGTTGGATTCGTGAAGAAAATCTCTTTCCGTAATGGTGCTGGATGAAGCAATACTTTCTTCTATTTCCTTGAAAACTTTACGAGTATTGCTTCAAAATCGCATAATTGATATCCAAAAATTCAAAAAAAAAAAAACCAACGTGAGTTTGCAACTGCTGTAACTTCCTCTGTTTCGCGAACGTGGCAATATTTTATACACCGTTGGATTTGCTATGGAAAGCATAGCAAAACCCAATTTATTTTGGGCGAAAAAATTCAAAGTCGTTTTTAAGGCCAACAACGCTGCTACTCCTTAATTTTTTCGAATTTCGAATATTTTCTAGCATTCCGCAGTTCGAAATTCGAAGACGATTCGTAAAATAAACAGAATTACTTGAAATTTCACATTTTATTTTTTTTTTTGAAATTTTTTAGCAAAGGCTAACCCCTTATGAAAATTTTAAATTTTTGATGCGAAATTTTTTTTTTCGGTTTAGTGCAACTCCTATGTTTTTTGTTCAAGGAACAAGCATTATCAAATCCGAAAAAGGCAAAAAATCAAGGTGAGTTTGAAATTGCTGTGACATCCTTAGTTTTGCAAACTTCATACTCAGTTGAATTCTTGAAGAAAATCTCACTCCGTAGTCGTGCTGGGTGAAGCAATAGTGTTAAGTTTTCCATGAGAAACATCACATAAACCAACTTTTTTGTGCGTAAATTTCAAAGTCGTTTTAAAGACTTAAAACGCTGTAACTTCTTAATTTTTTCGAATTTCGAAAATTTTCAAGTATTCCGCTGTTTGAAATTCGAAGACGATTCGAAGAATGAACAGAATTACTTAAAATTTCATATTTTATTTTTTTTTTCTTTTCATTGTTTTAGCAAAAATGAAAATTTTCAATTTTTGATGCGAAAATATTTTTCGAGCTAAGTATACAGTATTGAAGTTTATGGCAAAAAATTAGGTTTAGTGCAGCTTCTACTTTATTTCTGCAAAAAACTAGCTCAAAATCGCGTAATTGATATCTGAAAAATGCATAAAAAAACTAGATTAGTTTGAAATTGCTGTAACTCGTTAGTTTTGCGAACTTCAACATTTTGAAGACACCATTGGATTCGTGAAGAAAATCTCTTTCCGTAATGGTGCTGGACGAAGCAACACTCTTTCCCATTTCCTTAAAATATTCGGAGTATTGCATCAAAATCGCATAATTCATATCCCAAAAATTCAAAAAAACTATCTTGAGTTTGCAATTACTATAACTTCCTTAATGTTGCAAACTTCACAAAACACCGTTGGATTCTTGGGGAAAATCTCTTTCCGTAGTGGTGCTACATGAAGCAATACTTTAAAGTATTCTATGAAAGTATTCAAAAAGGAAACTTTTTTGGGCGTAAAAATTTAAGGTCAAACACGCTGTAACTCCTTAATTTTTTCGAATTTCGAATATTTTCTAGCATTCCGCAGTTCGAAATTCGAAGACGATTCGTAAAATAAACAGAATTACTTAAAATTTCACATTTTATTTATTTTTTTTTTTTGCATTTTTTTAGCAAAGGCTAACCCCTTATGAAAATTTTCAATTTTTGATGCAAAAAAATTTTTTCGATTTGAGTATACGGTATTGAAATTTATGACAAAAAATTCGGTTTAGTGCAGCTCCTACTTTATTTCTGAAAAAACTTGCTCAAAATCGCATAATTGATATCTGAAAAATAGTTGAAAAAACTAGATGAGTTTGAAATTGCTGTAACATCCTTAGTTTTGCGAACATCAAAACTGTAAAGGCACCGTTCGATTCGTGAAGAAAATCTCTTTCCGTAGCGGTGCTTGATGAAACAATAATGTTAAGTTTTCTATGAAAAACATCGCAAAAACAAAATTTTTTTGGGCGTAAAATTTCGAAGTCGTTTTCAAGACTTAACTCCTTAATTTTTTTCGAATTTTTCGGTAGGGCTGCTGGATAAAGCAAATATGTAAAGTTTTCTTTGAAAAACATCGCAAAAACTAATATTTCGGGCAGACAAATTATTCCTTAATTTTTTCGTAAATTTCAAAAATTTTTAAGCATTCCGCGGTTCGAAATTCGAAGACGATTCGAAAAATAAACAAAATTAATTAAAATTTCCGCTACGGTGGCCTCCATAGTAGTATAGTATTATCACAAAAAATAAAAATGGAAGTGCTACATATATTTGCTAGCAATTGTTTTTATATTTTTAAAGATAATGAACGAAAATACGACGAAAATTCCTTTTTTGTATCATGTTGGCCTAAATTGGAAAACGTTTTGTCGAATGCCCACTCAGTGAAGAACTTATTGGGTTGCCAAAAAAGTAATTGCGGATTTTTCATATAGTCGGCGTTGACAAATTTTTTCATAGCTTCTGACTCTGTAATTGCATTCTTTCTTCTGTCAGTTATCAGCTGTCACTTTTAGCTTGCTTTAGAAAAAAAGTATAAAAAAAGTATATTTGATTAAAGTTCATTCTAAGTTTTATTAAAAATGCATTTACTTTCTTTTAAAAAATCCGCAATTACTTCTTGGGCAACCCAATAGTACAGCAAAAAGTGTTTTCACAAATTTTTTTCACTATTTTTTTGTATGGAGTTTTACTGTGAAAGTTCAACTTACTACCCATCTTTAAAGAAAACAATATTTGTGAAAACTTTCTACAGTGAACGGACTTAATACCTACCTTAAAAAAAACATGCATGTATAATGGCGAAACAATTAAGGGTAGTCTCATTTGTACAACAACCACAAATCATATGGTGCAATCCGCCATTTTGTCATCAAGCTGATCGACGTTTTGCCAACACACACAAAGAAATTGGTATGCGTGTGTGTTCATACGTGTGGGTACACGGGCAGAGAATATGCGAGCAAGAAGATGACAACAACGAGAATGCAAACCAAAATCTGACATCTTAATACCGACTAACCTAGCTGGCTGTTAACAGCTGTTCGCGTGAGACAACCTTTTTAAATCCGCCTTGTGCATGTATCAAGGCGGATTTAAACATACTTTCTGTAATAGTGCTGTTTGAAGCATATACAGTAGATTTTTATAGGTGAATTTTCCCTCTCTCAAAAAAATGGCAACCACAAACAACGATTAGAAATTTGACGTTTTCTTTTGTTTCATTCTTAAGAAAGGAGAAAAGGGAATTGGGAGAACATAAAAACTGTAGAAAAACGCAAGTTAATTAACAAAAAAATGCTAACAAGAGAGTTAAAAGGTTTTGCAAAAATAATTTAAAGTTTAAAAGCAAAAAAGTGTCCACTATCCATTTAAAACTATCTAAATCAGATGCGTTGTTCATATACAGTTCTGTTGAATTTCTCTCTTCTTTCAATTATCCTCGTTTATTTCTAATCTTTGTACTTGGTGCCCCTAAAAAAGAGTGGATGGTTTATCTATTTAATATTCATTTACTGTTTGTGATTTGAAGCAATCCTCCACATTGTTTTTTTGAAAATATAGGTAGAAGAAGCAGCACTACCTAATTACCCAAAATTTAAATTTTGACACTTGCAACCCTCCAACAAATTGGAAATGAAATTAACTCATGAGATCTTGTTTTTAAATAAATTTGTTTTATTTTTTATTCATTCTTTTCAAAACCAAAACTTAAAAGATATCACAGGACTAAAGACAACAATATAAAAAAACACACACACGGTATATGTACATATGTTAAAAAAGGTAACGGCAATTTCTTCAAATATCAGGTTTCAAAGTAGTCGTAGTAGTAGTAGTTGTTGTAGTTGCGTTGGCAGTTATTGGTTTCGCGGTACTATTCCTGTAAGAAAGCATTCAAAATGGAAGAATTGTTTTTTGGTCATTAAAAAAGTGTTGAGAGGAATTTGGCAGGTGCATGTTAACCGTCACCGCATATAATCGGAGAGGAGAGAAAGTATATTCTCTGTATAGGGCTTATATTTGAATTCACTCTAATGTAAGAGTATGGTTTATATTGTTACAATTGGGTTTTTATTAGTTTGAATGTCCCTTTAGTTTAATTTCCGTTATTTTAATTTTCAAATTGTAACAGTTTTCTCAAACACATTGTTTCTAGTATTCCCTAGAATTTCTTTATTGTTCTTTGTTATTCTTTTATTCGTAGTAATGTCTGCTTTCGTTTGGCTCCACCCCATGTTTGTTCAATAGATGTATGTGTATGTGTTTGCCCGTATTCAAGTATCATGTTATGTATGCGTTTTGTGTTTGTCAATGCTGGTCATCTTAAGCAGAGATCGTATAGAGGACTTATCCCGAAGTTAACAGATTGGATATTCTCGAAACATTGATGTGGCCAGCAAAAGGTATATAAGGCAGTGACACAATGCAACACGGGTCAGTCTTATTTGAGAACTGCGGTTAACGAGTTGTAAAGCGAATAAGTAGATCAATAAATCAATGTTAAGTAAAGTAATTATAAACGTACTATGTTTTAATTGAAAGTAAAACGTCTACAGTCAAAACGTTACAATATGTTATCTTAGTTCTTTATATACAAAACATATGTACCATATATAGGTTTTAAATCAAATAGAAAGCTTTTTCATTCGATTTGATAAAATTTGAGGCGGTAACTTACATTAGCGTCCCCCCATTATGCATGTTGAATTTCCCAATACCCAACATAGAGGCTGTTACAATGTTCGTTTTTCCCAGTTGAAAACACATGTAACACTACGAAAATCTCAATGTTAACATAATACTTTCATTAAAATTTTACCGTAAGTAATGATGGTAAATCATTACTTACGGTAAGATATATTCATTTACAGGTAGTGACAGTTGCCCAACAACAAAATATTGAGTACACTATCTGTCAAAATGGGTGATTAGTGCAACTCTGATTTTGAGTATGTCACTAGTTCGAGCCATTTTTGGTTGTTTGTGTGTGCAATGGTTCTTAACTATAATACACACACACAACAATAACTCGTTGACAGATAGTGCACTTCGCGAAAAAAAATGTACTCAGCTGTTTACGGTACACTACCTAGTAATTATGTCATGATGCCAACGTACGGCCCTTGAAGCCATCACACCTCATGTGGTAGAAAAGTCTTCTAACCAAAGACCAAACGCGTCCCATAGTGGTTGGTGTGTGTTGCGATACCTGGCTTTTATTTTCCACTTGCAAAAGAAAATCTGCGATCATTGAGCTTGTCTCGAAAGAGAAACAAACGAAAATTGTGTAATTTAATGATCTTCGCCAAACAGGCGAAAGACTTGAAAATTAACAAACTTGATGACATTTTTTACTCATCGCTGTTGGATTCCCTTGAAATATTAATCTGCTACCCCATAAAGTACATATATTTTTGATCGTCTTGACGTTCCGAGTCGATCTAGCCATGTATGTCCGTCCGTCTTTGGAAAATCAGGATAGCGGTTGAACGAATGAAGATATCCTTCTAAAATTTTGCACCGATACTTTTTATTGATGTAGATTGCTGGGATACCAAATGGACTAAATTGGTGCATATTAAAAATGGTCCTTGGACTTGACTTCGTGGGATCCTAGAAGCCGCAATTACTATCCCATTTGACTCAAATTTTGCATCTAATGTTTGTAATGCCTTTTAACATCCTCGATAAATATGGTCTAAATCGTTCTATAACCCGATAGAGCTCCCATAAAAACCGAACTCCTGATTTGACCTCTTGAGCTCCTGGAAGCCGCAATTATTTGGGTGACATTTTGCAAGTAATGTTGTGTTATGACTTCCAATAACCGTGCTAAGTACTATTCAAATCGGTCTATAAACTGATATAGCTCCTATATAAGCTGATCTCTCGGTTAGATCTCTTGTGCCCCTGGAAGCCGCTTTTGTCATTCGATTTGCCTGAAATTTGCAAGTAGTGTTCTGTTATGACTTCTGGTCCAAATCGGTCTATAAACTTATGTACATACCATATACACCGATCTTCCTACGGCTCCTATTTGTGGCTGATTTTTTCGCAAGGTACACATGTGCCCTTCTGTAAATTTTTAATAGAATTCTTGGTGGTGGGTTCCTAAGATTCGTCCTGGCCAAACTTAGCACATTTTTGTTCCTTAATTTTTTAAATCTAAATTGAGTGTCTTGTTATCTAAAGTAGGTTTATGGTCTTAAATTTCTAAAAGAGAATTATCAAATGTGTTTCTTTCCCTCTTTCTCTCTCTCTCACTCGATTATTTTTGTTAAAATCCTTCTCACCTGTTGTCATTCGATCTTAACGATTATCTTTATATATATGCATGCATGCGTTTTTCTTAAATTCAGAATCTTTGGAGATTCTGAATTTAAGTGTGAGTGTTCTGCAATCCATTATAATTCTTCCTTTGTGTATGTGTGTGTAACATCTTCCACTGTTCCCAAATGTATAGTATGTTCCTCTTCAATTACGATTTGTTTCTTTGGTTTTGTTTTCAGTTTATCTTTGGGAATATAGGTAACAGTGTTTGTTTCGCTTGTGACAGTGGGGTGCAATGTATTGTCTGATACCTCGGAAGGATCAGGACTGGTAAGTGTTATTTTAGAAGCATAAGCAATTCTGTAAAGGTTAGGAAATAAAAGTCATTTAGGGAAGTTCAAATAAGATCCAATCATTTTCCGTTTTCTCAATTTCTGGATTTGCGCGGTTGCTTAAGGTAAAATAAATTAAGGATATTATTTTAATATAGTCTTTTATTTTTGTTACATTCAAAAGAAGAGTTGGCGTAAAACGACTCGCTTGTTCGTAAAAGGTGCTTGCATCGGCAGCGAATCTGCTGACAGACGCCATGTTGAGTGGTTACGATGAGATCTACCCGGTTATGAGATGGTAGCCTGTTTCGTTGAACGTGGAGTTAAGGAGACTTGGACAGACTCCGAAGAGGCTCTACAGTGCAAATTTGCCCATCAACATTTGATTAGGGCAGACTTCTTTTATATCAATGAGTGCTGCAATGTGAGGAGAACTTAATTTAATTGCCAAATCCTAACGACTAGAAGTTTGCCTCTGTTCCCTAGTGGAAAGTTTGCCCCTGTTCCCTAGTGGGCAAAATTTGCAATTTGCAACGACTTGTCGCAGAGCGACACTAGTTTGTAGAGAAGTTTGCACGGTCTTAGGTAAAAATATCGTGTCACAAATATCGCCAGCATTAGGAGAGGATAACCATCGCTGACAATTATTTTTGATGTTTTTGCCGAGATTTGAACTCAAGCCTTCAGCGTTAAAGGTAGACAAGCTAACCAATGCGCCACGGTGGCCCACTCTCTATATATAGAGCGAATAAATCAAGTATCTGTACAGGGAATTCCTAAATAAGTAAAGGAACGAGGTGACGTCTTCCAAGAGGGTCTCATGGATTTCTTTTTGCGAGTCGATAGAGGAAGTGAATGAGTCCCGCAGGTTCCGCAAAGTGCACTCCAAGGATCCGAGAATCTTGGGAGAATTCTGAGAGACGACTGAACCTGGGCTGCGACGCACTTACCTGGGTGCTAAAAAGTAGCCATAGGGTCGAAGTGCGCCTATGGTGTCGATGTATCTTTGATACAAGACAGTTTCAAGTCACTGTCCGTGTTTTCCTAGACACGATTACGGAAGGGAAGGTAGTTTGGGTGGTGAATTTCTTTTGATACTGAATGCCAAGGGCTGGACCATATGCCATACGGCACCTTGAGCTGATCTGACCGGGTGAGGTTTTCATCCTGAAGGTGGGGTAACCGAGCCACTTCTGCGCAAGGATTGTAGGCCAAGGAATGAAAGGACTACTACTTGTACTAGGCATCGTCTCGACAGCCAACATAGCCGGGGTACTTGTATTAGGCACCATCTCGACAGCCAACGTAGCCAGGTAACCAGACCCCCACGTAAATTTTTTCTAAGACAAAAATTTCAAACATTTTTTTCGATTTTGAGTCACAGTAAGGTCAATGTGTAACAATGGATACTCAGGTCTTACGAGAAGGATAGACTAAAGGTCGTTGCCTTCGCGGATAGCATCATTATCTTTGTACTAATATGGAACTCCTTCAGGATTGTTGAGTAAGCTGTCTGGTAGGGAGCGGACCATCGGGAGTGGTCCGTTGAGCTGTTGTTTTTCACCAGGAGGCCAAAGACTGAGTGTTTTTCAAGGGGCCTATCCTGTATGGTGGAAGTACTGACACTAAATCCTTGGCCAAATATCTATGTGTGATCAGAAACTAAGCTGAAGATGGAATATCGGGGAAAGCATCAATTGGGGACTGAATGCGCTTTACTACTCTCGCAAATCGATATGGAGGAGGTACGGGGGTCTAGGATCTTCGTCGTTCAGGCCAATGTGTATGAATGGATACTAAGGTCTTACGAGAAAGAGAGTTAAGGTAGTTGCCTTAGCGGATAACATCTTTATTCTTGTGGGTGGGAAATTCCTTTGTACTAATACGGAGCTTCTTTAGGGAGCGTTGTGGAAGCGATCTGGATGGGGGAGGACTAACTGGAATGGGGGAAGAGCTGCCGCTCAATCTTGGACCAACTATCTAGGTGTGACCAGAAACTAAAATGGAGAAGGAACGTCAGAGAAAGGGTCAGTAGGGGACTAAATGCGCTCTACTACCGTCGCAAATCGTTAAGGAGGAGTTACTGGGGTCTAAGACCTGCGCTGTTTAGGTCAATGAGTATGAATGGATATTCAAGTCTTACGAACGCTTGGGTTCGAATCCTGGCGAGAATATCAGAATAAATTTTCAGCGGTGGTTATCCTCTCCTTATGCTGGCGACATTTGTAAGGTATTGTACCATTTGGTATGACAGCCATGTAAAAATTTCTCCACAAAGAAGTGCCGCACCTCGTTCGGACTCGGCTATAAACAGGAGGCCTCTAATCAGTGAGCTTGAACTCTTTGATATGTCAGAAGTTTGCATATTCCTTAGTGGAATTTTCATAGACACATTAGCATTTTGACCAGAAACTAAACTGGAGAAGGAAAGTCGGAAAAGGATCAATAGGAGGTTGGATGCGCTCTACTGATGTGGCAAATTGATTAGGAGGCCTATGTGGCATCGGCCTTTGCACTTGTATGCCGGGTATTCTTAAACCTTAAATTTTGAGTATTCTTCTATTTTACCGGGGGAAGGCAATGGGCCAGGAGGCGTGCTATATGTGGCAAGAGTTATTTTTTACCAGGGATTGGACGGCGTTTTCCAAAAAGTTTATGTCTATGCTGCGGGTAACCTACGGTTTCCGAGAACTTCCGTATACACGGATGGGTCTTCAAAGAGTTCCTTGGAATCGGGAAATCATTTGGACTTCATGACGGTGTATCGTCCGTCAGGCGTAGGATTTCGCTGTAGTAAAGGCACGATGTATAATTTCAATGCGGGATGCGATGTGCCTTCTCGATCGGACTTTCACGGTATACATACGGATAGTCAGGGGTCGGATGCGGGGTCGAGACTTGTTAGATGATACAAGTAGCTTCGTTGAATTATGGGGAATGCCGTCAGTCTCCTCAGGCTTGCAGACCATCAAGGGTGGAGGGGAATTAGGCGGTTGAAGGGCTGACCAGGAATGGGAACCCTCCCCTGTGTGAGCTTCTTGGTTGGTAAAACGCTTTCTATAATTCATGTCCGCTTGAAATTTTGCAAATATACTTCTTGGTGATGTAGGTCGTTAGGGATTGCAATCTTCGATATGGCTTCCCCAGAAATTTCATACGATATGGCTGAAATTTCTAACAAGGATTTGTGTTTTGGCTTTTAACATCCGTGCCGAGTATTATCGGAATCTATCTATAAACAGATATAACCCATACATAAACCGATCCCAGAATTTTACTTCTTGGCCCCCTAGAAGCCTAATTTTGTCCTGGCGACCAACCATGATGGTTGATACCCAAGGTTCGGCCCGGTCGAACTTAGCACATTTTTTTTGACAAAAATTCTAATTACCGGAAATTGAGAAAGAATATATGTATGTTGTATGTAAAAGCATTTTAGTGGTTAGTATTGCTAGTAATTTGCGGAGGATTTGGTATGGTTTGGTAAAGGAAATTTTGCCTTAGAACTATTTTAAGCATAGTATAAGCGAGTCCTTATTGTTTTCTTTCATTATTTAATAACTCAATTTGCTTTAAATACCTTTGTCATATTTACATTTGCTAGGCATTGCATACAAGAGGCAGTGCTTGTCTAGTAGGGGAACATAATCTATTGGCGTTGTCGGGTTGATCCTCGCAGTTTTTGTGGTTGTCTAGCATATTAGCAATATTTCAATGAAAAATTTGATTTTTTGCATTCAAATTATTTACATAAGGTTTTCACAAATAAACACTAAGGCGGTCTGATGGGATATAGACATTAGTCCAGAATACTAAAATTTTTTTTATCAATGCCATATATATATATGCATATTTTTTTTTTAATTTCATAAAACTTTAAAATTTTTTTAGGAAAATTTGAAATTCTTTCGTGTATGTGAAAACCTTAGAGTTTTATAGCTTTGCTTTAACACTTCATCTTCATTTACCTGTCTCTGGCTTGCATTGATGCCTCAACATTAATATTTCGTGGTTGTCTAAAATCACATTCCAAGGAAAATGCCGAATCTCCAGGAGTAATCAATTCCGGATCATTTTGTATCACCACAATATTTGAGTAAAGTTCTCCATCTTTAGTGGTTTGACATTCATCCAAGCTGAAATTCATTTCCAGTGATTTTCCACCTTCATTCGCTGAGGGTTTGACAAAACAGGGTGCTGTCTGTTTATAAAAACTGCCTCGGGTATACATGACTCCAGTAAAGGGCTTCTCTGTTTCCAGCACAACGTGCATTGAGTCGGAGCCACATTTTAAATTGACCTTTTGTATACCCTGATCGCTACCTTCGATTTTAAAGGTATCGGATAAGTCTTGTTCCCATACTTCTAAAAAATAAGATAAGTTCAATATTTAAATTTTTGGCGGTATTATGCAAAAAAATCAAAAATTGGAAAAAAAACAAAATAAATTTCAACAAAATATTATAAAAAATTCTCTGGAGCCATTTTTCAAACTGGAAAGCATACATTCACTATTTCGAATATCCCAACCTAATAAATAGAAGGTGCAGTATACGCGCTGGCGGCTGTAAAGCAAGCCAAAAAGCATGTTAGTTAGCTGCACTAAACTGAGACGTACAATAGAAGTGAAACCCCAATCCAAGATATATTCATTTACAGGTAGTGGTAGTTGCCCAACCACAAAATATTGAGTGCTCTATCTGTCAAAATTAGTGATTAGTGCAACTCTGATTTTGTTTGTTTTGTTTTCATTGTTTGTGTGAGTCATGGTTCTTAACACATAAAACCAAAACTCGTTGGCAGTTAGTGCACTTCGCGAGAAAAAATTATACTTAGCTGTTAACGGTACATTTTTAATTGTGTCATGCCCCAATCTGATCATGTTGTGCTAGCTGGAACGAATAAATCCAGCATGTTGGACGTACGGTCGAAGCGAGGAGCCAATGTTGATACGGATGATTGCCTGTTATTCCTTTCGAATAATAAAACAACAAAAACTCACATGACAAAAGCGCGCTAATTTTTTTGTTTAAAAGCATAAATGTAATAGTAGTATTTATTTTGTCTACTGTTATTTAAATTTCGTCTGATATCATTCGGTACACGGAATTTGGTACCTCCATACGTATGAATCATATATTTAGAATGTTAAGCATCCGCCTACCTGCTGACAGTTCTTTAGCCCATTAACGCTTGACCTTCCATTCCCTTGTCCGATTTTGATGAAATTTTGGATTTTTAATATTTAGAGCATTATATTGATTTTGGAAAAAAAATTAATAAAATCTATTTGTTTCTTAAGCCATTATGTTTTTACCACTTAACGAAAAAAAGTGAATTTTAATGACTTTGACATAAAATCTCACCTACTGTCAAATATAGTGGGCTAATCGCTGTAAGTTTAATTTTTAAAATAGGAACCATCAAATCCAATAACCGATCCCTGTATTCTCTTCTACTTAAGTTGGGGGTTAGGATGAAATATTAAAACTAAATAAATGGTTTCTAATAGCTATAAAATTGTGACTTCTAAAAACTTATTCTGAAATTGTGAAAATCAAAGGTATCAAAGGTAAGGTAGGTATAGACCTATAGGTCTACACTCTGCCCTTAAATACCTTGAATTTATTATAATCGGAATACATGTACACTAGGGGCTCCTAAAACACAATCAGATACCACAAAATTGACATCAGATGTCTATCTATAAGCGTACAACCAAAATTGTGCTTAAAGGCTGGTATTATGTTAGAGTTTCTCAGTCAAAAGCACATTTTTTGCGATTACTTTTGTGAAACACTACAGAAATCTCAATGAGAACATAATACCATTCAAATTTTGCCATAAGTAATGAGGGAATGTCTTAAGTTTTTTTGTTTTCAAAATCTAAATAATAGCAATTGCGAAAAACGAACATAGTACCAGCCTTAAATCACTTCACACATCTATGATTTTAGGCATATGAATGAACATTGGTGTATGAAAGAAAATCTTCTTTTTCTGCTCTCTCCAAAATTTTGGACATTTCATTACATATTCGCAATCTACAAATCAATACCTTTTATTTGATACCCACATTGCCTAGGTTGGACTACTTCCCCCAAGGGGGGTCAACTGGTCCGAGCCCTAAAAACGGACTTCATATTAGGGGGTATGCAAAAAATTAGATTTTTTTCGCGAACTACCCCGTAAAATACAGTTTTGCCCAAAGCGGGAATATTTCAAAAAATTGTTCTGTCGTTTTTTAGTCTATGCCGAACAAACTCGGTAGGCACGAAAAATGTTTAACACATGCAATTAACTTTTTTCTCATATATAAATAAATAAAATTAAATTGTTGCTTAAAAAAAAAGAAACATTTGTACTGTGTTTTATTCAATTCTTCTTCACAATTGTCTCCTCTGCGCATGCCTTAACAGCATAACGAAAAAAATCTAAACGCATTTTCAACATTTTGGGAATTAAGAACCACGCACGCTTTACAGATTGAAATGTTGGTTACAAACCGGTTTTCCAAATACAGCAAAGCCAATCATTGCGGACAGATATGTAGAAGACTTCTCAATGGTATGCTTTCTACCAAGTCGAGGAGCGCGATAGATATTCTCTTATGTTTACCTTGTTGCTGCTGTTGTTGTTGCTGCTGTTTCTGATGTTCTTTTTTTGCTTCACAAACCGTTAGGAGAACGCCGCACAATACGCCGGCAATTAAAAACACATTTGATTTGATAAACATCGTTAAAAAAATTTGAGTTGTTTTTTTTTTCTTTTTGGAACAAAATTAATACGTTTTTTTAAGGAATTACTATTATATTTTTTTGGTTTTTTTTCTTGGAGATATAGCGGCACAGACTTTTTTGAGAATGCTGTGTTGTTCACTATTTAGAGCCTAATAATCAACTGATGAATTTAACGTTTCGTTGGGGGCATATAAAACCCCATGAAAATCCAAAAGACAAGGCAAACGGCATTAGCATTATGCTCGTCGTCATGGGGAGGGGGAGTAGTTGGTAGTAGTGATGTCGGACGACTCATTGTGTAATGGTGTGGTAAGAGAAAAAGAGAAGAGTATTTCTTAAGTCAGACTTGATACATTTCATTTTCTGGTCTTCGCCACCAATGTTTTTGTTGTTGTTGCTGGCCATTAAATGCGTAGTTGTAAAAAAGAGTATGCATTTCTGCTTCATTTATGTGTGTGGCGCTGTTGGCCTAGTGTCACTTATGCTAACAGCTGTTAAAATATTGTGGTGTGAGTGTTTAAGCCAACATATGATTTACCAACTATAATGAAGATAGATTTGTTTCTCTTAATCTCCTTTGAGTTCATTTAAAGCAGACCTCACCAATCTAGGCTGCTTTTGCTACGTGCTACCTGCAAATGATACACAATTATTAGAGTTGCAATGACGGTTGGCATTATTGTCTTGTTGTAGCAAGTTGCATAGGGAAATGTAAGACAGCAAGCTAAATAGAAACAAGCATATGGGGGTTTCCATATCAACTGTTTTTAAAACGGTTCTTCATGGAACTGCTTATTATACAGCAGTGATCGGTGCACTAACACTGTTGAAAAGAATCAACTGTGTTTGTGTGAGTATTATCAAACATCCACTAAATGATATATTATTAAGATAGAGGCAACCGAGCCACACAAAGTTGTTTACACTGTCCGTGTGCTTCTATTCGTTTTTCCTTATGTGCTGATGTGTATGCTGCCCATCTATGTTATACAGTATTAGGGCCCCCAAACACTTGGAAACATGATACAAAATCATAGCACCGCAACTCAAAGCCCCGCATAGATCAAACTAGATGGCGGAATGGCTTGTATAGCTCATCTTGTGCAGTTTTTATTGCACGTTAGTGGGGGTCTTCATCTGGGCTAGTTGGCATTAAAAACTAATGTCTAAAGTTTTAAATAAGGACTAAACGAAGGCTATTTTGTTATTTCTTATATAAATAAACAAGTTAAAATCTTGGGAACCCATCACCGTTGATTTCACTAAAATTTGATAATAAACTAATTGCAATGTGACAAATTTCAGTAAAATCTGGCGAAAATTCAGTTCAGAAATCCAATCCGGCAATCGGATCGGATCACACTTGGGGTGAATGTTAAAAGTGATAACAGAAGTCTTTGTGACAAATTTAAGCCAAATCAGGTGAAAATTCAGGCTTCTAAAGGCTTAAGAATTCAAATTTGAAGATTGGTTTATTTGGAAGCCAGCTTATAGACCGATTCGGATCATACTTGGCAAGGATGTTGGAAGTGATAACAAAAGTTTTTGTGCCTAATCAGGTGACAATTTAGGCATCTAGGGGCTCAAGATGTCAAAAAAACGAAAGTGGTTTATATGGGAGCTATATCCGAATCACGAAGGCCACTTTAGCCCAGAGCTGAGCATGTCCGCCTATGACACTGAAAGCCTCGGTTCTAATACTGGCGAGAACATCGTAAAAATATTTCAGCGGTACTTATCCCCTCTTAGTGCTGGCAACATTTGTGAGGTTCTGTATCATTTGCTATGTAAAAAATTCTCCACAAAGTGGTGTCGCACTGCGGCACGCCGTTCGGAGTCACCTACAAAAAGGAGGCCCCTAATCATTGAGCTTAAACTTGGATCGGACAGCACCCATTGATATGTAAGAGGTTTGCCTCCTGTCCTATGAGAAATTTTCATGGGCAAATTTGCATTTGTATATCCAAGTCTGAACCGTAATGACCAATTTTCCAAATTTGAAGTGAATATTATTATTCGTCCGAACGCTATGTAATTTCGACAGACGGACGGACATGGCTAGTTCGACTCAGAATGTCAACGCGTTCATGAATTTATATGCTTTATAGGGTCTCAGATCAATATTTTGAGCTGCTAGATTAGTATACCCCACCATGGATTACACCATAGGTATATCAAACACCCATTGCAACCCATTTTCTTTACAAGTGCATGAATGAATGAATGTATGTTGGCAAGTACATGGCAATGCCTGTTGCAATGAAAGGAAAATAAAACGGAACAATTACCAAGAGTTTTCCGCATTAAATGCTTGATAACTTCCAAGCATAACTTTGTTCGTTACCCCAAAACTGAAAACAAAATCGAATTTACTTCCGAAACAACTTTTCTTAAGCTTTGCGGTTTTGTACATCACTTGATTGGATCGCATGGCGAACGGAAGTGGATCATATTTTTCAAATTGACTTTCATTTCAGTAGTAATAATCGAAATTAAAAACATTACTAATCATTTTATTTTCATAAATTAACACATTTCGAACGCACTCATAGAAAAATAAATAAAGTAATGAACTAAAACATGTAAAAACTACCTTAGTTCGGCCGGGCCGAATCTTGGAAACCCAGCACCATGAATTCTGCTGAAATGCCCTTAAATGAACTTATTTGAAGAGCATATGTGTGTTTTACGTGGCGTACAAGACTAATCAAGAGATCGATATATATAGGCGCTATATCGGCTTATAGACCGATTTGGCCAACACTTATGAGGGATGTTGAAAGTCATAATGAATCACTACGTGCAAAATTTCAGCCATATCGGCTTTCATGGGTTCAAAAGGCCAATTCGGAGATCGGTTTATATGGGAGCTGTATCAGGCAATGGACAAATTTGGACAATATTTACCATTGGTATTGAAAGTCGTAGCAGAATGCTACCTGCTGAATTTCAGTCCAAACGGATAACACTTGCGGGTTTCAGGGCTCAAGATGTTAAAACGGGAGATCGGTTTATAATGGAGCTATATCAGGATATAAATCGATTTGGGCTATAATTGGCAAGATTATTGTACCCATCACCATAGGATAAGGGTATATTCATTCAGTAATTCCGTTTGCAATATCTATTTCCGACCCTATAAAGTATACAGCGGTCAAAAAAAGTATTCATCATTAGCAAAATTGATAATAAATTCACTTATTTTGGGTAATTGAAGAAAATTTAAAGTAAACAAATAATGCAGTTTTATGCAATAGTTTATTTTTCGTAATATGTTTTAAAATAAATTCAAAAAATAAATTTAATTAGCGCAAAAAATGCAATTTTATATAATAACACCAAAAACAGAACAAAAAAAGTATTCATCATTGATGTGCTATCATCAAAGTCAAATTCAAATATTATTTGGGAATCCCCCTTTTCTGTTTTATTTAGTAAAGGAGGCTTTGCCCTTGACAGCAAATATTTAATTTCATTGAAAATATAGTTTTTGTCAAAATGGGTCGTAAGCAAAACGAGGTTTCTGATGAGGTAAAAGTTTTGATAATAAAACACCACAGGAATGGTTTAACTCAAAAAACTATCAGTGAAATATTAAATAGACCACGATCTACTATACAATCCATCATTAGAAAGTGGACAGAAACGAAAACTGTTGACAATAAACCAAGATCTGGTCGACCAAAAGCACTTTCAGTTGAAGATGTGCGTTGGCTAGTGCGGCAAGTTCAGAAAACTCCGAAGACAAATGCGACCATTCTTCGTAAAAACACTATGGAATATTTAGGGAAGGAAGTTACTACACAAACAATTCGAAATACACTCAAAAGGCATAGTTACAGAGGAAGAACTGCACGTAAGAAGCCCTTTATAAATAAAATAAACCGAGTGAAAAGGCTAAACTTCGCAAAAATGTATGTAAAACAGCCCGAATCATTTTGGAAAACAGTCATTTTTGCAGACGAGAGCAAGTTTAATCTTTTTGGGTGCGATGGAAAGGTCATAGTGTACAGAAAACCAAATACAGAGCTTGAAGAACGAAACACAGTTGCTACTGTAAAACATGGTGGAGGTGGTTTAATGGTTTGGGGGTGTATGGCGGCTTCAGGAGCGGGAAATCTTGAAATTATTAATGGAGTAATGGATCATAAGTATTACATTGACATTTTAAAGAGGAATTTAAAAGATAGTGCTGTAAAACTTGGGCTTGGTAATAACTTTCAATATTATCAAGATAATGACCCCAAACATTCTGCTTTAAATACCAAGGTGTGGATGCTGTATAACTGCCCCAAAGTCATTAAAACTCCTCCTCAAAGTCCCGACTTGAACCCAATTGAACATCTTTGGGAACATCTCGAACGCAAATTGAGAACGCGCAATTTTTCGAGCAAGAGTCAAATGCAACAGGTGATAATGGAGGAATGGACTAATATAGACCAAAATATAACCGCTAAATTAGTCCAATCGATGTCAAACCGTTTAAAAGAAGTTATAAGACGCGGTGGTCGAATAACAAAATATTAATTTTTTTAAATTATGTTATTTATTTTTTTGTTTTTTTGCAATGATGAATACTTTTTTTGTTTAATTTTTTGTGTTCAGCTGTAAAATGGCCCTTTTAGTTCCAATAAATACTATTTTTTTCTTTAAAAACAATGAAATTGTGTACATATATATCACACAAGCACTACTGCATCATTAGTTTAATATGTTTTTATTCCAATTGTCTTTTGTAGACTTATTAAAAAAAAAAACATTGAATGATGAATACTTTTTTTGACCGCTGTATATATTTCGGATCGTTGTAAAATTCTAAGACAATTTAACGATGTCCGTGTGTCCGTCAGTTTTTAAAAATTGAGATTTTGAGCTAAAATTTTGCACTGGCTCTTATTTCTTCTAGACGCAGGTTAGCTGTCATACAGACCGATATGCCGATTAAGGGTCTTATGCCTTTAGTAGGCGCATTTATTACCCGATTTCGCTGAAATTTGGCGTAGTGAGTTTTATTAGGCCCGTCGACAACGGAACCAGATCGGAACATATTTGGATATAGTTGCCATATAGACCGATTTGCCTATTTTCGGTCTTAAGCCTATAACAGGCGCATTGTTTGCTGAAATTTGGATCATTGACTTGGTCTAGATCGTTCTATATTTAGATATAGCTGTCATAGAGACCGATCTTCAGCTTAAGGGTCTAAAAACCATAAAAGAGGCATTTATTCTCCCATTTTTGCTGAAATTTTAAACAGTGAGTTGCACTGGGGGTCCCAACATCCGACCCGAATATGGTGTATATCGGACAATATTTACATGTAGCTGCCATATACGCCGATATCCCGATTTAGGATCTTAAGCCTTTAACAGGCGCATTTGTTATCCGATTTTGCTGAAACTCAGAACAGTAAGTTTTATTAGGCCCGTCGTCGGCACGGCCGAACTTAATTCGTTTTTACTTGTTCGGTGTGGAAACAGAAGTTCTGTTACAAAACACTACATGTAAAATTTATGCCAAATCGGATAATGATAGCGATTTCAGGGGGCCTACGAAGTCAAGTTGGAGGACCAAGTTATATGAAAACTATATCCAAATCTGAACTGATTTTTCCATTTCCAAACCCCAACGACCTCTATAAACTGTATCTTTGTGAAATTTCGAGAGCCTAACTTTAAGCGTTCTATCGGTATGATTTCGACAGACGGACGGACGGTTATATCAACTTACAATGTCAAGAAGATTAAGAATATACATATATATATACAATATATATATATATATATACTTTATAGGATAGAAATGGGACGCCTTGATTAGTATACCCCTCATTTTCTATGGTGGTGGGTAAAGAAGCGATATAAAAATGAACTATACGTGCCAGTTAAAAAAATAAGGAACCAGGCGGACCTAAGAGACCATATCAAAGAGTATGTAGGGAAAATGAAACGTCTGGAAATTAACTATTTTTATTATTGCTTCGAAACAAACCTTAACACCTAATAAATACTTAAAATCCTACAATCTATACAATGCTTAATAACTAAGTACAACTAATACAAAAGACACGTAGCCCCTTTCTATACACAGGGTATTTCACACAATCAATCATCACGTCAGACTTATATATGTAATTATCATTTAGGATTATTAGCAGCAGTCCCAAGTTATGCTTTCTCAGCCCCTTCTCGGCCACAGGTCCTTTACCACCCTGCAATCCACATCATCAACCCAATCCTCATTCGCGAAGTAATCATAGAAGGCGACCCAAAAGAGACTGGAAGCCTTTGCCATGCTCCGAAGACGCTCTTCTAACTAGCCTCCGCCAGGTTGTCCACAATCTGATAGGACCGCTTTTTCCGCATTTACATCGTCTCCAGTGCCCTTATGACCGCGAAGACCTCTGCCGAAAAATGCTAAATTATGATGCCAAGTTAGAGCCATCCGTGTATGAAGAGGATCTATTCTAGAGAAACCTACTTTCAATCCGTCAACAAGACAGACTCCCCTGGTATATAATCAAGCCACCTCTCCATCCCGCTATTCCTTGCTCCAGAGATCAGCACGATAACCTGTACCTTCTCGATTATCCTAAGGAGGTCGCAATTATCGATATCCCCATGCCACGCCAGACACCCATAGTTGAGAATCGACAGAACAACCGTCGTAAACATCAAAGTGCGCGTCTATCCTCATCATCAAAGTGCACGTCTATCCTATCCGGCCCAAGCCCTCTACACATTACTATCGAGTTGCGACATAAGTAAAGCGCATTCAGTTCAATTTTGATAATTTTTTTGACTTTTCTTTTCCAGCTAAGTACCTGATATAGAATCACGCTTCAAATATTTGATTTCCGGCTCCATCTACCATCAATAACAGTTCTCCTGAAAATACCCTGCTTTCTTCTCTTAGTAAATAGTACCAACAAAGTCTATCTGGGGTTTATGCCAAGCCAGGTTGCCCTCGCTCAACCAAACGGCTTCTTCAATGCCCCTTTCCTTTGCATAGAAAATGACTTTCACCCTCTTCTTCTCGAAAAAGCTCAGAATTCAATTGATGACCAGAAACCACGATACACTGTATCTTCTTGATCATTCTGCGGAGAGCAAAGTCATCCAAAGCCCGAGCGATACCAAACATTCATAGGTGAGAATCGGCCGAAGAACCGCCGTAAAAACCCAATTTACTGTTCCCGATAAGCCCCCAACTCTTTACTATCGAGTTGCGACAGAAGTAGAGCGCATTAGGTCAGATTTTGACCCTTTACTCAAGATTTTTTCTCCAGTTAGTTTCGATTCGAGAATCACTCTTCAAGTAACTGTATCCTAGACATGAACCAACTTATCGGAGTGGCATGGATTTTGTAAGTAGCACGGAACTCCTAACTCAGATTTTCTCTTTCGAGGTTACTTTTTTTTTTGCATTTAGAGCTCACAACTAACTGGCTTGGGCGTATGTCCATAGTGGTATGGGGCGGATTAATATCTCCCTGTCCAAATAAACTAACCTAAATGAACTAAATACGGTAACACACTCAGCGATAATGCAATATTCCTATTTAAAGATACACTCATATCGACCGTAAACACAGCTACATTTTAAAATGCACTTAAAGATACAGTTTTATCGTCTAATGTATTTCTAATGTACACAACATGCGGCCAAACATCACCAAACGCCAAATGTGCTGGCTCACAAGTTTATACTGTCTTAGAATTAAATGCATCTGGGCATACCCCATAAAACATTTTATCTCCTAACATTGATACGCAAGCCTATGTGTGAGCTAAGAGCACAGTTCTTACAAAACTGTTCAGGTGAAAAATACCAGTTCAGTCTTTCTAGGGGTTATGTCAACACTGTGGAGCCTGGACCATCCAGACGAAATCCGCAATGCACCCTAAACGAGGTCAGTTTTAGTATAAAGGAGAGTAGACAATGGCATTCACCTTCTCCTTCTCGAAAGACCACATAATGCCATTGATAACCGGATCCACAAGAAGGAGACAAAACCCTTCCTTGCGGAGTTCCTTTGTTCGCATTCTTCCTAATCGGACACACCGACATTGATGCGTTAACAATTCGGTCTTTCAAAATAGTATCAACCCAACCGCTAAGTATGGACTCAAACTTCAATTTGAAAAAAGAAGGCCACCAAAGTGAATTCGCCCAAACGCAAATCCCGTCAATGTAGCCAACCACATCATGAAGGGTCGACCGACTATAAGTGTAAGCATGCTGATAGTCACATACCAATGAAGGGTCGAGACGTTTCATAACAAATTAATGACCTGAGACTAATTGGCCTGTAGTCCTTTTGAGATGAAAACCACACCTACCTTCGCCAGACAGTCGATATGTAATCCAATGAAGGGGTGAGATTTCTCCAGGGTCTTCAAAATTAAGGATGAGAGATGAAAACCTTTTGAGATGAAAACCACACCTACCTTCGCCAGACAGTCGATATGTAATCCAATGAAGGGGTGAGATTTCTCCAGGGTCTTCAAAATTAAGGATGAGAGGCTTATTGGCCTGTAAACCTTTCGAGATGAACACCACACATACCTTACGCCAGATAGTTAATGCGTAGTCCAGCAAAACGAAATCATCTCAAAGAGTCGTATGGCATATAGTTATGCCCTCTGGCAGGCAGCACGTCATCCGGTTCCGTTGATTTTTAGGGCTCAAATAAATTCACCGCCCAGACTATCATTCTCTCGTTTATTATGTCCTCAACAACGGACAGTGGCTCGGCAATGTCTTGGTATCAGAGGGACATCGATACCATCCAGGTGCTTCTACCCACCAGCTACCTCTTGTACGGCCTTTAGTGTTATACACCCAAATATGACAATTTTTCAATGAAACAGTGGATTTCCACCAAGCTGTTGTCACAGAGCGCAAACTTTGATAATAAATTTAAACGATTGGCAGCCATTGCAAATTTGTGAGTTTTTCCTTTAGGAAATGGCAGAGTATACTGAACACTTTTTCACTTTCACAGATGACATTTTGATACAATTAGTAACCGGTATTGCCACAACGAAAAACTTTACTTATAAAAAATCAACCTTTGGTAACACTGGAAAAGCCAAAAAAATATTACTGCAATCATTTTTTTCTCTGATCGGAGAATATTGTTAATATTTTCGAGCTAAAAAAGCCTTTCTGTTTCTAAGGAACTTTGTCCCTTTTTTAATATTGTGAACTTCATTAAAAACAATTTGTCTTAGCTAATAAGAAGCAAACCTAAAGATCTTTTATACCACCATTTAAGTCAGAGATAGGTAAAGCCAAGTTAAACATCTTCCACAAAGGGAAATTTATCACTGTCTTAACTTTCTTCAAAATTAGAATATTAAATTAGAACTAAATATTTATTAAAAAATAATATCATTTTTTGCAGTTTTTATTTAATTGTTTCAAGTTGTAGGCAAACATGAAACCAGGAAATCAATTTTTGTTAATGCTTCATTATTTCTTCTCATCCATTGCTGCCCAGTAGCGTTCAAGTTCAATACCCTCCCAGTTGAGTGACTTGGTAAAGACGCTTCTCGTTGCATCGTGTTGATGATGTTAAGGTGTAAATGGAAAAAAGAAGGAAAAGATTCAAATTTCAATATAAGCAGAGCAACAACAACACTTATTCCATCATATTAATTTGCCTTCGATAATGATCATGAAATAGAAAAATAATGAATGTTAATGAAAGATTACACGAAGGAGGAAAAAAACTACATTAAACAGGCTGTCAGCAATACTATAAAGCAACATTTACAAGTGCTCAACAGCATTGTTGATGTGATAGTGCAACAAGTTTCTGCATTGCTATCTAAACCAAACGGTGTCACATTCGTTTCCCAATATAGAGTAAGAAGTGAATAAATCACCTATTGCTGAAAATATTCTAAGTCATGAAAAAATCTTATTTAAATTGAATTTGAAGTCATAATTGTAATAATCATCTGATACCACACACAAAAAGATAACAACAAATTTTCCTTGATATAAGAATCATTATTTGATTTCGAGTCAAAGAAGCCAGACTTCAGAATTAGAATCTTATCTTTAATGAACGTCGATATTTCTGTTTGGCCGATCATTAAATGTCTGCAGTAACAATTGAGTGAAGCGGATGTGTTTCTCGTAATAGGTACCACAGGTAGGTAGGTAGGCATCTCGTAATAGGCTCACTAATAGAAGTTTAGATCATATGCCGACATCACAAAGTGAAAAGGCGACATGTCAAAATATGCCGATTGACAATGACACAGATAGAAAAACTTAAAGAAAGAATTAATGTATGAAAGAAGTTGATCACTTTCCTCAAGGTACCTATTACAGAAGAAATTTAAGAGCCTATCAATCGTAATTACGTGATTATCAGCTACTAGCAGGGATTATCACCGTCTCTTTGTTGTGAATCGGCAGATCTAAAGGTCAGCATCATGGTACAATTAAGAGGTAGCGTTATTAGCACAGCAACAAAAATCAACCTCCAACGAAACCACCTAGATGTACAAATGCGGTAAATGCAAATGTTAACGTGGATTTAGAAATAAACGTTTTTTACAATTTATCTTCTCCAAATGTATTTTAAAGTTGTTTTCTCATCGTTATAACACTGTTTTGTTGCTAATGTGTAGAATATTAGATCAAATAAAACATCATTTAAATATCTTAGAAAAAATCATATCTGTGTTAACAAGCATTTGACATTTAGATTTATTTCAAAATCAAAACAAAAATAAAAAAATTTTACTCAGCTGTTCAGCTGCATGACATGACAAAGAGAAAGAAACGGATAACCCAGATGGATTCGTATTTCATCTCCAGCCTTTAAGCAAAGGTGGTGTTTCAGATTTAAACAACGACAATGTCAATGTCGAATCGAGAGATGAGGTCAGCGGGATGACAGTAGAAGTGAGGGAGAACATTGCTAAGCACATAAGAAAATGGAAATCGAAAGTGCAGGATGCTCGAAGGGCTATAATAGACACAACAACTAAATACTTCTGTGGAAGCAGAATAAAGAATCAGGTCTCCCTAAAAGCAGAACATCTTGAAACCGCCGAAAAGGAAAGAGGGCCCCACTTTTCACTTTTAACTTCTATAACCCCAGACAGTATGAAAAAGCGCGCTGGCCTCTGAGTCTCCTCAGTCGCCAGAAGGCACAACAGAAACGAACTGAAGTATGCAGTCATTAATATCAGTAGTGCATCCGGTAGGTTAGGTTGGGTTGGCTTGGAGGGCACGCGACTAGCAACCACTCGAAGACCTTATGTCCATTCTGTTCGCCATAGAAGAAGGTAGAAACAAGAAGAACAAGCAGCAGAAAAACGAAACGAAGTCAGCCAATTTAGGTCTCTACAGCATTCCAGAGTAACAAGAGGCCTAAAAGCTTGTAGGGAATCCAGGCACAGGAAGAGGTGTTCATCCATTATCCTGTGTCATCACCTTGCAATAGCGGGTCAGTTACACGACAAAGTGCTCGACAGTCTCCATCTCCTTCTAATCATCGCTGATTCCTGCAGAAACTTCTAAGCTAACGCAAAGTCAAAGACCTGACATTGCAATGAGCAGTCAGCACTTCTAATAGCATCCCTAAGTCAAGCTTTCTCAACGCCATGATGAACGACGTTTTCTTTCGCGAAATTTACGGCCACTGGGTCTTTGACACCCTACAACCTACTGCACCAGCTCACGCCTTATTCGCGCAATCATCGTAACGTCCAACCTCTAAAACAGCTCAGATAGTGAAGGGCTAACTGATTGCATATCAAGATGTGCGGCAATCCGGTAAGATTCAATATATGAAAAGTCCCATGTGGATGATATGGTTAAAGATCGGGAATGAACCTCTCTCAACCGTTCATTATCAAATGAGATTTCAAACAGGGAGTCAGCTTATCTGGATCTGGGCTAGGTGTTTAAACCTGGTGGGGGAGGATCCACTCATTGACATGCGTGTACAGTGGTGACATGCTGAAGTTGCTATTAGCAACTTTATGCACCCTAAGGATACGCGTAAGGATACACCGCCTAGGAGGGAGTGGATGGAAAGGGAAGCTCACAATGGCGACGGTTCGGATCGCATGCTGTAAATTTTATGCAACCAAAACAGAGGCTTGGCCGTGGAAAAATGGGAAGTCGCTCACAAAGAGGAAAAGGACGAAGGATGTCTTCTTTTGCCAGGCCTTGACCAGGACTCCATGACAAGTTTGGCTAAGATTAAATGCATGGCTGTTCTTCACTTCTTTGAGAAGACTAGGTTGGAAGAGGATTGACATCCAGAGGCATCAGGTAGTGATGCGGTGGAAAACCATCGCAGACTACAACGAGGGATCTGGGAACGGAACTATTTTAATTTAATCCATGGCTGTTCTGCACTTCTTTGAGAAGACCAAGTTGGAAGAGGATCGACATTCAGAGGCATCAGATAATGATGCGGTGGGAAACCATCGCGGAACTACAACGAGGGATCTGGGGACGGAACTATTTTAATATCCCACAAGATCAAATACTTGGCAGTGATCTTGGATCGGAAATTGAACAGAAAGTGCCGCATCTAGGAGTGTGTAGAGAAGGATCAAACAGACGAATTGGAAGCAACGGCAACGAGGGCACTGTGGAACAGTGAAACGGTCGGAAGGACAACAAGAACCCTATGTCGGATCCAGATTATGAGAAGAGCAAGCTATTACTGAGAGTAAGGAGGTCAGTAGGCTTTTCAGTATCATTACGGATCACATTAGACTACCGGCGCACTTATAAAGAATAAGTGCGGCAAGTAATAGCGGGTGTAATGCATGAGGGGAAGACGATGAGACATTAGAACATTTTCTATCTAAATGCATGGAGTTTGCAGCTAAAATTCTCCGGATCTCAGGTGCGGTTACGATTAGAGTCCGGATTATTATGCAAAATCGAAATTTTCATATCTATCATTTGGCAAATGCGGTGGTATTTTCCAGTAAACATATTTTTTTTTTTTTGTAAATTTATATTGACTTCAATTCCGCTAGTAAATCTGCCAACGTATTTGCCTAATGATAAATGGAAAAATTATGAATTTTGCATAAAAATCCGGACCCTAGTTATGATACCAAACTTGAACCAGTTAAGGGACATAAAAAGGAAAACAGAAGCTCAATTTTGGTTTTACACCAATGGTTTCTTTGGCAAAAACTTTTAGAATTTTTGTGGATTACGATTTTAGCCGGTACATATTTTTTGGCCTTTATAAATTGACCCATCCTAATGTGCATGCCGTACAGTGGCAAATGTAAGGAAGTTTTAGGTATAGATGGTTGTTACCATATGCAAACATTAGTCTTTTCAAAAAGATTGATTGGTTACTCTGTTTTCTTCCGGATTTCCTAAACAAATCATCATTAGTTCTAAGGAGAATATATAATTGGCAAAAAATGTGTTGAAACAATTCATTTTGTACATCAAGGAGTTATAAGCATTTTAAGTTAAAACAATCCAACATTTGGACTTATCTCCCTTCTGCCATATACCCCAAACTGATATGTGCCAAAACAATTTTACATCGAAGAAATGAAATGACAAACGACACACATTATGCAATAGGCTAAGAAAGCTGTAGCCCCACTATCACCATGACCAATACCAACAGCAATACTGTGATTAGATACATTTGTTGACCATTTACGTGGACTTGTTCATCTTCCTGACAACACGTTTACATGGTACCCGAATTGCACAATTTCAGTTGAGTTGATTTTTTTTTTCTACCATTTAGACATGGCATTAGACAATAGCCCGAAATGGACAACGGCGACGGTAATAATGATGACGGTAATGAACGTTTAAACCAGTTGCTGGGATATGACTTACACAAAATTTTCTATCTGTTAGTAGACTTACGTGTCTTTTAAAAGTTGTAAAACTTCCTGTTCCTTTTTGCTGAGGCCATTATAAAAGGCATCCAAATTGGTGGCTAGCAGTTGACAAGTTTGCATGCCAACAAGGAAAGTTGCCGGTCCATCCAGTCGCAGAAAGTGATACATGGCCAATTTACCAAGTTCGACATTAGCCTCCTTACAGATATTCGCAGCCTTCCGGCATAACTGTTTCACATCATCGTTAGCTGGATGCCAAGACTGTGGACCGGTATTTGTGAGAAGGCCAAGAGCGTGCCCACTTGCACATACTATGCCCAAGTTTTGGCTGCGGAAAAAATCTATGTAAGATGTTAGGGAGTCATCAAGTAAGGTGTTGCGCGAATAGGATAAAACAACCTAAAATGAGACAAATTTAGAGAACAAGGGATTATTTTAATAAATAGAATGAATTCATGGGAAGAGAAAATTTTGTGAGTGGCAAATGATGTGTGTCGCTAATGTAAACTTCGGTACGGAAAGCTTATTTATCCTTTTTCACTTCCGTTTTTGCAAATTGTGGTATGGGTGCGGCCCGAACATCACTTCACGTTTATACATTTTTTTCATAATTTTTTTTTTCATATATATATATATATATATATATACTAAAACCTACCAAATATATATATATACCAATCACGACAATATGGGACTCAAATGAAAGGTATTTGCGAGTTGAATACGAATCTTATATCCAAATTTGGAACAGTTTCTGGGGGTCCACCCCTTAGCAAAAACACCCCTCAAACCGGACTTATTTATTGACCATGGCAATATGAGATTTAAATAAAAGGTATTTCAGTGTATAATACGAATCTGAAATCCAGGTATGGGACCATCTGGGGTTGGGGATGGATGGGCGGCCCACCCCCGAGACATCCCCCAAAGAAGACAAATTTACGACCATAGCAATATGGGGCTCAAATGAAAGGTCTTTGGAAGTAAATCACGAATATGATATCAATGTTTGGGAAAGGTATCTATGGGGCCATAATACCACCCAAATAGGAAGTATTTCTGACCATTGCAATATGAAGCTCAAATAAGAGGTATTTTAGAATAGAAAGCGAATCTGATATATATTTTCAAAGCCAAGTCACTAGGTAGTCGCCCAATCCCCCGAAACGGGTGATGTTTGCCTACTATGGAAAAATGGAGCTCAAATGAAGGGTACTTGGGAGTAGACCATGAATCTGAAATCAACATTCGGGACCAACTATCTAGGGGACGTCCCACCACCATAACAACCCCCAAGTAGGACGTGTTTGCTCACCAAGACAATTTGGGTCTTCAAGACAGTGGAGTTCGATACTCATAGTTTGTAGGGCCCATACCCCAAACCGGACATATTTACTGGCTTTTCCAATAAGGGGTTTAAGTGAATGGTATTTGAGATTAGAAAACGAATTTGATATCCAAATTTGAGGCTAATGACAATATGGGGTTCAAATATATGTTCAAATATACGTTGCTGATATATTTTCAGGGCTTAGTGTTTGGGGGACCACCCCACTCCCCAAAACACCCATAAATCAGGCATATTTGCCGACCATGTCAATGTGGGGCTTAAATGAAAGGAATTGGGGGTAGAGAATGAATTGTGCCCACTTTTCGGACAAATTTTCTGGGGGTCAACCCCTTTCCCAAAATACCCCACAAACAGCAATTTTTTACTGACCATTGCAATATGGGGCTCAAATGAAGGTAGGAGTAGAATACGAATTTGATATCCAAATGTAGGACCATGTATTTAAGGCATCTCCCCTTCTCCAAAACACCCCCAAAGGGTGAAAATTGTTCGAACATGCCAATATGTGGCTCAAATGAAAGGTATTTGAGATTAGAAAACGAGTTTGATAACCAATTTTGGTGCCATGTGTTTGGGGGACGCCTCATCCTGTAAACTCCCCTCAAAACCAATGGCAACATGGGGTTTAAATAAATGGTATTTTTGAAGAAAAAACATAGGAATTGCACTAAACCGAAGGAAATGGGAAAGAGTATTGCTTCGTCCAGCACCATTACGGAAAGAGATTTTCTTCACGAATCCAACGGTGCCTTTACAGTTTTGATGTTCGCAAAACCAACGAGTTACAGCAATTTCAAACTCATCTAGTTTTTTTTAAGCATTTTTAGACATCAATTATGCGATTTTGAGCTGGTTTTTGCAGAAATAAAGTAGGAGCTGCACTAAACCGAATTTTTTGTCTTAAATTTCAATACCGTATACTCAAATCGAAAAATTTTTTTCGCATCAAAAATTGAAAATTTTCAATTTGCTAAAAAATGCAAAAAAATGAAATGTGAAATTTTAAGTAATTCTATTTATTTTACGAATCGTCTTCGAATTTCGAACTGCGGAATGCTAGAAAATATTCGTAATTCGAAAAAATTAAGAAGTTACAGCGTGTTTGACCTTGAAAACGACCTTGAATTTTTACGCCCAAAAAAGGTAGCTTTTTGAAGCAATACTCTGAAGTTTTCAAGGAAGTTTCCAGCACCATTACGGAAAGAGATTTTCTTCACAAATCCAACGGTATCCTCAGAATCTTGAAGTTCGCAAAACTAAGGAAGTTACAGCAATTTCAAACTCACGTAGATTTTTTTCCGTTTTTATACCCTACACCACTACTGTGTTACAAGGTATTATAACTTAATGCGTTTGTTTGTAACACCCAGAAGGAAGAGAGATAGACCCATTGATAAGTATACCGATCGACTCAAAATCACTTTCTGATTCTATTTAGCCATGTTCGTCTGTCTGTCCATGTTAATTTGTGTACAAACCTGTACGATCGCGATTTTCATCCGATCGTCTTCATATTATGCCCAAGCATTTTCTTGGGCCTAGAGACGAAGGCTATTGAAATTGGAAAAAATCGGTTCGGATTGGGATATAGCTCTCATATATATATATATTCGTCGGATTTTCAGTAAGAATGCACTAAAATGGTTATTTGTTAACCAATTTTCACGAATTTTTGCAGGAAAGATTTTGTTTTGACTCTTGACTTTTCTGGCGAATTTCATGGAAATCGGTTCAGATTTAAATACAGTTCTCATATATATATATATCGCCAGATTTTAACTTCTAAAGTCACAGCAAGAGCATTTATTGACCAATCTTGTCAAAATTTAGCACAACGCTTTCCATGAAGACTACCACAATATCTGAGAAGTTTGCTCAAAATCGAGTCAGATTAAGATATAGCTCTCATATATATGGTCGTTCGATTTTGAGAAATATTGAAATAAAGCGCTCATTTGTTAACCCATTTTCTCAAAATTTGGAAGGAAGGATTTTCTTACGAATCTAAATGTTACTGGTGAAGTTCATGGAAATCGGTCCAGATTTAGATATAGCTGTCACATATGTATATTGCCCGATTTTCACTTCTAGAGCCATTTAGTGACCAATCTTGCCAAAATGTTGCACAACGCTTTCCTCAACGACTGCCACATTATCTGAGAAGTTTGCTCGAAATCTGTTGAGATTTATATATAGCTCCCATGTATGTATTCGTCAGATTTTGGGTAATTTGCAATAATGTTATCCTTTGTCAACCGTAGTTATTACAGTTTGAATATATTTGCTCGAAATTTTATACGGATGGTTTCATAACCCATTTGTCGTCGAGATTCATTAAAATTGGTTCAGAATTGGATATGGCTTCCACATTGTACTTATAGGGTAGGTGTAGGGTATTATACAGTCGGTACCGCCCGACTTTTGCCCTTCCTTAATGGTTTTAAAATTAATAACGGCTCATTATAAACACAATAAATATTTTTATCTTTTACCAAAATTTTCGTGAACTTACCATCCTGGTTGTTTTAGCTCCAATGGCCAATTTACTGTCCGCAAAGATATTCACACCCGTCGTCCTCGTCTTAACATCATATCACCTCACGCATTCCATGATAGCCCGGAAAAAGCAGTAAGAAAAAAAATCTCAATTTATGCGTTCTTGATGAGCTTCCAGATGACAATACCAGAGTTCCCTTACTTCAAGACTGTGGCGCTGACATAAGTGCTTCCCACTCGACCTCGAGTGCCGTCTCAGGTTTTCGATACGAGTCCTCTTCGATTCAGGTTTTCTATCCTATGGTATGACCTGCTCCTATTCTATATCCATTCTCCCACCGCCTAAAGTCTTAAACATGCACTAAAAGGTTTCTTAAACATGCACTGAAAGGTTTCCAGGACATTGCCGCCAATGTCTCCTATGCTTCCTCTAAAAAGTCTTCCGAATTTAGTCTTTCTGGCCTTAAGAAGCATACATACTAATTGGTTACAAATTATTTTGACAGACATTTTATTCCTACATTAAGGAGTTATAAGCATTTTAAGTTAAAACAATCCAAAAATTGGTCGTATCTCCATCATGCCATATACCGAAAACTGATATGTGCCGAAACAATTTCGCGTCGAAGAAATGAAAAGGCAAACGACAAAATTGTCAATATGCTGAAGAACATATTGACAAATCCAACAATAGTGTTGTTAGACCCATGTCAGTTATGGTTCAATTATTTTTGCACAATAATTGCTCTTATGACATCCAAGATCAATGCCAATCAATGCATGTTCAAAATCGGTCCATAACCTGAATAGCTCCCATATAAACCAATCTCTCGATTTTAATTCTGAAAGTCCCTGAAAGTGACAAATCTTATCCGATAGACTGAAATTTGTCACTTTCAGGGTCAGGTCATTCAGGATTTTTTTCCTCAAAGCGAACAACTGTCTCTTATTGACATTGTCATCAATATCTCCTATACTCGGGCAATCCAATATATCTTGCCAAGTCATTCTCTGTGTAGTTTTCCGAATTTATTCCAATTGGTTTTCTGGCCGTAAGTAGCATACATAACATTGTTTGTCCCAATAGCCGAACTCAGAATACTCTCTCAAGAGCCTTGATCTTCTGCGCTCCTTCTACAATCTATGACATCAAGTCTTGAGGGGTCTCCCACCACTTGATCTTTCCGTCGGGCTTTTGGTCGTCCCGGTTTGCTTATACCACCGTGTTTACCTTCAAAAAACTTCTTTGCTGGAGCTTCTTCATCCATTCTGACAACATGACCTAGCCAACACAGCCGTTGTATTTTGATACATATAACTATGCTGTCGTCGTCATATAGCTCGTGGTTCATACAACGCCTATATTCTCCATTAACGCAAACTGGTCCATATGTTTTACGAAGAATCATTCTCTCAAACACTCCAAGTACTTCCTCGTCTCCGTTGACCGACCTTTGATGTCGATGTCGTCGGCATAGGCGAGTAGCATGAGCTCTCTTGTGATTAGTGTGTCATATCTATTCACATTTGTATCTCGGATTATCTTTTCCAGCTGGATATTAAAGAGATCACACGATAAGCTGTCTCCTTGTCTGAAACCTCGTTTTGTATTGAGGTCCGATCCGTAGAGATTCTTCCCTATTCTTACTGAGGAACGTGTATCAGCAAGTGTCATCCTGCAGAGTCTTATTAGTATGTCCGCCTATGACGCTGATCAGAAACAAATTTTCAGCGGTGGTTATCCCCTGCTAATGCTAGCGACATTTGTGAGGCACTTTGCCATGTAAAAACTTCTCCCCAAAGAGGTGTCGCACTGCGGCACGCCGTTCGGACTCGGCTATAAAAGGAGGCCTTTTATCATTGGGCTTAAACTCGAATCGGACAGCACTCACTGATCTGTGAGAAGTTTGCCCCTGTTCCTTAATGGAATGTTCATTGGCAAATTTGCATATCTGGTATATGGTTTGTTTACCAGATCTAAAGCCGCATTGATGGGGCCCAATTATCTCATTGACTTACAGTTTTAATCTTTCACACAGTACGCTCGATAGTATCTTGTATGCGATGGGTAGTATACTTATTCCTCTGTTGTTGGCACATTCCGTCTTGTCTCCTTTCGTGTGTACGTGACATAGTATGCTGAGGTTCCAAACATCGCGTATGCGTTTTTCTAGCCACATCGCGCAGACAAACTTATGCATACGCCTTATTAGGGTGTCGCCTCCGGTCTTAAATAGTTCAGCGGGAAACCCGTCGGCTCCTTCTGCCTTGTTATTCTTCATTAGGGTCACAGCTACTTCTTTTAATTACCACGTCCATATTAAGTATGGACTAAATTCTAGAACCGTTGTAGAACCTAATATAGCATCTGCAGTTACACCGATCTCCAGATTAGATTAGCACTTGAAGGGAGCAGTTCTAGATAAGTTGTTCATTACTGGCCACAAACCAAAGTTGGTAAATAAAGGTGTAAAGAAGTTGGTAAATATAATCAATGATCCGGCCCGGCCGAACATATCCCCATTTTTCTTGTTTTAACTTTTTCCTTTAATATGTATATCTTCAAACACTCACATCAATTCTTCCAGCGGTACGTTTTATGAACTCTTTGAGTACATCCAGAGGGTAGCCGGTAACACCTATAAATTTCGCTTTTCCTTCCTTAACCAATTTCTCCAACTCGGGCAAACATTCATTTATAACAATGTCCAGATCTTTGGCAAATTCTATATCATGAATCTAAAAAAAAAAAATACAAAAATGGACAAACATAAAATTGTCTACATGTCAACAAATATGACCAAATTTTCTAATCGCAATATATACCTGAATAACATCCACATAATCCAATTTTAAAAGTTGCAAACTTTTTTCAATGCTTGCTCTGGTTTTTGGGGCCGAAAAATCAAACATTCTCTCAAAGGTGTTCTCATAGCGCCCAACCTTGGTGGCGACATAATAAGCTGAGCGTGGTATATCTTTCAATGCCTGACCCAATATCTCCTCCGAACGTCCTTGACCATAGAAGGGAGCCGTATCAATATAATTTATGCCTATTTTTATGGCTTTGTTTATTGTTGCGATAGCCTCTGTCACATCAAGATCACTGATCAATTAAATTTGAATCACAAAAAAAAAACATTTTTATTTGAGTGTATTTTTTAAATTTAAAATTATCGAAAGAGAGATAAAGCTTCAACATTTACATACCCATAGAGAGGACTTAAAGTTCCCCCGCCTATTGATATTTTCGATATTTGCAAACCAGTACGCCCAAATATTCCATATTTCATTTTCGCACAGGCCTCTTCATCATGAAAATCTTTCGTAAAAGTTGCCGGCAGTTCTCGAGAACACATTGTCGTAGTTGTCGCCACGCACTCAATTCTGCAAGATCGCCACAAAATAACTTAACGTTTGAATTGTTATTCTATACTGAGTCCATATCGCAAAAAGCTAGCTGCCGAAACAACCAACAAATTTGCATGAGAATCAAACATTAGTGATGGCAAATTATATGTACCTTTTTTGGGGCCAAGTAAAGATCGTTTGTATACAGCTGAAAAATGCACTTCGAATTTGAACGTTTCAATTGTTGTTGAAACTCTTGGAAGTAGTAGAAGAAGCCATTGTTCAAAATGGCAAATCCGATAAGAGACTCGAGAAGTAAAATCAGGCCATTAACAATACCAACCCGAACAAGGAGTTATATTAACCTCTGTATCGGAACATATTTAGAAATAGACAAATCTCTCGATCTAAGGTCTTGGACCAATCTCCCGATCTAAGGTCTTGAGTGCATAAAAGGTTAATTTTTTACCTGTTTTATCTGAAATTTGGAACAGTGTGCCTAGGGGTCCAAGACGATTATAACGAATATGGTACACATCAGACCTTATTGGGGAATATCTGATAGTTAGGTTTATATAAGTCGAAGTTCCGAATCTTTCGATTTACATGGAATCTCAAACAATACGTTTTTAGATCCTTGAGCGGTATAGCTGCTATATATACCGATAATATACCGGATTGTAAAGCAGCCTTATGTATATGCTTTATGGAACATTGGTCCTATATCTTATAAAGCACATTTTTACTCGATTTCCTTGGCGTTTGAAATCAAGCATTGTATTAAACATATTTGTTTGTTTATGTGCTCCGTACGTATACGCTCAAAAACGGGTTTCTTGAAATGTACATAGATGTTGTGGAACGGTCCTGTGATGAAAATGCGTTACCGCATTTTTGGAAATCTGAAGGGGGCGGACCCTTCCCCTAGTGTTCAAAAATACAAGATCTCGATTATGGGGACGATTTCGGCGAAATTTTTAATGAGACCTACATAAGAGTAAACTTAAAACAAAAACATTTGGGTTGGGGTACCTGGGGAGAACGCCCCACCTACAAAACCTGCCGAAAGGATTTATGGTCAATATCATGACAATATGGGACTCGGATGAAAGGGAATTAGGTTTTTATGTAGAGAAGAAAGCTAAGGCAATATTGGGCTCAAATGAAAGGTATTTGGGAATGGATCACAAATTGTTTATCCACTTTCGGGACCACGTGTTTAATGGTGCGCCCCATCTCCATAACACCCCAACCTGGACTTCTTTACTAACAATAGCTGTGTTTTATTTTAGTACTATATAGTGCAGTGCAATGAAATTTGTATGAAACTTACATCTATCCAGGACAACGAAGTTCTGGATAAATTACCAGTGCAGGCTTATGTAGAACATCTGTCATTAGGATTGCTATGATATGTTTCTCACAAATAAGTGTGGCCACCCGCAGAAATTATCTATTGTGAATGGTAAAATAAAATAAAATAAAAATCAATTATTTATACAATACAGCGAGCACAAATCTTAATAAATTTTATTTGACTTCTATGCCCACAAATATTTTGCAAATTTTAGTTATAACTTTTGGAGAGTTTTGTAAATGAAAGGTTGTAAATTTCTTTTGGTGTTTTTCCACCGCAGAAGTTTATAATCGGTGAATGAGAAACCCGGCCTAAATTAGTTTCCTATTGATTGATTGAAAGAACTTACGAACTAGACCACTAACATTCCCGGCGCGGGAAAACTATGAGCATCACACAGGCTGGAACTTTGAGCTTCAATCTGTGTAGCGTTCTTCGTCATTACGAAAAGCTTAGCTGGGAGCTATCGGGCGCGTCCACATGTTGCGGATAGTGAAATGTTTTATACGAAGTTGCTTCAACTGCAGTCGAGGACAATCGGCGGTATTGAGTGAAGAGTGTCAGAGGCCGGGTAGCACCGGCTCTATGTTGCTCGATACGACAAGGCGAGATATTGGCGCCATTAAATAATCAATGTTCCCGCGGCGATCGATCGTATAGACTGGAATGGGCTTGTTCACTTATAAGAGCTTGATGAGGGTCGCCACCTCCACATGCAAAAGTGGCTACAACAACCACAAAATTTTTTTTCTTTATGTCACTTGATTCGCCCGCCAATCCAATGAAAACATCTGTTTCCCCTTTATAAAATCAGCTGTTTTCAATGAATTGGCGAACGAATCGAGTGATTAAAAGAAAAAATGTTAGTGGTTTAGGTAGCTATTGTTGGATTGAAAAAAAAATTCAATCACATTTTATATCTAAAATTTTAGAAGATTCAATTAAAAAATGATTGAATCAATGAATTATTTTTTGAAAATTTTAAAACTTTAATCAAGCAATCAATTAAACAAGTAAAAGGGTGCTAAGTTCGGCCGGGCCGAATCTTATATACCCTTCACCATGGATCGCATTTGTCGAATTCTTTTCCCGGTATTAGGCAAACATATTTTAAAAGGAAAGAATTGATATGCTATGATATTGGAGCTATAATATCAAGTTATAGTCGATTCGGACCAAATTTAACTGAATGTTAGAGATCATAGAAAAAGTCGTTGCGTAAAATGTCAGCTAATTCGAATAAAAATTGTGACCTTTAGGGGCTCAAGAAGTAAAATAGGTAGATCGGTTTATATGGGAGCTGTATCAGCCTATAGACCAATTCAAACCATAATAGACACGTATATTGAAGGTCATGAGAGAAGTTGTTGTACAAAGCCAAATCGGATAATTATTGCGACCCCTAGAGTGTCAAGAAGTCAAACTCCCAAATTGGTTTTTATGACAGCTATATCGGGTTATGGACAGCTATATCAGGTTATGGACGCCTAAAAAGTTCGAAACTTCGACGGACAAACGGACGGACATGGCTGAATCGACTTAAAATGACATGACGATCATAAATATATATACTTTATGGGGTCTCAGAGGACTATTTGGAGGAGTTACAAACAGAATGATGAAATGAGTATACCTCCTTCCCATGGTGGAGGGTTTAAAATTGTTGAATCAATAAATTTTTTAATTGATAATAGCCGAAAGCTAATCACGATCCTAATTGAAAAAAAGTTCGGTTTCAATTAATTTTTTAATTGAAAACATTTTTTTTCTCTTAGATTTTTAATTGATATTTCGTGATAATTTTTTCTGTGTAGTAACAGGGCGATCGTTTAATGGATGACTAGAGCGCATAAGGCTAAGGGATAAGGGGGCAGAGGGTACGCCACTCCAATGGATGACCACCATAAGAAGCCTACAACGGATTTTGACTAAAGAGGCACTTGAACCTGTCCGCTATGCAGACGATGTTATAATTCTTCTAAGGGATAGGAGTCGATTCTGTTATGCAGGAAGGCAGAAAGGGTCCGGACGAAGACGAAGTGGGCTAGACCTAGGGGTCTAAACGTTAAACCAGAAAAGACTGAAATCTGCCTTCTTAAGTGGAAGACAAAGGTTTCCCAATGCAAAGCTCCAGGTTTTCTCAACGAAACGGTTTCGATACTCGACCAGGTCAATTACTTTGATGTGATCTTGAATAGGAATTTTCAAAGGGTTTTATCCAGACGAGTGAGAGGGTCGAAGTGGTGCCTTAATCCTACAAAAGATTACGGACATCTACAGAGAACAAGTGCAAAGTAAGGATATTATAACAGAGGCGATAAGAACCGCCTTGCCTTATATGGAGCGATAAGGATAGTCTCACATCCTCATAAAGCGATGGAAGAGTGAATAGAAGCAGCCCAGGCAATAGTTAGATAATAGTGTGGACTAAAGGAGACTTGGATGGATAAAAAGAAGTTTCCTATCGGATACCTGAGACGTCACTTGAGGCCGAGTGAGAGGCACTGTAGTCAGTGGCTAAGGCAAGACGAAGACGGATGGATCAAACCAAGGACTGAAATCTGCTTCCGACTGCCTGACCATAATACGGTCCTGCAGGGGCAGATCCGAGGTTCTCGAAATGCTTGAGGTGGTATAGCGTTAATGCGAGGACGTCGAGTGTGCACATCTTTACGGCCAGTAATCTGGCCATAAGGGCTATAAGAACCAGATCGGTAAGGTCACGAACAGTCTTAGAGTCTTCTTTAAGGATGGCACGATCTGCATCGTTGGTTGCCGAGCTATAGCGGAGTAAGGGAGAATGAAAGGGCACACGATTTGGCCGTTAAGGCCAAAGGACTGCCATTAGAAAACTTGGAGCACCCGGGGCGACGAAAATCCCATGGTGAAAACCGGATCCTGAGGTGAAGAGGTTACCACTGAAGTGAAGAGGTGACTACTGAGGTGAAGAGGTTACTACTAAGGGGAAGTAGGTAGCGACCAGCATGGCTTTCGGTATCATTATACATAGGACTAATTAGGACATTATACATAGAACTTGTGCCCAATAGGTGTGACAAGTTACAGCACCTGTAGAGCATCCTTGGGCACTTGTGGAAGATGATGAAGCGTTGAACATTTCCCATGTCAATGCACTGTAGTTAGTAAAGCTTATGCAATCTCTATACATTTCCCATCATTCACTTAACAAAATGACGTCAAGAGATCAGTCGACACATAATTTTTGAATTTTCGTCACTAAACTTGTCAAACTTGTTATTGTTGAATTTTTTGCAATTTGCGTTTGTTCAAATTAAAATTCAAATTGAATTAATAAAGTATACAAAATTTAAATATTTCAAGCCGTATTTTAAAAAGATGTGATGTGTAATATGCTGCATTTTGTCACAGTAAAAAAAGTTACTGACATTTGTTGGCATTCACAATAGCCAGATTTTGACAATCTTAATGATGTTCATGAGGCCTATCCTCTATGTTTTCGCAAGTCACATAATCTTCTGTAAGGGAATCATGCGAGATATATAAAACAATGTTTTTAAATTATGTTTTTTTTTTTAGAAAATTTTTTATTATTGTATATTTTTCACAAGTACAAATATAAATGATGTATTGTATATGGAAAATATTCGAATATCAGATCAAAACATCTTTGTGGCGGGTGGGGTGGGGGACTACGAAAGGGATAGGGGTCTTAATAAATATTAAATATATTATTTAATATGTTTTTACATATATAAAAAATTGAAAATCATTCGTTCGCGAGCTTCTTAGAAAAATAGATCACCGAAAATATCATCGGCATTTGGATAGTGATGATGTTGTGGTCTTTGGCCATGTTGATGGTGGGTAGAGGAGAATTCTGGTATTTGGTGGTGTTGTTGTTGTTGTTGTGGTTGCAATTGCTGTTTTCGACTGTTGGGAACAATGACATCATTGATTTCATGGATAATGCCATTTGTGGCAATACCATCACATTTGGTAATGCCAGCATTTTGAATCTTTGGACGACGATCACGGGTGATGCGCAAATGGTGGCCATTGAGAGATTCAATGGAACGTACAAATGGCCAATTGGTGGGTATTATGCCAGCACAACATACCACATCATTGACAATGTGGGTCTTGATTAGACTCTCCAATTCCGATTGCTCTTTAGGCAAAGAATCTTCCAATTCTTCGAACACATCATTTTTGGGAACCAGCAGTGTATAGTCCTCTTCGGCATTGGCCAAGAGATCAGTGAGGTTGGCCATGCGCACCAAATCCAAGAATTTACTGTAGTTGGGATTGGACTCCAATACTTGCAATAGATTCGATTTGGCAGGAGTCAATGGTTTGTCCACTTGATGCATTACCGAGCCGCAACTTTCATCATCAAAATGAATGAGACGGGCACAATTGACGGTGGCACGATTCATGACATTTGAGAATAGGGCGTGAGTGGAGTACAAATTAATGCGAACTTTATCACCATTTATAGTGGGCAATTGCTTCACCTCCAAGTCACAGGTCTTAATCATGGGCTTAATCACATGATAGTTGAGGAACTCTGCCAATTCTGGATTGTCTCTTAATTGCTCGGGACTCTCCTCCAGAAGTTGAGGCCACTTGGTAGTTTGCAAAGCTTTGTCGGTGGGGGCAAAGACAGTGACGTTATCCAAATCATCGAAGGTATTATCCATACCGGAAGCTTCCAACAGACGCTTGAAGAGCGTAACGTTTTTCTCCTGCATCAACGAAGACAAGGGCAATGCCGACTCGGTGGGCATAATGGTGTCAATGACATGCATAACACCATTGCTGCCCATGATATCGGCTTCCATGATCTTGGCAATGCCATTGATAATTACAGGTTGTTCAACTTCGACTTCAGTTTTGCCCTCAGTAGCAGTAGCAGCAGCAGACTCTGACTTGGTACGATTGAAACGCATGGGTTCACCCAGCAGATTGTAAGCGATAGTCTTAGCACCAGCCACAGAAGCAACTGTGCAGAAGGTCAAATCCAACATGTGGTTCTTAAGAATATCTAAAAAAAATAAAACAAAATTTAACAAAAAAATTTCCATAAAAACAGGAAATGAGAACATACTCGAGGCACATCCCTTGCCCTCCTTCAAGGCACGACGCAAATGTGGTTCCAACTTGTCAAAGGCACTGTCATTGGGCACAAAAATTGACACTGGTTTATCTCCCTCCAGAAGTTCGCTCAATTTGGTATTCTCCAGGACAGTGCGCATGATGGACATGTCACTACGTTCGCGTATGAGATCCATAATGTTCTTACTGGCTGCAGGTATTACCCCAGACAAGGTGTGCACCATCCCCTGTTCCGAAAGTTTGTCACGCTTAACAATGGGCACGCAATTGGCGGTATAGCGATAGGGTTCCCGACTCAAAGTCAAAGGCATCTGGTAGCTGTTGATGCGTATGGTCTGTCCTTCGGCATGAGTTTTGAAAACCTGCTCATTGCCGACATCCTCCAGATTGATTTCGCCATCGACCACATGACGCAAAAACAATTGTTTCATGCCATCGTCCGTTTTCATTTCAACCAAATTCTAATGAAAATAAACGTTAATTGGAACACCAGGTATAACCCAGCAACATTGCTGCAATATCTTTATTTAGCCTACTTACATTTTCACTTTGCGCCGTATCGCTGTATGCATTGAATGCCTCATCCATGGGCAAGAAGATGGTAACGTTTTTGCTCGACTTAATCGTATCGGCTAAGCCGCTACTTTTGGCCTTTGCCACAAACTCTTTGGCACCCATGTCGGCAGCAGTTGCCTCAATATCTTTGATATCGATTTTCTCACAAGGTGTTGCATAAGCGGCATTACGTGGACGTCCATAGCCATGACAGCACTGGCGTGAAATAGTCAAAGTTTTCTTTTTGCCATTTTTATTCACACTGTACAAGAAAACGAGGTATTTAATTTATGATAATAGTTAAATTTTGGCTTTGGGTTTGTGTGTGGAATGGTGTTAGCTGTGATCGTGTCACCGTACACACCAGTTTCACTGCTCTCCCTTAAGTCATACTTACACGCGGGTGCACACATATTTGTTGGGCTTTTCAACGCATGAGTTCAAGCTAAATTGGAATTGCCCATATGTGGGTTGCTTAATAGTTTCGCTGCCTTCGGCGGTTTGAGTTTCATCGGTTTCCTCAGAAGCTTCCATATCCTTTTCATCTTCCTCCTTTTCTGTACACACATTGGGACTGGAAGGGGAAAAATAATTATATAAGTTAATTCAATATAGAGAAATATACATTTTCTGGAACATTTTCAAAGGGCTTGTAAGCAAATATGATGCAGTGGTGGTCCAAACTGTAGATATGGCCCAGTAAGGTTAGCCACTGAACCTAAACTAGCTAGTTTCACACCAACATAAGGGCTAGGAGACGATGTTTTATGCCATTCATAGGGCAAGCATTACCCCACTCCCGTGAAATGAGGTCCCTTCATGTAGCATAAACCAGCAGCTGGCTATACCAGAGATCCGCCAATTCATGACTGTGGGGCTGGCAAGAAAAACCTCTTCCAATCCACCAATCCTAACGTCGCCTCAATTATCTCAGGATGCTATGACCTGCCTCTTTCTTCTGCCCACTCGATAAGATTTTCTATGCATCATCCGAAAGAATGTACCAGAATAGGAAAACTCCTACGAAGAGAAAACGGACTGAGCAGTGAAAGAAAAAAGTACGATGATGGAAGAAAATTCTACTGATGAACAAACCAGCGGAAGAAAAATCCTTTGAAGAGAAGACGAAAGAAGCAGTGGAAGAATAACGCAGGACAAAGGATGCAGCGGAAGAGAATCATACAGAAGAACGAACTAGCGGCGGGAAGAAGGGCGAAGCAGTGGAAGAAAAACCCACGACGAGAAGACGATGAAGATGCGCAAGAAAATCATACGGAAGAAAATTCTGCGAAGAAAAGACGATCGAAGCAGCGGAATCCGACGGAAGAACGAACCAATGGAAGCAAAATTCTACGAAGAGAAGACGGACGAATCAGTGGAAGAAAAACGTAAGACGAGAAGACAACAGAGGCAGCGGAAGAGAATCCTACGAAGAGAAGACGAACAAAGCAGCGTAAGAACGAACCAGCGGAAAAAAACCCTGCGAAGAAACGACGAACAATGCAGCGGAAGACAATTTCAACGGTATAAAGAACCAACGGAAGAAAAATCCTACGAAGAGAAGACTGATGAAGCAGTGGAATAAAAAGGTATTACAAGAAGCCAAGGCAGAGAATACTAACTTTACATATAGTGTAAGTAGAAGCGTTGAGCCACTGGTTGACACGAACTTGTTGACACTTGGCAAGGCGTAGTCCGGTGATCTTTAGGGGATGGAAATTAGGGTGAGTTAATAGTTATCGACAAAGCGGTTATTAAATTTGGAGTCTATGAAAAATTGGAAGAAAATTTGTCCAACAAACTATGAATTTAACATCAAATTCGTGCTTTTTTAACGACAAAGTCCTAACGTCGGGTGGTATTTTTATATGGGAGCTATATCCAAATCTGAACTGCTTTTGACAAAATTTAGCAGTGGGTTTCAGATGGGTAATAGCACATTCCATATCTAATCTGGTGCAAATCGTCGTTGTGTAAGTCGGGCTATATGTACATATATATGAGAACTATTTCTTAATCTGAACTTTGGGCAAAAAAAATTATTACAAAAACGAACAAACGGTAAGGAAAAAAGCGGACACACGGACATAGCCAAAGATCCTTCCTCTGGGCGGACTTTGTAGGACTTAAGCAAATTTTCTTAGCATTCGTCGTAGATTTCGAACGATGTGGCTATGATCGGGCGATATGTATTGGGTTGCCCAAAAAGTAATTGCGGATTTTTTAAAAGAAAGTAAATGCATTTTTAATAAAACTTAGAATGAACTTTAATCAAATATACTTTTTTTACACTTTTTTTCTAAAGCAAGTTAAAAGTAACAGCTGATAATTGACAGAAGAAAGAATGCAATTACAGAGTCACAAGCTGTGAAAAAATTTGTCAACGCCGACTATATGAAAAATCCGCAATTACTTTTTGGGCAACCCAATATATCTGGGAACTTGATCTAAATCTAAACTGAGTTTTACCAAAATTTTTTAGTTTTTGAGCTAAAAAAGTGGTATGAGAAAAATTTCATGATTACAAAATTGATTACAAAAAAAAACAACGCAGGACTTGCAATCAGCACAGAAAGGATATGCAGAAAGTATATGCTACATCGAACTTTGAACATTGTGTTGGCACGGATTATCGTTAACCGATTGCCATTATTGCTGTTTTATTTTAGTGCTGTATATTACAAATCATGATTAATCGTTTCTTATTATTTGTTATCGTATGATGTCAATAATTCACCAATACAACTTTGCACTGATATACTATACCGAACATTTGACTTGCATTGGATAGAAATAAAATAATACACAGCAAATATTTCGTATTTTGCTTATTGGGAATAATCAGGAAAAAAATTGAGTGTATGTGTTTCCCTATTTGCAAAAAAAAAATCTCCTTTATAGTGTGGGCCAGCCTCTAGTACACTAGCAGATTAGTTTGCTTGATAGTTTGTTTGTTTTATTCTTTTATAGTTTCTGTGATCTAATTTGTTTAACTGTCACTATGACCTAACCTAACTCATTGGTATTAGATTGTGGGTTAAGAATGTTGTTTATTCAAAAAAATTTTATCACTTGATGTTAATCCCACAATCCATTGTAATGACTTGTTTCCATATGCATTCCATTACATAAAAAAACCATCATCATGCATGCATACATACTGCCCTAATGCAATATTCTTTAAGTAAGGGGAAAACATGAAATAAAGAAAAATCACGCAGTCACTCATACATATGAACAGTTTTGTGCTAGGTCGTTCATTGAACTGAGAATTGTAAAATAATCGACTTCATTGAGTTTCCCCAACTGATAATTGATTATGTACATCTGTCTGTCTTTCTGTCTGTCAATAGACAAACATACATACATACATACTCATATGTACAACATGAATCAAGTCATGTTAAGATGTACTAGTACCGATGCTAAGATGTACTAGTACAGAGAGCACAGAAATTCAATGAAAGTTTTCTATTTAGAATATAGCAAATATGAATAGAAAACAGTTATAGCAAGCAGCAGCCAGTGCTGCCAGTCACATAGTTTTTTTTTTGTTTGCTATGACTAGCTGTTCGAAGTGTAAAAAGATCAGTGTTTGCGGTCAGTGGCTTCAATGTGGAGAGGTCTGATAATTATTTCTGAACATAGTATACTAGTAGTCTCTACACTATAGATTTTTATTATTCATTGTTTTTTTTTTTCAAAGTAATAAACAATAATGCGAAAACCCTGCTTACTGTATGATAGGTTGGGCGAATTTTGTACATATGGGTCGCATTGCTTATTTTGTATACTGCTTGCCTTGTTTGTTTGTTGACAAACAGCAGCGCGCATGGGATGATGGTCAGCTAACCGGTGCTGTTGAATTCGCTGCCTTGTTTGTTCATATTTAATTTAATTGAAATGGAGGGGATCTATTCAATTTAATACATTTCACAGACGCTAATGGCAATGGATATGGGGATATCATTGAATGACAAGGGGTAAGAAACCCATAAAAAAATCATCCAAAAAGGGTAGGAGACAAGGTAGATGACGGTATATACATTGAAATATAAGGAGAGTTACGTGATTCAATTTCATCATGTCAAACAAAAACAGATTCTTATCTTTGTAAGAATTACAAAAGATTGTTTGTCTTTCTATGGTTGGAGAAAAATAGGATTTAAGCTTATGTAAACAGCAGATGCTTTTAATTGTACACCTAGAATGAAACATCGTATTCAATGGGTCTGAAGAATTGAATGGGGCATCCGATGATAAGGCATAAAGTTTCGATAGGTCGCAACTTGTGTGCTCAGGAGAGAAAAAAAGAAGAAATCAAATTCCATAATCTGCTAGAATATTCTCGACATCTGGTGATACCACCAACTTTGCTTTGGATAACAACAATTCTATTTTACCTATCTACAAAATAAACAATCTGTTTGCAATCTTCAATAAGAACTTACATACATACATACCAATTTTATTAAGAACTTTAAATGCAAAAACGTATACCCAACTGTTGATAATTTCGTCTGTATATTTGTTTGGAACGCTCCCATATTAAATAGAAAAGCAAAATAATGGACTTAGGGCTCAAATTTGTTGAAAATCCGAACCGTTCTTAAGCATTTTTCTGTTTCACTTTTGTTCTACATTCAATCTACAATGCATGCATGCTTCTGTTCTATTGTTATTGTAACAATACAAAATCGGTAAGACCGTAAACTTCGTGATAACACTGTCCCTAAAGCGTCAAAACTAATCTTTCATTGGAATTTACTAATTTAACCAAACAAACTCTGTCATGTATTTCTTTATTTATTTTTGTTACTAAAACATGAGGATTTCAGACACAACAAGCCAAAAATTTTCTTTGGGCTAAAATCAGTTTCGATGGTTCCTTTGAGACACAAGTGTACATTTCTTCATTAACAATTTCCATAAATACTAGAAACTTACCCCTTCCACCAGGGTTCCTCCTGGGTACCAATACCAAAACCGCCAAAACTGTTTAGGAAATTATTACCGAAGAAAGGGAATGATTGATGGAGGAACAAACCAGGTTGGGCTTGATTATTGCCGCCACCATTGACGTCACTGGTAATAACATCGACTTCTGGAAAGAGACAATGTTACAAACGCAAAAGCAACGATTAGAATTCACTCGAGTGGCTGTGCTATTAAATATAATGTTTAAAACCCACCAAATGGTTTCTCCTCAGCATTGCGGCCATTATGGGGATTGTTGTGGGCTTCAAGGGGCACAAATTCCGCCTCTGGTTCATAGCTATTAAGAACCGTATTAAGAGGTAATAGTGGATTAAATAATTGTGGCCAAATGTATCTTTGTCTAGAGGTGGTGGTTACATGTGATTGTTGTGGTTGTTGTTGTGTATAAATTGTCGTTAGAGGTTGTGATATGGGTTCAAAAAATTGATAAGTTGATGATGGTGTTTGCAGGTGAGACAATAGACTACAAAAAAGGAAGACAAAACAAAGTTGCCAGCATGCACAATAAATATGGCAATAAATATTAAACACAACACGCACACACACATACGGTCCTATTCACAAAACTTAATGAAGCCCTAAAGTAGGTTCATTTGACAGTTCTATTAGAGGAAATCGATCAGTAAACCTATTTCAAACCTACATTAAGTTTTGTGAATACGGGTGTTAAGACTACAATAAGCAAGCAATAAAACAAAATGGTAAAATACTAAAACATTTTCCTATTAATGATATGATTAACACGAGATGAGATGTTTTATAATGCTAGATTTTGTATACAAGTGATTTTGTTTCACGGTAGGTTCTCTTTTGAGCTTCTTGTTTAAATTTTGAATGACAGCACCCAATGTTTTGTTTTCATTGTTGATGCTATTTAAGTCAAATATTTTTGTCATATTATTTTATGCATAGCCTAAACAACGAACGATTTGAATACTTAATTCTAACTTTGACGGTTATAAAAAAGAGGCGACGTTCAGCCTGGATATTTAACAAATTATTATGCTGTACTCGTTTCCTTAAAGTGGCAGACAACTCGATTACTCATAGTCATACTATTTACATAGATATATACACCCTCACCAAAGTGCTAGAAAATACAAAATATGTCTAAAAACAATTTTATTTTCTTTACTTTAAAATTTTAGAATAAATCTAAAACGAGGAAAAAATTATTTCTAATATCATAAACAATTTTTTAAATTTACTTTTCTTAAAAAAAAAATAAAAAATCCCAACTTTTTTTTTATATTATAATAAAAAAAGTTTAATCACAATATTTCATTGTGATTCTTCTTTGCTTATTGCCAAAAAACAAAACAAAATACAACTGTTTAATCAAATACCACATCTGTTTTCACAAAATGCCAACTTCATCATTCTCAGTACCCGCCATAAAATCCGAATACAGTGTTGTTTTTGTAAAAGTCATATGACTTACAGGTAAAAGTACGACTGCGCGACGTACATACATTGACCAAAAACACAAATAAATAAAATGAAAATGTTATAAAAAGGGTACTCAAAAAATCACAATCAAACTGATTTCATCGGAATTCAAGCGAATAAAGAAAACGAAAAAAAAAATGCAAAATAGAGACACTTGTCTCTGACTCACACTGTACTACGAGGTTTGTTTGGTAAATTTATAATGGTCGGTAAATGTAAATTGATCCAAAACAACCTCGACACATTAGATTTTATGCCCCCATTAAATTATTTCTTCAAATTAAACGGTCAATTGCATTAAATCAAATTTTAAAAAGCAAAGGCTAGCAGTTCTCCAAAGAACTTATGACACTGTGCAATTTAAATTACCCTTGGATTTATGAAAACTTGTTTATTATGTGATTAAAGTTTGATTTTAAACGAAAATGTAATTATAATTAACTGATTTGGGTTTGGGTCAAAATTCGACAAAATTCACCCTATCCTCTAGTGCCAAAAATAAAAAACAACCGCCAACAGTTTCGAAGTCAAAAGGCAAAATGTCAATGGGCAATAGTTGCCAGAGAGTAAGAAGTTAAAAGTTCAAAAGCAAAACCAATTTTTGACAGGTCAAAATCGAGCTCTTCGAGCCACTGCTGCTTGCGAGGGGCATGTGAGTCAGTACTTGGAGTTTTCGGGAGGACAATCCATTTTAAGAGTCCTGAAGTCCTAAAAATTTATTGAATTTATTCAGGGATCAATTCTGGGTCCTCTTCTCTTTTCATTGTACAGTAGCGACTTGGCGGGTCAATTGCCTTATTGTGAGGTACATATGTACGCTGACGATGTACAAATATATATCGGCAGTCCGAGGGATGAGATTGCTGAAAACATACGTCTGCTTAATCATGATCTGTCAAGAGTCAGCACGTGGGCGAAAGCCAATGGCCTGTGTCTCAACCCTGTAAAGTCCAAGTGTGTGGTTATCAGAAACAGGCTATCTCGTTTTTCATGTGATGTCAGTATATTCATTAACGACTCTAGATTGGAAATCGTTCCTCATGCAAAGAACTTGGACGTTGTTATTAACAGCACTCTGAGTTGGAGTAATCATATCGACTCTGTCGTTGGTCAGGGATATTCAAAATTGCGTGCTCTCTGGGCCACTCAGTCGGTTACTCCGCTGCCGGTTAGGTCTCTCTTGGCAAAGACTTATCTTGTTCCTGGCATTCTCTACGGCTGTGAGTTGTTTACTAATTGCGACTCGGTAAGTAGACGTAAGCTGAACACCTTTTTTAATAGCGTTACTCGTTATGTATTTGGCTTGAGACGGCGCGATTCCATCTCTGAATACTCTTTATCTCTGTATGACGTCTCCTTACAGCACTTGTTGTTCCTAAGATCGCTTACTTTCCTGCATAAACTGATCTACACGCAGGCACCACATAATCTGTATGGATTTATTAATTTCACCAGATCTACTAGAGGTAAAAAAAATCATTCCCAAAATGTATCGGAGGCTTGTTTCTGAATGGCATATGTTCATATTCGCTGTACGTCTCTGTAATTCACTTCCTAACGATTTGCAATTACTCAGTAACTCGGCAACATTTAAAACCAGACTTTGGAAACATTTCACTGCATTAAGTTGATGAATGTTAAGACTCTGAACTGAAAGTGTTGCATTCAGAAGTGTATTGAGAAGGCCCACAGATGTTGTGCACTACGTAGAAAGGCCCGTAGGCTCAAAATGGGGGTTGAGTTCGAGGATAGTACACTGGTTCTACAGAAGCGTGATTAGACCAATACTAATTTACTCCTCTGTAGTTTGGTAGACGGCGGTTTAAAAAAAAGTGCAACATAAGAGTATGACAACAGGTTCAGAGAATATGTCGTCTTGGCATGAGAGGGTGATGGGGACCACGTTTACTACAAACTGTAGATTATCTAGATATCCGGCCTATTTACATACAGATTATGTTTGAGGCAGCCACTGCAGCTATGGAACTTTGGCGGACGAATGTATAGAGGATAGGAGCAGGTCATACCACCGATGCGACAATGGGAAACCTGAAGTAAATGGAATAAGTTCCAGATTGGATACCTGAGACGACACTTAGTGTGGAGTGTGAAGCACACCTGCCAGCAGCACAGTCTGAGAAAGCAATTGTCGGACCTTTGATGCTTTATGGTATTGTGGTCGTGTGGACGGCACCACTTTATATGAATATATATAAAAAATACACATATAACAAGTCTCATCTCAAATGATTGGTTTTTGAATAATATCTTATTTATAATAGAAGCAATTCTAAATCATTCTCCGCTTACAAGTTATCGTATCGAGAATCTTCTGGTGAAAGGATTTCGTTTTTCTAAGTGCTGTCTGATTTAAGTGTTAAGCACAATGATAAGCGACCTTCTATAAAGCCGGGTCCAAACGAGTGACACCATTTTGGTGAGAAAATTTCGCCAGCATTAGTTAGGCTAACAACCGCTCAACATTCCTGATGTTCCCGCCCAGGTGTCATAGCTGATCGGAATAAAGTGAGCACACACTCGAGAGAACACACGTCGCTGGTATTTTGTTCAAAGAACTCAGTACCACTTCTGCGGCATGTGTTCGTATTTTCTTTGTCACCATTTTTTTACAAAGCGTTTTGACAGAGGTTCGGGTGAAAAGTCGGAGGCAGTACTAGGATTAATGGTTGACAAATAAAAAAAAACAGCTGTTTGACCCGAAGTAAAAGCTTTTACCGCTATATTTGAAACCAGTGTTGCCAATTAAGTATATAAAATTTGCTGTTAATTCCCTTATTCTCGCAATCAAACTTAGATAAAAAAATAAAATCCACATTGCCTGAATTCTATAGAAATAGAAACTGAAAGACCTCAGAGAAACACGAAAACTTAAATATCCTCACGCGCCATAAACTGTTTTATAAATGCAGATAAAATCTCAACGACCACTTTCATTTAAAAGTTTTTTTCGTTAAAAAGTCCCCAAAGTAATAAGTTTGTCAAAATACTTATTGTACCAGTCTCTTTATTTTGCCAACATCTATCCCTCGTACTGTGTGAGTGCCATTACTGAATTGAATTTTGAATGATGTGATGATGGCGGTGTTTAAGTGCTCAACAATTGAATACGAGAGTAGCTCTTTTGTTATTTGATTTTATATTTATGAGGTATTACTTTAAAGTAATTAAAAATATACGAATAGTATTTCAGCGAAGAATTAGGATGCTAAGCTGATTCATTATGTCGTATTTTCAAATAAATTAGCGTTTCATTTTCAAAAACAACGAAAATTATTATGGACACGTATAAGGCGGAAGCATACATGTATAGTTATGTTTGTATACATACTTGTATACATACATGTGTGTATGTTCATAAAAACTAAGAAAAATTTATGTACTGCCATGGCACTATGGCCAAACATGGAAACATGTATAAAAATTGCTTTATGGCCCAGGTATGTACGTAATACCAAACAGTAGAGTTTATAATAGATGATCCTTAACATTTAAAGGGTCATTTCCTTGATTTCAATGTACACAGGCAAAAATATCTCAAAAATATTTTCAATTAAAAATTTTATTGAACATAAATTCGTTTTCAATTCAATTAAAAAAATTTTAATTGAATATGAATTTTTTCAGTAACAATCGCGATTGAAATTTCTGCCAATTTCAATTAAAAAAATTATTGATTCGTGGCAGAGCTGTCAGCGCCACCTGACTGCGCACGTGTATCGTGACAGTCCGATTGGGCAGCCACTCCCGCTCGCATCGCGTCTCCTGTGTTTTCAGTACTGCGAAGAACTCCTCCTGACAGACTCTACACCCGTGATGAAGACTATATGACTCCCTGACTCCAAGGAACTCAATGAAGACTCTTGCCCCAGTACCCTCATTCAATATAAAAACACGTCCTTGTATACAGAGCGTCCCGAGAAGGGCGGAGTGCCTCCAGCCTAGATATCCCTTTTCGAAACAAAGACGTTCAAAGACAATAGTTGCGCCTCACATAACATGCCGCATCTTCATCCCTCAGCAGAACAGAAGAATACCCAAAGTTCCCTTAGTCTTATGGCGATCTTCGTTGTCGCCCACCCAACATACAAGGCCAAAATACTAAGATCGAGCATGGCATTCAGAGCCTTCCTTGGGGCACTCCTTTTTACCCCCGAGATTAGCAGTGCCGCTGTAGCTTGTATCTTCTCGATCATTTTAATGAGGGCACCGTTGTCCAGAGCCTTATGCCACACCAGGTGAAAATAGGTTGAACAACCGCCGTAAACATCCAGTACACAGTCCCCGGCCTAAGCCACCAACTTCATCATATCGAATTGCTACAGGAGTAGACTGCATTTAATGACACTTTGACCCTTTTTTTCAACAATCCTTCTCCAACATAGTTTCTGGTCAAGTATGACTCCAAATTACTAGACCTCCGTAGAGAGTGACAGATCTCCTAAGAACACACAGCTTTCTCCACCTGGTGAAAAGTAGCAATTCAGTCTTAATGGGGTTTATGCCAAGCCCTTTGGCCATTAATTTTAATATTTTTTCCAGGCCATGGAATAGAGATATAGGAATAGGAGTTATAGGAATTGTATGGAATTCCTAGCAAGACTTTTCAAGGTTTTTATTAATTTTGTTGAAAGCCTCAACAAGCCGATTGATGGCTTAGAAGTAAGGACTAAGTCCGGTTAAATCCTGCACCCTCTTCTTCAACCTAAGTTAGTATTGCCATTCCGTCACCTGTTCGTAACTCTTTTCAAGCATTACCATGCAATGCAACCATGCAATTTATGATCCAAAATGTTTCATTGCCAGATGTTAAACTGATTTTTCACTATGACTTCTTTGCCCCCCGGAATCATAAACAATATGAATGACTTTGGATACCCACCACCATAGGATGGAGGGTATACTAATCTAGTTATTCCGTTTGTAACACCTTGAAGTAACGATCTGGGACCCCATAATGTGTATATATTCTTGATCGTCCCGACATTCTGTCAAACGATTGAATTTAGCCGTTTGAAATTTTGCTCAGATATTTCGTGTACATGTAAGTCATTGGGGATTGCAAATGTGTCATATCGGTTCAGATTTGGATAAATGTAGGTAACATATAAATCGATCTCCCGATTTATCTTCCTGAGCCCCTGGAAGCCGCAATGTTACCAATTTGGCTGAAATTTTGCACGGAATATTTTGTTATGACTTCCAACTACTATGCCATTTACGGTCCAAATCGATATGTAACCTGTTATCGATACGATCTCCCGATTTGACATTTTGAACCTTTGAAAGCCTCAGTTATTATCTGATATGGCTGAAATTTTGCACAGAGTGTTCTGTATTGACTTCCAACTACCGTGCCAAGTACGGTATAAATTGGAGTACAACCCCATATAGCTCCCTTATGAACCGATCTCCCGATTTGACATCTTGAACACCTGGAAGCCGCAATTGTAATCCGATTTGCCTAATTTTTTGCACGGAGTGTTTTGTTATGACCTCCAACTATCGTGCCAAGTACGGTTCAAATTGGAGTATAACCCGATATAGCTCCCTTATGAACGATCTACCGAATTGACATCTTAAACCACTGGAAGCAGCAATTGTAATCTGATTTGGCTAAATTTTTGCACGGAGTGTTTTGTTATGACTTCCAACTACAGTGCCAAGTACGTTCCAAATTGGAGTATAACCCGATACAGCTCCCATATAAACCGATCTCCCGATTAGTCTTCTACGACCCATATATTCTTCAATTTGTGTCTGATTTGGCAGAATGTCTTCAACAATGTGGTTGTGGGTTCACAAGATTCGGCCCGCCCGAATTTAGCACATTTTTGCTTTTTCATATATACCTTGTTCATATTCAAATACCTTGCCGAGGTAAGGACAAATAGACAGGCACAAGAACATTGAGATTGAAAAGATTGGATTGGCAAATATAGTATTCCCCTTATTATACAGTGCTTCATACAAACTTTGTAACTTAGAACCTTCTTACCCCTAAAGTTTACCAACAAATTCCATTTAAGGCCTTCAATTGCAACAAAAACAATATTTAATGTAAATAAAAAATGTGTTCCATTACTTGGTATTTGGCATTCATTTTAAACCTACTTCACTGTTATAACCTACTTAAAAATATTGTACTAACTTAACTATCTGTTTTTTTTTTCCTTATGGTCTCTCTCAGTTGCGCCGTTTTATGCAACGTCAGTTAAAATCATTCTGCCATGAAGATGAAACAGTCGGGCAACAACAACAAAAGAAAGAAGTTGAAATAAAACTCAACTAAATACCGAAGTGGTGGGCTGGCTGGGTTGCTGGCTTGGTGATCGGTAAGTAGCAGTAGGTAGGTAGATTGTTAGTTAGTTAGTCCGTCAATCTTTGAGGCAATAAAAACCTCGACTTGGCATACATTTTTTTGATGTATTTCTTAGCCAGTTGTTGTATTCCCGTGTAGAATAATGCTAAGATTTGCACGATTTTTATAATGTTACCATTGAAACATCACAGCGTGCATCGGTGAAGACAAAAACAAAACCTTTTTGTAGTAAGCAGATTTAAGAAAAGTAGTTATTACAAGCCAAGAATGCCTCACGCTTGCACACACATTGCAACATCGTGTATTTCGGGTTTCAAACATTTGTACTAAAGGTTGTCTGCTTAAACTTAATCTTGACTTGGGTTGAATATTCTGTTCTTTTTGGCAAATCCACCATGAACAAAAAACAAACAAATCATAAGACAAACGATGTACAGAATAAAGAACGGTTTTTGAAATTCTTCCTCATTTTTCTCAATTCTGGCTTGCGTTGTGTTGTTTTATTGTGGTGAGATGGCGATAACGGTGTGGTGGTGGTGGCGGCTTAGTGATTGGCATACTGATAATTATCAATTAGGGTCACCACAGATCAACAGAGAGCAATAAAGAAATTTACGATGGCTCTCGTTTAAAAGAAGAAAATGAAAGAAACAAAACTAAATAGTGAGTGTGTGATGTGACTAAAAAGAAACGTTTAAGTTATTGCATGCAAGTAATAACTTAAAGGTTTCTTTTAAGTCACACCACACACTCACTCGTACATAGGTATATACTAAAAAAATTTCCATAACATTTATTGGTAATTTCACCAATGTGTAAATAAAATAAAAAAAATAAACAAAGTTCATTTCTTCAAAAACGAATAGGAGGAACATGAAGATGTCTCAATATGCATTTCTGTCGTCTGAATGTTTCCAAGAAAAGAAAGTTTTTATGATTGGTACGTATGTATGAACGTAGGTACATACATATGTGTAAGTATGTATAGACTGGAAGTGTCATCAATTTGTTGTTATTCGAAATGGATGAAAATACTAAGGTATAGTCGAACAGCATATAGTTTTGTGCAAATATTTCCCTTACACAAAAATTTCCAAAATAAAACAACTACAGGCACCTAGTTAACACTTAAATAAAAAGCGTTGAGAGCATTAGCAGCCTATATCTCAAATAGCAATAAACCGATACGTTGGCGCCCAATGGCCAACATGCGAAAAAGATAATAAAATGCCATAACCACGGGAGGATTGTTGACAAGCGAAATCATTGATGAATCATAACTCATCGAAATCAGTAGATTTTATATAAGGGAAATATGTGCAATGATTTGAGTGCAATAACCTTTTGTAGCTCTATGTTCTTTGCAGAATGTAGGAATAAACAAATAAAACGCCACGCCCACTCACCATGAATTTAACTACAAATGTATATCAATTAACTGTGTACTTTATATCTGGGAGCTATAGGCCACAGTAGAGGAGAGGTTATCTTGTTCGCCTGTGACGCTGAACGTCTGGGTTCGAATCCTGGCGAGAACATCAGAAAAAATTTCCAGCGGTGGTTATCCCCTCCTAATGCTAGCGACATTTTTGAGATGCTATGCCATGTTAAAACTTCTCCCAAGAGAGGTGTAGCACTTCGGCACGACGTTTGGACTGCTATAAAAAGGAGGCCCCTTATCATTGAGCTTAAAATTTCGGACAGTGATATGTGGAAAGTTTGCCCCAGTTCCTTAGATGTTTATGGGCCAATTTGTATATCAAGTTATAGACCGATTTGGATCGTAATATTTGTAAAAGTTTTCTCCCTCTCTTTTTCTTATTTTCATTGACGATCTATTGGGTCTGACTTCTAATCCGATCCACTCGTTCACAAATAACAGCAACCTCTGTCATTAATTTTCAGTCGACAAAGATCGAGTATTCGAGCGATTGAAGAAAGGGGAGGATTATTAATTATGGACGTAACACTCTGCCAGGATTTGCTGGCCTTTTCTGAGTGTGGTCGAATGCTAAGAGTGGATTTTAATGCACACAAGACGTATTCTTATTCCGGACTTGAGGTCGTTTGTCAGAGATGCAAGACTTTCCAGAGGCTCACACCGGCTTGTAATCGATTGGCCAGCTGATCGGACCAAGTCCGACCGAGAAAATTCTTTTTACGCAAGGACGGTTCGTATGTAGAATCGACTTCCGGCAGATGTCTTTACCGCTACACTACTCCCTCTTTCCTCCTCCATCATTAACTATCCTCTCCAAAGCAATGCACTGCATATATAAGGAATATCCCCTGTCTATTGGTTGATTAAAAAACAAAAAATTAATTAAAGTGGGGGACTGGCCTTCCTGCGACTGCGCCAGGCGCTACAGCTCCTACATGGAATGTGTGAAGAAAGCAGTCAAGTCCGTTACTGTCGAGATAGAGCTATACAACGTGTTCATACAGGCCAGACATTAGTGGCATAATGTCTGTCTATAATCGCCTTGTACTAGGAGACTTTAATATGCATGACGTTTCATGGCATTCTACCCTAAGTAACGATCAGCGGGGGATAGCTTTGGCAGCGCAGATTAAAGGCTTCATAATCTTCATAACCTCCAAACGCCCGACCCGATTGGGTCAGCTTCAGAGAGAACACCAATCGGCGCTAAGTCACTCTCGAACCCCAGTAGAAGGGATGAAGGACCGCAGGCACTTTTGGTAACGCCAATGGGACTGACCCAAGGAGATGCGCACACTTTCAATTTATTGAGCATACCGAGAGTAACAAGGCTAGGAGGAGAGCCATTCGTCGTATCCATGGTCTCCGAGCCAATGGACAGCCATCACAGAGTACCGTGGACTATGTAACGAATGTCATCCAAAGCGTTAGGGCCACCGTAGAGCAGAGGTGTTCTCCTGGCGAGAACATCAGGAAAAAATTATCAGCGGTGGTTTTCTCCTCCTAATGCTGGTGACATATGTGAGCTACTGTACCATTTGTTTAAGGCAGCAATGTAAAAACTTCCTCCTTAAGAGGTGTCGTACTGCAGCACGCCATTCGTACTCGGCTATCAAAAGCAGGTCCTTTATCAATGAACTTAAAACTTGAATCGGACAGCGCTCATTGCCCCTTTTCCTTAGTGGAATGTTCATGGACAAATTTGCATTTGTTGCGACACGACGGAATATCTATACTGTTGCTAAAGAATGTGGATCTACCTGGGAGTCGAATACCTTACAACTGTCTTCAACCTGTCTTTGAACAAAATGGGCAGAGTGATACAGCTACTGAAGTCTAGAATGGACTCGAGTAAGGGGAAGTCATACAAACCAATCTCCCATCTCTAACCAGTAGCCAAGATGCTTAAGGGACAACTACTTCCGAGCCTCTTTGGAGAATTTTTTATCCGCCGAGCATCAGCATGAATTTCGAAAACTGAATAGCACAACAATTGCTTTGCATACCATCACCGCATACATGGCTTTAATCAGTCCTGCTCTTGTAAAAGGACGGCGATCGTGGCACTGGACCTATCGAAGGCATTCGACACGGTCAGCCATACCAAACTGTTTGTGGACTTCGTTCACACCTACTTTCAGCCTTGCCTGAAACACTGGGTCGCGAATTATCTGTATGGTCGCCAATCATTTGTGGAATTTAGGGATAAAAAGTCGAAACACCGTAGAGTGAAACAGGGAGTTCCCCAAGGCGGGGTGATATCTCCCGCATTTTTTAACCTCTACCTATGCTGCAGCTCTTTGAACTGCGACGGGCTGTCTCCTCAGTTCTCACATTGATCACTTCCATCAGGAGACAAAGATCCTACCTGTGCGAAGACATGTCTATATGGGACCATCCGAAGACATGACTATATGGGACCATCCATCATCTTGTGGATAGACATCCATCGACCAGAAGCCTTAAGGTGGATGTACATGATCTGGCGCGAGAGGTTCAGCGTTACAGAAGAGAACACCTAGATCAAACGGCATATGAAGCAGGTCTAGACAAGATTCACACAGACACTGTAACAGATGCGCTGAATAGCTACCGGGTGAATGTGGTCATTGGAGAACGACCGCCTCCCATTGCACCTGGAGAAATTGACCACCCCTGGCAAACCAGAGTAGTTCTGGCTCAATTACCATTCGGCAGGTGCAGCCATCCCAACTCCTACAGAGCAAGGATTGATGCCGAGGTGCAGGATATGTGTCCAGATAGAGACCAGGGCCAGAGAGTTTCTGTATCTGGGTATTCAACAAAACCAAGCAGACGAAAGATACCACACAACACACTGGAACCACAACAACAACACCTAAACATTGCTTCAGAACAATTTATAATTGACTATTGCTTTACTTATTTCTATTCAAAATATTTAATATAGATCAAGTGTTCATACCAACAATAGAAATGTTGTTCCAAACCGGTTAATAGAAAAATCTGTCATTGCAAGCGTTTATTAGTATTGCATTTGTGAAACATTTTAGATATAAGGAAAAAATTATATATGTTACTGATTATATATTTATTGCGAAGGAACAAGTTTCGACGAAAAAAAAAACAAATTAGTACAATAATTAGCCATAAAAGCCATTATTTTCTTAAATTAAATTTATAACATTTGGTGTAAAACTCATTTATGTAGGTGCAATATGAAATTTATGAATATGGATGTAAAAAATGGAGTGACTAATTTCAAAAATTCCATTAGTCATTATATGTCTTTTGTAAATTAAGAGAAATTATTAGATTCTTAACCTTCCTTTATATATCTTTCCTACATATATGTGCTTCTATGTTCCTTATAAACTCAAAAATGGCTTATCCGATTTTCTTGAAATTTCTACAGATGACAGGTGTGGTGAAAGGGGTAGGGTAGTTAATTTTTTGATACCTAAAGCGATGGTGGTGGGGATCCGCAGCTCAAAATAAAAGTACTAATTATTCCCTACCAAAATTTAAGAAAAATCCTACCATACCGACCATACCTACCAAGTGTTCTACAAATCAAAAATGCAGTATATGTTTTTATACCCTTCACCGAATAGCTGGCCATTTTGCCATTCCATTTGCAACCCTTTATACCTATCTCCCGATAAGAAATCTTAAGTTCATAGAGTCGTATTTTGGACCTGATATTTGCGATTTTGCGATCAGCCCATTTAAGTGTTTGATCCCAGAAATGCGCTTTACCAACCATTTTCGCCGTTACAGTGAGCATGGATCCTGTAAGTTGTAAGTATAGACAAGATCTGACCATATTTGTATGCAGCTGCCACATAGTCCTGTTTTCCGATTGAAGGCAGATAACGCAAAAACACTGTATTTCCTACCTACGAAATTTTTAAAAACTTCCTTAATACCCAGGATTCACTAATAGAAGGTTAGGTCACATGCAAAAACACAAAGTGGATAGGCCCCATAAACATCATTAAGGATGTCAAATCTGACGACTGAAAATGTCATCATATATGTAGGAGAAAACGTAAACAAAGAATGAATGTAAAAAGAGAACAAGTTGACATCCTCAATGCCAAGTACTGCCAAATATTAAAAAAAAGTATATCGGCTGATCGCTTGGCTTAACCTTATTCAGTGAATCCTGCTTAATACCTGTACTAGTTATAGTCAATGTCAGAACTTACGCCCTTTTTTACTCAAATTTGAAGCAATGAGACCCCTTATAATAGTGGGTTGCCAAAAAAGTAATTGCGGATTTTTTAAAAGAAAGTAAATGCATTTTTAATAAAACTTCGAATGAACTTTAATCAAATATATTTTTTTTACACTTTTTTTCTAAAGCAAGCTAAAAGTAACAGCTGATAACTGACAGAAGAAAGAATGCAATTACAGAGTCACAAGCTGTGAAAAAATTTGTCAACGCCGACTATATGAAAAATCCGCAATTACTTTTTGGGCAACCCAATAGTATTTGGACTCTCGACATCCATAGTTATATTCTGAACTCTTAACGAATACACGGAAAGGACAAGAAGTAATTTTGAGTTATCTCCGGCGATTTTCTCAGTAATTAACTTGGTATTTATATGTTGGAAAAAAAAACTTCCAAAAATTGAGGTCAACCTACCAACCTACCAAAGGAATCTACCAAAAAAGGCAGCAATGCTTGTGAGTAAAGCACGACTTTGATATCTACCTTCGGCTGCGAAATGTCTGAATGAATTAGAGTGAAAGAAGGCGCAGCCGAGCGCTACCAGTTCAATAATTTGTATACCCTACACCACCGCTGTAGTACTGGGTATTATAGCTTTGCGCATTTATTTGCAACGCCAAGAAGGAGAAGAGCTAGACCCATTGATAAATATACCAATTGGCTTAGAATAGGGCGAACGCTATTGGTTCTGAAAAAAATCGGATCAGATTTAGATAACCTTCATTCAATACGGACTCTTAAGGCTGTAAAAGCTACAATTTTTGTCTGACCTGATCAAAATCAGTCCCGATTAAAATATAGCTCCCATATACATATATCTTTCATCCCATATGGACTTTTAAGGCTTTGGTCGGACCTTTAGAAACTTGTGTATGAGGTCAAAATCGGTCCAGATTTAGACATAGCTCCCAAATATATCTTTCATCCTATATGTACTTTTAAGGCTGTTGTAGTAAAAGTGCGTTTAGTTCGGACGGGCCGAATCTTATATACCCTCCAACATATACCACAATAGACACGTTCTTTGAGTGAATTTTCCAAATTAATAGGAAATAAATCTACAGTTAGAGATGGATTGTACTTGTCATGACTATTACAAGAACTATACATAAATTTCAGCCAAATATTTGCGCCTTGTGCATGTACAAGATGTCAAATCGAAAAACTGTTTTATATGGCACTATATCCGGTTATAAACGGCTGCCGGAAGCCGCAGAAAAACTATGTGGAAAATTTCAGCCTATTCGGGTGGTAGAGGTAGACTTTTAGAGGCTCAAGAAGACAAATCTGAAAATTGGTTTATATGGCATCTATGAATGGTTGTGAACCGATTGTGACCATACTTGGCACAGTTGTTGAAAGTCAAAACCAAACACTTCAGACAAAATTTCAGCCAAATCGAATGAGAATAGCGCCCTCTAGAAGTTCAAGAAATAAAGACCCGAGATCGGTTTGTGTGGCAGCTATATCAGGTTATAAACCGATTTAGATCATGCGTGCTACAGTTGTAGGAAGTCAAAACAAAAAACTACAGGCAAAATCTCAGCCATGTCGGGTAAGAATTACGATCTCTAAGGCTTTAGATGTCAAGATCCGAGATCGGTTTGTGTGGCAGCTATATCAGGTAATAAACCGAGTTGAAAAATTCTTGGCAGGGTTGTTGGAAGTCAAAACAAAACACTTCATGCAAAATTTTAGCCAAATCTGATGAGAATTGCGCCCTCAAGGTCCGGGGTCGTTTTACAATATATGGCAGCTATATTAGGTTATAGCCCGATTTGAACCATTTTTGGCTCGGTTATTGGAAGTCAAAACAAAACATCTCAGATAAAATTTCAGCCAAATCGGATGAGAATTGCGCCCTCTAAAGGCCTAAGAAGTCCAGTTCCGAGATTGGTTTATATGGCAGTTTTATTAAGTTATAACGCAATTTGGACCATTCTTAGCATAGTTATTGAAAGTCAAAACAAAACACCTCAGCCACCTCGGGTGGTAATTACGACTAGAGGCGCAAGAAGTCAAATCTGATAATAGGTTTATATGGCAGCTATATCAGGTTATGAATCGATTTGAACCATTCTTGACACAGTTGTTGAAAGCCAAAACAAAATACCTCAGGCAAAATTTGTGCCAAATCGAATAAGATTAATTGATGATTGATCATTGGGGATTGCAAATGGATTATATCGGTTCAGATTTGGATATAGCTACCATATAAAGTTCTCCTTCAAAGTCCTAAAATCCACATTCATTGTTCGATTTGGCTAAAATTTTGCACGTAGTTTTTTTCATAACTTTCAACATCCGTATTAATTCACGGTCCAAGTCCGTATATAACCTGATGTAGCTTCAATATAAATGGATATCACAATTTGTCACCATGAGCCCCTGGAAGCCGCAATTGCTGTCCGATTTGCCCTAAATTTTGCACGTAGTGTTCTGTTATGCCAGAGCAGTTCATAAACTGTTATAGCACCCATATAAAGGGATCGCCCGCTTAGTCTTCTATGGCCACAATAAACATAAATATTTGGCCGATTTGGCAGAAATCCGGTAGGTGAAGCACACATGTGCCTATCACCTAAGTTCATTTGTGTCAATTTTATCATTTTTTTGCTAGTTTTTAAATTATTTTCAGATTTTTAAATTTTAAAAATTACGGATATCTTAATGTGTCACCCTTTAGGCATACACTGATAGTTGCTTTGTTAGGTGTTGTTTAAAACTTTCAATCGCTGATCGATATCAATCGTATTAAACTTTAGACCATAATCCATTGTATTTTTGACCCCAACATTTTGTTGTTTTATTTTTCATCACAAAAAATAGAGTTATTAAGTTATGCATAACAGCACACTGCAGCGAATGATAAAAAAATGGCATAGCGAAACAAATTGTGTTAAAAGTTAAAAAAAAATGTTTAAGCATTTTCATTATTATTTTTTGTTTTCAAAGTGTAGCAACTACCGTGAAACTCTTACAACAAGCAATGCAAAATGTAAGCATATTAAATTATTGGAGAAAAAATCGCAAAATCACTTACCTACTGAAATATTGAGCTGTTACATTGCTGACAGTGAAAAGTGTCAACAATAGCCCCAACGGTAAAATGGTGCTCTTCATAGTTAAACGATTTTCAAATTTACAGAAATTTCTAGTATTTCCGTTGCTACAGCAGAGGAGAAATGGAATAGAGATTAATGATCAGTCTGATTTGCAGTCAGACTATTGAATGCACACAATAAAAGGCCCGGAGGCTGATGCTAACACGTTTTGAAAATTATTTATGTTTTTTCTTTCTTCTGGTCGAATTTTTCCAAATAAAAAAAATTGGTATATGAAATGTCAAAATCACTCCTTTTTCTCTGTTTTTTTTTCAAAACTCACTGTCGTGGATTAAAAGATTGTTATTTCTTAAACTTAGTTAATTCCCAAATTATCGTGGTTTAGAGCGCACAGACCTCCTTTAGCGTGTATTCTTTTTCACAGCACAGTTTAAATCTTACTGAGGCAAGAACTTGTTTGAGCCGGTATTTATAATGTGCGATGCCACTATATGGCATACATACTAACATATATAAATATGTATGTGTGTGTATACTACCTTCGTCTTTGAAATGCTACGGTTTGGTTTTTTGTTTGTTTATTTATATCTCTGTTTGCTGCGATTCTCATTTTGTAAAAAGAGTGTCCCTCAGCTGAGGGGCCAACTCACAATGTCTGCTGACTGTCTCATTGATCAGAAATATTTTTGATTAACCCTAACAAAACCGTGGGTTCAATTCGTAATGCAAGCTATAAAATAAAAAGGTGTATGAAAAAGCAAGAAAACAAGTAGAGCAAGTAAAAGCGCGTAAGTTCGGCCGGGCCGATCTTATATATCCTACGCATTTGACACGTTTTATGAATTACTTTTTTTAAATATATAGGAGATACATCTACAGATACAGATGGAACGTACTATTAGAACCCATAAAACGAACAGCTATTACCAGATTTCGCTGACATGTGGAACAATAAGTGGCATCCGTGTTGAGATCGGACCATATTACATTTTATTTGTCATATAAAGCGATCTCACTATTAAGGGCCTTGATTCCATAAAAGACACTTATAACCCGATTTCGCTTCAATAGAGAGTTGTAGTAGACTCATCAACATGTCTGTACAACATGCTTTAAATCGAGCCAAATTTTTAGCTATAGCTGCCGTACAGACTAATCTCCCAATTAAGGCCTTTAAGCCCATAAAAGTCATATTTCGTTGCCTTTTTTTTCGCTGAACGTGTGAACCTCTCAACGCCGATACAAAATATCATCCAACTAGAACCTTACTGTACTGATGCAAAATGTATTGACAGACTGTGGTATCGCGATTTCATACGACCAAAATTTCATTTCTGAACATTAAACATCAGCAACAAGCCCTAAAAGCTAAACCTGTTTCCCGAGCAATCATGGATAACCTAAGATACACACATATTGTTAGCCAAATCAGACACATTTTAAGCTTCTAAGGGCTTTAGAAGCCAAATCGGAGGGTAGTCACATGGGCTGTATGAATATACCTCATTATCCATATTTATCCGCCAGATGGCGAGCCTTCTCATGATCTGACATATGTGTTCACATCAATAATCTTGTCATCCTGGAGCTGAAGATCTTAGTAAGAATTAAAGATTTATATATAAAATCATCATGTGGACTACTGAATACCAATTCCTTCACAGTGGGCAAGCATTATACAAGAGCGTGTCTTATCAGCAAGGTGGCGAAGACTTTTCATGCTCTGGCAAAGGTGTTGACATCTAAAATCTAGTCATTATATTTGTAGAAGCTTTAGAACAGAATATTGATTTTCATTCATTTATATCATCATTTTGGCTGCTCGGTCTAAATGAACATGTCTATATCAAGGAATATCCCGCGAGACGGTGCATGGCACCAAAAAAATTCCTGCAAGTTGACTTTTTAAGCCGCTAAAATGACCGGTTAAAAGTTTTCTATGTAGTGTCCCTTTATACATTGCTATAACATGCACATCTTACATTCATCTATGACTTGCGGAGACCAGTCCTGGGTCCCTGACAAAAAATAAAATAATTGGTTTGGGAACGACCTAACGTCCTGGAAGGAAGTGGCTAATACCTTCGGAGTGTGTTCTGCAACATTGTAACGTTTTTCTCTTTCTTACATACTGCCTGTTCCATTAACTTTGTGTCACTAAAAATTTGCGATTTTCTTCGTTTGTACGTCAAGTGAAGGAAAATCGCTGAGGCCTGCACAAAACCATTCATTGGTGACTGTTTTTGCTGAATTCATAACACTAAACCCACATGATGTTGTATTTCAAGACTACTGAAGAGCGAGACACTGAAGTTAGAGTAAAACGAACGAGTTGCTGTTGAGTAGATAATCTTGAAAACAACCACCATTCACTACTTTAGAGATTTTTTATGTCGAATTCATAGCCGCTACAGTGCTTTATGAGAAATTACTCGCTGTATATAGGTTTGTTCGCGTACTTTTCCAGTAAGAATTTACCAGTAAAAACTTGGGGGAAAGTAAGAACCATTTTACTCCCTTTAAAAAAGTTGCAAGCAAAAGTACGCGAACAACAGCTGATCTTTGTTCTAGTTGGTTTTTTATTTGCTTGCTTAGGAAAACAATGGTTTTTAAATAAAAAATGCTGGCGATACTTGTGAGGGTATTTCCTTAGATAAACGTCAGTGACAAGGGTAGAAGGGGAGCAATTCGTAGTATCCGTGATCTCTCTTCCGATGTTTGGAAGATGGGCAGTGTGATCCCGCTACTGAACCTGGAAAGGACACGAGCAAGGGGAAGTCGTACAGAACAATTTCCCTTCTCTCAAGAGTAGCAAAAATGCTTGAGGGGCTACTCGTTGCAGCTCTCACGTTGGACAATTTCCATTCGCCGAGCATCAGCATGCATTTAGAAGGCTGCATAGGACTGCTTTACATGCCATAACTGCCATGAATCTTTATTAAAAGTAAATAAAAATGAAACAAATTTAATGGTTCCCAATAAACAATATTTTTATTTTTTACCTACCTCTGCCTATGTGATCCATTTTGGTGTTATCTTTTGAATTTTCATGTAACGGCTGATTTTCATAAAACAGCTGACGTTTATAAAAGATCTGTTCAAAGTTGCAAATTTCTGCTGGCAAAAAAGTCCCAGTAGAAATTAGCAGGTTCTCTATTTTTGAACTGTCAACATTTACTCTCCCTCGCGCTCTCTTCTGCTGGTAAATAAAGTACGCGAACGACTTCCAGTAAAAATTTGTGCAAATTTGCATACATTTTTTAGTTCCCGAACATTGCTTATGAAAGCGTCTCGCTGTCATTTTCAAAATATGAACTGATCAAACAAAACTTTTGCAAACTGTTTGTTTTTTCATATAAAGCATCTAGACATGTGTGTGTGTATGTGTATTTACCCATGCTTTTGCCAAAGCAACCACGTTGCCTTCGTATGAATTTCGTACTACGAAAGCAGACGACAAGAAAAATAGTATTTTATCTGAAGCACTCACTGAAATCCGAATCAATCATTCTTTTTGCTGAAGGTCTCATTTTATGCATTCACTCATCTCGTTACTTGGTGTCTAATTTATCAATTCTCAATTGTCTCATACAATGTTGTATTTTTAAACGAAGAGTTCAGTTCTTGAAATACTCGTACTCTGTTGTTAGTGTGTCTAGAAAGCAGAAATTAATAGTCTTCCGCAGGCCTTTTTTGAATATCAAAATCAACGGTGTTCACTCATTTGAATGACACATAGTTAGTGGACCAGGTGGTAATTGTCTTACAGCAATGCATGTTAAAAATAAAAAAAAAACATCGCGCTGAAGAGAATATGGGACTATGGGTAGTTTTAGTGTTAAAGGTTTCTACATTGCTAAATTGCATATGTATAAAGATTGAAGACAAACTGGCGTCTATAATCTCTCCCAAATAAATAGTCATTTCAGTATATTTTAAATTCAAACACACACACACATTTAAACCTAGCTATGTGCACAGATTTAAATCTGCAGATAAATATGGTTGAGTTTAACACCTCGATTAGACAGGCCCACAAAGGTGACAATTTGACCCAAACAACGGGTTAAAGAAAAGTCGGGAGAGAGAGAGAGCAAGAGTGTGTGGCTAGCAGCAAACTCAAACACACACATTGAGAGGGAGAAAGAGAAGTGAAAGTAAAGTATGTGTTTGCCCAAAATCTAGAGTGTAGGTTTTATTTGATATTTTTGTTTTTGTTTAAGTAAAACGATCATTCTCGACAAAATTTAACCAATAAAATTCACTTCAACATCGTAGTCACCTAAATTGAATTACGTGTACCCATTTTGCATACGCAATTTGAATGTATGTAGTTCGTAGTACGTGCATCCATTTGTGTGAATGCACTTCGGATATTTTGCTTAATCACTTCATTAGTAGACCTTTTCTAATGCAGATTTGTTTCGAATAAAAAGAACTAATTGTAATTAATTTTTTTCGTATACAAATGACGGTTTTGCATCTGCAAATTGTCAGTGAAGCTAAGATTGGTATTTAGGATAATCGTTATGTTAAGAAGATTGTTTATTTTTGCACAATACGATGCAGGAGTTTGAAAATAGTATGGAAATAATAGCTATGCAATACAGGTTTATGTAAATATATACTTTTATATATCTTCTTCAAATCGGAAGATAGGTTTACATGAAAACTACAAAAAGACAAAAATGATGGAAGTCATAACAGAACCACCACGCATGGAAAAAGTTGAGCTTAATCACTTAGAGTCTTAAACCAATATTTTGAGTTATAACAAACGGAATGAATGAAGTTTGCTCCTGAAGTTTACTTTAGTTTAAATTGAAAAAAGTAAAAGCACGTTATGTTCGACCAAGCCGAATCTTATATACCCTTCACCATGCACTCAGAAAAAAGTGGTTCATAAAATAAATTATAAAACTTATTCCAATTAAGTAAGCTAATTTTAATATAATTTGGTTAAATTTTGCATAAAAAAAGGAAAAATTGCAAGTGTTAAATAAATTTTACACATCTTTAGTTAGTTGCGAATTGTTCATAAACTTGAATATGGCGTAAAAATTTTACCAAAGCAAAGTTCTTCGTGTGGTGCTAACGCGAGGACGTCGAATGTGCACATCTTTACCGACAGTAAAATTGCAATAAGGGCAATAACAACCAGTCTGCAGTGTAAGAAGGAGATTAACGCCTTCTCTGAGGATGGCAAAATCCGCATCGTTTGAGTGCTGAACCGTAACGAAGTAAGGGGAAATGAAAGGGCAGACGATTTGGCGGTGAAGGCCAGAGGACTGCCGTCAATAAACTTGGTTAACCTAAAGACTTTCGGGTCGATGCAGTACGAGTTAAGGGAGTGGGAGACAAATGCACATGCAACATTGTGGAACAGTGAAACGGTCGGTAGGACGGCGAAAACCCTATGGAGGGATCCAGATCGTAAGCAGACGAGGCCATTACTGAAAGGAAGTAAGAAGGAGGTCAGTATAGCTATTGGTATCATAACGGGACACATAGGACAACCAGCACACTAATGTAAAATCGGTGGGGCAAGTGATAGCATGTGTAGGGCATGCGGAGAAGATGATGAGACGTTGGAGGATTTCCTTTGCCATTTCCCGGCTTTCGCGTCTAAAAGATACCGGCACTTAGGTGGTGACACAATACTAGACATGTCCACAGGTTGCGGATGGTGGAAAGCTCTGTTTTTATGCGGAGAAGCTGCAAATGCGGCTCGGGCAGTCAGCAATTTTCGAGAGGAAAGTCTCAGTGATTAAATACTGAGTGCCAATGATACTCGAGATGACAAGGCGAGTTATTGGCGCCTTCAAATAACCAATGGCTTGTTCCCAGGTTAGGGGCGGCGAGCGTCGAGTCTTGGAGCAAGCGGCTCGCCACAACGAGGGATACGTTTGCAATCCCACAAAACACATGCGGTTGGGGCGCTGGGCCAGTAACCCGCCCCCGAAAACCTGAGAACTACTATGAGAAACAAACGAATAGTAAAAGCAGACCCCTCCAACGTTAACGACCCACGCAAACGAAAAAAGGACCATGATTTGCGGATCTGCACCTGGAATGTCCGCACTCTTTATAGAGAAGGTGCAGTATACGCGCTGGCGGATGTATTAGAGAAGTACAAGGCAGATCTTACCGCCTTACAGGAAGTGCGATGGACTGGGAATGACGTCACTACAACACCAAACGGTGACGAACTATACTATAGCTGCCATAACACGAGGCATGAATTTGGCTGTGGATTTGTGGTTAGTCGGAGACTGAAACACCTTGTCTGCAGCTTTACTCCGGTGGATGAGAGGCTAGCCACACAATCCACATAAAGGGCAAATTCTTCAACATCAGCCTTATTTGTGTCCATGCCCCGACGGAAGACAAAGACGAGCAGACCAAGGATATTTTCTACGAGCGCCTAGAGAGAGAATATGACCGCTGCCCCGCTAATGATATTAAAATCGTTCTGGGAGATTTGAATGCGAAAATAGGGAAGGAAGACATTTTTGGTCCAACAGTCGGAAAGTTTAGCCTCCACGAGATAACGTCCAGTAATGGATTGAGGCTGATAGATTTCGCCGCGGCAAAAAACATGGTAGTTAGTAGCACCAAATTCCAACATAAAAATATTCACAAAGCCACATGGCTGTCACCCGATCAAAACACGAGAAACCAAATTGATCACGTTGTGATAGATGGAAGGCATTCATCCAGCGTGTTAGTTTTACGATCGATCCGTGGAGCGAATATAGATTCGGATCATTACCTTGTTGCAGCAAAGGTTCGCACCCGTTTGAACATGGCGAGGAAAGTACGATCTGACACTGCAAGGAAGCTGGACATTGAAAAGCTGCAAACATAACAAATGGCAGCGGCATACTCCACTCGACTGACCCAACTGCTTCATGAAAGCACTCCTTGTTTCGATGATATAATGGCGCAGTGGCAAACTATTGCCCACTCCATGGAAAATGCTGCGAAATCCGTACTTGGGTACGGGAAGCCTCCTCCAAAAAACCCGTGGTACGACCAAGAGTCGAGATGCTACTGAAGCCAAGAATGCGGCATATAGAGCAATCCTGCAATCAGTAGCAACGCGCCAGATGAAGGAGAGGTATCGGGAGAAAAGGAGAGACAACTATTCTGCAGAAGAAAGAGGAAATGGAAAGACGTGAGTGTGAGCGAATTGAGATGTACAGGAGTCAGAATAAAGTCCGGAAATTCTACCAAAGAATTAAACATCAAACCGATGGCTTTGGTGCAGGCACATTCTCCTGCAGAGACAAAGAAGGAAATCTGGTAACTGACACAGATAACATGCTGAGGATATGGAAAGAACATTTTACCCAATTGCTAGTGCCCGATGTTGGCGGCGAAGAGGATACCGCAGAACCAATCCCTTATGATGGTATAGAATATTTACCTCCTAGTCAGAATGAGGTCCAGTAACCCGACTAAAGAACAACAAGGCAGCAGGGGCCGACGGGTTACCAGCTGAACTATTTAAGACCGGAGGCGACACGCTGATAAGGCGTATGCATCAGCTTATCTGCGCAATCTGGCTAGAAGAACGCATACCCGATGATTGGAACCTCAGCATACTATGTCCCGTACACAAGAAAGGACACTAGACGGAATGTGACAAATACAGAGGAATAAGTCTCCTCCCCATCGCATACAAGATACTCTCGAACGTACTGTGTGAAAGATTAAAACCTAAAGTCAATGATATAATTGGGCCCTATCAATGCTGCTTAAGATCTTGTAAACCCGCCCTAGACCAGATATTTACACTGCGCCAAATCCTGGAAAATACCCCAGAAGGACAAATTAACACACACCATCTCTTTGTTTACTACAAAGCCGCCCTCGATACTCCTTTACGTTCAAAGGTTCAAAGGTTACGTTCAAGCCATGTCTGAGTTTGGTATCCCTGCAAAATTAATAAGACTCTGCAGGATGACACTTGTTCCTCAGTAAGAATAGGAAAGAATCTCTCCGAACCATTTGATACCAAACGAGGTTTCAGACAAGGAGACAGCCTATCGTGTGATCTCTTTAATACCCTGCTGGAGAATGGAGAAGATTATACGAGATGCAGATGTGAATAGATATGGCACACTAATCACAAGAGAACACATGCTACTCGCCTATGCCGACGACATTGATATCATAGGTCGGTCACCGGAAGTAGTAACTGCAGCCTTTGAAAGAATCGAAAGAAAGTCAGTGAAAATGGGTCTGGCAGTAAATGGAGATAAGACGAAATGGATGGTTTCAACTCCCAAAAAGCCTTGCACAACCGAGCAGATAAAGAACATGGAGAAAGTTGGGAACCACAACTTTGAGACAGTCAGTAACTTTATCTACCTCGGCACCGCCGTAACCGAAACGAATGACACCAGTTTTGAGATTAAGCGAAGAATAATACTGGCAAACAGATGCTACTTTGGACTAATTAAGCAGTTTAGAAACAAGGCCACCTCTCGACCAACGAAGAATACTCAATACAAGACACTGATACTAGCCGTGGTGTTATATGGTTCTGAAGCATGGGTACTTATGAAAGCAGATGAGGCAGTGCTTGGAGTATTTGAGAGAAAGATTCTTCGTAAAATATGTAAACCAGTTTGCGTTAACGGAGAATATAGGCGACGTATGAACCACGAGCTGAATGACGACGATAGCATAGTTACACGCATCAAAATACAACAGCTGCGTTGGCTAGGTCATGTTGTCAGAATGGAAGAAGAAGCTCCAGCAAAGAAGTCTTTTGAAGGCAAACACGGTGGTACACGTCAACCGGGAAGACCAAAAGCCCAATGGAGTGATCAAGTTGTGGGAGACACCTCGAAACTTGGTGTCAGAGATTTTATAATGAGCGCAGAAGATCGAGGCGCTTGGAACGCTATTCTACCTTCAGCTAGTGGACCAAATATTCTGTCATAGCCAATTAAAGTAAAGTTAACCAATTTTAGGAGGCCCAGTCAAACCCAAACTTTTTTTTATAAAATTAATCTGCTAATTGATTCCATGAAAATGCCATAATCGAGGAACCTTTGTCTAGTTTATTTGTATACTTATTTGTAGTTGTATGTATGTTTTTTTTCTTGTTCTTTCCAGACGGTCTTCGAGATTGAGTCATTCTCGTCATCGCTGTTATCTCGTTTCTGGAAAGAAACACATGTTTTTAGAGCTCATTTTTATGTTTGTATAAAAAAAGTACCGCCGTTATCACCACCAAGGTTTTCCATAAACAAAACCAAATTGATTCTAGAAATATCACAGTCAAAATTGTCAATTTTAATGAAACACCTGTTTGTAGAAAGACAATCGAAATTGTTTGGGGTTTCCTATTTCCTTTTCGATAAAATTTCATTTAGATAAACTTAAAGTTCAAAAACTAACGATATTATTGGGTTTCCCAAAAAGTAATTGCGGATTTTTTTTTTTTTGATCAAATATACTTTTTTTACACTTTTTTTCTAAAGCAAGCTAAAAGTAACAGCTGATAACTGACAGAAGAAAGAATGCAATTACAGAGTCACAAGCTGTGAAAAAATTTGTCAACGCCGACTATATGAAAAATCCGCAATTACTTTTTGGGCAACCCAATATATAGGTATTTAATGTCGAAGAAATGTTCTATCAAAATCATATTTCCAGGGAATTTTCCACGAAATTTAATTTTATAAATAAATAAATAAATTTTCTATTTACATAACATATTGACAAAATTCCTATTTGTATACAAGTTGGGTTTTATTTAAGAAACTTCGAATTGCGGATAATTTAGTTACCCATGGGGCATCTGTCTAATGGCGGGTACTATGTTCGTTTTTTACAGTTGAAAACACATGTTTTTCCCGAATACTTTTTTGGAAACACTACAAAAATCTCTGTGTTGTTGTAGCCACATTTTTATGTGGAGGTGGCAATCCTCGTCAAGCTCCTGTAGGAGTGCAGACTCGTTCCGTTCCATTGATTATTTAATGGCGCCAATAACTCGCCTTGTCATATCGAGCATCAAAGGCAGCCAGTATTTGTGCAAGAGCCGGTACCGTCCGGCCTCTCACTGAGACTCTCCGCTCGATGCCGCTGATTGTCCGCTAATGCCGTTGCAGCTACTCCTTATGGAGCATTCTCCTACCCGCAATCTGTGGACGCTCCCGGTAGCTCGCGGCTAAGGTTCTCGTGACAGTAATGAACACCACACAGATCGGACCTCAATGTTCCAGCCTGTGTGGTGCTCACAGCTATCCCGTGCCTGGATAGCTCAATGATAACTTTATTAAAATTGTTTCATAGGTTATGGGGAGAATGTCCTACTGAATGAAATCAGCAATTTTTTTGCATCGAAATCTATTATCTAACAAAAGTTGTCTCAAAACCAGTAAGGAAAGGCAAAAGTAGGGCGGTGCCGACTTTATAATACCCTACACCTACACTATAGGTACAAAGTGGGAGCTATATCTAATTCTGAACCAATTTTGATGGACCTCGGCGGATGTTTTCAGATGGGTTATTTAACAATCGGTATCAAATTTCGAGCAACTACGTACAAACTATAATGACACCGTTATTACAAATTAGCCAAAATCTGACGAACATATATAAAGGGTGATTTTTTTGAGGTTAGGATTTTCATGCATTAGTATTTGACAGATCACGTGGGATTTCAGACATGGTGTCAAAGAGAAAGATGCTCAGTATGCTTTGACATTTCATCATGAATAGACTTACTAACGAGCAACGCTTGCAAATCATTGAATTTTATTACCAAAATCAGTGTTCGGTTCGAAATGTGTTCATTCACCGTAACGTTGCGTCCAACAGCATCTTTGAAAAAATACGGTCCAATGATTCCACCAGCGTACAAACCACACCAAACAGTGCATTTTTCGGGATGCATGGGCAGTTCTTGAACGGCTTCTGGTTGCTCTTCACTCCAAATGCGGCAATTTTGCTTATTTACGTAGCCATTCAACCAGAAATGAGCCTCATCGCTGAACAAAATTTGTCAAAATTTGAACACATTTCGAACCGAACACTGATTTTGGTAATAAAATTCAATGATTTGCAAGCGTTGCTCGTTAGTAAGTCTATTCATGATGAAATGTCAAAGCATACTGAGCATCTTCCTCTTTGACACCATGTCTGAAATCCCACGTGATCTGTCAAATACTAATGCATGAAAATCCTAACCTCAAAAAAATCACCCTTTATGAGAGCTATATCTAAATCTGAAACGATTTCGACTACATTTTGTAGATATTGTGGAAGCAGTCGAGGAAAGCGTTGTACAAAATTTTGGCAAGATTTGTCAATAAATGCGCTTGCAGTGACTTTAGAAGTGAAAATCGGGCGATATATATATAATTGAGAGCTATATCTAAATCTGAACCGATTTCTATGAAATTCACCAGTAATGTCGAGAGTCATTAGAAAATCCTTTCTGCCAAAGAATCCGTTAACAAATTACCATTTTATTGCATTACTACTGCAAATCGGACGAACATATAAATGGAAGCTATATCTTAATCTGAACCGATTTTTTCCAATTTCAATAGGCTTCGTCTCTAGGCCGAAAACATGCTTGTACCAAATTTTAAGACGTCGGATGACGACAGTATATTCTACTGTAATTCTCATATCTATAATGTTATACAAGTTTCGCCAGAGAAACTTCAGGTTTGAAAGACCAATAAAATCAAAAGTACTTCAGTTATTGTTTTAATTCTTTTTTATTTGAAAATGACATCGGGTTAATGGCAACCCCTATTGCACATACACCGATTAAGTTGATTTTTGAAATTCGTGTCCACTCTTTGCAACATATCAATCGGTATGTTGGCAATGGTCCGTGGTCGATCGTGGTCTTAATGAAGAATTCGTCGAACAGTGGTGTCAGAAATTCCCATACCAGCTGCGTGTTTGCGAACCGAACGTCGGGAGTTCTGGTGGACCGTTGAAGTCCATTTCTGGGTTTAGCGACACTTCCACACTCCAGAAATGAGTTAATCCTCGACAGAATCGAATTACGGCCTGGAACGTGTCTGTGAGTAGCAATTTTAAAGCGAGCGCGGAAGGCACGTTGCATGAAAAGCAGCTCCCGACATCGAATGCTCGCTGCTTCCTAGACCTAGCATGATGCCAACTGACAGGAGAAAAAACAAACTTCAGATGCGCCCACTCTCGACTCTCTCCCCGCACCACTCACCGTTCTGAGTTTTTTTCAAAAAATAAGTTTCCCTTTTTGCCACAGTAGCGCAGAGGTTAGCATGTCCGCCATGAGGCTCAACGCCTGGGTTCGAATCCTGGCAAGACCATCAGAAAAAAAATTTTCAGCGGTGGTTTTCCCCTCCTAATGCTGGCAACATTTGTGAGGTACTATGCCATGTAAAACTTCTCTCCAAAGAGGTGTCGCACTGCGGCGCGCTGTTCGGACTCGGCTATAAAAGGGAGGCCCCTTATCATTGAGCTTAAACTTGAATCGGACTGCACTCATTGATATGTGAGAAGTTTGCCCCTGTTACATAGTGGAATGTTCATGGGCAAAATTTCCATTTGCATTTGCAATCTGTACATATATGATGTTGTGTTCTGGTGGATTGTCCTCTAAAAATCCACCTACTATTAAACATTCAGTCGAAGTCATTGATCATTACGGCACCAACTCGTATCTGGACGGTCGAAAGGTTAAACAACCTCTTTCTTTGGTCTAGTAACAGCAGCTTAAGATACTGCCCACAGTCCCACCGTCGTAACCCCTTAACCACTTTCCATCTCGGTACAGGATAGCTGTAAGCACCACACAGGCTGGAACATTGAAGTCCGATCTGTGTGGTGTTTTTTGCTGTCACGAGAAGCTTAGCCGCGAGCTACCGGGCGCGTCCACAGGTTGCGGATAGTGGAATGCTCCATATGGAGTAACTGCAACGGTAGCCGCGGATAATCAGCACTATAGAGCAAAGAGTCTCAGTGAGAGGATGTGTAGCACCGGCTCTTGCACAAATACTGAGTGCGTATGATGCTCGATATGATACAGGGTGGCTGATGAATATTGCTACAATGATGAATATTGCTACATTTTTTTTTCGGTGTATGGAATACATTTTTCTTTTATTCATGTTAAATTAAATTATTAAATTAATTATTAAATTATTATTAATTAAATTAATTAATTAATTAATTAAATTAATTATTAAATTATTATTATTAAATAGAAAAAAAGTTATTACATTTTTTTTTGGTAGCGGCTTTCATCAGCCACCCTGTAAAGAGAGTTATTAGCGCCTTTAAATAGCCAATGGCCACCTTGTTCCTGCGGCGTTCGGTCCTTTGGACCGGAACGAACTTTCTCACAACAACAAGATTATGCAGATTATCCTTATTAAGCCGCAAATCAAATCAATCAAATTCCCCAAAATTTGGAGGAAAATATAATTTTGACGATAATTGGCAATAATGGGCCAACATTATCAACATTATCCATCGCAGTGCAAAGGAAAGAGAAAATTCCAGATGTCCATAACAAACTTTCTATAAAATTATATGACTACTATGTTCGAAAAAATCGTCTCTGACACAGGAATGATTACTGGATTGTCTACGTTATCATCGCCACAGAAAGAAAACATGAATACATTAAAAGTAAAAAATATTAATAAAATAAAAAAACAAAGATCATTGTTGCATATTTGTTACTTTCCGCTTCTCACTGATAAACTTCTTTGAAATAATACATTCTTTCCTGGAATTGATATCGCGATTGAAAACCAAAACAAAAAAATGTTCAATGACCATTAAATTCTGAAACGAGAAAAAAGTTCGACCGGACCGGACCGGACAAGTATTTTATTGATGACACTGAGCGCCTAGATTGCAATAAAAAAAATTTTGTATCTATGCTTTTTGCCTAACTAATGCTGTTGCCATTTGTGAGGTCTTTTTCTACCAGCGGCAGTCTTGGATTGACGGAACTCTGGTATTGCCCTTTTGGAAGCTCATGGTACACAGATGGATCAAAGCTAGGGGTCAGAGTGGGTCTGGATGTCTACATTGAGAACCCTTTGAGAAAGATTAATGTCTGCTCCCCCTTTTTAAACTTAACCTGGGCTGAAAAGAGGGTGGGGATATTCATCCGTCCCCATGTCACCATGGCCATACACTTAAGCCATATCCGTGTTAAGCCTAGTACTGACATTATTCGCAATGTAAATGCATATTAAATTATTGCGTTATCCGACGGACTCTATTTCTTTTCCAGAACACAAACAAAATTCAAACAACAACACATTTCGCGAGCATTTAATAACATTGGCACTTAATTAAAGCGAAATTAGTATTTGCGCAGCGCCATGTCGCTTATATTTTGCTTATATTGGGTTGCCCAAAAAGTAATTGCGGATTTTTCGGTCGGCCAAATGAAGTTGATGATGACCAAATCAAAGCATTAATCGAATTGGATCGTCATGTAACTGAGCGTGAGATAGGAGAGAAGTTAAATATACCAAAATCAAGCGTCCATTATCACATAAAAAGTCTTGGACTGGTGAAAAAGCTTGATATTTGGGTACCACATGTATTGAAAGAAATTCATTTAACAAACCGAATCAACGCTTGTGATATGCACCTTAAACGCAATGAATTCGATCCGTTTTTAAAACGAATCATAGCCGGAGATGAAAAATTGATTGTTTACAACAACGTTAGTCGAAAACGATCATGGTCCAAGCATGGTGAACCAGCTCAAACCACTTCAAAGGCTGATATCCACCAAAAGAAGGTTATGCTGTCTGTTTGGTGGGATTGGAAGGGTGTGGTATATTTTGAGCTGCTTCCAAGGAACCAAACGATTAATTCGGATGTTTACTGTCAACAATTGGACAAATTGAATACAGCCATCAAGGAGAAGCGACCAGAATTGGTCAATCGTAAAGGTGTCATATTCCACGAGGACAACGCTAGACCGCACACATCTTTGGTCGCTCGCCAAAAACTGAGTGAGCTTGGCTGGGAACTTTTGATGCATCCACCATATAGCCCTGACCTTGCACCATCAGACTACCATTTATTTCGATCTTTGTAGAACTCCTTAAATGGTAAAACTTTCGGCAATAATGAGGCTACAAAATCGCACTTGGTTCAGTTTTTTGCAGATAAAGGCCAGAAGTTCTATGAGCGTGGAATACTAAATTTGCCAGGAAGATGGCAAAAGGTTATCGAACAAAATGGCAATTATATATTTGATTAAAGTTCATTCTAAGTTTTATTAAAAATGCATTTGCTTTCTTTTAAAAAATCCGCAATTACTTTTTGGGCAACCCAATAGAACTCAGTACCATTTCTACGGAATGTGTTCGCATTTTCTTCGTCACCATTTTTTATAATGCTTTTTTACACTTATTCAGATGAAAAGTCAGTACTAGGCTTAACCACGAAACTAATCTATGTCAGGAAATTCGTGATACTGACTCTCTAATTGTTTGCCATTGTCCAGAGAAGGCGTTAATCTCCTTCTTACATTCCAAGACCGAACGTGATCTAACCGGCTTGGTTTTATAGCCTTGAGGGCCGCCTAATTGTCCCTAGTGATGTTAACACTTGACTTTCATGCTTTAATACCATACCACAACACAAGATTCTTCAATTCCATGGCAGCCGCTTGTACGTACTGGATTGACCCGACGTATTCCTTCATCGACAAGGGCTACCTCCTCAATGTACAACACACTGCTACAGCAACAACACGGTTTCTGTAATCACCCGGAATTCCGCCTACAGAATCGTGATATGATCTGGCATTTGGTTTACTGCCAGACCCACTTTTAACTTTGATCCATCGGTATAGCATGAACTAATAGATGGCAATGTAAGAGTTCAAATGTAAGAATCCAAAACCGTGCCACTGACAGCAGTGTCTCCCATTCGACCTCAAGTATCTCCTCAGGTACCCGATTTGAATCCTCTTCCAACCCATGTAGGCTTCCTTATATGGCCTCGAATATATGTACATCGACGTTATGACCTGCTTTTAACCAGTCTCTGGCTCATTCTTAATCTGTCTATCCTATGTGTCGGACATCAGAAATAGTCTCCAGTGCCTTAGAAGACGTGGTTCTCGTCGCCCCGCCAATGCCAAAATAACATGTTCTCATAATCTGTTGTGTTGTCCTCATGTTGTACTTTTTCTCCATCGCTGTCTACCAAACAACTGAGCGTATCACGCTCCCGTAGAGCCAGTGAACTATCCTCTGACCCCATTTTGAGCATGGTCCGCGCGTCTACATGATGCCCCACATGTATGAGCCTTCTGGGTACACTCTCGTATGTGACCCTTCCAAGCAATTGACCTTGTTGTAAATCGTTCTATTGAGGAAACGTGGTGCGTCAAATCGGCCCACCTCCTTTTCATTGTGAACAAGCAGCTTTCAGTCTTCTCTGGGTTATCATTCAGACCCATAGCTCTAACACAACAACCTTTTGTCCTTTTTGCATAGCTAATTCGGACCCCACCCATCAGAAGCATCAAAACATCCTCTGCAAAGCAATCAGGTTCAAATCCTTACTAAGTCAGAATCCGTTAAGGGTGTTAATTTTGGTCAGCCATAGGAGTGGCGAAAAAATGACGCCTATGGCTTACCTGTGCCATTTTCTTCCTTATCTTTGTCATGGGACCCACACAATTTATTCAACTGTTTCTTAACATATCCATTCTCTAAGGATCTGGTCCACCCGGTTCTGGCCTAAAGATTGGATTAGAGTGTCGGTCCTCACATAGTCAAAAAATCCCCTATACTGTGGACAACCTTGTGCAGGCTCCACCGATCTCCCCATTACATAGCCATGCTGCACGTATGTGGGCAATTAGCTGGAAGCACGTAAGGCTATTAGATCTGTAGACCTGTGGAGCCACACAACTTCCTTGCAGGCTGGGGTATTAAATTAAATAAAAAAATCCTTCTATTTCAGGAGCTTTATTCATTTATGGACCGCTATGACCCATTTGCAATTCCCCAACAACCTACAACAATAAGAAGCATCAGTGCAAAATTTCAAGTTTACAGCAATATTGGCTTTAACGCTAAAGTGTTTTCGAAATATATAAAGCTCAACGTTTGGTGGGGTTCATCTTTCAGAGTTTGCTTTAGCTGGCGCCCTCTAGGGTCCATTGTGTTTTCTTTTTCCTACCATGACAAGACTGCTTAAAATCACTACTTACAACCTTAAGTCTATCAATAGGTTTTCCAATGACCTTTGATGACAGCCACAATGAGTTTGATGAGTCCAGTTTAATCGCCGACAGCAAGGCTTTAGACTGGGCTAAATAATCTTGGAGGATTGTCAGCGCCCAATTTGCGATGATTTGTTGACCGAGAACTCGCTGTTCACGTTGATAGACACATAACTACAGATTGCGGTTCCTCTGATATATGTAAAGTAGTTGCTAGTATTGCCATCTCGTCTCCAACACAATTCTCTGAGATTGCTGTGGCCCTGCACCCAGAACAGGTGAATTTTTAAATGTTAAGTCATAACGTTGGGAGGTTTGCTATAGGGCCCGTTTTTAATTAAAAATGACGGGTTTTACATTGTCGACGCGTCATATTGGAAAAATTTGGTGTAGAAATTTCCATTTCTGTATTAAATTGTAAATATTTTTACAATTTACTTAGCATTTGAACTTTCAAAACAGTTATATTGAATGAGACTAATAGATCGATCTACACAGATGGCTCCAAGATGGAGTCAGGGACTTGATGTCATATGTCGAGCTACTGAACACAGTAGATGAAACGACCAGGGTGGCGTCGTTGGCGTGGTGGGACTCGGTGGATGGTTGCCGGACTGCGAAGGCGCTATGGCCAGTCATCGACCAGAGGAGGACGAGGGAGTTGCTGGCGTTCGATAAGAGGTCGATGAGTACCGTGAAAGGGGTCATAACCGGACACTGTGCCATAGGCCGCATGGTGGCGCGCATGGGCACACCGTACAATGACTTCTGTAGGAGTTGGAGGAGGGGCAGACTATTGAGCACTTGCTGTTTTCCTGTCCGGGTCTGCAGAGACTAAGGCTCTCCTTTCTGGGGAGCCATTTCTTCTGTGATCAGGGTAAACTTGCTAAGGCACCTCTGGTATGTCTCCTGAGGTTTGTTGAGAGAACAGGATGGTTCCGATTAGGGGTGTCACAAGCTCCGGCATAGGTAGATCCGTGCTTGCGTGGGGACGGGCGTTTCTTCACCCTCCTCTCGGGTTCTCCACTCCTCGTGTCTTTCTTTTATTCGTATATAACCTCTAGTCTGAGGTCTGACGTCTTCTTTCTCTTCCCTTTCTCTCTCTAGGGTACCACAATGGGCCAAACTGGCCTCCGAGTCAACACACCTTTGATGGGGAACCCATTCAACCTAAACTAACCTAATGACTATGGATTGCAACCCAACTTCAGTTGAGTTGCAAACGGCCAAATTTGTTATAGAAATTTTCATTTCTTTATTAAATCTCATATGATTTTAAAATTACTTAGTAGGTGAACGTTTAAAACACTGATATTGAGTTAAACTGAAAAAAATTTCCAAATTTGTACAAATTTTTGTTCAACTATACGACAATCCAAAATCGACCCCTCAACGTCAAGAAATTCTGTCATGCTACGAAAAAGCCGTTCGCGACAATTGACGGCATTCAATTCCTTGAAAGTTTTGGATCTATCTTTCATGTAGCTACATAGTTCCATTTGGGATTTGGTTTAAACCTTTTTCAGCTCGCCTTGTATTTTCTTAACTCTGCCTTATAGCTGTCCCAATACTGTATGTATAAGACTATTCCAAATAACGAAAAAAATAGTTGATTTTTTTAAAGAAAACTTTATTCTAATTTTTTTAGGCAATTTAACATAATTACGCAAAAAGGTTTGCACTAAAAAATTAAAGGCAATCCCCAATTCGTGTCATTACTTTGTTTTGTTATACCCTAGTTATAAGTTTAGTTCTTTTTTAATCAATACTTTTTTTATTTGTTACAAATAAAGTCATACCGTTGTCTTTGTTTACCATCAAATATTTGGCTAAATCAGTTCAAATTATTTATTTTTCAAATTAGATTCCATTGTGATCGTTTGCTAGCCGATATGGTAAATGGGTTTTCTTTTAAATAAGTTTTGTTGCAAAAGTCAAGAGTTTAAGTGAAAAAAACTTAAAATATGGGATGTAAAGTAAAAAAAAATAAGTGGTAGTTGATAAGACATTTTGTAATTGGTTTAAATACAAAATTAACATTAAAAACCGTGCGCCCAATATGTTACCAACTCGATTGATTGATTGTACATGCTACACGGTGGCTATATCTCTGATCTGTATAGCAACAATAGTTTGTTCCTTTACATTATATGAAGTATCTGAGCGGATACTTAGGAGTGGGGAGTTGATGCCTTAACAATTACAAAATATAAATACCAAATAACTAAATGTTCTTATCTATATTTTCATATCGTTGACATAAGCATCCAATTCCGCATCGAGCTCTTCAGCTGTTGGCGTTGTTTTGTTAGTACGAGGATTACCTCCGCCTCCGCCTACGGCCTTGTTTCGATTTGGGGGACCACCACGACGAGGACCGCCACCAGCACCTTTAATATTATTAACAAAAAAGTAAGAAAACGCAATCCTTTAATTTGTGTAAATTATAGCTTACCACCTCCTCGTCTATTGCCACCAACTGGTTGTCTTCTTCTGCTTGGACTAGGGCCTGAATTACGTACTGGTGGGCGAGTTGTAGCAACTGAGGCATCAGTTAAAAATTGTATACTCATAGGTCTACCATCCAAAGGTACGCCATTGTACTGTTTTATAGCCTTTAATGCGTCCGAGCGCCTCTCAAAGACAACATCGGCAGTTCCTACATCGGAAAGTAAATGCATAAAGTTTGGAAAAGAAAGTAAATGCATTATGCCACTTACCCAACGATCTACCCGAACGGTCATAATGAACGGCCGCCTTCTTCAGCGGACCAAACTCGGTAAATAACTCCTTGATATCCGAATCCGAAACTCCATAATCCAAATTTGAAACTAAAAGTTTCGCAGAGTCTGCAGTTTTCAAAATTCCACGTTTTGGTCCATCATACATGTCATGTTTCCAAGCGCTGTTCACATCACCCTAGAGGGAGGAGTAGTAGGAGTAGGTACAAGATGCAACAGAAGTTCGACTTTGTGTTTGCTTTGTTACTGTTCTAAAGGATTTGAAAGTAGTCTTGTTTTGTGTTCGAAAGTAAACATTGAAGTTGACAAGACAGGGTCGCCGGTTGCAGCTCATTTTACAGGAAATGTTTAGGTTCTTAATATGAAGACTGGTTGATTTGTTTTTGCTAAATGAAACAACGTAGCTAAATTCAAGGGGGAAGCCCTTTTTGGGGCTTGTTAAAGAAAATATTGCAAATTTTGGGAAATGTTTGTAAAAAAGATAACACAATAACAGTTTGGTAAATACTTTTTTTTTTTTGTTGAATATGACGCAGAATAACTTTGCATGGCGTAGAGTTTATTAATAAATTAAAATGCGATTGAAGGGGGAAAATGATGCAAACAACAAACAATATCTCAAAGCCTTTCGCTCATTTAGGCTTATTGCACAATGCAGTGATGCCACATCTTTTCCGTTGCGAGCCACACGCTCTCGCCGAAACATCTTTTTGTCCTCTCTTGCGGACATACACACGCACACACACACATACACACACTTTGTGTTTGTTTCTTTGCATTCTATATGTTTCCCGTTATGAGGCCATTTTCTTTTTTGCGGAAAGAAATTTCATCAATTGAATACTGTTGTTTATTGTTGTAAAATTGGAAAATGTGTGTAATTACTAGGGATAATCTGCAGCCGCAAGCCGTGTCTGTTTGCACTCTCCATATCTTTCATAATAAATTTTTGTTAGCAAGCCAGGTGCGAGCCATTTTTTTATTATATATAGCTCTTTGTGATTTGTTATAATGAATTTCATCATAGCTTTACCCTTGAAAATTTGGCTTTCTGAATTCCTCCTGCAGCTCGACCTTTAATAATCCCACCGCCAGGTTTACGTGGAGATGAATTTGGTGCACGGCGACCTGCTCCTCTTCTTCCTTGGTTAACAGTGCCACCACCACGTCGGTTTCCACCACCACCCCGATTTCCAACACCTTTTTTTTGCACGCGATTAGATTTGATAATATCGTCGAGACTCATTTCAATCTTGTCCACCATTTTGCTTCTTTCAATAATTATTCGGTCAAGGTGAACAAAATCTTTCTATTTTTCGCGCAATAAAGCAAGCAATAAAATTTTTCCAAGCACTTTTACCCACGCCGACGAAGGCAAAACACAGGCCGTTTCTACACGAAAGTGGATGAGGAATGATGACCGTTTCTACACGAAATGGGTTGGCTTGTTCTTAATCCATTCATTCACAAGAATTAAAACTCCAGATCCCTCGGGTTATGTTATCAATTCCTGTGAATGAAATTGTACGTGTTTATTACACCTTTTGCCAAAAAGATACATCGATTAATTTTTATTTTATTTGACTTAGTTTTATTTTCCATACTTTTCTTCTCTTGTTATAACTTTATTTTGGACAGAACAGGTTTTTCAATATCTGTCTAGTGATGTTTACAAATGTCTTTGTAAATGGTAATCGATTGACGCCAATCATCGTTTAAATCAAATGATTTTGATTTTTCAGCCATGACTGATGGTTATGTGTCCATGTGACGCATACACCCTTATTTTCACTAAACTATTATGGCCCGTTTACATGGCACATCTGATGCATGGTCATTGTAATAGTATTAGTGAAAACAAAGGTGTACGAGTCATATGTGCACATAGTCATGACTGAAAAATCAAAATCATTCGTTTTTTATCGATGAACGGCGTCTATCGGTTACCGTTTACAAAGAAATGTTTAAACATTAATTGACACATAAAAAAAAACATTCAGATTTCTCGAAATGTGGAAAGTATATGTCTAAAAATGTGAGCAAAAGCTGATTTTTTATGGCTACAAGTTGTTAAAATTGTGAAAACAATTTAATTTAGGTACAGCAAAAACAGCAGATTTCTTTATGTTTTTGACAGAAGGAATAGAGCACCGCTCTAATCGAAAAAACAACAATGCTATTTTGAAAAGTGATTTTCATGTGTTATTTTTATTCGTATCACACTATGTGTCAAACTTTAACAATTGCAAAATTTGACGTCATAAGACAAGAACATGTAGTGTGATGGCACCTTAATCGATCATTTCCGCACTTTCCAACATGTACGACTTTTTTTAAAATGTGAACCACCCAATTACTGCAATTCGTTACGATTTCTTTGGCAGCGACTGTAATTTCATTACGTTACGATTTTCAATGATTACTTTTCCCGTTTATCAATACCGTGTAATTTCTTAAGGGGTTTGTGGGGTTGTTCTAAAATATTAATTGAATTGTTAAATTAAACAACTTTACTCCTTGGGAAAATAAAATGTTCATTGTTGCAATAACGGGTGGAATTGCATCTGGCAAAAGCACTGTCAGCCATGTGTTTGAAAGTAATGGAATTCCTGTAATAGATGCTGATAAGATCGCAAGGCAAAGTAATTATTTTTAATTATTGTTGTTAATTAATTAATGTTAATGACCTACATTTCACATTAGTTGTAGAACCTGGCACACCTTGTTGGCATAAAATTAGGGAAGAGTTCGGAGATGAAGTCTTGTTGCCCACAAAGGAAATTAATCGAGTGGCACTTGGAAAAGCCATATTTAACGATAAGGAATTACGAGGAAAACTGAACAAAATAACACATCCTGTTATACACCGTACAATTTTTAAAGAAGTATTTAAAAACTTTATGAGTGGTAAAGCTTGGATTGTTTTGGATTTACCTCTATTGTTTGAAACTGGAATTTTAATGGATTTCATTCACAAAATAATATGTGTAACTTGGTAGGTGATACCATTCCAAGCAGTAATCCAAAGTCTCATAACCACTTATGAATATTTTAGCGATTCCGACAAACAGCTTCAGCGGCTAATTGAGCGTAATGAATTGTCAGAGGATGATGCCAAGAAACGCATTGAGTCGCAGATGCCATTGGAACAAAAGTGTGAAAAGTCCCATTTTGTTATAGATAATAACGGTTCCAAAGAGGATACCGAAGCAGCTGCTTTACGCATATGCAATATGATGAAGGAAAGTAAGCAACATTGGCGCAACCGATTAAGCCTCTTGGGATTTATATGTGCAATACTCTTTGTTTTATATTATCTGAATAAGATTTTTAATGTATTCCCCAGCTTAGGTGGTGCTTCAAGAAGTTAAAGAAACTAGTTAAATGTTGTTTAAAAAAAATCATTGCTTAAGAAACTTGCTATGGTATTATAAAGTAGACTATTCCTTGATTAATAAATTATATTTTCTATCAATCGCTATATGCCATTGCTATAAATAATGATCCATACATATGTCTATTACTAATTTAATTTCCCTCTTTCGTGGGTAGTTCCTTTTCCATTTGCTCCTTTTTATTTTGTTGCAGTTTCTCCTCGACAGCCTCCAATCGTTTGTTCATTACAGCCAAGGAGTCCATGAGTCCCTTCTGTATTTCGCCGTAACGTTTCATTGCCAATATCAGGCTTTCTTCTATAAGCTCTGCCTGCTGAGCAAACTCAGTGTTGTCTTCGTTGACTTGCTTAAGCTTATCTACGCACTCCCCCGGAATATTGCGAAAGTATTCTGCACCCAGTGTCGGCTCCAGTTCTTTTATACGATCCAATTGCTGAAATTGTGTGTGAAGATCATTTGCCACTGCATTAAGATACACCTCTTTAGCTCTAACTTGTTGGTTCTCCTCAAGAAAATGGGGATCTAGATATGCTTCTAGTTCTTCACTGCGATCTACAATTGTTTTGATCTTCTCACGCCCTGATATAGCTTCATTCACTATGTTATTGGCCGATACCAAAGAGTCAATAACATTTCCAGATGCAGTCACTTTCGATGATTCACCTTCCATACCATTATCAGGAACGACACCAAGAATACGTGTCAATGTGTCCACTCGTTTTTCTAATATATCCAGTGCCTCCATTGTTTAAAACTGGCGTAGCAAAGTCTTTTAACTTTGTAAAAGAAAAATACTTTCTTAAAATGATGTCAACAAAAATAAGTTCCTTACTCAGAGAACAAAGCCAGCGCTGTATTGTAGGTATGTTTAGAAATATATTGAACGGCGGCCGCTAACTGCATTTCGAATAGACAGAATACCTTCATAGAGGGCTGTTCACAACCGCCAATTGTTAGCAAAATAAAAAATATACTCCCTTAATGGAAATACACATATTTGCTTTGTTCTGTTTTAGTACTATCCTCTACAAATCAGATAGAATTCCACTTAATCATCTTATTGCACGAGACAAGCTCACATTTAAAGATTATTTGAACAACCTCTGTCAAATACAACAATTTCAAGAAATTACGTTAATACGTATGCTGCACGCACTAATTTAAGTCACAGGCTGGGTTGTACATAAGCGTACCAATAGTTTTACACACAAACTACACCATCAAATACACAGAACAATTTTCTCTTCTTACCTTCTTACAAACAATTTAATGGAAAATGATATAATTTCGAAGCAAAATTTAGAAGATTAAGCCCTGTGTGATTATTGATCCAAAAATTTTATACTATTTACCTGTAAAAATCATGTAAAACTCAGTATAGTTGTTAATAAAAAGTTCATTCCAAGAAAAACGGGCTCAACACGTCACAACCCTCTTGCATACGAAGAAAAACAGTGGCGCTAGCAATCGGGTGTAGAGAGAAATTAACGCAATACACCAAACAGCAAAGAACAACGAGAAAAAGTAAAAGAAGTTACGACCTAAATAGAAGAGAAACTCATTGCATATTCCAATCATGGACGATACCAGTATACAGGACAAGGAACGATATGCCAGTCGTGAGAACCACTGTGAAATCGAACGCAGAAGGCGTAATAAGATGACAGCCTATATCACAGAGCTTTCCGATATGGTGCCTACTTGCAGCGCACTGGCTAGAAAACCTGATAAATTAACCATTTTGCGAATGGCCGTAGCCCATATGAAGGCCTTGAGAGGCACCGGGAATACCAGCAGTGATGGTACCTACAAGCCCTCATTTCTAACCGATCAGGAATTGAAACATTTAATTTTGGAAGCTGCAGATGGATTTCTTTTTGTGGTTTCCTGTGATTCTGGTAGAGTTATATATGTTTCGGATTCCGTGACACCAGTATTGAATTATACGCAGAGCGATTGGTATGGTACCAGTCTCTATGAGCATATACATCCAGATGACCGTGAGAAGATCAGAGAACAACTATCCACCCAAGAATCACAAAATTCAGGGCGCATATTAGATCTGAAATCGGGTACTGTCAAAAAAGAGGGCCATCAATCATCCATGCGTTTAAGCATGGGTGCTCGTCGTGGGTTTATATGTCGCATGCGAGTGGGTAATGTCAACCCAGAAACTATGGTAGCTGGACACTTGAATCGTTTAAAACAACGCAATTCATTGGGACCTTCCAGAGATGGAACAAATTTCGCGGTAGTACATTGCACTGGGTATATAAAGAATTGGCCACCAACAGAAATGTTTCCCGGGGTGCATATGGAACGTCCTGACGATGACATGCATGGATCTCATTGTTGTCTTGTTGCTATTGGTCGCTTACAGGTTACGTCCACAGCCTCCACCGATGTCACAAATGCAAATAATCAATCCGAATTTATAACACGCCATGCCATCGATGGCAAGTTTACATTCGTCGATCAACGTGTCATGAATATTTTGGGTTATACGCCTCCAGAGTTGCTGGGCAAAATCTGCTACGATTTCTTCCATCCTGAGGACCAATCACACATGAAAGAAAGTTTTGAGCAGGTGTTGAAACAGAAGGGCCAAATGTTCTCCCTAATGTACAGAGCAAGAGGCAAATCGGGCGAATATGTTTGGCTCAGAACTCAAGCGTATGCCTTTTTAAATCCCTATACGGATGAGGTGGAGTATATCGTGTGTACCAATAGCGCGAATAAGACATCATTGCATGCGGCCACAGGCCATGACAACAATAATCCAGAGCCGCAAGAACATGTCTACGTTACACCGGGGGTAGATTACACATTGCAAGCACGGCGAGATGTAACGCCTTCTGGTGCAGCAGGAGATCCCAATATGTATGGAGCACCCCATAATATGATACCCACCAATGCAGGACCACATCATTTGCCGCAGCAACCATCGTCGCAGCCACCACAAAATGTACAAAGACCATCTTCAACACAGAATCCTGTACCATATAGCTATGATGCAACTCACTCACCTCTGGCATATAACACCGCCACAGGCGGTCCTTCACCCAATACAGGGCATATGGCTAAAATTCCCAAAGCAAACACTTCGCCAACACCGCAGCATCCCTCAAATTGGCCATTGAGACCGCCACCGCAGCAACAGCAGCCCGTGACAGAGGGCTACCAATATCCTCAATCAAGTCCAGTTCGATCGCCAAGTGGACCCACATACACACAATTAAGTGCCGGCAATGCCCGACAAGCAGCTGCTTACCAAACGGGACCGGCACAAGCCCCTCCGCCAGGCATGTGGGACTGGCAGGCAGCGCCCCACCCTGGAGCCCATCCGCATCATGCACCCCACCCACATGCCACTCATCCCGTGCATCACGTTCCCGGCCAGCAGCCACCGCAACAGGGGCAAGAATTTTCCGATATGTTGCAAATGTTGGATCAAAGTGCTCCTGGCACATTTGAGGATCTAACCATAAATATGTTTAATTCACAATTTGAATAAGTTTGTCTAGTATTACGATGTATGTTCGCATATAAGAGTAAACGCGTTTAGGCAGCAAAATGAGAAAAATAGTTTATAAGTCTAAACTTTTCTAATATTATTTCTAATATACATACGACAAAACAAAACGAAAAAAATACACAAAACTTAATATAAGATTTAAATAATGACAAGTTGTATTTTTTTGGGTTGGTAAGCATTTTGCTTCGTAAACCACAAAAATCTCAATTCTGTACGAAGTATTTATTATTTAATCTTTGCATTATTACTTAGCCCAACCAAGTTTTTCTGCGCCTACATAATAAAGTTAAATTGAAATTAAAACCATAGTATAAATATTACACCTTGACCTTGATCCCGTTTTTTTTTCTTTCTTTCACATTCCACTTGCATCAGTATTTCTTTTGATATTCTTTTGTTTGTAACGACATTGCAAAAATTAAATGTTTACTTCATAGTTATGGTTACAATGGCTCATGCAGCAGACTATGAAATCAAGTATTTTTCATGCAGTGAAAGCTTAAGAATGCTAAGATTGACTTAGTTGTTGTTGTTGTTGTTTTTGTTATAGCAGTGTGTTGTACACTGAAGCGATAGCCCTTGCCAATTTAGGACTTCATAGGGTCAATCCGGTACGTACAACCGGCTGCCATGGAATTGAAGAATGGCTTAGTAGTAGCGGCTTGTAATAGATCAATATGAAAAAAATTGATGTAATGATATATGTTGAATATTGTTGTTATGTCAATGATGTGCTTCAACAGTGTTTTGATCCTCTCTAGATATGCTTATGCTAATCATCAACATCAGATTTGTAAACAGTAAAGGAAAACGATAGTTTTGCATTCTAATCACTGCCTCACACACCGAGTTCAGATTATACTGCACCACGCAACTCTTAAGGATTTTGGGCAAAACGTGGCTTCTGGCCTCCACGTAAAAGTAATCTAAGTAATAATCGCAGTGGTGAGAGACCGCATGTTCCCTAAGGAAGCACCCCCATGGGGGTATTAACGGCCAAAGTGGGGTGAGTGAGAATCGACAGTCACACTTCTAACCACCACTTATCTCCAAATACTATGTATCACCGTAAAAGCTCATGCATCTTCAATTTGTGACTGTCAGAAGTAGGAAGCTCGCTGGGGGAAACGTGCACAACAGGCAAAAAGCGACCTTAAAGACCATCGCAGTACCTTCAAATGGCCGCCTTTCACGGTGAACGCCTGGGTTCGAATCCTAGCGAGAACATCAGAAACAAATTTTCAGCGGTGGTTATCCCCTCCTAATGCTGGTGAATGAGGTATTTTTGCCAAGTAAAAACTTTCTCCCCAAAAGGGTGTTGCTCTGCGGCAGGCCGCTCGGACTCGGCTTTAAAAAGGAGGCCCTTATCATTTAGCTTAAACTTGAATCGGACAGCACTCATTGATATGTGAGAAGTTTCCCCCTTTTCCTTCATGGAATATTCATGGGAAAATATTCATTCATGAATAAGACTGCAAAACAGTCTTACCTAACTACACAGATACTGTGGGATATTTCACTGGAGGGTAAGTTCCACATGATGTACCAGGCTTTACTCGTATTGATCGAGGTTGGCAATACCGTCCCCCAACTCTATTCTTGATGCAACAAAAGGACCCCATAACAGAAATCACCTATTCCTTGCAAGGCAATCTGGAGATAAACTTGGAGACCGATTCAGCATAATCTCATAATAAAACTGTTTGTATACTTACAGCGAACGTGGCGACAACAATAACAACCACCATCTAATGGATAGGCAACCATCACTTTAAGGCGACAGAATAGATCTTCGTTATCAGGAGCCACTATGTTGTTGCATCGACATTTCCGTATGTGAAGATGGCGATCCTCGTCAAGCTCCGAGGGGGACGTCATGGCCATTGGTTATTTAAAGTCGCCAAAAACTCGCCTTGTCATATAGAGTATCATAGGCGCTCAGCATTTAGGCAAAAGCCAATGCTGCCCGACTTCTCACTGAGGCTCCCCACTCGATATCGCCGATTGCACGTGACTGCCACTATTCGCAACCTTTGGACGCATCCGGTAGCTCCCATCTAAGCACCAAAAGTATTGTACATTAATGTGTACGTTCACAAGAACACAAGCTCATGGGCTTAGGAAATAGTATTACAAAAGACAGGATCCAGATTAAGTAGGTGGAGTATTTCACGAAACCTGAAACCGCCTTTCCGGAGGCTGGTAAAGCATGATTTTGTCCTGTTGATGAGTCCTCAACGGGCATTGCAACCTCAGGTTCTTAACGTCGCGATGGGCAAATACACGATGAGACAGACTTCTGCAGGGTTTGCGATTATGAGGAGCACTTTGAGGCATTTAGTCTTCTTGTCATTCTAGAGTTTCGTAGGGGCTTGAATTGACTGGGTGGTACTCTCACCGATGAGAGTTTCTACTCGGTCCACCTGGCTCCCGAATTGGCTTCAGTTTTTCTGCCATTTCTGCTATCTTGCGTCTTACTATTGCTTTTCCGCATCTTACTTTTTCACATACTATATTCTAATATACATAAGGGCTCCGATTGAAGCGGCCAGCAGCCGACAGCATTCATGAAGACGCGGTAGCAGGTGATAAAGCTGGTTTAACCCATCGTATCTGAAGAGATTGAAGTCCCTAGACATAGTACAGTAGTTTTGGATCAACTGCGATTCGGCAGATACAGCCGCTTCAATTTGCTTATTGTTCCAATCAGCAATTTTACTCAAATTACAATCGGGACGCACCCAGAGTTTCCACTCTACAGCATTGGTCATCTGGACATTTAACAGATAAAACAAACACAATAAAAAGAAGTAAGCCAGGCAGAACGTTAATCTCTAACCTGCTATACTACTTTCTTAAACTTCTGGTTGCCTAATGGGTAGCTTACACGACTAATGCGGGTTCCTGGTTTTATTACATATGGCTGAAAAAAATGTTCCCAAACATAGAAATGGGCATAAACAGCATTCCCTTACTGAAAGTTAGAGCAAATGTTGCCATAATAACTATTTACTTATTGAAATATGTCATGACCAACCCATTTTTTCGTTATTTTGAATGCTAAGCTCATCTTAAGTTGTTTGTTTTTTGCAATAAAGATAAACGATTTTATCTTTACAAATACTATAAAGATTTTTATTATTATTAATATATTATATGTTGATTATTGTTGTTGTATTTAAAAACAACAACATTAATATATTATTTTAAACTGACGCTAGGTAAATAGGAATGCTCCTTAAATCATTACATCAAACAAAAACATTAAATAACACAAATAGTAGTTCAGAAGTAATAAGTAATTCAGAAGACTTCGTAGGTATATAAGTTTTAATTCACTTACTTTGTGTTTCAATTATTATTGTCCAAACGTGGATTCTTAGGATCGCCTTCGAAATTGTTCACATTTTTTGGTGATTTTTTAATATTTCGTTTGTGATAACGAGGTCTTTTTGATCCATATAGCTCAGATTCGCTTTCACTAGTTGTTGTTCCTCCACCGCTACCTCCAATGAAGCATTTTTCTTCCCCCTCTTCGTTTTCGCTTTCAAGTGGAAGGGAGTTTTCTCGCCGCTTGCGTACATTTAGCCATTGTGACATCATTTTATTCATTGTTGGTTTTTCCACTTTTATCAATTCGAAAGGTTTGTTGCATTTTTCCGATTTATTGCGCGAATTATTGACCAAATTAGAAACACGATGCCATTCGAGTTGCGTACAGGGTCGCAATGTAGCAAAGGCCTGGTCGTCAGTAACGTTTTTAAAATCAAGCCATGTCTGCAAAAGAAATTGAGGACATAATCATACATAAATCATCAAATTTTACTATCGTTATATGATCTGGCAATCACTATAGCATTTTTTGAAAATTTGTTTCAATACAATATTCACATAAACATTATCAGAATATCAATACTAATTTTCTGTAAATTGTTTAATTACATTTAGTTGTTCATCTGTTTCAAGTATGGCAGGCATTCTGTGGTGTAGCCAGGACATAATTTTGGATGATTCGAAAGTTATAATGCTATAACTATAAATTTTGTCGCCCTGCTCGTCCTCCCACACATCAAATAGTCCAGCCATTTTCAATAAATTAACATCTTCTGGCTGCCATGAATCTCGATCATATATTTTGATCTGCTCCTTTTGCGGCATGTAAAGTAAGTGTGCCGCCCTCTCAGAAGGTTTCGCCGACTTTGTTGTCTGCCATTCATAGAAACCTGTAAAATAAGGACATTCATTTTTCTGCGGGATTGAAAATTTCAAATATTCTTGCCTTCACAGACAATTGCACAACGCTGTCCACGACGAAAGGGACCCCTGTACAACTTGGAATCCAGCATATGTTCTAAGCGGCAATTGTTAGTTGTTAAGCCATGTTTCCGGTAGTCACCTTTATGCCAAAAAGGAATCATACCCCACATCATTGGGACGATTACTCGAGAATTTTCCATATTTTTAGCAACTTCATCATCGTAGAAATGATGCTTGGACACTATGACTGGAGTAATGTCGGTGGGAGCTAAATTATAAGAAGGTTCAAATTTACGGCCACAGTTGAATTCCGATCGCCATTCGGGTTCCAGATATTCACATTTTTCAGTTTCATCTTTAGTGTTGCACTTGGTATCTGTAGTTTTACTCTGAATTTTATTATATCGGCATGCTTTAACAATTTCTTGTGGTTCCAGAGTTCTAGAAAATTAGAACGAGAATATCAATATTCAAAATTACTACAAATTAAATAAAATAAAATGTTATTACAAACAAGTTCGGCCACACATTTTAACAATTCTCGAAAAAAAAACAATAGGATTGGCGCCGCAAATTTTAATATGAGCCAGCCTGACTAGCCAGCTGACACACCTTTAGGTAGTTTATACGGCACATCATGATTATACTCATCGTGTGTACGTGTCGATTACAGCTTTTGCCAAAAACGGTACATCAAATTTTTCCCTTCTTTGATTTTTCTTAAATGTCTAATTTTTTTTCATGTCACGCATAAATCATTGTTTTCATCATACAATGACCACGCATCTTGATGTGCCCGTTAACACTTAATGGAGACTCAAGTTGCACTTATAAGGAGAGCATGCGAACATGCGTTTTGATCAAGCCAAATGTCAAAGGCTTGATAACACAGCTGGGATTTTTTTTTCTTATATCTTAAAAAGATGTTCTATATGATCGGATATGCCACATATAATCAAAAAATAGTGTTATAATGATGAAAATACAAATTAAAAAAAAATTGAAGGAAGATAAGTTGTAAAACAGTGTTTATTTCTAAAACCATTTTGACATTTCAATTTACGGCATTTGCCACTCAAGGTAGCTTCGTTGGGGGTAGATATTTGTTGTTGTGCTAATGACTCTACCTCTAATTTGTACCACGATGGAGACTTTACATTAATAACAATAATTAAACGCGGTCTACATGGTCAATCTTTATAGGCCGTTATGCAGAACATCATGATCGTACCCATCGTGTGTACATGTTGACTACAGCTTTGGCCAAAAACGGTACATCAACTTTTCTTTGAATTATTTAATTTTGCATGAAGATCAAAATCTTATGATTTTGATTTTTCAGCCATGACTGATGGTTATGTAGGCATCATGGCGAAACAATCCACCTCGTGTGTGCATGTGACGCATACACTCTTTTTTTTCATCAATACTTTTCAATGACCACGCATAATGATGTACCATGTAAAGTCCCCATTAATCAGTGATTATTCGTTCTTATTTATAAAAATATATATTCAACTTTTTATCAATCTATTTTGACAGCGTTTGATAGAAATTTACACAATCGTTGTTGAAAATTAGTAGATTTTATAGAAATTTACACCCTGCAAATTATCTTATAATTTAGTTTATATATATTTTATTTAGTTTATATATATTTAATTTATTTCATATAATTAATTTAAATAAATTGTAATTTTATTGAATGGTCTCTTATAGGGCTTTAAAATTACAAAATTCAGAATAATAATAAAATTAAATTTTTCTCCAAATGTGAAGATCCCATGTACATTTCATAACTAAAACAGTAATACCGATTCCATCCTTTTTTATCTGGGGAACGCTTTTCATTTCGTATACCACAAATAAGTGGTAATACCGTTCAAAATAAATTTTGTGTGAAACAATAAAAATAAGGCATATTTTTGCATTTCTGCACAAAAATGGGCGATCGTTACAATATCCACAGCCAGTTGGAGCATTTACAAAGCAAGTATATAGGAACTGGTCATGCCGACACAACTAAATACGAATGGCTGACAAATCAACATCGCGATTCTCTGGCCAGCTACATGGGACATTATGATATGCTGAATTATTTTGCAATTGCCCTTAACGAAACCAAGGGAAGAGTGAGATTTGACTTAATGGAACGCATGTTACAGCCTTGTGGACCACCGCCAGAAAAAATGGATGAATAGTTAGCGCATTGAATATAAATACAAATAAAATGTAGCCAAAATTGATGAATCTGCTATTTGTTCTTCAGAGGTGGGAGTATACATTCGATGTATTTGCAATGAACGTTTACACTATTGGAATAACGTATTGGACAGAAACAAGAATATATATTTTATCTATGTATTGGACTTTTACGCAGGGCTGCCAGACGTGACGATTTTTTGCTCAAGATTTGGAACTTTGACGCTTGTAGATTTTTTTGGATCCCTTTATAGATTTACGTTTTTTCGGGATTTATTTGTATTGAAATTAACCTCAATTTAGAGATAATAACTTCAGAATTATTGTTTAAGGTTGACTTTGTACGACGAATCCGCATGACTGATTAAATTGTAAGGGTTGATCATGGCAAACTAATTAAAACAACAAAAACAAATCATATGGTGCAATCCGCCATCTTGTCATCAGCTGATCGAATTTTTGCAACACACTCAACGAAGTTTGTGTGTATACGTTTGCGTATGCGAGAAAGAAGATAACAACAAAGAGAATGCAAACAAAAATCTGACATCTTAATACCGTAGAACCTGGCAGGCTATTAACAGCTGTTCTGTTAATAGACTGCCACATTATAGTGGTCTTCCACCCTTCGAAAAACGCACAATTTAATTGACTTAGACTAGTAAAAAAGAGAGACGACTTTTTCTAAAAATTTTGACGATCTTTTTTCTTAATTTTGAAGACTTTTTGCGAAAAAGACCTGGCAGCATTGCCTGTATGTATACCGTTCATAAGTTCCTTATATTTAAGCCCTACACTCTTCTTTCTTTACAATTTCTCCTATTTGATGACATTTTCAATCGGCAGATTTGGATTAAGGAGGAAGGATTTTCCTTTGACTCTCGACATTACTGGTGGTTTTCATAGAAATCGGTTCGGTTGACCAATCTTCCCAAAATTTTTTACAACACTTTCCTCGATAGCTACAAAAACATCTGAGAGGTTTGCTCAAAATCATTTATATATAACTCCCATATATATGTTCGTCCGATGTAGAGAAATATTGCAATAGAGCGATCATTTGTTAACCGATTCCCTGTAAATTTGGCAGGAACGATTTTCCTACGACTCTTAATATTATTGATGAATAATTTAGAAATCGGTTCAGATTTAGATATAGCTGTCATATATGTATATCGCCCGATGTTCACTTCTAGAGCCACTGAACTCCGAGAAACATAATTGAAATTACTTATTTTGATTGTTTTGTTGATACTTAATTATTTCAGACGTGGTGTGCCAACGTAAATCATATAGCGGGAAGAGCTTCTTATTTACCCATAAGCCAACGAATCCTCTAGACTGATAAATAAAACCCAGTTCATATCTTTTAATAAACGGCGATAAGATTAGCCGATTAGCTAAACTGGGATAGCATTTCTCTCCATATAAACTAAGCGAGGAAATCTGCTTAATGAGTACATAAAACACCCCTTTTATCATTATTTGAAGATCATATTGTTAGGACTTGTTTTTAGAAGCGGGAAAAATAAAAATATTGCTCCGCTTAACGTAACATTGATTTTAAGTTGTTTTTTTTGGCGTTTTTCAAGTTTTTACATTTTTGGTAGTAAATAAGAACTTTAAAGTTGAAAATTGATAAATATTACAGAATTAAAAATAATAAATAAATATTCATATAGATGAACACGTAGCGTTAGAAATAAAAACGTCATATAAAAGACACAAGCACTAATGAGTTTATGGTTTTTATTTATTTATTTTTACCACACACACAACACACTCAATTTTTTATATTTCAAATTATCGATTTTTCTTATAATCGAATATTGTTGAATCAATGATCCGATAATGGGGACTTTACATGGCACATCATGATATGCGTCACATGTACACATGATCATCAGTCGTGGCTGATTGGCATCTATCAATTACCGTTTACCCATAAATGTGTAGTCATTACTTGACAGATATTGAAAAACACTTTCTGTCCAAATTAAAGTTATAAAAGGAAGAGAAAAGTATGGGAAATTAAAAAATAAATTCGAAGAAAAAATCGATGTACCGATTTTGGTAATACATGATGAGTACGATCATGATGTGCCCTATAAACTGCCTATATTTTTGACGGGATAAAAGATATTTCTCCCTCATTTTGTCTACACAATGTCGATTTTCGATTAATATAAAAAAATCGAATTTTTCACACAAAAAGTCGAATAATCGATTAGACGAAGGTGAGAAGGTAATCACGATTTCGTCTCGAAATTACAGAATTTTTGTGTTAAACAATTTATAATTTTTGTTAATATACAATTTCGAAGTTTAAAACAATATCTGAACAATTATATTGGAACTACCACATCAAGAATATAGAAGTACGTGTAAAAATATCATTTTTCTGAGCAAAGGCAATGTGTAAAAAAGAAAAAATAATGAAATGAAAGAAAATTTCATTTGTCATTCAAAGAAAATATGAAGAAGAAGACCAGTAAAGAAATGCAAATAAATATATATAAGATATTGTACATATAGAGAAGAGGACGTTTCTTTTGCGACGATAGAAAATTGTACAACAAAAAATATTATTGGAATTCATAAATACCCTTCTTCTACGCTGGTATAAGATAAAAAGTGCATAATTTTGGTTATTTAATAATTGTATGTGTGTGTAATATGTAATATCACCAAACAAGAAAAAAGTATAACATTTTTACCTTCGCGGGACATAAACGACGGTGACCCAACCAACCAATTCAAGTTCGTACATGCACGATTATTGAGCCCCCTTGCATTTATTGAAGCGCATTTGTGTGTTCTTTGCAAATCTAATATGTATGGTATTCTGTGCAAAGAATTCGGGCAAAAATTGCGCCTTGTTCTTCAATGGATGATAGGAAGAAGCAGGAAGAGGGTATAAGGTTGTGTTGTGCGAAAAATTATTATAATAAGTATGACAGCGCAAATGTGTGCAATTATATCAAAATATTTCTCAAAACAAATTGTGAATTGAAGAAATAAAGACCACAAAGTGCATTTTTCCCGTTTTTGCATTTTCTAATGTTATCTCCTTTTAACTAGAAAAACAGTTAAGCAAGAGAACAAAAATCGAGAGGGAATATTTTCCAATGAGAGTAGTGAATCTATATTGAGTTGACAAAAAGAAGTACTCGTTCGTTCTGAAGCAAATGGCAGAGTTGCAAAATCCAGTAGTACGACCGCAAAATAAGAAATCAACGAAATTCTTATTAGTAACACAATTTTACAATTCCTCTAAAAGCAAGTATTAATCATTTGACATAAATAATATGCATACATATATAATGTCAACGTCGTTCTTCGCTTTATCGTGTAATTAAATTTGTTTATTGAAACGTTTTATTTTTGTTTTGTCATTTTGCAACACTAAGAACGCTCTAAAGGTCTTGGTGTCCATTTGCTGCTGCTGTCTATAATCAGACGAACTTTAGCAAAACGTCACTCGCGAGAATAAAATATAAAGAAGAAATAAGCAGCAAAAACGACAAGTCAAATACATTTCACACATCTTTTTTTCTTTCTTTTGCATAAGAAAAAAAAAAATTAAGTTAAAAATATCGTTGGTTTATTGCTGCTCATTGCTCGACATCAAATCTTCTCTGTTTCATTTACAATTAAAGTGCGCTGCACTTTTCATTTTCCTGGCAAAAGAAGAAGGAAAATTCTTTTGAAAACAACAACACAAAGACAACGAGGAGGCGATACAAATTTTCCAATATCTCCTCTGCGTACTTTGGTTTCTTTTTACCCCCACTTTCCGATTTGCTGTCGCTCAGTCTCTTGTCTGTGCCTGTGAATTTGCAAAATGCCAAAATAAAATACACACATTATCGCTTGAAAGGTAATGATTTTCGATTTTCTCCTTCCCAAAACAAAACAATTTGTAAATTGAACGAAACAAGACATTGGCTTCTTTCTATATACGAACAAGAGAAATATAAGTTAATTGTGATATTTATTGGATGTCTCCTTAGCACTTCCTCGTGTTTTATAAGAACTGGATACCGATAAGAATAATTTTCTTATTTTATTTCACGCTGCATGACTGAAAATAGTGCACAGACAGATATATATATAAAATATAAATTCTGTCAAATGTATGTGGAATATGGATTTTTTTAGGTCATCAAAAACCGACTGTTGATTAGTTCACCACCTTGGACAGTTGTGACCCAAGTCAATTTAGGCGAAGCGAACCTACTCTTATCTTGTAACTCCTATATAGCGAAGCGAACTTATATGTATTGCCTTAAGGTTTGATGTAAAGGTAAGCTGGTTTCAGAGAAATTATCTAGGGGTGTTTTACAAAACCCATGAAGTTACAGCGATGAATCCTTTGTATTGAAAGTTTACTAATAATGTAGGTAAACGAAAGTACTTACAGTCTGAAATTCTGGCAACATTTAAAGCAGTCACCATTCGGTAAGGCAATGTCGAGGTATTCGAATATATATAGATCCATTAGACTTCATAGAAAATATCGATGTTTTATGAGCAAATCCAACTACAATGGCTACGTAATCTATGAGCGGATAAAATTATTTCTTTCAATAAGTGAGACTATGTAACAGTCCTATTTTCGAAACTTGGAGAAGGAGAGAAACATGGAGATGAAATCGCTTAAATATATTGAATACAAATTGCACGGGGATCTATCCAGGATCATGGACAACATTAAAACTTTGTCGTACACAAGTTACGTTATTCAAACTCATGAATAAATATGGAATACCGGGTCTTAATCTTCGTTTTGCCGCAATCGCAGATATCACCGTTGTCCATGCCGTGACCCTTTTTATTTACCTATCAACTAATGTTCTCTACTATTTATAGCTTTACCTTCGTATTTTACGAAATACTTATAGTCTCAACCAACGCAAATACCGGTGGACGTGCTTTTGACATGTCTTACTTGGTTCTATACCACTATAATTAACAGAAACCAATTGGGGTTATTATATTAGTACACTGGTTTCGGGTAATATTCCGAAGAACTAGTACTGCACAAAGCGAAAAGGCTTTTAGAATTTAGATTAATGCTATTAGAGAGATGGCGGGGTGACCATTGCAACTGTATGCTTTCCCACGAATATGTAGCCATATTTGCATGTGGTTCTGGTGCAAAGAACCGATCGCCGCGGGACAAGGTGGCCATTGGTTATTTAAAGGCGCAAATAACTGCTTGTCATATCGAGCATCATAATTTTTCCAAAGCCAAGTTTAGGTCCATTGTGAAAACACAGTAGTGACAGACCGAGGCCTCTTGTGAGAATCCGAGCATGCTACCTAATCGGCGCCTATGTTAAGTAGATAATACATACTAAAATAGTAAATTAATAATTAGGTGAACAAGCTCGATCCGGGCCAATTACCCGCCTTATTATATCGAGCATCATAGGCACTTAGTATTTGAGCAAGAGGTGGTGCCACTCGGCCTCTCTGAGACTCTCCACTCAATGCCGCTGATTTTTCGCGACTGTAGTTGCAGCTACTCCCTATGGAACATTCTAGATTTCGCAACCTGTGGACACGTCAGATAGCTCTCAGCTCCCTTGCCGATGAAGGCTTTCATCGGGTCAATCCGGGACGTACAACCGGCTGCAATGGGATTGCCAATCCGTAGTACTTGTCTTAAATAGAGGGTTAATTACTTTAATATTATTGGCTCAGGAGTTGGTTAAGGTTTGTGTCAAGAACACACCGTAGTAATTGCAAGTCAGAAAAAGGGGTTGAGCACTGCATATGATACCCAAAAAAGCTACGGAAGGTAAAGCAATAGGTAGACATTGTAACTTTAACGAGCATTGATTTTTTCTTATTTATTCCTTTTGGTAACATAGGGCTGTTCGAGCATTGTTCCACCTTTTATTATAATTTTTTTTTAATCTAGGAATATTATGGGTCGGCAAGTCTTTCTCGGTCGTCCACGTTTGTGGCTACAATGTGGGTTTCTCTCTAGACAAAAAACTCGTATTGTGACCCTTTCAGGTTCAGGTGGCTTGCGAAGAGTATGCTCTGTCTAATTTCAATTTCTTTTCGCGATCTGAAATTCTATAGGCGTTTCATTGGTTCTACTCAAAAGTTGTGCATTGGTGATGGCATTTGACCAAAATGTCAGATTATTTTATGCGGGGGATTTTACTTATTGTTGTTGTTGTAGCGTATGTTGTACACAGAGGGGGCAGCCCTTGCCGATGAAAGATTTCTTCGGGTCAATCCGGTACATACAACCTGAGACTGACAAGTTAGTAAGGAAAAGCAGGATCAGCCATAACGGGGATAGCCAGATCTTAAAAAGTGTCCAAATGCAGATCGGGTTTTGCACAACTTGTACCTCACTTCTTCGTCAAATTGAAAATTGTAAGTATACAAATTGATTCATTCCAATATTCTGATCCGGATATGTATATATCATAGTATGCTGTGTTGAAATAGTGCAGATATTGGGGATGATAGCATATCGTCTAACCTTGTATACGAGTTTAGTTTGTTGCACCATACGCTTTTTAATTGGGCCAAGTAGTTCTGGTTTTTCTAGGCAGATCTTTCTCATCATCTGCAAAGTGTGGTGGGCGTCCACCAAGGACTATGTTGCTGCTGTTGTTGTTGTAGCCGCATTCATATTTGTAGGTAGCTATCCTCGTCAAGCTTTTAAAGGTGATCAAGCTCGTTCCGGTCCATAGGACAGATCCCCGCAGAAACGTTATATCCACTGGTTATTTAAAAGCACCAATAACTCGCCTAGTCATATCAACAATCATAGACACTCAATGTTTAAGCAAGAGGCAGTGCTGCCCGGCATCTCACTCAGAGTCTCCACTCGATACCGCTTATTGTCCACGGCTGCAGTTGCAGCTACTCCGTATGGAACATTCCACTATAGGCAACCGGTAGGCGCGACCGGTAGCTATCGTGATGACTATAAACACCACATAGATTGGAGCATAAAGTACCAGGCTGTGTGGTGCTTATAGTCATCCCGTGCCGGGACCAAGTTCTATATTCGGCTGGTATGATGAATTCGCATTGGTAACAGTATTCTGATGATTATGGTACAAGCCTGTTCTGTATGAGGAGGTTGTAATTGGATCGGTGAAGTGTTGTCGGATCGCGTCTCTAACAAGCAGATACTCCCCCTAACATGTCTTTTAGTGGGTTCTACCTTAGTAAGGCGAAAATTCGAATGATTTTGGAAGCTCAAGAGATATTGTATAAAGATAAGCTCACTGTGATCTTTGACTTTTAGGATCTTGGTCTTTGACAGCATTTTCCTCTGCGTACTGTTCACTCCTGGAGGCCACTTTTTGATACTGAACGTCTGGGTTCGAATCCCATCGAAAACATCAGAAAAAATTTTCAGCTGTGTGCTGGCGACATTTGTGTGATAAGGAAGACCTTATCATTGAGCATTAACTTGAATCGGCTGTGCGACTCTGTACAGGGTAACTCTTAAAATTTTCAGCTATTTGCTGTCAAAAATTTTTGTGCACTATGATCCTATGATGAGTGATTTTTTACTCACGCTCACGAGAAAAAAATTTTGCACATTAGGAAATCACTATTCACCAGATACTCACGAAACACTTACGAGATAATCACAGCGTCACGGTTAAACAAATATTTTTCCATGAAGCGAATATTAAATTTTTGCCATGTGTCTCAAATCATACAGTATTTGAAATTACGAATATTAATGTACGTGTATAAAATGTATCATCCCTGCATAACCAATTATTTGGAATTATCCTTTTACACATCTGTAGACAGATTAGTATCTTAAAATACTGTATGATTTGAGAGCATGCGAAAAAAAAATTTCTCGTTAGTCGTGAGTGTCTTGTGAGTCGTAAGTGTCTCGTGAGTCGGGAGTCGTGCTTTTCTCGTGAGTCGTGATTAGAGTCGTGAGCATGATTTCACTCGCTCACGCACGAAGAATTTCAACTAAATCACGGTCATGCACTATCACGAGATTGAATTTGGATCTCACTCACGAATCACGTGGCTCACGCGTGAAACAACAACTCACGACTCACGTATACACCTCTAATCCCAAGATCAATTGAAACATCTTTCAAGAGAGCAGTCCTTCACCAAGAATGACCAGGGATTTTTCCAGTACTTATATCAGCCTGCAGTGGGAATAAATAAAAATTGGGACTTGATGTTCTATATATGTTTGTGGATCTCCTTTGAATATCATTTTGTGTGTGAAAAATGAGTCAGATATCGTCTACAAAGTCATGATCATGCAAAAAAGGCGTAGATGGAGAATATACAACATTTAAGAAAATGGCCGAAAATTAAATGTAAACTGCGTAGTTCTCAAACAGATGGATGGTATATTGCGATGTATGTTAAAACGTGTACAAGTACAAAAAACAAATTCCACAACAAATTATGAAGGCTTTTTTAATGAATCAATGAAAGACTCGTTCGTATCCACATCAATTTTTAAGGCACCACATTTATCATTAAATTCGTTAAACAAAGGGAAATCCATTTGACGACATAAAGTGTTAGATAAATGAATATCTTTGGGTATTTGACTTTCTCTTTCTCAAAAAATTTTAAAATCAACTCTTTTAACGCATGAATTGAACCTTTGTATTGAGAGTGGCAGATATACGCATGCCACTGTGGTTGTTTCTTGTTGAAACAACGTGGCACGTTGAGGCGTTGGATGGTATAGCACATTAATGGAGCCATCGTAGCGCAGAGATAAGAATGTCCGCCTATGACGCTGAACGCCTGGGTTCGAATCCTGCCGAGAACATCAGAAACATTTTCATCGGTGGTTATCCCCTCCAAAGAGGTGTCGCATTGCGCACTCCGTTCGGACTCGGCTATAAAAAGGAGGCCCCTTAACATTGAGCTTAAACATGACAGAACAGCTCTAGATGATGTGTGGAATGTTCATGGACAAATTTGCACAGCAAATTAATGCAATGGGTTTTAACAGAATGCATCAATAGACAAAAATGTGACATTTACTGGCCCTAGTTTGGTGACGTAGTGGATGCGGTTAAAAAACAAATTTCACGAAGGGGTTTAGTGTAGCATTGCATTTGATGGAGTTACATATATCGCGAAAACTGATGTTCAAAACAAACATCTTGAGGACTATCTTACTTACCGTTTCCACATAAGGTGTCTTTGTTTATGCGTTTTGTTTTAGGAAAAAAAAGTTTTTTACTACAAGTACTATGACCCAAACTATTTTATTGTTAGGCCGGAATAGTATGATAGTTTTAAGTTCATCATTGGCTCCTATCGTTTTTGATTAAGCAATATGCAATGAACCCGAATTTACAAATCCATTATTCTATCGCGAATAGACGGCAAACAAACGAATCTCTTTTTTAGGCTCATATCTGAAAGGGCACTGAAAATATTCACAATTTTAGCCTTTGAAATCAATTTGTTTTGTTATATCACCCCAAATTTGTGGTGGTTACTTTGAGGGTGCAAACAAAATGTCGCTTGAATCGCCCTTCCATCTCCAAGATATGGTGTTTTTAGTAATTAGGTAAGGGGGAGCGTCTGTCGAACCTTCAGATATTAAAAAATGTATTTGTGAAAAGTATATGTAATATGAAATTTGGTGGTTACCTTGACATCAAGAACCTTTATTCTTACATAAAATCATCTATGAGAGATGACCGGAGTACCTGTATCAAAAATTGCAATTTGGGAGAACAACTCGCAGGATTTAAATAGTCGCCCCACGGTATCGTCTGCTCATATCAAAATGGCAATATTTTACAAATGCGATCCGCCTTTGGAACTCTATGCCATCAAATCTTCAATCTATTGGCAACATAAAACTATTTAATGTCACTAAAATTATGTGTAAAAAATTTATCTTATTTAAACTGATCTCCCGGTTTAAATTCTTGAGCCCCGGAAAGCCACAATTTTTGTCCGATTTGGCTGAAATTTTACATGTGGTATTCTTTTATGGCTTTCAACAACTGTGCTAAGTACATTCCGAATTGGTCTATAACCTAATATAGCTCCCATATAAACCGATCTCCCGATTTGACTTCTTGAGCCCCTGGAAGTCGCAATTTTTGTCAGATTTGGCTGAAATTTTGCACATAATTGTTTTGTTATGACTTTCAACAACTTTGCCAAGTACGGTGCAAATAAGTCTATAACCTGATATAGCTCCCATACAAACCGATCTCTCGATTTTATTTCTTGAGCCTCTGAAAGCCGCAATTTTTGTCTGATTTGGTTGAAATTTTGCATGTAGTGTTCTGGTATGACTTCCAACAACTGCGTCAAGTTCGTCTATAACCTGACAAAGCTCCCTTATAAACCGATCTCCCGATTTGAGTCCTTACAAGCCCCAATTTTTGTCCGATTTGGCTGAAATTTTCCATGCGATGTTCTGTTAACTCTTCCAACAACTGTGTCAAATACTGTCCAAATCAGTCTATAAACTGCAATAGCTGCCATGCAAACCGATCTCCCGATTTGAGATCATTAACCCCTGAAAGCCACAGTCAGTCGTCCTGTATGACTTCCAACAACTGTGCCAAGTACTTTCAAAAAAAACATTAAATTATGCCTTTCAACAAAATTTATTTTGTATAAAATTTTAGCAGGGTTCCCAAGATTCGGCCCGGCCGAATTTAGCACGCTTTTATTTGTTTTTAGTTAATTTTTCAAATGAAATTCAATACCCTTTTTCAACGAAAATAAAGAAGTTTGCCGAACTCCGTAGGTCTTCCTGGAGAATACTTAAACTGGCTATCATAGAACATTTGTTTCACTAGCCGAACTCAGCCTCGATGTTATTATGTGTGTTCTCTACTTGGCCTATATATCGGAGTTTTGGTCTTCAACTTCCTTTTATACCACAATGTTTACCTTCAAAAGACTACTTCGCTGGAGCTACTTCATTCATTCTGACAACACGACCTATTCCGCTATTCTCCATCAAGGCAGATAGGTCTATACATTTTGCAAAGAATCGTTCTTTCAAACACTTCAAGTACTTCGGAATTTTCTTAAATTTGAAACAGTGAGTAAAACCAGGCTTCTGACATCCGTGCCGGCTATTGTTCAGATCGTACTATATTGGACACAGTTACCTGAATAAGCAGACTTCCCGTTTCAGGTTCTGGTACATCGAGTTGTTAGGCCCCTTCACACCTGTGTCCAATATGGCTAAGATCGGACTGAATTTATATATCGCTGGACCGATCTCCTGTTTTAGGGTCTTTGGACGCATACAACGTACATTTATGACCTGAATTCGTTTAAATTTGGTAAAGCGAACTGAATTGGATCTCTCGACATCCGTGCTGAGTATGTTTCAGATGAGACCATACCAAAACTGCCTATTGAGGGTCTTGAACCCAACCAGAAGGCATTGTCTAACAACTTTTCCTAAGTTAACGTAATGAGATACATTGAAAGATTTTAATCAAAGTTTCCCTTATTTTTGTTGTCAGGAAAGCAAACAAGTTAAAACAAAGCTAACTTAAAAATGTATCTTAATTTTTTCTACTTGCAGTTTTGTTGCTGAAAAAGAAATTACATTTCCTTTATTAACTAATTATCTGCACATTTTTTATTGTTCAGAAAGGAAATAAATAAATTTTGTTTAAAAAAGAATCTGGAACAATAATTGTGGATGAGTTAACCCCACGAAATCTACATTTGGAACATATAATTTAACTTGGACTAACTAACGGATCCCTAAAATATCCTAACTACTAACCGTATAAGTTTTGGTGCTTAAAAGGCCAGGCCTTTTTTCTCTTGTTTAAATTAAGAATACCGCATCGTTTGGAGAGGAAGAATAACTCAGAAGAATATTAACGAAAACATAGAAAACCTAACAAAAGGAGGCGGAGGTGGATGCAAATAATCTTTTATTGAAAACTATAGGAGTTTTCGCAACTATATAATGAGTCGTCATGAAGGTTTGTATATGTGATAAATGTAATGAATATATGTACAAAGAGCGTCAAAAGCGTATCAGCATCCGTGAAATTTTGGACTTTTAAGATTATTGCAAGAATGTACATAGAGCATAGCAATTTTAAAAATATTATAAATAAATTTGCAAGAATGTTGAAAATACATACATACAAGAATCTTACAGCAATAAACTTAATTTCAATGGGTGTAGACTCACTATTGGTGCTTACAGTTTCTTTGAAGTGAAATAAACAACTTAAAATTACTGCTTTATTTTTTGTTTGTTTTTGCAGGCGTCAGCTGCGATTCATGTCTTAAATCGAACTTTATTGGTCGACGTTATAAATGCCTAATTTGCTATGATTATGATTTGTGCGCCGATTGTTTTGAAGAAGGTGTCACCTCTACACGACACTTAGTTGATCATCCTATGCAATGCATTCTAACGCGTTCGGATATTGAATTGTTCTTTGGTGGTGAAATGCTCAATTCTGAGCAACCCCAAAGTTTTACCTGTCCGTATTGTAAAAAAATGGGTTTCAGTGATGCCACATTACTGGAGCATGTGTCATCCGAACATACGGAAACCAGTTCAGAAGTTGTATGTCCTGTATGTGCTGGCTTGCCAGGTGGTGAACCGAATCTAGTCACAGATGATTTTGCCGGTCATCTATCACTGGAACATCGTACTGGACCCCGGGAATTGATTTCTTTTTTGATATCCTTTTCAAAACAAACAAGCAACTTTCAACTCGGCCTAAGTTATTATATATTGGTTTGCCCAAAAAGTAATTGCGGATTTTTCATATAGTCGGCGTTGACAAATTTTTTCACAGCTTGTGACTCTGTAATTGCATTCTTTCTTCTGTCAGTTATCAGCTGTTACTTTTAGCTTGCTTTAGAAAAAAAGGTGTAAAAATAGTATATTTGATTAAAGTTCATTCTAAGTTTTATTAAAAATGCATTTACTTTCTTTTAAAAAATCCGCAATTACTTTTTGGGCAACCCAATACAAACATTATTTGCATTGAGCATCCAAAAAAATGGGTAGATATATAAGGATATTCCTCTAAAAAAATGTAGCTTGCCAATCACTTGCCTATCTATAAGAAATGGCAAAGAGAATAGGGTATCTTTCCATACAAGTGTTTCTGAGCTCCTTGAGAAAAATAGCAATGACATGTCGCTGAAGCGCAATCATTCTCTTAAAATAGTTGTACATGTATATTTCTTACGAACTTGGCCATAATCGACTCTGTGTCAAAACATTATTTTCATTGAGCATCCAAAGACATGTTTAGATATACATTTATGTATATTCCTGTAAAAAATTCTTGTAGCTTGAGTTCTACGTTTTGCCCGAACTATTGTCAACAACGTACTATAAAATATGGCGAAAAGAATGGGGTATCATTCCGTGGAAGTGTTACTGAGTTCCTTGAGCAGGCTATCCTTGTTGCTGTATCACAAATTTCGCTTAAAATAATTGAACATGTATATTGCTCACGAACTTGGCCATAATCGACGGTGTTTCAAAGATATCGCCTTTGTTGTGTATTGCTGTTCGGCTTTAGTTTATGTTATGGCGGCGAATAGAATCCGTCGGCACAATTTAAATCGTATTCAAAGTTCAGAAAGAAATTTTGTTCTTATTTCATATCACAGTTGTGTCTTTAGCTCTCATTAGAGGGCGGAAAAATGCACGCTAGGTTAGGTTAGAAGGAAAAGAGGATGCCATATGGACATACTCTTAAGCCAGCAATTGGCTTGTTGTGCGCCCTAAATACTTAAAAGTAAACTCGAAAAAGAAAATTTAATTCAGGAAAATGCACGATACACATTTTTAATTATGCCAGTTCCACATTTTTGTATATAATATATTTTTCTGCTCTCTAGTCATCACCTTAATTTTTTTATTGAACGCTTTTTTTATTATTCCATTGTGTAGAATGTTTCGGAATATCCTTATATCCATTTTCGGATATGTATGCTCGCACTTGTTTTTCTTTTAAACGTCTATTTGTTGTGAATTATATTCCTTAACTCCTTTGCACGACGAACCTTCAGCTATTAGACATGGAGGAGGAGTACGTCGCATACCAGGACGTACACTTGGTGGCCCCCGAGCTCGTCGTTCAAATATGCACTTTAGCTCATCAAGTGGTCTTTCAGCATTATCACCCTCTGGACGGGAATCGGTTGATCCGATTGCTGAACTATTATCACAACTGTCGGGGGTTAGACGAGGAGGACCGCCAACATCTCAGCTGCAGCAATTGCAAATGCAAATACAATTGGAACGCCAACAAGTGACGGCAATTATTAAACTCTCTATTAAGGGCCACATGGATAATTGTAATACTAAATCCCAAATCCTTTTGTTTGTTCTGTGTTTTTTTTTACTATGTCTATATAGGCTACCCGTCAGCAGTTGGAACGTTTACCAAGGCGTGCTCATCCATTGGTCTCATCATCGAATTCAAATGCAACCATGGCCGAGGTCATTAGTGGTGCTAGTGGTTCTGGTTCCGGAAGTGGTCTAATTAGCGGAAACAGCTCTGGCTCGAATGCTAATGGTGGAACCGGCAGTGGCTCTTGCCGCACCAATGAATGGTCTGTGTCGGCGCAACATCAATCGCAACAATCAAGTCTGGCTGCAAATGCATTGAACACTAGAGAAGTAACGTTGAATTCTAGCAATTATTTGTCTTTCAACGATTTCGGTTTGTCACCACAATATTCCTCCTTTCTACAGCCTGGTGGCAGTGGAATCAGTGGTAGTAATGGAAACAGCATGCTGGGCATGTCAATGGGCGGTTCTGGCAGTGGAGCAAATGCTGGTTCAGCTGGGGCATCTGGAAATGGCGGCACTGGAGCTGATGGTGCACAATCGCAATTTTTGCTCACAAAATTCATGCAACCAACACTGAGTGATGCCGAATGGGCTGAAATTGGCCGAGAACGTGCTGATCGGTAAGTATAAATTTGTTACGTTTTAAGGGAAACATTTCGTTTTAGTATATGGTAACAAATTGCGTTATATGCGGTTGTTGTTGCACGGTAGTGATCCATTCGTTTAGCTTAAACTTGGGACTAGGCTGGGAAATTTTATAAAGGGTGATTTTTAAGCTATTATCATTTTGGCAACACTGGCCGGGCGTCACCAGCTCTTGCACAAAAATACTGAGTGCCTATGATGCTCGATATGACAAGGCGAATTATTGGCGCCTTTAAATAAACAATTGGTCAAATACTGGAGTACCTACTCCGTTTGCGGTTTGTACTGGAATCTGAGAAAACCCCAATATCTCGTTCTATTTGATCTGTCAGGTCCCAATTCAAAATCGGTCTGTGGTGTGTAACTAGTTCTTGAAGTGGATACACTTTTGGACGTGCTCCAACCTGTCCACGATTAGACAGTATAGGGTGTCGAGATATAAAAAAGCGAGTTATTGTAGCCGTTTAAATAAACGATGGCCATAACGTTCCCACACGACACCTGTTTAACTGGCCAGCCAGACCTACTTGACTCAGACCCAGATCGCTCTGGACACACCCACCTTAGTTGTAGAGTTCATCGATTTGTATATTGAACAGACCCGAACAGATGAAAGATAGAACATAACACACTGCTACAACAACAACGTGCAAATACTGAGTGCCTATGACGCTCGATATGTCAAGGCGGGTTATTGGCGCCTTTAAATAACCAATGGCCACCCCGTTCCGCTTGCTCACCTACTGGAGCTTGACGAGGATCGCCACCTCCAATTGAAAATGTGGCTACAACAACGTTGCCGCAAAAATCGATCCTTTGAGACGGAATAAACTTCCTCACCTATGGCTCACCTATGGGAGCTTGACACGTATACTATCTTAACATGCATATATGTGGTTACAATAACAACTAAAATACAGTTTGCAGATTTGTCTAGTTGCAATGTGCTGCGTAAGGATCGCATACATTGTGGTGGTACAGGTTTGGTTTTCGTTATATATCAACCTCCAATTAGAAAAAACCGGTTGATACCACAAAAGGAGAAGCGTTCGGAGATGCTTTATAAATTTTTGAAGCGTACGCTACTAGAGGCGGCATTATCCAAGATCGAGAATATAAGTATTCAATGTGATGAAAGTTATTGTGGATGATTGGTTGATTACTGCTCTAAACCAACCTTCCGTCTCCTGTATAGCAACCAGCTTCACCCGGCGGATGTTTCCAGTTTAGTTACTCTATGTCGCCAACAGTGACTGAGGCTTTAACACAGATTTTACCTGAATTCAGGCGTGACTGCAAATTACAAACTTGCACATGAACACTCCTTCAAGAAACAAGAGCAAAATCTCACATATCAATGAGTGGCGTCCGAATCAAATTTTAAGCTGAGTCCGAACGGCGTGCTTCAGTGCAACAACCCTTTGGATAGACGTTTTTACATGGCAGTACCTCTCAAATATCACCAGCATTAGGAGGGGACAACCGCCGCTGAACATTTTTTCTGATGTTCTCGCTAGAATTCGTACCCATGCGTTCAACGTCATAGGCGGACATGCTAACCTGTGCGCTACGGTGGCCTCTTAGGAGTGACTGCGAGTGACCAATAGCAGCACTTAGGTTACTGTGCTTCAATGGCTGTAGAAACAAAGTGTGTTAGTGATTGTCAACAACTTTCGAGTTCGAATACGTCCATAATTCGAAAGTAGAAGGGGAAGGTGTTGGTCAGCCTCATCTGCTTGATCGCAGAGGCCATAATATTTTTTTGACTTATTTTTGTCGACTTTACCTTGCTGACATCGTTGCAAGAACGATGCTTTTCCCGGCATGGCAATATCTTGAATAGGATGCTGCTTTACATATTACAACAAGGGAGAAGAAGGAGAGTTACACAACCCGACGACGATAATGGCACTTCTGACCCACTGCTGGCTTAGTTGACACACCACTTTATCGGCAGCGCCTCGCCTGTTGGGACTTCATTGGGTCAATCTGGGGCATATAACCCATAGGTTGCTCTGTGATCGCGAAACCATCTGTGAGTTATTCTGCAGTCTCTCATTAGTATTAGTTTATGCTTGTGACAGGTTCTCCGTGGAACCTTTTATGCATCAGTTTTTCCAAATGACACAAAAACGACACAAGGCCCGAAAACGTGTACCTTTTTTACATGTGCCGACAGACTCCTTAACATTTTCTTCCGGTATATTTCAACTATGAGCACCACACATGTTAGAACTTTGAGCTCCAACCTTTGTGGTGTTCAGCCAAAAGCTATCAGGCGCGTCCACAGATTGCGAAGAGTGGAATGCTCTGTAGAAATTCTGGGTTACTGTAGTTGCAGTCGCGGACAATCAGCGGTATCTAGTGGAAAGTCGTAGTTACAGGCCTGAGGGCTGCGGCCCGTCCATAAGTACTAAGTGCATCGCAATGATAAATCGACTTATTGGCGCGTTTAAAAAACTAATGGCCAAAAGGTTCCTGCGGCTAACCCTTGTATGCTCACCTACAAAAACCTGACAAGGATCTCTACATACACAACAATAAACGTTACTCTTAGTATATATTCTTTTTATGTTCTATTATGCATGAAGGAGCTTTCATTGTGGCTATTTTCATTTACAGATCACAATTTGTACAGGCCTTACTGCTCTCAACTTTAGCTTGTACTTCATTGGACCTAGACCCGGAACATGATAAACGAGGTGAATCGCAAGAAACTACCAACAGTGATAATGTAAATAATGAAAAGGCAGCCTCAGCGGCAGCCAACAACACAAACACAGCCAATGACAGTGAATCGTCATCGTATGGGGATAATACACGGGAAACAATGATGAATAACAATGCTGCAGATGCGTCTGCACAAACTACAAATTCAAGCAGTGTTACGGGTCGTCAACAGGTCCATCAACAGCAACAGACCTCGCCAGAAGATTTCGTTGTTGAGGATTTGAAGCAGCAGCAGGCTTATTCGAGTAAAAAGAAATCTGGTAATACGGCTGGTATTAAGCCTTCAGCTGGGGCTGGGGCAACAACAGACAGAGGCATTGAGCGACGTGGCCGTCCACCACCCACGTCGGCAGGTGCAGCTGCTGTCGCTGTCGCCGCTGCTGCAACCGGCTCACAGTCGCAACCACAGCAACAAGGTCAGCAACCACAAAAATATAAACAAAATGCTGCCGCGAACGCAGCAGCGATGTCGGCAGCAAACACAAATCAAATACCCGATTCTAGGTAGTGTTATCATCTCCATAGACCCGCCAAATCACTACAGCAACAACAGCAGCAGCATTGTTATTTTAATAAATTCAAGAAAAATAATGATAGCAGCAACAACAACCGAGATCATTGTCGCAACAGTCGCAATTACAAAATTCACTCTTAGCAACCAATTTAACCACAACAAACGCCACCACCACCACCAAAATTATCAACAACCCCTCCCCCAAAAAGCTGAGGACGATGAAGGTGATTATGATGATGATGGTAAAGTGTACCACCACCACAGCAAAAGAAACAAACCAACTAAAAATCGATCAGCAGCAACAATGGAAAAAGAAAACATCTCTATCTCTATCTTTTTATTATTTTTTAACTCGGCACATAAATGTCTCTGGTATGTTTTGTGTAGTAAGCATCGCGTGAAGCCCACTCTCCTCTCATCCATCCTCTATCAACAGCATCATCGTCTGTCTACCTCTTCTGTCAATAATGTTAATTTGTTCCAATTGACACATTGAACTGAGCAGCAGCGTGTTGAAACGACGAATGGATCCCAGCTGATGATGATGATGATGACGACGATGATGACGGTGTTTGATTTTAACGTTGATGATGATTTAATGTTAGCATGGTGTGCATGCACAGCAAGCAGCAGTTGCAACAACAAAAACAAAAAACAGCAACAACAACATAATATTCGTTTATTAAAATAAATATAATATTATAACTATTTAAAAAATTTATATAATTATAAAAACACAAAAAGAAAAAATCTTATTGTAATCTTAACTCAAAACATTTTAATTTCTGTTTTTTTTTCTTGTTATTTATTGTAATAACATTTGAGAAAAGCCGTTGGTCGATAATCGATTTGGCTATTCCTACTGATGTACAAATTTCGATATCAGTAGCTTGCCATTGCGGTTGCAAGCAACACCATTTTCGCCTTAGACTTAAGCAACCTCTGTTGCCACTTCGCTTGGAGACCCTAGGACCATTATGTCCACTCCGGAAGAAGGCAGAACAGATCCTGATCGGCTACTACGATGTCATGTCGTTAATATTGCGATGGGCTCGGGACGTGGACGACTGCTACAGTGTCGTGTCTATGGAGATGACTAGGAGTTGGAGACGTTTCGAGCTTATGCTGCGTCAATATTGCGCGATGGTGGAGAGAAGGACTAGAATTATGGTTATCACCTCTTTTCTTCTGACTTCTGTAAAGACCTGGGCTGGCCGTTGGGGCGGAGTTGGTGAGTTTTTCCGTGTGTGCCTGTGTTTCGTTTCTCCTTCCTTTTTTGTCATCTCCATGTGCATGTGTCAAAGTACACCCTCTCTTGGCATATACGTGTTCTGAATGAATTGAATTTTATATTGATCATCATTCTACGTTGCCACTATCTTCTTCGATGTTGGATTTTGAGACGTTTACGAAATTGACATTCCCGTTCATGAACTTTGAATCGTATCCAAAATACATCAAATATTTTGCCAAACAGAAAGAAATTAAACGGCCACAAGGCCAAGTGTTGGAAGAATACTTTCACTCCAAACATATGTCACACACTGAAGGTCCATTCCACCCCTGCCCTATATACTTTTTTCCGATTTCTTTTCCTTTACAATGTTTCAGTAGCACTACGCCAATCCTTGATGATGTCTTCTGGTACATATGCATGGATTTCCAGCGCATTCCAAAGAGCGGGTAATGCTTTGTCATCATATTCGGTACAATCAGTGCTTTCTTCAATCAGTTGGTTCCTTTGAGATTAATTAAGAAATGCGCCTCTCAAAGACGTTCCCTGATAGAAACCGTATGGGTCTCAAACATACGGTACATGGGTGTTGACGGCATTCAAGAAAAGTACATACAAAACTGTGGACATCGGAAGCATTTAAGAGTTTTGAAGAGTCCAAATGTCTACTTCTCGGATGTAAAAGCAAGGTATTGTATAACATATTTCAAATGTTATCGTAGCGTGAGGGTTAGCATGTCCACCTGCGTTCGAATCCTGGCAAGAACATCAGAAAAACATTTTCAGCGGTGGTTATCCCCTCCTAATGCTGGCGACATTTGTGCGGAACTTTGCCATGTAAAATCTTCTCCCCAAATATATGTCGCTCTGCAGCACATCGTTCGGACTCGGCTGTAAAAAGAAGGTGCCTTATCATTGAGCTTAAATTTGTATCGGACAGCACTCAGTGATATGTGAAAAGTTTGCCCCTGTTCCTTTGTGGAATGTTCATGGACAGCATTTTAATTTGCAAATTTCAAATGTGCACAATTTTGATTCGTGACAAACATTGAGGTATTTGAGAAAAATTATTGAAAAGTATTTATAATAAAAATTGGGAAATAAAATGATCTTAGCCCTAACAAAAAAAAAAAACATGGACATTTATAATTCTATTTTTTTACAAGTACATTTTAAAGGCAACTTTTTCGTATGCACTATAAAATTTGACTCTTAGGTTACACATAAACTCAACGATTTTTATTTTTGTTATTTTTAATAAGTTTACCCAAAAATACACACTTTTATGTCGATAGTACTTTTATTATTTCTAAATTTTTAGGTGAAGTGATTTAAAAATGTATTAATTTTTTACTTGAGAAAGCTCAATATAAAGATATACTTGGTACATCTTGCAAATCGTCCAAATGCATTACAGCCTGATGCAGGCAAAAATAATTTTCCACACATTCTTTTATAATTGATTCATCTGCAAAGATAATTAAGCATAAAATTTACAAATTGTTGATATACAATAGATTATATTTTGAAATAAATACCAGGATATTGATTCTCCATTATAATGGATCGTGCTATATGTTTAGCTAGTTTTTTAAATATAAAGCGATTGCCTATTAGACCGTGTTTCATGGGTTTCATTAGATGCTTAACAATCCAAGGCGATATACGTTTCACACAACTGCCCATAAGTATATCATCCATCTCTATGCTGGGACTGCAGGGAGCAAACTCATCATCACTGTCCTCGCCGAATAGTTCTTTAAACTTCCATTTCATTATATCATGCCAACGTAGATCCTCTTCGATTAGACGCGCTAAGGAATCGCTTAATTTGCGCTTTTGCATAAATAACTCACAAGGCCAAAGGCTATTGCTGAGATCTACAGAAGTCGTTTTTGTGGTCATTGATTTTGGCATTGATGACTTGGTAACGATTTTGGGTGTTAATATTTTATTATTAAGATCGCTTGCAACAACCATTTTGTTATTGTTCGCTGCTAACTGTGAGTGTGGTTCATGACTAACATGAGCTTCCTCTATTTCTTTAAGGATTTTGCAAATGTGAGGGTCGTCAGGTTCTTGATTGGGATCAATACCAAATATTTCATCCAATTCCGTTTTCTCTTCGCTGAATAATCTAGCCAATTCTAAGGCAACGCTGTCATTTGAATTCTCCATATCAGCTACTAGGTCATCTAAAGGATTCTTGGAAACGTTGACTTTGGTTTGCATTGTAGACTTTATTGGTGTTATAACAGTGCTGATGGGACTCACTGCTACCTCTACCTCGTTTGAAATACTATGCTTTTTTTCCTTATAAGGTCTGTGATGATTACGACGACTTTGATGATGACGATCATGAGTCTTTTTTACATGTGAATGGTGCCTTTTTGAAGCAATGGTCTTATGTTCGCTTTTGCTGTATGGTGATGCTACAATATTTCCATTTATCAAACGCTTCTGAAATATTTCAATTTTTTCATCCAATGTCATTTCATGGTCTTCCTCTTCTTCCTTATTATTCTCTTGTTGTAAGGATTTTCTAATCATTTCATTGCTTCTTCTTACTTCTTTTTCTAGAAGACCAGCTTCCGTTTGGGTCTCCTTATTTTGCATACCAAGAGTTTCAGTTTTTAAAATAGCATTTTCCAAGGGGGAAATTAGACGATTTTCTTGAGTTGAACGTCTCACTGTGGCAATCTGAACACAAAAACATAAGAAGATTAATTAAATAAGTACAATTCAATTAACTGCGAGAACATAAGATAAATACAAAGCATGGACCCAAACAACAAATTTTACATTGTATGCTTTGGCATAGGCACAAAAAACTCATAAATTGGGTCTTGTCAGAACGAAAAATCAGACGAATAAATTCTGATGCAGCATTTTAGTTTTTCTTAGAAAATCCTTGACCACGATCAACAACCAAATGACCATGATGATTGGTAGATAATTAGTTTTATTTTTTATTTGCACTTACGATTTTCACCATAGCTCTTTGATATCTTTGGGCAATTTGACATGCCTCAACAGCTTTATCCTCTAATAATTTTGCAATGTGTTTTATAGATCCTTTGTACTTTTCATTTGCATCATGCGGACAATCTTTATCCGCCTTGCCATGAAAGCAGCTTATTAAATTTTCCATAAGTTGTTTCTCTAGATAATTTATATAGTGATTTCTTACCTATTAATACAAAGGATATCAATATTTTTTTCTTGTTAAGAACTAATTTATATACGCACTATTTCTGTTAAAATGGGTTCTTCTTGATCGCATAACAGACTTTTAATATCAAAGATACTATCAATTTCCATCATGATGTCCTTAGTTTAATTGACTTTATGATTTTTTGTTAAATACAATTGGTAAACAAAAACCGATTTGCAAATAAACAAGTGCAGTGTTGTATATAAGAAGTATCCTACTAAAGGGCTATTTATGGTGGCACAATCATATGATTGTGCAATCACGCGAAGAGAAATGCACCAATACCAACAGGCACAATAAAAGCGCAAACGTCTTCAACACTAGCAGTGCTGCATGGCGGAACAATTAAAGGCTGTCACATTTGTACAACAACCACAAATCATATGGTGAAATCCGCCATCTCGTCATTGTTTTCAATGCAACCAAGTCGCGCCAAAATTGATTTTAAAGGGTTTTGGGTGAGAAGTTTGGACGAAAAATCAGAAAAATTTTGTTTGTTGCATTAGTTGCAACCTACACGTCGAATCTTCAAGAAAGTTTGCATGTATCTAGATTTAGTGTAAAGCTATAGGTGTGTGTAATCTCACGACCCTTGGTGGTCCAGGTCTCGAGATAGAGAAAAATTCTACTAAAAATCAGAAACATTTTCTATGTTGGGTTTGTTGGAGAATATACGTCGAAACTTCACGACATTTTGCAAGTATATAGATATAGTGATAGCCTATCCGTGGGTGTAGTCTTAAGACCCTAGGTGGTCAAAGTTCCGAGATCTAGGAAAATTCGGCCTATTAACTTTTTTTGCATTTTTCAAAATTTGCTCGTTTTTGATGACATTTTGCATTTAAATAGAGGAAGTTCTTATCTATCCGTCGGTGTAAATCTCAAGACCCCTGGTCTGGGTCCCGAGATATAGTCCGACGAAAATATTTTTGACGAATTTTTAATCGGCTTTTGGAAGGCTCATTCGCAAGTCTATCTATATTTGGTGGGCGCTGGTTAGCAGTTGACAGATGTGTCATAGTTCACGCCAAATTTGATGTTGGATGGTTAGGGCGGGAAAATTCGATGAAAAATTAGAAAAAATTGTTTGAACTCGGGCATTCAGCGTCAAAAACACACATGTTAGCTTGTGTGCTATGGCGCCCTGTGCTCTTTAGAGAGAAACTAACTACTAAACATGAAGCCACGATAAGTATTGTATGTTTGTGCATGTCTTTGCTACATTGCAATATAACTGAAGAGTAGTGTTTTCGCTAACGACATCTGGCATCCAAAAGGCACAATAGAATTTGCGTATTTTTTTTTACCAACGACACCTGCTAACCACTATTTGTAACTAAAATATAACTGGAAGATGCCAGCGACACCTGGCATCCAAAAGGCAGAACGTATTGTTACTTTGATTGCACCGCTTCTTTTGTCAAACTAAAGATCTACAATGGTGGTTGTAAACTAGTACTAGAATTGCATGTTTCGAATAAAGTTCTTGTCTTTGATAAAAAGTATCATTTTATTTACTAAAATAATAAAATAATGGTTTGGTTTTATGTTAAACAATCATTAATTGTGTGCGTGTGTGTATACGTGCACGTAGATGAGCAGGGAATATGCGAAAAAGAAGATGCAATGAGCATGCAATCTTAATACCGTCAAACCTGGCCGGCTGTTAACAGAGACCATCTTTTTAAATCCGCCATGAATATTGTGTATGGTACATATGATAATGCAAATAAAAACTAGATTGTCAATTAGGACGTGTCCAGAAATTTGACAGTCTCGTGGGAATTCGCGCCACCAACGCTATATGGTTGTATCGTTGATTTCGTTGTTGTTGGGTAACCCAACCTTCTTAATTCAACCATGGAAGGTTGGATCATTTGCCCAACAACAACGAAATCAACGATAAACCCACACACGCAGATAGGTTCATGAAAAGATAGCCCTGTATAAATCGATTTGACTTTAAACTTCTAAACGCTTTTTAGGATATACGTTTTGGAGAGTGTTGTCTAAAGACTTGAAGACCCTTGGGAGCGTCCTGAGTGATTTCCGGGACTTGAACGGAATCTAGTTTCGAAACTCCCGAACTCCTGGACGTACCCCACTCTCCGGGGTGTTCGGATGTGGCTAGTGGACCGGTGGCTTCTGATGTTACGGATGGCCCTCATATAAAAAGCAGTGCTAAGGCGCTGTCGGTTGTTGAGGGGACGATAACGGAGGTGAGGATAATCCGGGCAATTAATTCGTTTGAGCCCTACAAATCATGGATGGAATATCGCCTGCCATGATGCAAACAGCAGGGCCGCAGGGGTTTTGCTCTATGGATTGCGGGCATTGGTTTGCGACGGACTATTTGCCGGGCGGATATTTCGTCGACCTAGATGTGATTCTGAGTCAGGAGCACCGGCCCTCAGACTCGCAATTTATGTGGATAGTCAGGCGGCGCTGAAGGCACTAGCTGCCTGTCATGTGAGGTCTAGGCTTTTGGAAAGATGCAAGGAGCCTCTCGGACGTTTGAATGTCCCCATATATTCCGATCTCCCGATTTGACTTCATAAGGCTTTATTAATGTCTTCAAATTAATCCAAAAGAAAACTCAGTCGTCTACATTTGCCAAGTTTGGTCTTCCTAGATTTGGCCCCGCCAAACCAATCACGTTATATCGTCGAAATCAAACGAAATTAGTTTTGCTATCAGAAGATAAAGTGAAAAACTTTATGATCAATTGATGCGAATTTCTTCTAATAGGTAGTTCAAGACAGATCAATTGGGGGAACACAGCGAGAAAGAAAATAACAAGGAATCATATTACTTGCCACATTAGTTTAAGATATATCTTTTCTAAAATTTATACAATTCTCAAAATGGCTTAGAATAATTTAAATAAAATATTGTTGTTGTAACCACATTTGTATGTGGATATCCTCGTCAAGCTCCATATTTGAGCAAGCTCGTTTCGGGCCTTCGACCGATTGCGCGGCAACATTATGGCCATAAGTTATAAGAAGGCGCCAATAACTCGCCTTGTCATATCGAGTATCATAGGCACTCAGTATTTAAGCATGAGCCGTTGCCGGCTGGCGTCTCACTAAGACTCTCCACTCAATATCGCTGATTGTCTGCGACTGCAGTTGCAGGTACTCCGTATATGGAGCTTCCCACTATCCGCAACCTGTGGACGCGCCCGGTAGCTCTCAGCTGAGCTTCTCGTAATGACGGGAATGGTCAATCCCATGGCAGCCGGTTGTACGTACCTGATTGACGCGATGGAGTTCTCCATCGGCAAGGGCTGTCGCCTCAATGTACAACACACTGCTACAACAACAACGGGAATCGTAACTGAGAGTTCCAACCCGCGTGGTGCTCATAGTCATCCCGTGCCAGTGTAAGAGACTAATAGAAATTTCTTGAACGCGTTATTAAAACGTTTTATTTTATAGCCTAGATCTAGAATATAAAATTGAATAATAGTGAATATTAATAAGCATTATGTCTCCATTTGTTTGTCTTCTTGATGAACTTCTTGGTACTTGGCAACGAAGAAACTGGGAGGCTTTTTTAATATCTACAACGAAGAAGAAATATGAACATGAAAAAATATAAAAAAATGAGTAAAAATAGTGAATATAAAGCCTTGCGTCCAAATCTGTGCGAAAAATCTTTAAAGAGTAGCAATGCAAATTACTTTGGTTTATTTTTAACTCAATTTAAATTAAAAACTTTTAATTATTAGTGAACTTTATTTGCATTTCTATGTTTCGACAGTAAGAGTACCAAGAAATTGTATGTCGTGTTTGCCACCACTCTTATAGGTTATAGCTTTCGTTTTATTTAAAATGAAAAAAAATTACCTTCGCTGTCGCTTCCAAAACCATCTTTTTATCGAATTCCATATGAGCTCTAAATCCCCATGAATAGTAAAATCTGTAAAATAAAAACTCGATATGAATAGTAAAATCTGTAAAATAAAAACTCGATTTTTTTTCAAGATATGCTTACTTCACTTCCGATTCCATTTCGGATACAACTTTTTCACGTTTAAGGTAAAGTTGTTTAACAAATGTTTCCGTTATTAATTTCTTAATATTATCCCCAAAGTACTCATGAGGGGCATCGAAATGTATGCGTATCCCATTGAGAAAATTAACCAAATCCTCTGTAGAAACCAACCTCGAACTTAGACATTGATTGAGTATAAGAAATTATAAATTTTATGTTATACCTTCACTAGTATTGTTGTTTTGAGGTGCATCAGAACCGCGCATAAATAAATACGAAAGTAAAACAAAAAGCAATGTTAGTTGGCGTTGTTGTTCCCCGTCAAACAGTAGAACCGACTTTCCACTGTCCTCATTGTAGCATATGATAGCTTTACCGCTTTTAGAATCAGGCACATCTACCATCACTATTCCAAAGGTCTATGAAAATTGGAAAACAGTGAAACATTATAAAAACTATTTCAAGAGTTTCGGAAATTTGTTTTTTATAATTAAACATTACCTCCTGTAAAGCAGTTTTTGCTTGTGTCAGCGCCATATTGAACAGTCGTCCTTTAACATTTAAGACGGTCGTGATGTCCCTTTCCTTTATGGGCAATTTGTTTGATATTCCATTGATTATATATGTTATAATGCTGTTAGTGCAACTTGCAATTTCATCGACAGCAAAAGATGACTCCATTTGAAGCAAGTACTAAAAGCACACACTGCTACTGTTCTTATCTTCGTCGAATTCGGCTAAAAGCGGGCCTTTTTTAATCGAGGATGCTACAGCTATGTAGATAATACCGCTCGGTAGTGGTCCACCACTTTCGGTTTCTTCCGAAATTCCGACGTTCTTTCTTCTAGTTTGATTTTCTCCTTCTTCTAGTTGTTTGTTTTGCCCTCTCTTTCATGTCTCATAAACAAACTGAAAGCTGCAACTTTACACATCCTGATGCAAAGCAAGGTAAAAATCGCCTTTTTAGGCCTATAAAAGAGAAAAACTCGACTTTTGGACGAGCCAAAGAAGACAAAAAACCTTAAAAATCGACTTTGCCAAAACCAGAAATTGAAAAAATTAAATTTCGTCCATTTTTAGATAGGCTACATATCTCAGAGCCCTAATTAAAGCGTCTGAAACCAACGTCAGCGTAAGTCGTAATGTTTCTCGTGCAGGCCGGTATGCATCTCAAACGAAACTTTTGCTTTGGTTGGTGTTACAGGACGACATTGAAAGCATTGGGTATTTTTTTCGGCTTCATTAAAAGATAATTAATGCTTTGACAGTTTTTTGCACTGCGTAATGGATTCATTTGTACATGGTAATGTTTAATTTTTATAAATGCTTACTTTATCACCAAACATCGGCAGATTGACCAAACGAAAATAGACGTTTGTGTCACCATGTGTTTGATAACAAAACTGCGCTGCATACCTAGCTTTAAGGCCAATACGCAGTCGTTGACATTTTCAATGCTCAAAAGGCTCTATCACACTATATATTCTGATTTCATTCAGCAAGACATTCTCTCATTACTTACAGTAAAATTTTGATATTTGTGTAGTGTTTCAAAAATTAATCGCAAAAAGGGGTTTCCAATAGCACTGGCAAAATATTGATGGCACTATCGATATTTATTTTTTTGACTGAATATCGATCGATATTTTTCCGATGGATACTATCGAAAAGTTAAATTTTTTGTAAAATTTAAGAAAAAAAAGTGATCCGACACTGAATGTATCCTTTAAGATACTTTGCGCCTGCAGATTCATGACTTCCAACTGACTTTATTGATCTTGGTTTTATTTGGCCTGTGAATTAATACTGCTTCTATAAAAATCGATCTCCAGATTTTTACTTTTGATTTTCGTTTGAAATAAAGGTGATAGGGAATTAATGATAGTATCGATACTATCGATATTTATTATTAAAACTATGGAATGTTGCGATTATCGATAGTTTGCCAGCTCTAGTTTCCACAGTGAAAACAAAACATATGTTTTTGTACACTTTATTATAACGCCCAATGTATAATTAACAATGTAATATCGTACACCCTGTAACAGTAAACGACTCAGTTTGAAGCCGCCGTCCACATTTCTGAAAACGCATGTTGGTAGCGCTGCCAACGCCGTTTACAAATCGGACACAGCTCGTTTCTCTGCATTCACCACTCTCTACTGTGTCAAACTACGCGGCGTTAGTTACGTTGGTGAAATTACACAAATATTACACAAAATTTCGTTTGTTTACAAAAAAATTTGTAATTTTCGTTTCATTTAAATAAAAATATATTAAAAAAACTACAGAAAACACAGGAGAAAAGTGCATAAAAACTGTACGTTAAAAAAGAACGAAGAGAAAACCAGAAAAAAATTTTGTGCCTGTAGTTGTTGTGTTCGTGTATGAGTGGAAGTTTCAATACAAGCAAAGCAACCTACGTTTTTTCGTGTGAATACCAAAAAAGAGAAGTGTGCTGTGGCAATTCTAAGTGAAAATATCTTCTTTCGTGTATATTGTTTGAACAAATTGAATTTTTGATTTTGTAAAAGCCAAACGTTGTAAGGGATTTACACAATATATTGAAATTCAGTACAAACAAATAGGAAACATGTCTGAGGTTGTTGAAAATATTGGTGAACAACAAAATAGCGCGCCATCTAATGAGGCAGCGCAGCCAACAGAGGCGGCAGAAGTAGAGATTACGAAAAAAGATGAAGTTGATGCTTCTTCATCTGCTGCCGCCCATAATGAAGCCGAAAAAACTGCCACCAACAAGTCTCCAGATGCTGATGAGGAGTCTAATTTAATGCCAAAACCGGCTGAAGAATCATCGTCACCAGTTGCGGAGAACAAAAAGACTCCCGTAAGTAATATATTGTTTGTTTTTTTTGTTGGATTTTTGTTCAAAAAATACGACCAGCGAATGACGAATATTCGTATTGTCCAATTAACAAGGTTGCGCGATAAAGTTTACCTCGTTTTGTGGTAGTCGTCATTTATTTAGTCGTGTTACTTGTTTCTTTTTTTTACTTTTTCTGTTTGCGATTGTACAAGGTAGCGATTAAAATATATATAATAAAAAAACAAGAGAGATTAACAAATCGCATAAGTTCTCACAAGACCTGAGAGGAGCTCTGCAGTGCTGTTATTGACAGCGTAGAGTAATTTCCCGCGTGTTTTTTGGATTGGAACAATCTGGAAATGGAAGCATGCCTTTTTACATCTTGCCAATTCATTGCAAAATGTTCCTAAGATAAAAAATAAAAAAAACTATACCTTTGCCTACACCGGCAAAACAAATAAAAAACAAGTAAACATCGCTTTGTGGTGGTGTGGCCAGCAACAGCAAAAAAAAAGTAATGGCAGTCGCCGTGTTTAATTGGTTGCAATAGTGGTGCTGTTGCTTATGTTGGCATTTGCTTGTATTGCTGCTATTCATTTTATTACGATTTACATCTTTGCTTGTGGCCTTTCCGTTCAATGTAATATTTTACACAACCAATACAGACAGGTTCACAGCCATGTGTGATCTAAGTTGTATTGTACAGGCACACGCTCGCATCTATTGGTGGCACCCGCCGCCACCGCTACCGCCAATACTCCTCCTTCCTTTTACTCGTGACTGTAGCTTTTTTTTTATTGTTGCGTGGTTTTTAGAAGTGTAGCGTGCGAGTTTCTCTGTGTGTACATCTATTTATTTGTTCACATGTATTTACATACACTTTTCATTCGATTAGTTGATTATGTCGTTGTTATCAGCCGGTCCACTTTCAAAATGTTTTTCCCTTGTTTTGAGTTGTTTTGTTGGGTTTCTTTTTGTGCGTTCGTTTTTTTTATGTGTTGTGTTTTGTGTTTGCTGTACTTTGCCGTTTTGTTTTTATTTCTATTGTTCTCACTTTGTTGTTGAGTGTTGCCGTTATTTTGAATTTGACACTAACCGTTTAGTGTTACCACATGATATTTGCATTCAAAGTCACTTTACATGATTTGATATAATTGGGGTGGTAATAAGTGCTATTTATTTTATATTATAGGCCGGAATGAATTTTTTTTTGATAACAGGGTAACATTATAGGAAGGGGTGAATTTTTTCTTGCAACTACGAATGAAAATTTATTTTTTAATAGCTTTCAGCGTTATTAGCCGAAAATTATTAAAATTCAGTTAAAATTACAATTCGATGTTTGCCGCTATCTTGCATTTTACACAACTTTTTTTTTCATTGGTGTCATAAATGTTTTGACTGCAAACGAAAATTTTGCTAGATGTGTATATTTAGCTTAAAGTCCGATACGGAGTTCTGAAGAAATTTTTGCTATCAAACAAATGGTGATAAAAAGATATGTACGGAGCTCTAACGAAATATTCGGTAGCAAACAAACGATGATAAAATGTTGTACCGAGCTCTAGTGAAATTTTCGCTGGAAAACAACTGTTAATAAAAAAATATACATTTGCTTTGATCAAATTTAAGCATTATTATGTACAAATAAATCCATAACGTGGTTAAATTTTTTTTTGTGGTAATGTACGCTTTTGTCTAAATTATACAAATAAATCAATTGCGTGGTATTATAGGATGAAATAATATAAACAAAAATTTTATAAGGACATACAACAAAAGCAACTACATCGAAGCAGATTTATTTGTGACCTTTTTTATGAGCATTATATTACAATTGTAGGTAATTGAAACAGAGTTTATATTGACGCTGCGTCATGGCGCTACTATTTTGCTCATAGAACACAGTACCTCGTCTTCTAACACTGTTTTGTTGCTTATGTGCGGAATATCGGATCAAATAGAAAATATTTTTAGGATTTTAGAACCGAAACGAGAATAAAAAAATTTTACTCAGCTGTTCGCATGATCTCACCTTAAGTGCATCCTGGGTGTGTGTTCGCATTTCCTTCGTCACCGTTCAGGTGTTCGCGTGAAAAGTCGAACCCAGTACTAAGTTTATCGGAACGAAAATTTCGTTACAGCTGTCTCCCGATCTTTCACTCAAATCCCGGTACACAGCTCTAGCAATATTTTCTGTAACTAACAAATGGTGATAAAAAAACAATACATTCATTTGGCCAGATTGTTGTTGTGGTTAAGCTTCATAGGTGAGCAAGCTCGTTCCGGCTCATAGGACCGATCGCCGCTGGAACGTTATGGATCGGTTATTTGAAGGTGCCAAAGCTCGACTTGTCATATCGTGTATCATAGGCACTCAGTATTTAGGGTGTATTTAAGCCGGTCGGCCTCTCATGGAGACTCTCCACTAGATCCCGCTGATTGGCCGCGACTCCAGTTGTAGCTACTACGTATTTAGGGCACTCAGTATTTAGGGTGTATTTAAGCCGGTCGGCCTCTCATGGAGACTCTCCACTAGATCCCGCTGATTGGCCGCGACTCCAGTTGTAGCTACTCCGTGTATATGAAGCATCTCACTATCCGCAACTTGTGGACGCGCCCGGTAGCCCCCAGCTGAGCTTCTCGCAATGACTAAGAACACCACACTAAAAATAACTGGAGTTCCATCCAGTGCTGCCAGACGTGACGGTTTTTCATTATTTTGACTATATTTTGGCCAAAATTTGGTCTTTTGAACCCTGACGATTTTTGCTTTAAATCCCTCTACGTATTGATTTTTTTACTTTGAAGTTCACATAGCCATTAAGATTATCAGGCCGATATTGGAAAACAGGACAGTCTTTTGCTGAATTTGGTGTTACAGTCGTGTTTTTACTACATCGGGGTTTGTGCCGAAAACGGCCCGTATTTTTTAAGATGTAATATTTATTGTTCATTGTTAGTCCTATATTAAATATATATATTAATGAAAAAAGTTCTGTGAAAAAAATTGTAATTTCAAAAAAATTTAATTTTACAGTCGCAATACCCTACCATTCGAAAACATTGTCTTTAGTCAACATTTTACTGCAATTTTATACTGAGGTACATTTTATAAAATTTTAGTCAAGATTTTATCAAAATTTTGTGTTCAAGGAAAATTTCAGTAAAATTTTTTCTTCAGGGAAAATATCATTTAAACTTTGTCTCTATAGAAGATTTCATGGATTAAGGGTGTTTCTTTAGCTATTGATATTATAACAGTGGCGAGTGAGAAGGTCGCTTGTTCAATTAAAAAATTCCATACAAAAAGTACAAGATCCCTGTTGACATAGTACTTCGGCAACGGCATCGGATGACTCAACCATCGGAGTGTTAAACAGCTCACGCATGTTCTTGTTTTGTTTCACTGTAAAACATCTTCAGTTTGTTCTATAATTTAACCATGAATCGTCTTACAAAAGAACAACGCTTGCAAATTATTTAATTTTGTGATCAAAACGCGTGCTTTGTTAATAAAGTTCATCGCGCGCTTCTTCTGGCACAATGGGTATGTAAATAAGTAGAATTGTTGATTTTGGAGTGAAGATCAGCCAGAAGCATTGTAAGAGCTACCAATGCATCCAGAAAAATTCACAGTTTGGTGCGGTTTATGGGCTGGTGGCATCATGGACCATACTTCTTCAAAGATGATTCGAATCGTAACGTAACTGTAAATGGTGACTGCTATCGTGAGATGATATGCAACGCTTTTTTTCCCAAAAGAGCTTGGTTTGCATGACATGTGTTTTCAACAATACGGCGCCACATGCCACACAGCACGAGTAACAAAGGACTTATTGAGGGGCGAGTTCGGTGAACATATTATTTCACGTTTGGGACCGGTCAATTGGCCGCCATTAGACTACTTTTGTGGGGCTATGTAAAAGTTCATGTCTTTACAGACAAGCCCTCTTCAACTGGCACATTGGAAGACAACATTGAAGCATTTATTCGTGGGATGGACCATTTGAGGCCCAGCCACGGTCAACATTTGTATGAAATAATTTTCAAAGATTAAATTATGTGGACCGTACCACCGATTCAAATAAAAATTTCATGCAATTTTCTTGAAAAACTTTCCTATAGCTCTAAAAAAAACACCTTTTATTTTGTGCTTACAGAAAATGTTATTGAAATTTTGTTCTTTATTTAAAATATTGGAATATTTAAGGTTTTATTGAAAGTAATAGTAAATCAAACGAACACTCCTCATCATATGAGCTTCCGAAGGGTAAGACCCTCAGGAACATTTCACTAAGGAGCAGGGACAAACTTCTCACATATGACACATGAGTGCAATCCGATCACACAATGAGTGCAATCCGATCACACAATGAGTGCAGTCCGATTCAAGTTTAAGCTCAATGATAAGGGTCCTCCTTTTTATAGCAGAGTCCGAACGGCGTGCCGCAGTTCTTCACAAATGTTACCAACATTAGAAGGGAAAAACTACCGCTAAAAATTTTTTCTGATGGTCTCGCCAGGATTCGAACCTACGCGTTCAGCGTCATAGGTGGACATGCGCTACGGTGGCCTCTATTGTCAGTTTACATAACCTAAAAACCTGAACAAAAAAACAAGAGACGTTGCCGTTGCCTAGAGTTCGAAGCCATCAATACAATACCAAAATGTGCACAAAAATGTCATGAGTATGCCATGGAAGCTAATACATACATTTAGTAATGGAACAAATTATACAATCCTTAATTTTCATTAATGTAGAAAAAATTCACAATTCGAAAATTTTTCTTAGGATATATCTCCATTTCTTATGGTGGTAACTTTCGTTAGGGCTACGTACCGGCCTTTAAAGCCTAAAGATGCTAATTTTTGTCGTGTTTTATTTTGTACCTATCCAGTGAATTCATATGTTTTGGTTAGAATTTCGATATACTAAGTAGTTATCGATATAAGTTTTAATCCAGTGAGAGAAGTTTTTACTGGCTCCATTACATGGCATAGCACTTCACAAGCATCGCCAGCATTAGGGGGATAACCAACCCGGGAAATGGTAGCCTCTGCGCCGCGGTGGCCACCACCAATGTATACACTCGAAAATCGGGGCACGCCCTTTTTATTAATTTTTTGGCACTAAGGTATATACAGTTATGTGCGAGAAAATAAGCCCAGCGTGTAGACCCAAAATAAAGGTTTCTAAAGCGCGTAAAATGAGATCTGGATCGATGGTTTATGACAATTTTGTATTGCATATACTCTGCAAAAGCTATTCCCGCTATGAAAATGTCAAGCATGTACTGATATTTCGCAAGAACGCACTTTTGCTACAAAAAGTCCAATTTTAAGTTGTGCGAAATAATGGGGACAGTAAGTCGATTCGTTTCAAAATATAGAAAATTCATTAAAAGCTGTTGCTAAAATTGAATAAGAGCATTTTTTTGCTCGTAGAATTTTTAGAAGAAGAGGTAAGATCAAGCATTTTATTTCAATTGAAGTTTTTCTACTTGTAACCTGGGCAAATGGAGTCGTTGCTTTAACGCTGTTACAAGAAAAAATATGCAAAAGTTACTAAACTTGGGATAATGATTTCTCTCATTACTTCCAAATGACTTTATTAATCTTGGTTTAATTTGGTCTGTGCATTGATATCGCTTCTATATAAATTTCCTGATTTTCAGTCCTGAATTTCCTTTGAAATATAGGAGATGGGAAAATAACGATAGTATAGATATTTGTTATTAAAACTATCGAAAATATCGAATGTTGCGATTATCGATAGTTTGCCAGCTCTAAGTTGTAGCAGTGTGTGGTACACTAAAGCGACAGCCCTTGCCGATGAGGGAATCCATCGGGCCAATCCGGTACATACAACCGGCTGCCATGGGATTCGTTGTTGTTGTTGTAACAGTGTGTTGTATAAACCGTCAAACATACATACATATCATGGTTTAGGGAATGTTTCTATACAATGGAGTGGACCTTTTTTTTATAGTATACAGGACTATCGCAATGTCTACAAATTACTTTAAAATTGTACAGAATTGTATCCTTACATTTTTTGGAGAATATAAGCATGTCAGATAAGATTTTACATCTGGATAAGAGCCCAAAGCGTTTTGATACATATAACTTTGGTATAAAGTCTGGAAAACCTCTAAAATCAAATTAGAGGTTTACTTCCGTCCAAATCAGATGAATTTTGTCTTCGTCGTCATTACGAGAATCTCTGCTGATAGCTACCGGGTGCGTCCACAAGTTGCGGATAGTGGGATGCCCAATATAGGGAGAAACTGCAATTGCAGCCGCAGACAATCAACGGTATAGAGTGAAGAGTCTCAGTGAGAGGTCATATATCAATGCCATCTATAAAATTATAATAAAAAAATTTATAAATAAATCTTGCAAAACATGTGTAGGCATAGTCAAGTAGGCAAGTCAAATAAAATTCATTAAGATTTGTGCACGTAAGTTTATAATTAATTAGTCTTAAATTTTATTTGCCATTCACAATAGTGTTATTCCTGCAGGTGGCCACATATATTTGTGAAAAGCATATATGGTAATCCTGACGACAGATAACATAAACCTGGGGCCAAATAACGGGATTCGATTTCGAGATTTTTCGATCGAATTGTACATTTTTCGAATCACGATAGTCGATATCGAGAATCGCTTGTTCGAAATTCTTTTCGATTGCTTTGCTGTCATCGAGAAGTATTTGTGTTTGATTGTTTATGAATTTATAAAAATGCGAAAACGTACACTTTTATATGTATCCTCCTCCTTTTTTGTCTTTTTATTATAAAGAATGATTTATAAACTTTAAATATGAATAAAATAACAACAGCCTATTCTGGCCGACATAATAAAAAGCATCCTAATTTGGAAAAAGTCGTTAGAATTTGCGCACAGGTTAAAGCAACTAAAAAACTGTGGGAAGATTTATTTCTAACTGGTAGTTTCGGTGACAGTATATCTTGGAAGAAGATAAATATATGAAACCTTGCTATGATATACATGGGTTTATTTTTGATATTGCTGAAACCAGAAAACTTTTTTGCATGTAAAATTATATGCTTTTTACACCTATCCATACATTTCCAAAACCAACCACATGCCTGTTTTGTCGCCAAATAAGTTTTAGATCATCTTATCTCGTGGGCCAAAAGATGGAAAGAACACAAACAAGAGGAATCGATGAATTATTCTAGATGTTATGGATCTATCCTTGGGTGGTTTACGTTTTTCGCTGCAAGAAATTGATTCCGTTCGGTCATGAAATCGTTGATTCTGTCGTCCTAAGAGATAAAATGTGATTATCACATTAACATTCACAAAACAAAGTAGATTACTTTTAATTCACTGCCGCCTTTCCTTTTTCTTATTCTTAATTTTCCTGTTTGTTTTGAATCTAATTCGCTTTTTGGTACTGACAACTCTGTACAAAACGGTAGCAAATTTCGATCGAATGCCATGATCCAAACACGTTTTCGTATTGACAATTGGCTCGAAGCAAAAGCGAATGCGTTATCGAATGCCGTGATTAGCACGGGTAAAGCTGGTATCACACTATATATTCTTGACTTAGGACATGCCACTTTTTATGCAACGTTAGTTTTACATTATGTGTGCTTTTTGATCAACCTAGTATATGTTGTTTTTGTATGGCATAACCTGAAAATGTAACAACAGATCATATTTTAATAAGTAAAATGTTTTTTAGTTGTAAGAAAGCTGGCCAAATCGTCAAGTTGTGAAAACAATTTAATTTGGCGTTGCTTTCATCCGTCTGGCAACAAAAACAAGTTGATATCATTAAGTTTTTGTCAGAAGAAATAGAGCACTGCTCTAAGCGAAAATAACATGTGCTATTTTTAAATCTGATTGTTCTATGCTACTTTCATTCGCATTTAACTACCTTTCTCACAACTTTAACAATTTTTACGCATAAAGTATTCAGATTTAGTTACATTTTAAGGTTATGTCATACGAAAATCACATACAGGTGTGATGGCAAAAATGATGTATCGTATGTAAATAGAAAATTTTGACAAACACTTTTAATTAAATTTGAATACAAAAAGTGACATGTCATAAGAAAACTACATGCCAGGCAATAGCGGCTAAATTTATCCAGAACTTCGTTGTCCTGGATAGATGTCATTTTCATACAAATTTCATTGCACTGCTATATAAAGTACTAAAATAAAAGACATCTAATGTAAGACTTACAAATTATTTTGACAGGTTGGCCAATAGCGTTTCCTGCTAATATCTAATAATCCGATTTGAACTGTACAATAAAATAAAACAGGGCTTTTGTTTTTACATTGGCAACTACACAATAGTGGTAATATGTATGTACCTATTAGCTATTGCTTAATTACATTTTATACTATGTATATACATACATATTTATGTATGTATGTATGTGTATATTCGTATGCATTGAACTTCCCATGATATTTATGCCACGCATCATTTGTGTTTTTATTTTTTTATTTAATGACGGAATAGTTACTGGAACATTTTTTTTTATTTATTTTATGAATTATACATATGTATGAGAGAGAATAAATTTTTCAAAATTTATTTCAATTAAATATACAATAAAAACAATAACATTTATAACACTTTTAGATTTTATTTGGATTTTGAAAGTTACAAGGGGGTATCTGGAACAGAGATAACATTTTGCTTTCTTCTTTATAATCTTCCCTCGTGGATTGTTTGGTATATATAATATATATGTATATAGTCGTCGTATTTCTTTATTGGCTAAATCATATAGTAGGTATTAGTGTTTGTATGTGTGTGTGTATATAAATATATATAGAATAGCTGTTGTATTTTCTTATTGAATGATGATCTGTAAAAGAATGGAATGGCTAGTTAGATTGCAAGCATTTTGTCATAGTATTGGATTACCAACCTTTTGTTTTAACTTTTCGGTTTAGTTACAATTATTGTTACAGGTTACTTGTTGTTTTAATTTCCTTCAAGTACCACATCTAAGAATCGTTTATGTGTCTTGTCTTTAAAAATTTCTCTAAATAATATCTATGTGTTGTTTAGGTGAGGGGGATATATGTGCTTAATCTTCAAGATTTCTAAAGGCCTGTTGCATGTCCTCATGTAACTGTTCAAAATCGGCCTTTATTTTTGCCTCGCCATCCTTCACAGGATCCTAAGGTGACAAACAATTACCAAATCACGTTAGTTACTACTTTCATAATCCCATAATATATTATGCTTACCTTAAACTTCATTGAGGACAATTGATACATTATATTGCCCATCGATTCACGTATGGTGTTCCAGGTTACTTTAACATCGGATTGTGCTGTTGATTCGACAGAATGTCTGGCCATTTCATAGAAGGATATCATATTCTTTAACATGCCCACGGTTTTGTAAAAGGGACATACACGATCATAGGGTGAATAGGAATTTTGTTGCAAGAAATCATCCTTTAAGATCTTGGCTACTTCCAGGGTAATTTTGTCAGTTTCCGCCAGAGAAGCTTTACCCACCAATTGTACAATTTCCGAGAGATCTTCTTCCTCCTGCAGAATTTCCTTAACCTTGGTACGCAATGGCACAAATTCGGGGAAATTTTTGTCATAGTATTCATCTAATGCGCGCATGTATTTGGAATAAGAGATCAACCAATTGATGGAGGGGAAATGTTTGCGTTGGGCCAATTTCTTATCCAGACCCCAGAACACCTGGACAATACCCAAAGTGGCAGAGGTAACGGGGTCAGAGAAATCACCACCAGGTGGTGAGACAGCACCCACAATCGATACAGAGCCTTCACGTTCGGGATTGCCCAGACAACGAACACGGCCAGCACGTTCATAGAAAGTAGCCAAACGGGCGCCCAAGTATGCGGGGTAGCCAGAATCGGCGGGCATTTCAGCCAAACGACCTGAGATTTCACGCAAAGCTTCGGCCCAACGTGAGGTAGAATCGGCCATCATGGCCACATTGTAGCCCATATCGCGGAAATATTCCGAAAGGGTAATGCCTGTATAAATAGAAGCTTCACGAGCAGCCACTGGCATGTTGGAAGTGTTGGCCACGAGAGCGGTACGCTTCATAATAGATTCGACGACGCCATCGATTTCACAGGTCAGCTCGGGGAAATCTCTTAATACTTCAGACATTTCGTTGCCACGTTCACCACAACCCACATAGATAATGACATCTGAATTGGAGTATTTGGAAAGGGCCTAAAGAAAGAAATACAAAAAATTAATTAGTATATGTATAGTATATGCCATTTCAAAATCACTTGACTACTCACTTGTGAAATGACAGTTTTGCCACAACCAAAAGCTCCAGGAATGGCAGTTGTACCTCCCTGCACACAAGGGAACAAAGAGTCCAAAACGCGTTGACCCGTAAACAGAGGATGGTTGGCGGGTAATTTTTCAATCACTGGACGAGGTTGACGCACTGGCCACACTTGCAGCATAGTATGTTTGGTTACCTCACCATCGAATTCAGTCTCCAAGACCACATCTTCCATGGTATAATTGCCAGGTGGAGCAATGTAGCGAACGGTACCCTTTGAACGGGGACTCACCAGCATGCGATGTTTTACCAGAGTATTCTCCACTACTACACCATATAAATCACCACCGGTTATGTGCGAGCCAACTTTGACATTTGTTGGACTAAACTCCCAGGCAGTGGTACGCGAGAGGGAGTGAACGTTGACACCCTTTGGTATATAAATTGAGCTTGTCATTTCACCAATATCACGCAGAGGTCTTTGGATACCGTCAAAAATACTGCCCATAATACCGGGACCCAATTCAACCGATAAAGGTTTGCCGGTACGCAATACAGGATCACCAACTGTGACACCGGAGGTTTCTTCGTATACCTGAATGGTGGCCATATCACCTTCAAGACGAATAATTTCACCCACCAATTCGTAGTAGCCTACCCGAACCAATTCGTACATAGCAGAACCGGACATACATTCGGCAGTAACGACTAGGGGAGAGAGAAAAAGGAGAATTATATAAAAAAATTAATTATATTATTAGAAACAAAATGAGGCTTTTTCACCGGGAAAATATTACCAACCTGGTCCGGACACAGCGAACACCCGTCCATATTTAGACTCCCGTTCCTCGTCAGCGAAACGTTTCAAAAGCGACATGTTGGCAGGATGTTCTGAAAGAAATTTAAAGTAAATTGATTGATTTTAGTAATAGAAGGAACCGCAGCCATGTTAAGTAGAAGGAAACGAAGAGAACTTGACAAACACACACTTCGTCACATATCCATGAAGAATTTTTCTAATAGCGATTCGTTACACATGCCTACTAGTCTAAACTGAATTCTGTGCTGTTAAATTTGAGAAAAAGGGAAGAATGCAAATGCTTTTGTATGGAATTAAAAAAAATTACCACAAAGAAGTGTAGTTTTCTTGCACCTGCACTATATTGTAGCAGTGTGTTGTAAGCTGAGGCGGCAGCCCTTGCCTACGAAGGACTCCATCGGGTCAATCCGGTAAAATTTTTGAGGGATGGATTGGAGCCATGTAGAAAAAGTGATAAAGTTTTAGAGCTTTTTCTCTGGCAGCCATTCAATGACAGCGCTCTTGACACAAGTTTAGTTCAAATCGTAGGCCTTTTTTTGTTCAATTTCCGTACAGATGTCTTAAATTCAATAATAATTGGCCCTCTATTTCCTAGTCCAATTTAATGAAAATTGACATATTCATTATATAGGGCATTTATGTATATCAATGTTTTTCAGAATTTTTAACAAATTTTTTAAAATAATCTTATAGCCCGTCAAAAAAGCAAAGAAAAAATTGGTATCAACTTCAAACAACCAAAGTAAAGAAAAGAAAATGTAATTTTTTTTATTTTAGTTTTTTTAATTAAATTCTTATTTATTATTCTTAGATTTCTAATTTTTTTTTAATTTTTTTTATTTTTAATTTTTTTTATTTTTAATTTTTTTATTTTTAATTTTTTTTTAGATTTTTACATATTTTAAATTTCTTTTATAAATTTTTTAATTTAATTTTTTTTAAACCTGTTTGTTCTTATTTTTATTTCTTTAATTGTTTTTTAATCTTTCCATTTCGTTAATAGTTTTTGAATCTTTTAATTTCTTTAATTGTTTTTTCATCTTTTATATCTTGAATTTTTTTTTTTTTTTAATTTTTTAAATGTATTTTTTTAATTTTTGCTTTATTTTTTTTTAATTTTTGTTTTTATTTTTTTTTTTTAATTTTTTTTTTAATTTTTGTATTAATTTTTTTTTTAATTTTTGCTATTTTTTTTTAATTTTTGTATTTATTTTTCTTTTTTAATTTTTGTATTTATTTTTCTTTTTTAATTTTTTTTATTTATTTTTCTTTTTTAATTTTTGTATTTATTTTTCTTTTTTAATTTTTGTATTTATTTTTCTTTTTTAATTTTTGTTTTTTTTTTAATTTATTGTTTTTTTTTTTTTTTAATTTATTGTTTTTTTTTTTAATTTATTGTTTTTTTTTTAATTTTTGTTTTTTTTTAACTTTTGTTATTTTTTTTAATTTTTGTTTTTATATTTTTTAATATTTTGTTTTTACTGTTTAAATTTTTTTTTAATTTTTTTATTTCTTTTATTTTTTTAGTTTTTTTTTATTTTTTTTTAGTTTTTTTTTATTTTTTTAGTTTCTTTTTTATTTTATTTTTTTTAGTTTCTTTTTTATTTTATTTTTTTAGTTTCTTTTTTATTTTATTTTTTTTATTGTTTTTGATTAGTTTTTTTATTGTTTTTGAATAGTTTTTTTTATTGTTTTTGAATAGTTTTTTTTATTGTTTTTTTAATTTTCTTCCAATATTTTATAATTTTTTCTTTATTTTTTATATTGTTATTTTTTTTATATTCTTGTTTTTTTATTTTTTTCTATTTTTTTATATTAATATTATTTAATATTTTAATTTTTTTATTGTTTTCTTTTTTTTTTAATTTTGTTTATTGCTTTTTTTAATTTTTTTTATTGCTTTTTTTTATTTTTTTTATATATTTTTTTATTGTTTTTTTGAATTTTTTTTTAATGTTTTTTTGTTAGATGTTTTTTTTTTTAATTTATTTTAATGTCTTTTCTATTTTTTATTTTTTTTTAATTTTTTTTTATTGTTTTTTTTTAATTTATTTATTGTTTTTTTAATTATTTAAATTTTTTTATTTATTTAATTTTATTATTTATTTTTTTTATTTATTTCTTTTTTTATTTATTTCTTTTTTTATTTATTTCTTTTTTTATTTATTTCTTTTTTTATTTATTTCTTTTTTTTATTTATTTCTTTTTTATTTATTTCTTTTTTTATTTATTTCTTTTTTTATTTATTTCTTTTTTTATTTATTTCTTTTATTTTTATTTATTTTTTTTTAATTTTTTTTTATTTATTTTGTATTTATTTTTTTTTATTTTTTTTTATATATTTTTTATTTATTTTTTTTTATTTATTTTTTTATTTTTTATTTATTTTTTTTTATTTATTTTTTTATTTTTTATTTTTTTTTTATTTTTTTTTTTATTTTATCTTTATTTATTTTTTGTTATTTATTTCTTTTTTTATTTATTTTTTATTTTTTTTATTATATTTTTCTTTTTTTTCTTAATTCTTTTTTAATTTTTATAATTTTTTTTTTATTCTAAATTGTTAAAAATTATCAAAAAAAACTTAATTTTATCCAAAGCCACTATATTTGCTGCAAAAATATTTTATGGCCATTTAATGAAGTTTTATATAGCTGAGATCTTCACAAATGTTGCAGGGATTAGTGTTATCGCCATTTTTATACCGACCATTTGCAATTTATCTATTTTCGATCCTATAAAGTATGAATAATCTTGTTCCTCGTAAAATTCTAAGACGATCTAGTCTTGTCTTAATTATTATAATTATTAAAAATTAATACAATGAGTTGAAACTTGCACAGATTTTTTTTTCGTCCATAGGCAAATTAGGTTCGAAGAAGGGCTATATCGAACTTTATCTTGATGAAGTTCACATATAGAACGACCGTCTGATTTAAGGTCGTATGACCATAAGAGGCGCATTTATCACCCGATTTGGCTAAAATTTGTTATATTAAGACGCTTGTCTTCCGTATCGGACTATATTTGGATAAAGCTGCCATATATACAGATCTCCTGATTTAATGTTATGGGGCCATAAAAGGCCCAATTATCTCACCATTTCGATGAAATCTTGCATAGTGAATTGTGCAGGACCCTCGAAATCCGTACCGAGTATAGTCAAGATCGAACTATAATTAGATATAGCAGACATATGTGTATACTGTTCTCCCGATTTAAGTCTTGTGCTCATAAAAGCCGTATTGATAGATGGGACTATATTTGGATATAGCTTCTGTATTGTATACCGAGCTCCTGATTTTAGGTCTTGGGACCCATAATAGGCGCTTTTATTATCCGTTTTCGATGACATCACGCACAGGCAATTGTGTTGTTAGGCCCCTCGACATCCATACAGAGAGTGGTCAAGATCGGACTTAATTTAGATAAAGCTGCCGTATATATCGATCTCCAGATTTTAGGTCTTGGGCCCCTTATTTCTCTGAAATCTGCAACATTTCTCTGACATCATTATCGAGTATGTTTCAGATCGGATAACATTTGGATGCAGCTGCCATTTATACCGATCTCCCTATTCGGGTACATTTAATATACAATTTGGTGAAATTTGGCATAGCGTACGTTGATTGGTACCCATATTTCTATGTAGCTGCTATGGGTTCATAAGTGGTGCATTATTACCGGATTTTTTTACGGAAAGTGGTTAATATGTCTGAGGTGGTTGAAAAAATCTTTAAATAATCTTAATATTGATAATGTCTTAATTAAATAGTGTTTATATTGTCAAAATTATTTGTTAATTAATTATATATTACAAATGTTACTTTATATACTACTAATCTCTGTTGAACTGTGTTAAATGTCATTGATATCTCACATACAGTAATTATAAGATCATTGTTATCTTGTTGTATGTGAAAACGAACAAATAAATCTAAATCTAAATCTAAATATCCAATTTGCGGCCAGGACGAACTTTATGCGTTTTACTTGTTATTTTTTTTAAGAAGCAATCGAGTAAAAGCAAGCTATTTTTCCCATACAATTTTTTGCTAGGACTTAAAAAGGGAAGCTGTCAAGTTATATAACACATTTTGGACAGAGTTTGTTTAGATTAAAATGATAGAAGTTAAAACTTTTTTTTTTCAGTTTTTACAAAAAAGCTTCGATTGTTAGCAGCTTAAAGTTTACATTTCTATAATTTTTTTTTTATTTTCTTTCTATTCATTTAATGGATATGGATTAAGGTTAATTTTATCACAGTTCCGGTTTACTAACCAATGCATTACATTATCACATGTAACACACTTTCGTTTAAATAAGGCTATGGCAAATTGATATTTTTATCACTATAATTCTTTAGAAATTTTCAGCTCTATATTCGAAAACCCTTTTTATTAAAAAGGGATAACTTGTTCCACAAAATGTATTTTGCTATCTTTGTCAAAACATTAACCATTTCATAAAACAAAACAGTTTAACTATATTCACCACAACTTGTAAAGTTCATTTACTCGGAACCTTATTTTTTTGCTTTGAGGGTCATGCGAGAAAAATCTATACCGCAGCACAAACCTTCACTTCTAGTGAAAAAAAGGATTTTTTTCTTTAGATAGCAGTAGGCAGAAGTAGGCCCAAAGTTTTTATGTTGCCAATTGGAATTGTATATTAATATTAATACCGCTTCGCGAAAAAACGCAACAAATTTTATTATCCATAGAAAAAAACAAAATACAACAACGTAGAAAACATATTATATTTTATATTGCCCCAAAATAATGAAGAACCCGAAAAAAAATTTGCTCTCTTCACTGTGTGTTACCTTTTCGATGAAGAAATAAAAGAATTTTCACATTTTCTCATAGTTTTTGACAAATGTTCATGAAATTTATCTTGGTTTTTTCTAAGTTTTTTATATTTTTTGGATTTTTTCGAACAAGTGGTATTGTTTTTGCTGAATTCTCCCATAATTTTTTACATTTTTCTTAAGAATTTACTTACTTTTCGATTTTTTCTGTGATTTTTGCTAATGTTCGCTCACTACGAATTGGTTTTCTCAAATGAAAAATTTCGATATGCTGCTGTTTTTTTCCTCTATTCTGCCTTGGGAGGAAAGTATCTGCTCTGAGTACATACTACTCATTTATACGACCTATGACAGACCACAACCAACATATGCATGTTTGTCACAATGTGCGCTCTCTCTTGTTGTGGGGTATCCATGCTTTGCGCACTAATGTGGGATGCGCGAAAACTGTTGTATTTGTCATAATGGAGAGAAAAATCAATTATAATTTTGTTGTTTGTGTGCCATGGTGTGGTGAATTGCAAAAAGGTGGTATTTTAGCTATGATGCCATATTATTTTTGCAAAACAATTCGCAAGAAAGACATTTATGTCTTATGTCATAAGGACCATTTTTTATAAGATCATTTATCAAAAAAAAACAATGGCTTTTCTAAGTTCTAAAAAATGTGTGGCAACCCATCCCCTTCCAATCTTGCATATTGGCTGTGTGTTGAATGGTAGCAAAGTTGTAGGGATAGTAAAAATATGTAAGGTAGTAAGGTAGCCCAGAGGTTAGTAAGATTTTTGATAGCACAGCACAGTTTGACGTTTTATTGAGCAAAGTCCCATGCCAGTAATTGTAAATTCATTTGCGTTTTGGTAACCATCTTGCGTGCGGCATAACTTAGCCGCCTACATTGTGGACAGACGTCACAAAATTTAAACGACTTATTTGGCGTAAAATAAATAAGATTCTTGTTTATTATCATTGGAAACGGGATTCTAAAAGGTGGTTATTTAACAATAATGGACCATAGTACTGTTTTGTGTTTGTAGTTTATTGAAATGATGGCGCCGCCGTCGTAAAGTGATTTTTCTATAACGATGTCAAACTTGAATCGGTCTGCACTCATTGATATGTGAGAAGTTTTCCCCTGTTCCTTATTGCGGTGTTCATGGCCAAAATTTGCAATTTACTACTTCCTGTATTATTATTGGCGCGCACATCTTTTTCACTTTTGATTTTTGACAAACGTCAAAATTTGTCAGTGTTAGAAAAAAATGGTCGATTGACACAACAAAATTAAATTTTTTCCCACCAGTCTAAAAACAACCTCCTACGTCATTTTTACATCTGAGAATAGAAGATTGATGATTTTGAAATCTTTTTCTTAAAGGCCAGTACACTGCTCTGGTGAAATTTTTGCTCGACATACAGACCATCTCTATATCCAATGCGTACAACATCACCCTGTATTACAAAGAAACCCGAAAATTTCGCTTAAGCAATTCTCATAGCAACGAAAATATTGCCTTTTTGTAAAAAGGGAATTTTTTTGAGCTAGACTCGAAAGAGCTTGCACGAACGTTGTGCATTACCGAACAAGGTGTTCGGTGACGAGAACAATTTCCCAATTGAGCAATTCGTATGCTCTCAAAATGATCGCATTTACTTAATCGAGCCCACCTCAGAGATGGAAAATACAAATATTGAAAACATACTAAAAAGTTATTTTTGGGCCGAAAGAGTACTTTTTGCTTTACATAAAAATTTCAAAAATTTTCGGGTGCAGAAATTAAAAATAATGTTAATTATGCCTCACAGATTACACAATATAACAGTCAATCTAACCAGTGGGATATTCCAAGTTAGGGTGGTGGTTATGGTTGAGTAAAGAAAAACCTTACAAGAGTGGTCGTCAAACTCTTTTTAGGACCATTTATATATAACCCTAACCGAAGACGATGGGCCCCTTTTTTGCGATATAACCGAGATAGTTATTGGAGATGACTTTTTTTTATTGTACATTTATAGTAAACCAAAAACACAAATCAGATAATCGTATTTCGAATGAAGTACCATGGGGGAACGGCCCACCCCAAATCCTACATACAAACATATACAATATAGGACCTAAGTGAAAGATATTTGGTAGCCTATCACGAATTTCATATAGAAATTGGAGTCAAGTTTTAGGGGCCCCCGCGCCTTTTCTTGTTTTTTAGATGCTTAATAAATCAAATAAAGCGATTCGTGCATAAGGCTTATATATGTAAATATGAACTAATATTGTCCCCTTACAATCCCCAAACGACCTGCAAAATGTAAATTCGACAGTCGGACGGATATGATTCGAGCGTCTTACAGGAGATTGTCCCTATTTTTACGAAACAGACGTAAAGTGAGAACAACTCGCGAATTGTTTGTAAAGTTAGGCTTTAAAAGCTATTAAATCGGTCGAGGGGTGTTGTTATTGCTGTATCAGTGTGTTGTACACTGAGACGGCAGCCCTTGCCGATGAATTACTCCGTCGGGTCAGTCCGGTACGTAAAACCGGCTGGCATGGGAATGTTTGAAGAAAGTACTGAAGTATTGCCTTTCTATCCTTGGCGCACGTACTAGAATTAGAGCCTACAATGGGCCACCCGAATTTATTTTCTATTTCAAGTTATGGTACCGGCAGCACTCCAATCATTTTCATCAAGCCTGGCGTTTAGGAGAAACCTTTTGGAAGCTGCTTTGAATCCGTGGGCACGTAATCATTTCGGTTGCATAGCATGGCCATACCAATAATACTCGGCACTTTCACATTAAGCACATGTTCACTAAGAATGGCCAAAAAATAATGTTTCGCACAACATTTTGTCCACACTGTGGCCATCCAATTCGAATGTTCAAATGTCCATCCGATGGACTTTTCTATTTGGCGCATTTTAGAGATCAAAGTAGCGGCAAAAAGTATGCCAATTATGGATGTGGTACATGAAGATTTGTACGGCAGATTACATTCCTGCCGCTTCCCACTCATTTTTTGGTTAACTCAGTAATAGTCAAGGGAAAAGTGAAAAAAGAGCACATGAGAATAGATGATGAAATTTATATTATTTCCACACACATTTTTGTCACACACAGGAAAATCTAGTTGTTTGAATTGGAAAAACTTCTTGTCAGCTACCTTGCACGCTCTTGAGCTTTTTTTTAAACAATTAGCTTCTTTCAATCTCAGTTAATTTTTATACCCTGCACCACCACTGCAAATCGGGCAATACATATATATGGGAGCTATATCTAAATCTGGACCGATTTTTATGATGTTTGCACACATGTGCAGACGTCAAATAAAACACCCCATGCCGAACTTTGTAAAGATCGGACTAAAACTGTGGCTTCTACATCCATAAAAGTCCATGTTGGACATATGTGTGCAAAATTTCATAAAAATCGGTCCAGATTTAGATATAGCTCCCATAAATATGTATCGCCCGATTTGCACTTAAATGGCCGCAGTAGCTACAATTTTCAACCGATCTGCACAAAAATTAGCACGGACTGTTTTGTTACTGATCTTAATATATGTGGAAAATTTCATAAAAATCAGTTCAGATTTAGATATGGCTCCCATATATATCTTTCGTCCGATTTGGTTTTTAAGGCTGTAGAAGCCACAATTTTGGTCCGATCTTTACACAATTTTGCATGAGGTGCTTTATTTGACGTCTTCATATGTGTGCATAGCTACAATATATATCGTTCATCCGATATGGCCTTTTAAGGCTGTAGAATCCACAATTTTCGCCCGATTTTACATGAGACGTTTAAATTGACGTTCCAATACGTGCGCAAAATTTCATTTAATCAGTCCTAATTTATTGGGTTGCCCAAAAAGTAATTGCGGATTTTTCATATAGTCGGCGTTGACAAATTTTTTCACAGCTTGTGACTCTGTAATTGCATTCTTTCTTCTGTCAGTTATCAGCTGTTACTTTTAGCTTGCTTTAGAAAAAAATTGTAAAAAAGTATATTTGATTAAAGTTCATTCTAAGTTATATTGAAAATGCATTTACTTTCTTTTAAAAAAATCTGCAATTACTTTTTGGGCAACCCAACAGATTTAGCTCCAATGTGTATATTTCATCCGATATGGACTTTTATGGCAGTAAAAACGACAATTTTGGTCCCATATTAATGACACATACTGGAACGTCAATCTCTATTTGGCGCCCCAGTATGTGTCATTAAAATTGGTACAGGTTTCGATATAACTCCCATATAATCTTTTATCTATGGTAGGAAAATCAAACAAGGTTCTAAATTGCTATTTCAATTGGTATCTAAATTAAAGGTTGTGTAGGGTAATTTATAGTATAGACTTTTGCCTTTTCTTACTGTTTTTTTTTTTAATGTTGTATAATAAAAATATTTTATTTTTTGGTACTACTTTTAGGCTAAGAGAACTCCATCTAAACGCATGTCCTTTATTGAACGTGCTCAAAAAGAAAGCGAAGAACTGGTGAAAAATATGGGAGGAAGTTTGGAAATGGAAGGAGGTCGACGAACACGTTCCAGCGCAAGAGGAACACCGACAAGAGCTTCTGCAGCAGCTACACCACCTCCAGCCAAAAAGGCGCGTACATCTCCAGCTAGTGGTACATCTACGCCTACTCGAGGCCGTGCCCGCGGGCGTAAGTTGGACACTTCGGTTGACACCGCCGCCGATCAAGAAGATGTAGAAGAAGAAGAAGAGGTGGAAGCAAAACCTACACCCAGCAAAAAGAAGACGCCAGCTAAAGGAAAAGGCAAGGCTGCCGCTAAAAATGATGAAGAAGAGGAAATCACTCCAGAAAATAAAGAAGAAGACAAAGTATTTAATTCTAAATAAAAGTGAATGCAGTAGGTTTTAAATATTCTCTTTTGTTTACCTTTCAGAAAACAGAAGGAGATACAGAAGAAGTATCATCGGAAGATAAAGTTGATTCAGAGGAGCAAAGTAAAAAGGAAGAAATTCCTATGGAAACTTCTGTCCCTGAAGTGGAAGAAGAAAAGGCTACAGAAAAATCGCAGGAGTTGGTCGAGGACACTGCCGTGGAACAACCTCCAGCTACAGTGGAAAAGGATATTCCTCCAAATGAAGATGCCACAGTTATTGCCTTGCCTTCCGTAGCCGAAGAGACACTAAGTCAGACCGCCTCTTTAGTGGAAGAAACTTCTAAGAAACCTGATGAGGTAGTGGTTGTGCAATCAGACTCAGATGATAGCCCCATGGGATCTGACGATGTTGAGCTGATTGAGAATGTGGCTAAGGAAGTTGAAACACAGCCAGCACCAGCTGTTGTTCCTCAGAGTGAGAAAGCTGATGAAACTAAAGTTAAAGCACCTGCAGTTATTGATAACACACCTGAACCCATGGAAGTCGATTCTAGTTCTGCTAGCGAAGATGTTGTCGACAAAATGTCCGACGATGTAACAATAGTGGAAACTTCATCGCAGCCACAAACAGCAGTCGAAGCTGATGTTGTTGATTGCATAACTGATAGTAAAGCTGCGGAAGTGGAGATCGTTAAAGAAAATTCCGTTGAAATTGTTGCCTCTGTTGATGCCATTGAAACTACAAACAATTCAAGCACAGTTAATTCATCAGAAGATCCTGCACCTGCCGCCACTATTGTTAATAATAATGCGGACGAAACAACACCTGCTACTAATAAAAATAGTGAAAGTGACTTATGTAAGTAAATAATATTTTTTATTCATTTTTTTATTTATTTATTTTTATTTTTTATTTATTTTTATTTTTTATTTATTTTTATTTTTTATTTATTTTTATTTTTTATTTTTTATTTATTTTTATTTTTTATTTATTTTTATTTTTTATTTATTTTTATTTTTATTTTTTATTTATATTTATTTTTTTATTTATTTTTTTTATACCCACCACCGAAGGATGGGGGTATATTAATTTTGTCATTCCGTTTGCAACACATCGAAATATCCATTTCCGACCCCATAAAGTATATATATTCTTGATCAGCGTAAAAATCTAAGACGATCTAGACATGTCCGTCCGTCTGTTTGTTGAAATCACGCTACAGTTTTTAAAAATAGAGATATTGAGCTGAAATTTTGCACATATTCTTTTTTTGTCCATAAGCAGGTTAAGTTCGAAAATGGGCAATATCGGACTATGTCTTCATATAGCCCCCATATAGACCGATCCGCCGATTTAGGGTCTTAGGCCCATAAAAGTCACATTTATTATCCGATTTTGATAAAATTTGGAACAGTGAGTTGTGCTAGGCCCCTCGACATCCTCCAATAATTTCGCCTAGATCGGTCCAGATTTGGATATAGCTGCCATATAGACCGATCCTCCGATTTAGGGTCTTAGGCCCATAAAAGCCACATTTATTATCCGATTTTACTGAAATTTGGGACAGTGAGTTGTGCTAGGCCTTTCGACATCCTTCGTCAATTTGGCTCAGATCGGTTCAGATTTGGATATAGCTGCCATATAGAACGATCCTCCGATTTAGGGTCTTAGGCCCATAAAAGCCACATTTATTATCCGATTTTGCTAAAATTTGGGACAGTGAATTGCGTTAGGCCCTTTGATATCCCTCATCATTTTGGTGCAGATCGGTCCAGTTTTGGATATAGCTGCCATATAGACCGATCACTCTATTTCAGGTTTTGGGCCCAAAAAAGGCGTATTTATTGTCCGATGTCGCCGAAATTTGGGACAGTGAGTTAAGTTAAGCCCCTCGATATAATTCTGCAATATGGCACAGATCGGTTAAGATTTGGATATAGCTACCATATAGAGCGATCTCTCGATTTAAGGTTTTGGGCCCATATAAGGTGCATTTATTGCCCGATGTCGCCGAAATTCAGGACAGTGAGTTAGGTTAAGCCCTCCGACTTCCTTCTGCAATATGGCCCAGATCAGTCCAGATTTGAATATAGCTGCCATATAGACTGATCTCTCGATATAAGGTTTTGGGTCCATAAAAGGCACATTTATTGTCTGATTTCGCCGATATTTGGGACAGTGAGTTGAGTTAGGCCCTTCGACATTTTTCTGAAACTTGGCCCAAATCGGATCAGATTTGGATAAAGCTGCCATATAGACCGATATCTCGATTTAAAGTTTTGGTTCCATAAAAGGCGCATTTATAATCCGATTTCACTGAAATTTGACACAGTGACTTATGATAGGCTTTTCGAAATCTGTGTCGTATGTAGCTCAGATCGGTTTATTTCTAGATAAAGCTACTTAAAAGACCAATATTTTGTTATACACAATTGAACAAAAACTTGTAGTTATAAGTATTTGGTCCAAATACTAATGCAAATATTTTTATATAACTGCTCTGGGACAAAAGGTATACAATTTTCACCGAATTTTGATGAAAGATGGTTTACGTGTATTCCCGAGGTGGTGGGTATCCAAAGTTCGGCCCGGCCTTTTTACTTGTTTTTATTTATTTTATTTAATTTATTAGACCGATCATTGGCTCGTCTCGGAAGAGAAATAAACAGAAATTGTAAAATTTAATGATCTTCGCCCTAACAGGCAAAACACTTGAAGATTAATTCGTATGTTTTTTTTTTCTTACAATATTATATCAATTCCATGGCAGCCGGTTGTACGTACCGGATTGATCCGATGGAGTTCTTAATCGGCAACGTCTGCCACCTCAGTGTACAACACACTGCTACAACAACAATATTATAATTTTATATATGATAATGATTTTTTTTATGATAATTTTCAATGATTTTGTAATATTCATTAAATAATATTATTGACATTTCAGGTGAACCAAAAATTGCAACATCACCCCCAATAACAACAGCGACTACTGACAACAACAGCTCAGTCACAACGACGCCGCAGACATGTAATTAGCTTGGAAGCTATACAGAAACAACACCTAAGCAGTAAATTCACACACAAACACACCCACGCCCACATACAAACAAACAAATAAATATCTAAAGTCTATATCATTTTTAACAAAAGCAAATAATTAGAAAGAGTTAAACCCTTTTTATAAAATTAAATTAAAGAATAGCAACTACGTGCTCCCTTCTAAACTGTTTTAAAATCTTCGCCTGGCATGTTGTCTTTTATTTTTTTTTTATTATTAGGTTTAGTTACATCTTTTAACAAACAAAAGAAGAAAAAATAGATCTAACCTTTTTCAAAAATATATACCTATATATTCTATTTTGGATTTATGACATTTAACAAATTCTCCCTAAGCCCCCTGCCCCACTACACCGATACTACCGATAAGTCATACATTGTTTTCAAAATGTATATTAACTAAAATAGCAAACAAAACAATTAAATTCTTCATATATATAAATAGTTATATAAACTGGATTAATAGTTTTTACGTCTAAAGTTAAAATTAAAATATTATTAATTAAAACAAAGTTCAACAAAGAAAATAAATAAATAAAACAGAAATGGAAATAAATGCAAACAAACCCCAAAAAAGTCTCTTATAAAGTTTCTTTTTAATTAAAAAAGAAAGAAAACAAAACAATATTAAATATTGCAAGGATATGGTGCTGCAAATCTATCCAGTGTGCAATCATGAATCTAAGTTTTAAGAAGTCCAAATCTATGTTGGCATTATTTGTCACATAACAACACCATGAGTATGAGAGAAGTTGTGCAACTTATAATCATTTATTTAAATGTTCCACCACCATTGGCATTATTGTTTCGAATTTGCCTATAAATGCTAGAGGTCTACACTATCGATTTTAGTGAGTCGGTTGTTCTTGTGTTGTTCAATTTAGTTCTTGTTTTGTGAATGTTGTTTTTCTTTTTGTTTTTTTTCCTATAGCATTTGTGTCTGTAAAATGTAAATTTTTTTACCTTGATTTTTTTGTTTTTTTTTCTGAATTTGTGTTTTTTTGTATGTTGGCATACATAAAATATTTTATTTTTTATACGTACTACTTATGTGTAATGTAATCTATATTTAAGAACAATTTTACGTCTTTATAGATTTACCCATTTTAGGTATTGTTTTTTTTCTCTCGCCCTCTCAACAAACAAAGAGCCCAAATTGAAATCAAATATAAATACAATATCTTGTTAAATAAAAGATAATATTGGTGTTTTAGTTTTAATAAGGTTTTGTTAAGTAGGGGATGTCCAGTCCAGGATCAGTTTTGTATGACAATTCTTTCAATATTTAGATGTTGTTGTTGTAGCAGTTTATTGTGTTCTATCTTTCGTCTGCGTGATTCTGTTGAGTGTCAAGACCCAGGAACTCCGCGACTAAGATGGGGTGCGTCCACAGGGATCCGTGTTGATGCTCGGCGAATGGAAATTCTCCTACGAGGCTCGGGAGGAGTAATGCCTCAAGCGTCTTAGCCACTGGTGAGAGAAGGGAGATCGGTCTGTACGACTCCCCCAAACTCGGGTCTTTACCAGGCTTCAGTAGCGGGATCACTCTGCCCATTTTCCAGACATCGGGAACTATAAGAGTGTTCAATGACAGGTTAAGGACAGTGGTAAGGTACTCAACTCCAGGTAAATCCAGATTCTTCAGCATCAATGTAGAGATTCCGTCGGGGCCCAACGCCTTGGAAGGTTTGGCGCCACGGATGACATTCTTAACTTCGCCCACGGTAAATTGTGATGGCTGTTCATCGGCTCGGAGACCACGAACACGGCGAATGGCTCTCCTCCTTGCCCTGTCTCTCTCGGGATGCACAATAAATTGACGGTTGAACAACCTGGCGCATCTCTTCGGATCAGTCACGGTTAACTCGCCAAAAGTGACTGAGGTCCTATCGTCCCGTCTACCGGGGTTCGAGAGAGACTTAACAGTGGCCCACAATTTGCCTGCACCGGTGCCTAAGTTACATTGCTCCAAGTGTTCCAGCCACAAATTCCGCTTATGTTCGTTGACTACCCTGTTTATTTCCAGATTCAGCTCGCTGATTCTGGGGTTAGCGGGGTCCATAGCACGAATCCCATCACGCTCGTCTGCGAGTACCACTGCTTGCGCCGGGAAATTGGGTCGCACTTGCGGTATTCGACCGGCTGGTATAAAGCGATCGGCTGCTGCGTTGATGATGTCTCGGAATTTCCTCTCGGCCACAAGCACATCAGAGGGGGGTGGCAGTTCATTGAAGCGGCGATTGGTATACTCTCTGAAGCCAGTCCAATTGGCCTTCTTGTAATTGATGAACGTCCGGCGCTCAGAGGTTATGAAGTCGGGTGGTCGGTCGATGGTGAGGATTATGGGGAGGTGGTCTGACCCCAAAGAGATGACGGCTTGCCAGGATACGTCACTCAGGAGATCAGGGGATGCGATTGAGATGTCTGGCGAGTCGCTGCACCTCCTCCTAATCCTAGTGGGGGCATCCTCATTCAATATGTGGATGTCACAATTGGTAGCTAAACGTCAAAAAATCATTTGGCAGTACAGCGTCTGGTCACTTAATCAGTAGGTTAGGTTAGGTTTAATTGGCAGTCTGCAATCGGACTCACATAGACGTTTTCGTCCATTGTGATACCACAGGAACAGGAGAAGAAAGATGCCTCCTAGCTCCTTCCATTGAACCATCCAGATCGCTTCAAAAAGCCCAACAACTTGCGAATGTTCGCATCCGCTAAATCGATAAATCAGACAATTTTGAAAGAAATGAGAACCTAAAGTAGAACTTCTTCTGCCAGTACAGGACACACACACACACCTCTATAGTCTCCTCTTCCTCTATAGTATGTTCTTCCTCCTCACGAACGTCTCATGGATTCTGCAGAATTTGTTACTGGAAATCTTAAGTATGTCAGAATGTTTTCTGATCATGACGGACACATTGTCTCTTCTAGCCAGTGATGGCAAAGCGTTGGACCTCTTCAAGTCTAGATAAGGCCACATAATTTTGGAGTGTTCATTACCCTCGCTTTGTGACCCTCTATCATTCGTTGCCCTTCGGGCCTGATCTTGAAGACTTAGCTTACATGTCGCTAAAGAGAAATCCCTCAGATTCCAGTTGCCCTGGGATGTGTAAGGTAGCTCCTAGTCTCGCTAGCTCGTCTGCTCTACAATTCCCTGGGATGTGTCTGTGGCCCGGCACCCAGAACAGCTGAATTTTAAACTGTTCAGCCATCTCATTGAGAGATATGCGACAGTCTAAGACTGTTTTTGAAATCAGATATACGTTTTATAGGGATTTAATGGCTGTCTGGCTGTTTGAGAAGAGATTAATGGCATTCATCGTTATGACATTGGCCATTCCACCAATTCTTTTGTTGCAAGGATCTCCGCTTGATACACACTACACTGTCCAATTTCTTCAGAATACACCCACAGCCCACCTGATCGTCTAGTTTGGAATCATCCGTATAGAAGTCTATGAAACTTCTAATACCAGGGGTATTGTAGTTCCAATCGGTTCTATCAGGAATAGTGGTAAAGTACTTTTCATCAAAAAGCGGCTTAGGCTATGGGTAATCCAGACTGCCAGGAACATCGGGCATTGTATCAAGGATAACACAATGTTCGTAGCCGCCTCACAGCAGTGGTCGCAGCAATTTTACTAGCCACAATGTCCAAAGGCAATAGGTGTAGTGTAGGTGATGTCGTCCTCAGTGCGTCTGCGATGCGGATCCGGGTGAGTATTGAACAGTAGGTGGACTTTTGAAGCGACGTCCACCAGACGACAGCACGATATTGCATTATAGGTCTGACAACTGCAGTATATACCCAATGCATGACGCGCGTTCTAAACCCCCAACTTTTGCCAATGGCTCTCTTGCAGGTGTAAAGCGCAAGAGTTTCCTTTCTTGCCCTTTCCAAAGTATTGGATTTCAAGTTCAATTTCCTGTCCAGCAAAACAGCCAGGAATTTTGCGCTTTCAGTAAATGGAACATTTTTCTCCCACGGAGGCAGGTACCACAGTGTGAAACTTGTATCTCCTGCTGAAAAGAACTACTTCTGTCTTGCGTGGATTTACGTTCAGACCATTAGAACGGACACCGGTGTATCAACCGGTGATACATCATCAGGTCCTAGCGATTAAAGGGAGCCAAAACTTTTTATCGCGAAAAGGATTTTCGACTCAAAAACAATTTCCCCAATAACATCAGACGAATGCTTTGAAATGACAATCTCTTCTGCTGCCTCATTGTTTCGGGGAAATGGTATCAACGAGTAATTCTACTATTTCCTTACTAGACATTGTCCATACATTCTCTGACTTCTGAATATATCCCACCATAATAGGTTTCAAGGATAGGATCTTCCTTAGCATAGAGGCCGCAGATGTATTCTCCACGGAGGTGCAGTATTCCACTAGGGCACTGGAGACTATTCTCGATATCCAACCTATTGACATACAGATTAAGTGTGAGGGAGCCACTGTGGCTATGAGACTTAGGCGATGGGAGAATGCATTGAGGATGGGGGCAGCTCATACCATCGTGGTATAATCGAGGCGACGGTAGGAAACCTGGAAGGAATGGAAGAGGTTTCCGATACGATACCTGAGACGACACTTGAGTTCGACTACGAGGCACTGTTGCCAGCGGCTTGGATTGACGAAACCCTAGTATTGACACCTGGAAAGAAATAGATAAATGCGATCCATGGTGGAGGGTATAAAGGATTCGGCTCGGCCGAACTTAGAACGCATTTACTTGTTTTTTTTACGTTTGTTTCTTTTTCGAGATGAGCTTAAGGATCGGATCGATACCAACCAGCATGGGACGCGTTTCGTCATTTGGTTAGAATAACTCATCGGCCATATTAGGTGTGAAGGCTTCAAGGGCCGAAAAAGAAGCGCCTTTAAATAACTATGGGACGCGTTTCGGCATTTGGTTAGAAAAACTCATTGACCATATTAGGTTGAAGGCTTTAAGGGTGGTACGTTGGTATTTGGTATATTGTACCTATATCGTATTTATTGCGAAAATGCCTCTATGATATAAAAATGAATCACATTACCCACGCTCGACAACACTGTCTTCTTGCTGTTCCTTTCCCAATGCATATTTTTGTGAAATGGCAGATTTTTTGTCTATACAATTACACTACTCCCATGGCATACTTATAATTCTGTGCATCTTTTCGTAGTTGTATTGAGTTTTTTATTTAATAATTTAGTTATGATAAGTCTGAACAGTTAAGTGAGATATTTAACAATTTGTTGTTTTAAAAAAAACCATGTAAAAAGTCCTCAAAATAGATGTGTTTGGCTTTTGTGATACATTTTGGGGACTTGATAGGAGTCTTTTGCGTTTGAGGCGTTTTAATTTTATTTCAGGGACTCGCTCCTCTTCGGTTTTCGAGAATCTTTTGTCATGTTAGACAATGCTGAATTTTTGAAGTTTAGTTATGTATGCCTTATAAAATTTATTAATTAATTTAGCCTATATTTAAATATAATTGCACTAATGAAATACCATCTGGCATCTCTTTCCTAATCTGAGGATTTGAATAGAATTTTGTGAGGGATTTTTTACTTCTTATATGGCAGTTGTATGTGGGTATTTCCATCAGCTAGCGATGGGTGGGGCCTTTTCAAAGGTATACTTTCCATTTCCAAGGAGGAGCGCTGTATGAATCTGCCTATAAATGGGGCATATAAATTGGGATCATACTGCACATCCTCTTCTGGTTTCCAGACATAGCTCAGAGGTATGGCTGTTATCCAGACCAGAGCTGTACCGACCACCTGGTACCAATAGAATGAGATTTCGTAAATGGAAAAGGGTCGATTACTGCCAAATGCTGTGGTTATCAAAGGTACCTCATCTTTAGCCGAAATTGTATCTGCATGTACGGTAATGCTGAAAGTAATGCAAATATGTTCAATTTAGTTTAGAAAATGTTTTCTAAGAATATTGAGTGGCTTACACATTTTTAATTAGACCATAGAAATTATAGTTCTCACATCTATCTAAAGTGGTGGGCAATGGGTCATATTTGATGATGCCAGCTTTTATACGCATTTGAGCGTTAAGCACAATCCATATCATGACAGTCAAGCTAACGCCAATGGAGACGAGTATAGCCTATAGCAAGGGGAAAAACAAATTTCATTAAAAATTACAGGGAAAAGTAATTAGAAACAGAGCGTAGAAACAAAACTTTAACTATTAGATATCTCATTTTTACCTTTCCCGTAACCCTGGGTACAAGAACGCCCAATAGAAATACACCCACAACAGCTCCCGTATTAATGGCCATTATTGTGAGAATTGTTTGTAAAATTGAACTGAATTTCTCCACAACAAATCCACCTGCTATACAATAACATCCTGTGATCACCACGAATAGCCTCATAATGGCATTGGCCCGATTATCCGTGTGTCGTATAAAGGGTTTTATATAATCGAAATATACCACACCAGCCAAAGAATTCAAAGTTGCCGACATGGTACTAAGAGCTGCACTAAAGACGCATGAAATAAATACTCCGGGCATTCCTTTTAAATGGCCTACAACATCTTGCACAAAAAAGGGTACTATTTTGTCCGCTCTTTCCACCACCTACATATGTGGAAGAAAAATAACACAGAGTCTAAGAATATCAAAAAGGGTATGTTTTATTAATAGGAACTTACTCCGGCCAAAATCGGATCACAGCCAGCGTAGCGGGCAAACATTATAATACCAGTGAAGCAATTAAAGCCCAAGATCAAAAGTATTCCAATGGCTGCATAGATAAGGGCTCTGGTGATATAAAACAAAAACAGTTTTTTAGAATTACAAGAATAAAATGTTGATAAAACTTTTTATGGTTATTTAACTTTATGAAAAAAGGGGAAATTAATGTTTTTTAATCAGCTGAAAACCGCCAAATAATCCGTAAATATCGGGGCTTCCAATAAGGACTTGGCATGCCTGTGCCATTTCTTATGAAAAATTACTATTCAATAAATTGATTGTAACGTGTATTGTGGCGCACTCCTGTTGAAACCACATGTCATCAAGGTTCATATCATCTTATTCAGGCCAAAAATAATCAGTGAGCATGGTGCGGAAGCGTTGTCCATTCACGGTAACGTGACGATTGGTATCGTCGACGAAGAAGCATGGCCCAATGACGCCGCCGCCATGTAAACCGCATCAAACAGTTATTTTTAAACGCACCACTATAGGATGGGGGTATACTTATCTAGTCATCCTGTTTGTAAAACCTCGAAATATTCGTCGAAGACCCCTTAAGGTGTATATATTCTTGATCGTCTCGACGTACTGAGTCGATCTAGCCATGTCCGTCCGTCTGTCGAAATCATGATAGCGATCGAACGCGTAAAGCTAGCAGCTTGAAATTTTGCATTGTATTTCTTATTTATGTAGATCGTTGGGGATTGCAAATGGGCCCTATCGGTTCGGTTTAGCTATAGCTCCCATATAAATCGATCTCCCGATTTGATTTCCTGAGCCCCTGGAAGCCTCAATTTTTGTCGATTTGGTTAAAATTTTTAAAGATAGTGTTTTATTTTGACTTCACACAGCTGTGCCAAGTACGGCCCAAATCGGTCTATAATCTGATATAGCTCCCACATAAACCAATCTCCCGATTTGACTTCTTGAGCCCTTACACAATCGCAAATTTTGTCTGATTTGGCTGAAATTTTAACAACTGTACCAAGTAAAGTCCAAGTCGGCATATAATCTGGTATAGCTCTTATCTGCCGATTTGACTTTTTGAGTCCTTAGGTTAGGTTAAGTTGAAAGTAGTTCGGCCGGGCCGAATCTTATATACCCTCCACCATGGATCGCATTTGTCGAGTTCTTTTCCCGGCATCTCTTCTTAGGCAAAAAAGGATATAAGAAAAGATTTGCTCTGCTATTAGAGCGATATCAATATATGGTCCGGTTTGGACCACAATTAAATTATATGTTGGAGACCTGTGTAAAATGTCAGCCAATTCGAATAAGAATTGCGCCCTTTGGGGGCTCAAGAAGTAAAATAGAGAGATCGATTTATATGGGAGCTGTATCGGGCTATAGACCGATTCAGACCATAATAAACACGTATGTTGATGGTCATGAGACAATCCGTCGTACAAAATTTCAAGCAAATCGGATAATAATTGCGATCTCTAGAGGCTGAAGAAGTTAAGAACCCAGATCGGTTTATATGACAGCTATATCAAGTTATGGACCGATTTGAATCATACTTGGTACAGTTGTTGGAAATCATAACAAAATACTACGTGCAAAATTTCAGCCAAATCGGATAAGAATTGCGCCCTCTAGAGGCTCAAGAAGTCAAGACCCAAGATCGGTTTATATGGCAGCTATGTCAGGTTATAGACCGATTTGAATCATACTTGGCACAGTTGTTGTATATTATAACAAAACACGTCGTGCAAAATTTTATTCCAATCGGATAAGAATTGCGCCCTCTAGAGGCTCAAGAAGTCAAGACCCCAGATCGGTTTATATGACAGCTATATCAAAACATGGACCGATATGGCCCATTTACAATACCAACCGACCTACACTAATAAGAAGTATTTGTGCAAAATTTCAAGCGGCTAGCTTTACTCCTTCGAAAATTAGCGCGCTTTCGACAGACAGACGGACGGACGGACATGGCTAGATCGACATAAAATGTCACGGCGATCAAGTATATATACTTTATGGGGTCTCAGACGAATATTTCGAGTAGTTACAAACAGAATGTCGAAATTAGTATACCCCCCATCCTATGGTGGAGGGTATAAAAAGGGTGCAGATATGAATCCGCCCCATGCCGCTATGAACCTACACCTAAGCTAGTGATCGGCTTGTTGTACGCTCTAAAAACTAAAAAGTAATCTCGAAAAAGAAAATTTAAAGTTAGGAATTCCGTTCTACTTACAAAATCCTTTATTGTTTTTCATACCACTCCCCCAAGTTGGTTCTTGTCTGGTATCGTGTCCCCACCTAAGTTCCGGTGCCTGTTAGCCGCGAAAGTCAGGCAATGACATAGGAAATGCTTCAACGTCTCATCACCTTCCCCACATGCCCTATACAAGCTGGCCGCACCGATTTTACAAATCCATCCTCAATCCATTCTCCCATCGCCTTAAGTCTCATAGCTGCAGTGGCTGCCTCATATTTCATCTGTATGTCAATGGGTCGGATATCTAGAATAGTCTCCAGGTCCCCTTGGGGGCGTGGTCCTCATCGCTCCGCCTATGCCAAGACAACATGTTCTCTGAACTTGTTGTATGGTCCTAACGTTGCACTTTTTCTTCATAGCAGTCCACCAAACTACTGGGGCGTAAGTAAGTATTGGTCTAATCACGCTTCTGTAGAGCCAGTCGACTATCGTCGGATTCAGGCCCCATTTCGAGCCTACAGCCCGTCTACAAAGTGTCCAACATCTGTGGCCCTTCTCAGCATGCTCCTGAATGTGACACTTCCAATTAAGTGTTCTATCCAAATTCCCTCCTAAGTATTTGAACTTGTCAGATATCGAAATCGTTTTATTGAGGAAACGTGGTGCGTCAAATTGGCCAATCTTCGACTTCCTCGTGAACAGGCATATTTCAGTCTTCTCTGGGTTAACATTGAGACCCATTGGTCTAGCGGAGTTATATGCCAAATGCAAGACCCTATCGACCATAACTGGTTCGGACCCTTACCCCCAAGAAGTATTATAACATCGTCTGCATAACAGACGGGTTCAAATCCCTCCTCAGTCAATTATGGTAGTCACCCTAAGGAATGGCGATAAAATGCCCCCTGTGGCGTGCCCTATGCTACTTTCTCCATTATATATATGTCATGGGACCCGTAATTTATCCACCTGTTCCTTAGCATATGGTCTAAGGATTCGATCCATGTGTGGCACATTATTAAACGCCCCTCGATGTCAATGCAAACCGCCAATGTGTACGTCTTGACATCGAACGATTCTTCCAATGACTTGAAATAGCACCAAAGAAAATAGGCCAGAGGCGTCAAATCGCACGAACGAAGCGGCCAATCGACTGGGGCATTTCTTGAGATAACACAGCTCATCAAACTTACTCTTTAATAAATCGATTTTAACGTGTGCAGTGTGGCACCGTCCTGTTAAAACCACATGTCATCCAGGTCCATATCTTTTCAGGCTAAAAACTAATCAGTGAGCTTGGTGCGGTGGTGTTGTCCTTTCATAGTAACGTGACGATTGTAACGTCGACGAAGAAGTATGGCCCAATGACGCCGCCGGCATGCACACAGTTATTTTTTGTGGATAAAGTGTTGATTCGTGAAGATTGATTTGGACTTTCACCTGACCGTTGACGCATATTTTGCTTATTGACGAACCCATTGAGTAAAAAATGGGACTCGTCACTGGAGATGATTTCGCTCCTAAGGTATGATTTGCAGACGTTGTTCGTTCGTGTACTTTACGATGGTGAAAATGTTGAGTTTATTGAATAAATTGACAGTGGCAGTTCGATGTAATAGTGCGTTCACACAGATTAAATGCAAAGTTTTCAAGTCCCTATTGTAAAACCCTTTACTTCAAAAGGCATTTAATTTGACTTTTGAGGTATTTTCTCAGATGAAATATTATTTTACAAGTAATATTTACCTTTTGGCTTTTTCCAAACTGGGCAGCGAGACAATTCTTTGTACACAGCTCTGATTAAGACCAATATGACCAACCCACAGCAAAATTCCTCCATTGAAGAGTCCCAAAACTGTGGTACGTACACGAGGATCTAAACCGAAACTTTTTTGAAATGAAATAAAATTTTAAACTTTTTTTACACAATCCCTTTAAAAACCTATTTAGTGTACTTACTATAAATCGAAACGCCCACCTTCTGCGGCATTTTCAATAACTTGGCTCAATCCACCAACTTTAAATATACCTGAGATGCCTACGATCACAACCGAAGAAATCATAATTCCAGCCTGAACAACATCCGTCCAAACGACAGCTTTAATGCCTCCCTAGAAGTTGAAGAACATAAAAGAAACATGTAATGGGTGGACTAAAAAACTTGAGATATGACGTTACACAGACGACGGTTTTTGCCAAAATAGAATATGAGGCGCAAGAAGTTGCAGATGATGCAGAGTATACGTTTTGCCACTGCGAGCGCTGATTCGAAATACGCTGGGAACTAGAAATAGGGACTAACGACGTTTCGCCTGGGATAAAAGTCCGAAGGAAGTTGGAGAACGAGATGAACTGGAAGGCGCTGATGGGATACGAATTACTACGTAGGAAGAAGATGAACCAGGACGCAGCGGCGTTGAGTATAATGGAAGTGTTGCGATTTTGTCGGGGCCCGTCGTCTCAGACGACTTGGCGAGGATTACATTCGAGACAGACTACGCATTTGACGGGTAGCTCTCCTCCTAGCCTTGTCTCTCTCGGGATGCTTAATGAATTGGCGATTGAACAACCTCGCGCATCTTTTCGGGTCATCACACTCGCTCATCTACGAGTACCGCTGCCTAGGCCGGAAAATTGGAAAGCTCTTGGGGTATTATACCGGCTGTTATAAATCGTGTGGCTATTAAGGCCTAAACAGAATGAGTGCGTTGAGGATCGTCGCGTTGAAAGCGTCGAAGTTGAAAATTTTTTAGCTTTTTCTAGTTGCTTTTGTGGAATTTGTGTGCAGAGTTGTATTTTTGCAACACGACGCTCAAAAGTTTTGGCCTTTACTAATGCCCTTCTATGTATATAGTAATTGCAATATGTCATATATCAGTTGACAAATACATGTCGTCTAATAGCACCTTTAATGGGTTTTGGCAGGGAATATTTGACACTTCGGAAACGTCATTGCAAATGTCAAAGCACAAAAGTATACGTCGTAGTTTAAAAACGAATGTTATGAGAATTGTAGCCATTGTAGCGGCAAAATAATGGTAAATGTAAATTTTTCTCTTTATTAATTTTTTTACCCACCACCAAAAGATTAATTAATTGAGTCATTCCGTTTGCAACTTATCGAATTATCCATTTTCGACCCCATAAAGTATATAGATTCTTGATAGTCGTATAAATCTAAGACGATCTAGCCATGTACGTCCGTCTAATCTTCTGTATGTTGAAACAGCGCTGAAGTTTTTAAAAATAGGGATGTTGAGCTGAGATTTTGCAAAAATTCTTTTTTGTTCATAGGAAGGTTAAGTTCGAAGATGGACTATATCGGACTATATCTCGATATAGCCTCCACAATTGTGAAATTCGGCACAATGAGCTGTGTTAGATTCGCCGACCATCGTACCGAGTATGTTATAGATTGGGCTATATTTGGATATGGCTGCCATATATACTGATCTCCCGATTAAAGGTTTTGGGCCCTTAAATGACGCATTTACTGTCCGATTTTTTGTTCTGTATTCTATATGGTTCAAATTAGTCAATATTTGCTTATAGCTGTCATGAAGACCGATCTCCCGATTTAAATTCTCGGAACCACAAAAACGCATTTATTACTCGATTTCGCAATAATTTAGCACAATGAGTATGGTCTAGATCATTTTATATTTGGATATAACTGCATACCGATCTCCCGATTAAAAGTCTTGAATCCTCAAAAGACGCATTTATTGTCCGATTTCACTGAAATTTTGCAAACTGAGTTGTGTTAAGCTCTTCGACATTCGTGCTCTATATGGTCTCGATTGGTTACAAATTGAATATAGCTGTCATATATGCCACACTCCTGATTTTAGTCGAGGGGCCAAAAATAGCGCAATTATTACCCGATTTTGGCGAAATTTGACTCAATTAGTTGTGTTAGGTCCCTTGACAATCAAAGCGAGTATGGCTTAGATCGGGCTATATTTAGATATAGCTGTCATATATACCGATCTCCCGATTAAAGGCCTTGGCCCCTTGGGCAAAATGAATTGTGTTAGGCTCTTTGACATTCGTAACTCAGATCTACCGATTTAAGGTCTTGATCCCACAAAAGGCTCATTTATTTTCGGATTTATTGGTTGCCCAAAAAGTAAATGCGGATTTTTTAAAAGAAAGTAAATGCATTTTTAATAAAACTTAGAATGAACTTTAATCAAATATACTTTTTTTACACTTTTTTTCTAAAGCAAGCTAAAAGTAACAGCTGACAACGCCGACTATATGAAAAATCCGCAATTACTTTTTGGGCAACCCAATATTTGAATTTGGCACAATGAGGTGTGTTAGACTCTTCGGTATCCGTGCTCTCTATGGTCAATATTTGGACACAAAAGGCGCATGGATTACCCGATTTCGCTGAAATATGCCAAAATTTGTTGTGTTGGTCTCATCCGTTGATCAGATCGATCTATATTTTGGTACAGCAGTCATATATACCAATCTTCCGATTTTAGCCCGCGGGCCACAAAATGCGCATTTATTACCCGATTTCGTTAAATTTATATTTATCATATAGACTAATCACCCGCGTTTTTAGTTATCCGATTTGTCTGAAATTTTCCACGAAGTGTTTAGCTTTGACCATCAACAACGATGTTAAGTATAGTCCAAATCGGTTCACAACCTGATATAGCTCCAATAGAAACCGATCTCCTGATTATATTTCTTGAGACTCTAGAGGGAGCAATTCTTATTCGATTTTGCTGAAATTTTGCACAGCGAATTCTTTAAACATATGTGTTAAATATTGCCTAAATCGGTCTATAACCTGGTATAGCTCCTATATAAATCAACCTCCAAATTTTATTTTTTGAGCCACTATAGGGCGCATTTCTATCCGATTTGGCTGAAATTTGGACAATGAATTCCACTTTGGTCTCCAACAGTCATACCAAGTATGGCCGCAATCGGTTCATAACTTGGAATAGCTAAAATACCATAGCAATTCTTATCCATTATCCTTTGTTTGTCTATAAGAGATATCGGCCATAGAACTAGACAAATGGTATCCATGGCTCTTAGCACATTTTTACTTGTTTTTTACTCACCAACATTGTATAGAATATGCATATGGAACAAACTATCGAATTGATAATGTGAATATTAATGCCAGTAACTGAAAAAAAATCATCGGTATTATGAGATTTATAGCAATGCAAAGAAATTTTTCTGAGTGTACCTTGAGCAAAAGCAAGAGATGGAACAAACATGAAAACTGGCAACATTAAAATGGCACTGAAAACAAAGGCGGCGGTGACAAATCGTCTGGTATGTTTATTGAAACGTATTTGAAGATACTGCAAATGGTAGGAAAATAAAAAAAGACATTCGATATAAGTATATTTCAAAGTTATCGTTTTAGGGGTTTGTTAAATTAGCTGATTTTATAGGAGTAATTTAACAGCTGATTTTGATGGCTGACATGAAATTTGTTCAAATTTGCACAAAATTGTTAATGGAAGTCGTTCGCCCGCAGAAGATTGATTGCGTGCAAATATCTACTGGAGAATTTTTTCCCAGCAGGAATTTAAAACTTTGAACAGCTGTTTGGTGAACACCAGCTGTTTTCTTCAAATAAATTGAAATAGAAGATACGAAAGGCTGTTCCTACTCTCCTGCAAAAAATTACTAGAAAAGTACGCGAACAGACTTATGTGTTGTTAGGTAAGGTTCATCTGATGGCCGATTTAAAAGCTTAGTTAAAAAAGTACGCGAACAGACCTAAGTGCTGTTAGGTTAGGTTCATCTGATAGCTGACTTAAAAGCTTAGTTAACTTCGAACTTAAGATAAGGTCACTTTGCAAAGTGGGCATTGGCTAGTTTTTTTTTGCCCACAATGTAAGTATACTGAGGTATGACAATACATATGTATTCCTAAATGTTTTGATGTTCTCTAAGATTCTCCAGAGAAATGCAGTCCATCACTAAAATGGAGTTGTGTTTTGGGGTTTTCAACTTTGTTGCCCAGATCTTATTAATTTAAAAAAAATATTACCTCATAACAATTTGATATGTTGTTGTTATAGAATACCGGTATAATGATATAATTTAGCATGGGAACCACCGGAATAATTGACAGCACTAGAAATATATAGCCAAAACCAAATGAGTAGCTCTCTGCGGGCACAGCCATTATGGCAATTGCTGAAAGTTGACTGAAAAAATGGAAGAAAATAGAAAATAAATTGCTAATAATATTTTAATACAAATGCATATTAAGGAAACTTTCAAAATATCAAAGGGTTTTGTTCGATTCAAGTTTTATACTCAATGATAAGGGATATCCTTTTAATTGCCGGACCGAAAGGTGTGACAACTCTTTGGGGAAAAGTATTTTAATATAATTTTAATAACAATTTGGTTTCATTATACCCACCACCATAGGATTGGGGTATACTAATCTAGTCATTCCGTTTGTAACACCTCGAAATATTGATCTGAGATCCCATAAAGTGTATATATTCTTGATCGCCTCGACGTTCTGAGTCGATCTAGCCTTGTCCGTTTCTCCGTCTGTCCAAATCACGATAGCTGTCGAACGCGTAAAGCTAGCCGCTTGAAATTTTGCCCAGATATTTTATATATACTTTAGGTCGTTGGGGATAAGGCCATATTGGTTCAGATTTAGATATAGCTCGCCTATAAACCGATCCCCTGTTTTGACTTCTTGAGCCGCTGGAAGGCGCAATTTTTGTCCGATTTGGCTGAAATTTTGCACGTAAAGTTCCGTTACGACTTTCGACAACTGGTCTATAACCTTCCGACAAATAGGTATATAACCTGATATAGCTTCCACATAAACCGGCCTTCCAATTTGACTTCTTGAGCCCTTGGAAGGCGCAATTTGTGTCCGATTTGGCTGAAATTTTGCATATGGTGTTCTGTTATGACTCCCAACAACTGTGCGTACGGTCTAAATCGGTCTATATAAAGCTTTCATATATACCGATCGATCAATATGTATATTGGGTTGCCCAAAAGTAATTGCGGATTTCATATATGTAGTCGGCGTTGAAAAATTTTTTCACAGCTTATGACTCTGTAATTGCATTCTTTCTTCTGTCAGTTGTCAGCTGTTACTTTTAGCTTGCTTTAGAAAAAAAGTGTAAAAAAAGTATATTTGATTAAAGTTCATTCTAAGTTTTATTGAAAATGCATTTACTTTCTTTTAAAAAATCCGCAATTACTTTTTGGGCAACCCATAATTAGTTGGTTTCAGCTGTGAGTTAAGTGCAAATTGAAGTGAATACAATTCAAATAATTCAAATTTATTTTGACAAAATCTATAATGAATTTTGAAAAAAAAATGTATTTATTTAAGTTTTATGTAGTTTTTGTGTATGTAAAGTTGTTTTGTAGGTTATTTAAAAATAGTTTTTTACTTGTTTGCAATGTTAACAGGATGCACTGAATTTATTGCTACCTCTAATGCCTTTGGACGGTGTGGCTAGGCAAATTGCTGCTACCACTCCCGTGAGGCCAAGGGAGCTTTCTCTTTGGTCATGTGGCGGCTACGGGCACTGTGTTATCCTTGATACAAAATCCGATGTTCCAGGCAGTGTGGATTACACTCTACCTGAGTCGCTTTTTGATAAAAAGTACTGTACCGATTGGAACTACGATATGCCTGGTAATAGAAGTGACATAGACTTCTTTCTATACGGATGGTTCCGTACTAGATGACCAGGCGGGCTTGAATTGTACTCCTAAGAACTGGTACTGGCCATATCGACCTGGCAAAGTCCAATTTATCCATTACAATAAAAATGTTGAATAATTGATGCAAATTTGAGTGTTTTATTATATTATAAAAAATATCTCAAAAAGTTACTTCTTAGATTATTTAACATAGATTTATTAACTTACCTTGCTACCAAAGATATGGCAATGGGAATAGTTTTCATATTCTTGCCACCCATCAAATATTCATCGGTGGTATTTTTCGATTTCGAAAAGAAGCCAAAGTAAACACCAATACCAGCTGATATCATTAACATGAAAGCGAAGACAATGTAATCGATAACACCGAAGGTGAAAGATTTCGCCGCATTTTCCAATATATTTTGAGACATTTTCATTAGAGTTTTAGAGGTGAGAGAGCGAGATATGTTTTTACGAAGTATTTTCTTTATTTAATTTTTTTTTTTCACATTGCCAATTAAGTGTTGCTAACGTTTTGACAATCCGTTAACCACTACGAATGATCTGTTAATGTGGATTACCAGATGACTTCTGAATTTTTACATTGCAATCCTACTCCTCGACGCCATGATAAAAAACAAGCTTTATTTGATTTTTGGTAGAAATATAAATTAAATCTTATCTTTTAGATAAAATTGTGCGCACATATGCGTATCATATTAGCATATGAACATCTGTACGAAGCTGTACATTCACTTTCTAAAAGGAAGTTGAGTTAACACCCTTTTAATCGTTTGGCCATAATTTCTAATTGGCATTATAAATTTAAAGTTAATTTAGCTAACTTTGTAGATAAAGAGAATTCATTATCTTCGAAATTTCTCCTATTCATACAGGGTTGATGTAGTTTGCATAGCTTTTTATACCCACCACCATAGGATGGGGGTATACTAATCAAGTCATTCCGTTTGTAATACTTCGGAATATTGATCTGCGACCCCATAAAGTATATATATTCTTCATCGTCTCGGCATTCTGAGTCGATCTAGCCATGTCCGTCTGTTTGTCGAAATCACGATAGCGGTCGAACGCGTAAAGCTAACCGCATGAATGAATTTTGCACATATACTTACGATTGATGTAGGTCGTTGGGGATTGCAAATGGGCCATATCGGTTCAGATTTGGATATAGCCTCCATATAAACCGATTCCTAGACTTGACTTCTTGAGCCCCTAGAAGCCTCAATTTTCATCCCATTTGGCTCAAGTTATGACCTTCCACAACTATGCCAAGTATAAAACGAATTTGAATTCTTGAGCCCTTAGATGCCTCACTTTTCATCAGATTTGGCTGAAATTTGGAACAAAGACTTGCGTTATGACTTTCAATATCTATGCCAAGTATGATTTTAATCGGTCAATAAACAGGTATAGCCCCCATATAATCCAATCCCCAGATTTGCTTTCATGAGCCCCCTCCCGTCTGATTTGACTGAAATTTGGAACAAATAATAAGGTTATGATTTTCAACAAACATGCCAAGTATGACCCGAATCGGTGTATAAACAGATGTAGCTTCCATATAAACCGATCTCCGGATTTGACTTCTTAAACCCTTAGATGCTTCACTTTTCATCTGATTTGGCTGAAATTTGGAACAAAGACTTGCGTTATGACTTTCAATATCAATGCCAAGTATGACCCGAATTCGTTTATAAACAGATATAGCTTCCATATAAACCGATTCCCGGATTTGACTTTCTATGCCCTTAGAAGCCTCAATTTTCACCTGATTTGGCTGAAATTTGGCCCAAAAATCTATCTTCAAACTTACAACATCAGTGCAAATTTTTATCCCAATCAGTCAATATGGTGATAAAGGCCCCCCTAAGTACCGATATGCCGATATGACTTCTTGAGACCAAAGTATTTAAAATACCAACTCAGTTAATAAGGGCACATATTTAGTGGATTCCATGGTGGTGGGTACCCAAGAATCGGCCCAACCGAACTTAGCTTGCTCTTACTTGTTTATGTTTCTAACATTTGGCTTTCCAGTGTGACGCAGAAGTAGCATCCCCCCTTTATCGTGAAAATAAAACAAGTAACAAGTAAAAAGGCATTAAGTTCGGCCGGGTCGAACTTTGGATACCCACCACATCGGGTATATATGTAAACCACCTTTCGTCATAATCCGGTCTAAAATGCATTATTTATGCACCCGTAGCAGCTATATCGCAATATGGTCGAATTTGGATCCAATTTATCGCGGACATTGAGTACAGTCTTGGTTTATTTGGCAGCTATATCCAAATATAGACCGTCTGAACAACTCACTGTCATAAATTTCAGCGAAATCGGACAAAAATGCCCCTTTTTATGGATCTAAAACTTTAAATCGAGAGATCGGTCTATACGGCAGCTATATCCAAATCTGGACCGATCTGGGCCAAATTGAAAAAAGACGTCGAAGGGCATAACACAACTCACGGTCTTAAATTTCAGCAAAATCGGATAATAAATGTGGCTTATATGGGCCTAAGAGCTCAAATCATCAGATCGGTCTATATGGTGGCTATATTAAGATATAGTCCGATATAGCCCATCTTTCGAACTTAACCTGCCTAAGGACAAAAAAAGAATCTGTGCAAAGTTTCAGCTCAATAACTCTATTTTTAAAGACTGTAGCGTGAGTTCAATAGACAGATGGACAGACATTGCTAGATCGTCTTAGATTTTAACGACGGTCAAGAATTTCTATACTTTATAGCGTTGGAAATGGATAATTTCACACTTATAAACTTGGAAATATTTTGAAGCAATCAAATCGCTTTGATTGAAGCCTCAAGGGTCCAAGAAGTGAAATCCGTGAATTGGATTATATTATGGACCTATCTGAGTGGGAGTTGGTGGGAGTTTTGAAGGGCATAGGTGTACTTTAACAGTCAAATCGGATGAAATTCTACGGGCTTAAAAAGTCAAATCTGGGAAACGGATTACATATCCAAATCTGAACCGAAATGGTCTAACGCCTTCATCAATAAGAGGTATCAACGCTAAATTTCAAGCGGATGTTTCTATTCTTTCGCGATTTTGACTGGCGCTCAGACAGATGGACGGTCATGGATGAACTCAGAATTCCAAGACGATCAAAAATGTATATATACTTTATAGGGTCAGAGATCAATATGTCAATACTACTTAATTAGTTTAGCTGTATTTATCTCTTTGCAAATTTGTCGGCATTTAACAGTTTTTGTAAAACTTCTCCTTAAAAGGTGTCGATCTACGACACGTCGCAAAGTGGTTCGAAAACCCTTCTTTCAAAAATGTATTACTTCTACTTCAGAGGAGACATTTCCAACAGGATGGTTAGTTTAGGTTTAAATGGCAGTCTGCCATCAGACTCACTTAGAAGTTTTAGTCCATTGTGATACAACAGATGATTTTTTAGTTATTATCTTTTTGGCAACACCGGTTTATACAGCTCACGCACGTTTCGTGTTTTGTTTCACTCTCAAACATCTTCAGTTTGGTCTATATTTAACCATGAATTGTCTTACAAATGAACAATGCTAGCAAATTATTGAATTTTATTATCAAAATGCGTGCTCTGTTAAGAAAGTTTATCGCGCGCTCTTTTATTTTACCACGAAGCTAATTTTTGGCTCAATGGGTATGTAAATAAGCAGAATTGTCGACTATGGAGTGAATATCAGCTAGAAGCATTGGAAGAGCTAACAATGTATCCAGAAAAAGTCACAGTTTGGTGCGGTTTATGGGCTGGTGGCATCATTGGAACGTACTTCTTCAAAGATGATTCGAATCGTAATGAAGCTGTGAATGGTGAGTACTATCGTGAGATGATATCCAACTTTTTTTGCCCAAAAAGGCAAGAGCTTGACTTGCATGGCATGTGGTTTTAACAAGACGGTGCCACATGCCACACACAACGCGTAACAATGGACTTATTGAGAGGCGAGTTCGGTGAACATTTTATTTCACGTTCGGGACCGGTCAATTGGCCGCCTAGATCGTGCGATTTAACGCCTTAAGACTATTTTTTATGGGGCTATGTTATAGCTCATACAGACAAGCTCGCTTCAACTGACGCATTGGAAGAGAACATTGAAGCATTTATTCAAATGATACCGGCCGAAATGTTGAAAGAGTATATCGAAATTGGACTAAGCGGATGGACCATTTGAGGCGCAGTCACGATGCATGAAATAATCTTCAAACAATAAATTATGTCGGCCGTACTATTGATTCAAATAAAGATTTCATGCATTTTTCTCAATTCTATGTTTTTGTTGAAAAACTTTCTTAAAGCTCTTAAAAAATCACCCTTTATTATTGGTGTTGGTTTTCCGGGGAAGGCCGATGGCCTAGGCAAATTGTAGGCATGGGAAGATAGAATAGGTTATGCCTTGTCTTTATGACTCGAACAAGGTGTCTTTCTCAGAAGCCCCTGCTGACCAGTTGTCTGTCGGCTAGTGGAGCCTGGAGCAGCCTCTCACCAGTCGAGGTTTCAGTAGCAGACAACATGCTACGATCTGATACCCCCACCGCAGCTGTTGGGTCTTTGTAGTCCATTCTAAGCCTACACCCGGGCTTAAGATCTACCGCGCCACTGAAAACAGACGCAGATCATCAACTGCCTAATGGATAACAATATCGAAGCTATCCCTGAGTGACTTACATTTTTTTTCTAAAAAATAATGACCTATTACAAGGTAGAGAAAACTTCTTGCGAAGTCAAAAAAACAAAACGTCCTCTCCACTCAACGATAACTTTTAAAGAAGAAAAGACATTAAGTCATTTTTTTTAATTATTCATTTAAATTTATTTTAAAAATATTATTAACTAAATTATAATACATAACACTATTATTGATTATTCTATTGCTAATTACTAAACTTATCTCCAAAACTCTTGGCAGCCTTTTCAACTTTTTGCTTCTATAGAAATTTTTGTGTTTCCATTTTCCATTTTCAAAGGAAAGTTTTCCATTTCCTTGGGACCTAAATCTAACAGCCTATTTATGAAGGGTGAATAAAGTTTGGGATCATATTTGTCATCTTCATTGGGTTTCCAGATATAACTCAGTGGTATGGCTGTGGCCCATACAATAAAGCCCCCGATCAACTTGTACCAATAGAAGGAGATTTCATAAATAGAAAATGGACGATTGCTCTCAAAAGCAGTCGTTACTAAAGGAGCCTCAGTTGGGGATGATACAGTGGGAATCGAGGAGTTGCTGTAAGAAATAAAAAAAAAATGTTATTAGGATCCATGTTATGTTTGTTACAATTATATAATGGATATCAGTTTTGCGTCTATTCGACAGCCAGGCTAACTAAAACGAATATGCAAAGGCATGAGTTTCGTTCGAGTTATTCACACAATGGGTCTTTTAGCGTACTTTTCCAGTAAAAATTTGCAGCAGCCTTTTTTCTTTTTTGCCATTTATTGAATATTCGATGCTGCAAATTGCTGCTGAGAAAAAAACCTCCAGCACAAATTTGCAAGCTTTCATTTACCAAAATTTAAACATGTTGTTTGCTCTTACGCACTCTCCCGCTCTCTTCTGCTGTCAAATAAACTGCGCGAATCACTTCCAGTAACAATTTGTGCAAGTTTGCACAAATTTTTGGGTAAACGAACACACTCAATTCTGCTGTTATCTCTCTATGAAATTTGCTGATTCGAAAAATTTATAAAAAATGGTTCCATCTTCGTATACCTACCCTTTTTGTATTAACTCATAGAAATTATACTCCTCACATCTATCCAATGTAGTGGGTAGGGGATCGTATCTTATAACACCAGATTTAAAACGCATTTGAGCATTGATTATAATCCACAGCATGGTTAATATACTTAAAGCAAGGGAAACAAATACCACCTTTAAAAGAGAAAAAACAGAAAATCTCATATAAGGAAAAGGCCCTGTCATATCCATCCATCATTCCTTTACCTTTGCTTTGACTCTGGGCACTAACATTCCCAAGAGGAAGACGCCAACCACAGCGCCAGTGTTTATGCTCGTTATAGTTATGATGGTCTGTAGAATCGATTTGAATCTTTGCACCATTATACCGGCTATAATGCAATAAGTTCCCATAACCACCACAAATATTTTCATAATGGCATTAGCCTTTGCGTCCGTGTGATGTATGAAGGGTTTGATGTAGTCAAAATAAACTACACCGGCCAAGGAATTTAAATTCGCCGACATAGTGCTAAGAGCTGCACTGAAAACGCAGGATATGAAAACACCCGGCATACCCTTTAAATGGCCCATAATGTCTTGGACAAAGAAAGGCATCATTTTATCTGCTTTTTCCACCACCTACAATGAAAATAGTTGGAAATTTTTAGCTTAGTGTATTTAGTGTTTAACTTTTTAAAATTACTCCAGCTAATATGGGATCACATCCTGCATAACGGGCAAACATAATAATTCCAGTGAATGAGGTAAAGCCCATAATGAAGAATACTCCAAAAGAGGTAATGACTAAAGCTCTGAAAATAAAAGAAAGTTGCATTTGATGAGAAATATTTTTTTGTTATTAAAATTCTTGTCTAACTCGATCGACCCAAGAGAGGGTTGATCGAGTTTAATGATCCCGATAATCTAACTAGAAAGGGAGGACTGTATCTATGTGTTTGAGTAAAAGAAATTTCCAGAGTTAATAAGACTGATACACGTTCTCCAGTAAGAATAGAATACAAACTTTCTGGACCATTCAATACCAAACGAGGTTTCAGACAAGGAGACAGCTTATCGTGTAATCTCTTTAAATTCCTGCTGGAGATGATTATACGAGATGCAGATGTGAATAGATATGGCACACTAATCGCACGAGAACACATGCTACTAGCCTATGCCTATGATATGGATCACCATAGAAGCTGCCTTTGAAAGAATCGAAAGAGAGTCAGTGAAAATGGGTCTGGCAGTACATTGAGATATAACGAAATGGCCGACCGACCATATAAAGAAAGTGGAGAAAGTTGGGAACCACAACTTTGAGGTAGTCAGAAACTTTATCTACCTTGGCACCGCCGTCACCGAAACAAATGACGCCAATTTTGAAATAAAGCGGAGAATAATACTGGCAGACAGATGCTACTTTGGATTAAGTATTTAGATAGTTTAGAAACAAGGCCACCTCTCGACAGACGAAGATTACACCATACAAGACACTGATACCACCCGTGTTGTTATATGGTTCTGAGGTACTTATGAAAGCATACGAGGTAGTGCTTGGAGTGTTTGAGAGAAAGATTCTTCGTAAAATATATATGGACCAGTTTGCGTTAATGGAGAATATAGGCGTCGTATGAACCACGAGCTGCATGAGCTGTATGACGACGATAGCATAGGTACACGTATTAAAATGCGTTGGCTGCGTGTACCACCGTGTTTGCTTTTGAAAGCAAACACGGTGGTACACGCAAACCGGGACGACCAAAAGCCCGATGGAAAGATCAAGTGGTAGGAGACACCTCGAGACTTGGTGTCATAGATTATAGAAGAAGCGCAGAAGAACAAGGCGCTTAGAATGCTATTCTGAGTTCGACTAATGGAAAAAAAGTTCTGTCATAGCCAATTAAAGTAAAGAGTCTGATGGTAGACTGCTGCTTAAAACTTACCTTACCTAATATATTTTTATTGTTCGATTTTGCCAAAATTAGGGACAGTGAGTTGTGTTAGTGCCTTCGACATCCCTCTTCAATTTGGCCCAGATCGGTTCAGATTTGAATATAGCTGCCAAATAGACCGATCTCCCGATTTAAAGTCTTGGCCCCATAAAAGGCGCATTTATTGTCCGATTTCCCTGAAATTTTACACAGTGACTAACGAATCCTCTATGCTTCAGATCGGTCTATATTTTGGTATAGCTACCAAAAAGACCAATATTTTGTTATACAAAATTGAACAATGTTTTGTAAATATTAGAACCCTTAATGTCCAAATCGGACCATATTTCGATATAGCTGCTATGGGGGTATACGTTATGCATTTTTCACCGGATTATAACGAAAGGTGGTTTACATATATACCCGAGGTGGTGGGTATCCAAAGTTTGGCCCGGCCGAACTTAACGCCTTTTTAATTGTTATAGAACATTTTTGTCAAAATTTTATTTTGAATAGAAATATTTGTCAAATTTTGATTTTTTTGGAAAGTTTTATCAAAATTTTATTTTTATAAAGAATTTTATCAAAATTTTATAATACCCTACACCACTACTGTGGTACAGGGTATTATAGATTTGTGCATTTGTTTGCAACGCTAAGAAGGAGAAGAGCTAGACCCATCGATAAGTATACGGATCGGCTTAGAATTACTTCCTGATTCGTTTTAGCTGTCCGTCTGTATGTCTGTCTGTGTGCCAATGTTTTCTTGTAATCAAGGTACAGGTCGCATTTGTTGTTCGATTTTCACAAAATTCTTCACAAGTCCCTTTTTTGGTCCAAGGACGAACGCTATTGATTTTGATCAATCAATCGGTCCAGATTTAGTTATAGCTCCCATATATATCTTTCATCCGATGTGGCCTTTTAAAGCTGTAGAAGCCACAATTTTGGTCCGATCCTTACAATATTGGGCACAGAGTGTTTTTTTAACGTCCTGATATGTGTGCAAAATTTCATTGAAATCGGTCCAGATTTAGATATAGCTCCCATATATATCTTTCATCCGAGATGCCCTTTTAAAGCTATAGGAGTCACAATTTAGGTCCGATTTTTACCAAATTTAGCATGATATGTTTCGTGTGACGTCTTAATACGTGTGCAAAGTTTCATCTAAATCGATTCGGATTTAGATATAGCTCCCATATATAACTCTCATCCGATGTGGCCTATTAAGGCTGTAGAAGCCACAATTTTGGTCCGATCGATTTGTGACGTGTTCAAAATTTTATAAAAGTCGGATCAGATTTATATATAGCTTCCATATACAACTTTCATCCGATATGGTCTTTTAAGGCTGTAGAAGGCATACTTTTGGTCCGATCTTTACCAAATTTGGCAAGAAGGGCTTTTTTTGACGTCCTAGCATGTGTACAAAATTTCATCAGAATCGGATCAGATTTACATATAACTTTCATCCGATATGGCATTTTAAGGCTGTAGGAGGCAAAATTTTGGTCCGATCTTTACCAAATTTGGCACGAAGAGCTTTTTTTTGGACATCCTAGCATGTGTGCAAAATTCATCAGAATCGGATCAGATTTATATCTAGCTCCCATATATCTCTTTCATCCGATATGCACTTTTAAAGCTGTAGTAGCCACAATTTTGGTCCCATCCTTACAAAATTTTGCAGGAGTTGTTTTATTTGACGTCGCACTACATGCAAAAAATGTCATCAAAATCGAATCACATTTAGATAAAACTCCCATATATATCTTTTATGCGTTTCGACATTTAAGGCTGTAGAACCCACAATTTTCGTCCATCCATCGTAAGAAAATCGTAGAAAATTCCATATTTCAAAAGGTATGCAAAATTAAAGTCTGACTAAATTTGGATATAAGTTTTTATATAATTTTTTTTTTTAATTTATTTTTATAGAACATTTTGTGAAAATCTTATTTTTAAGAAAATTTTGTCAAAATTTTATTTTTATAGAAACTTTGGTCAAATTTAGTTTTTTTAAGAAAATTCTATCGTATTTTAATGGAAATTTTGTCAAAATTTTATTTTTATAGAAACTTTGGTCAAATTTAGTTTTTTAAGAAAATTTTATTATGAAAAGTTTTTATTTTTAATGAAAATTTTGTCAAAATTTTATTTTTAAGAAATTATTGTCAAAATTTTTTTTTTAAGAAAATTTTGTCAAAATTTTATTTTTTATAGAACGTTTTATCAAAATTTTATTTTTAATAGAACGTTTTATCAAAATTTTATTTTTATAGAAAATTTTGAAAAAAATCTTTATAGAAAAAATTTTCAACTTTTTTTTTTTAATAGAAATTTCAGGCGAATTGTTATATCTATAGGAAATTTTGTCAGAATATTCTTTTAATAGAAAAATGTTTCCCCTTTTTTTTTGTATAGAAAAATGTTGTTGAAATTAAACTTTTAAAAAATTTTGTAAAATTTTATTTTATAGAAAAAATTCTCATAATTCTCTCAAATTTTGTGAAACTCACCTTCTGGCGTTTTCCATACTTGGCAGCGATACAATACGTTGAACACAACTCTGATTCAAACCAATGTGACCAGTCCACATGCATATGCCGCCGGTAAAGAGACTTAGAACAGATGTCCTTATTCGTGGATCCAAGCCATAGCTGGTGATAAAATTTGTAAATGACAATGTGTCAATTTGAAGAGGATACAATAGAACTCATTACAAGATTACTTACAAAAAATCTAGACGACCACCTTCGGCTGCATTTTCCAATACCTTGGATAAACCACCGACTTTAAGAGTACCCAGTACGCCCACCAACACCACTGATGTGATCATTATGCCAGCCTGTATGACATCGGTCCAAACAACGGCTTTAATACCACCCTAAAAATAAAAAAACTTTTATTTCAAAAATTTAAATAAGATACAATATAGCTTGTTAATTTCAATTTAATAGAAATAAGATGACAATTTTAATCATAAATAAATGTTTCTCGCATTTCATAGTTGTGTTTTTTTAATTTCTTAGCTACTTTTGTATTACAGAACCTTTAATTATTAAATAAATATGCGATCTTCCTCTTTTAGTAATTGCCATTCAGATTGAATGATGACACCATATGGTTTCTAATTTATAGTTTTTTGGTTGGTTTTGTACCAATCTTGCGGATTCGCTAGCTCTTTCATTAATAATCTGTGATAATAGTTTCGTATAAGGTAAGCTGCTTAACTTGCATTTTTCTCCATACCAAATAAGCGAAAAAATCCGCTTAGGGGGTAAATAACACAATCCTATTGTCTTAATTATTGTACTTACCAACATGGTATAGAACATGCATATCGAACAAACGACGGCATTGATTAAATGAATATTTATGCCTGTCACTGTAAATGAAAATGAATTTTAATCCAGTCCATTTCCAAAATTAAAAAAAAAATATTGAATTACAAATTTATTTCCATTTTACCTTGAGAGAATGCCAAGGCAGGAACAAAAATGTAAACGGGCAACATGAGACAGGCATTGCAAACAAAAGAGGCTGTGACGACTCTTCGTGTACGTCTATCGAAACGTTTTTGTAGATACTGGAAGAAAAATTAAGCAAAAAAAACTATTTGCAAGGAGTATTCACATGTATAGAACAACATATTGGGCTCGGTATTCATAAGAACGGGTTCGTGAACTTCGTAACATTATTCCCATACATACCTCATAACAATTTGAGATGTTGTTTTTGTAGAACACAGGTACAATAATGTAGTTCAATATGGGCACCACCAGGATAATTGAAAAAACCATATAGATATATGCGAAGCCAAATGAATAATTCTCGGCCGGCACTGACATAATGGCTATGCCAGAAAGTTGGCTGAAATTAAAAGATTTAAAAATAAAATTATGAATTAACAAAAATAATTTTGAAATACTTATAACAGCTTGAAGTAACCGCTGAGTGGGTCGGTCGTGTTTTCATTTCGCTCCTCAAAACATATCTGTCTGTCGGAATAGGTACCACCTATTACGCAAACAATTTTAAAGCTTTTCAAGTATAGCTACGATTGGATTATCCACTAGCCGCAGACCTAAAGGCCAGGAGTAGGCACAGAATAGACTCCAAAACCTAGCACCTGCGGTAGTGGCATCAGACCGTAGAATGTTGTCTGCCCGTCCTACAGGTGTGAGTGGCTTGGCTTCAAGCGCCCAAGCAGTTGTAAGAGAAACGGATGAATAATAGGCGGATAACCCATACGTATACGCAGTTCGTCCCCAGCCTTTAAGTAAAAGGTGTGTTTCCGATTCAAGCTCAGACAGGGACAGTGTCAATGAAGCAGTCCTCGTGAGCGAATCGACTGATGAGGTCAGCGAGATGGCGGCAGTAGTAAGCTAGAGATTTGCTAAGCTCACAAGAAGACCGAGAAAGCAATTTGGGGCACGATGAAGGAGACTGAGGAGTATGCTACTAGAGATGGAACTGTCTTTTAAAACACTTCTACAGGAGCTGAAAAGTGACTCAGATTTCCTGAAGAGCAGAACACTGCGAAACCTCTGAAATAGAACTCCTCGCTTTCAAGAACTCTGGGAAGATCAAGCCAGCCCTCCCTTAATGGGGACTGTAGATAGTATCCTACACAAGGGGACAAAGTCGATACAGTTACGAAGGAAACGCACACGGCCTCTGAGTCGTCGTTGAGGATTGTGACTTCCAAAACAATGCCACAATTGCCACAGGGAAGTTGGTTGCTGAAAAAGGTAAGGAGTCGCCCTCTCACACCAAAGTTGCCAGGAAGCACAACAGATGCGAACTGACTTATGCAGTTATCGATATTAACAGTGCTTCCGGTAGGATTCGGCAAGATCACCGGTCCCAAGTGGAGGATTTGGTTAACGAGCGGATTTTGGAACATGTGTTGATCTCTGAGGAGGGTCCAACCATACAAATTATGAGCTGCGAGTGTAGAGGGGGTATCATAACGCTGCGCTTTGCGTCCCTGGATGGCCGTGGAGATTCGCAACATTGGGAAAGAGGTCCACAGACTTTATAACTGAGCACATCGCAGACTTTATAACCGAGCACATCGTAAAAACGCGGCAGTTTATTGGGATGTGTATTACACACGGCTCAAGGAATATAATAAGATGATCAGAGCGGCTAAACGTACCTTCTGAAGCTTTTCTGTGATCAGGTCGAGAGCGTCAATGCCGGGAAGATTGAAAAGATTCCCTACAAAACACCTGTCCAACTGAAACTGCAATATGGCATGGGAGTAAAAACAAAGAAAACAGAGGATATGTTGAGGCTTCTGTTGAAAGCGGATTTGGCACGCGATACGACTGGACACATGGAGACACCAGTATTCCGGAACAATAAGGTTGATCGAGGGTTAACCATTACGGAAAATCTTGAATATTTTTTAACCATTTATGTTTCCCAGACCTAATGGAATATTGTTCTGGCGTTACTGCAGAGAGAGACGGATTAACTGGTGCCCAACTGACAGCAAAACATACAGAAAGCCTGGGACTTGCGTATACTCCGAAGGCCTGGCAAGAGGCAAGGGTGGAGGGTGGAGACACCAGTACTCTGGAACAATAAGGTTGATCGAGGGTTAACCATTACGGAAAATCTTGAATATTTTTTAACCATTTATGTTTTCCAGACTTGATGGAATATTGTTCTGGCGTTACTGCAGAGAGAGACGGATTAACTGGTGTCCAACTGACAGCAATACATACAGAAAGCCTGGGACTTGCGTATACTCCGAAGGCCTGGCAAGAGGCAAGGGTAGTAGTGTTAATACCCAAGCCCGGCAAGGCAAGCTATGCGGTACCAATTTTTTTTTTATTTTTATTTTGGGCATTATTTTCTTTTTTTTGATCGAGTTCACACATGATATTGGCAGAAGATCCCGTTGAATAAGAATTTTTTAAATTGATTTTAGTACGACTTGTATTTGTGTGTACTTTGATTGGATTGCAGGAGACTAAAAATCCCCTTGCCACGATCGAGACGGGAGAGGAAGACATCGAAACGGGACCCGGCAAGCCCTGTATGGGTAGGCCATCCGGAAGAGTGGGTCCACTGCTTTCTCACCTGCCTCTGGATGCGTACGGAAGCTCATCATGACAAGATCTAACGAATCTTGTGAGAATGAATTCCTGGCGTAATCAGAAGAAGAGGCTTACGCAACAGTGGTGGAAGTTATGAATCCTGACTATGGTCCGGTTCCTGCAGATAAATCTCTGCAATTGTAAGGCCACTTCGGCGTTAGGTCCTCCTGATGGCAGGGGGATTTGACGTGATAGGCCTTTATATATTTTTTTAAAATCTTTTTTTTTGGTAGGATAGTAGGAGGGGGATTGCCCTCTGACACATCCTTTCATTTGAGTGCAATATATTCTCGGTCGTCCTACATGACGGTTTGGTGTTGTTTTTATTGGGAGGAGGGGGTCGGTCTCTCCGACGTTAAGACCCAAAAAATAATTTATTTGAGTCCTTTATTGTCGCGATCTACATGTCCTGCTGAACGATAGAACTTCAGGGCGTGACCCACATATTTGAACACTCATATCTACATAAGATTCGAACTCTACTGTCATAGACCTTTCTTTTAATTGTCATATTGTCCCGATAGATCTACATGTCCCATTGAAGGGTATTTAGTGGGTGGGCCGCTCCCAAACTCTACCAGATTCGTAGTCAACTCCCAAAGACATTTCATTTTATACCCATTTTGTGACGTTGACCATTCATGGTCATTTTGGGGATTTTTAGAGTTGGGGAAGCTTTGGACTACTTTCTTAAAACAGATGTGTACTCAACTTCCAAATACCTTTCATTTGATACCCATATTGTCCCAATCCCCAACCCTAAAATACCCCAAAATGGTCATGAATGACCAACTCCACAAAATCTGGTAAATACATTTGGCAGAGTCTGGTATACACGTTTGGCAGAGTCTGGGACCGGCCCACTCACTAAATACATTTCGATTCCACCATCCTATGGTGGAGGGTGCAAAAATGTGCTTAGGATATGAAAAAACACATTTTTCCCAGCTGCTAGCATTTGATCCAATCTTTGATGATGGTATAGAATGCATACCAACTAATCACAAAGAAGTCCAATAGCTGCGACACGACTGAAAAACTACAAGCCCGCATGCGCCGAGGGGTTACAAATTACTCGTCACATATTCCTCAGATCATCTTTTAACATGTTCTCTACAAATTTCAATATTTCTTTATTTGGAGTTATTATATTGGGTTGCCCAAAAAGTAATTACGGATTTTTCATATGGTCGGCGTTGACAAATTTTTTCACAGCTTGTGACTCTGTAATTGCATTCTTTCTTCTGTCAGTTATCAGCTGTTACTTTTAGCTTGCTTTAGAAAAAAAGTGTAAAAAAGTATATTTGATTAAAGTTCATTCTAAGTTTTATTAAAAATGCAATTACTTTTTTTTTAAAAAATCCGCAATTACTTTTTGGGCAACCCAATATATTGGTAGTATCACCTAATGGCAAGAAGGAGCTTATATTCACACATAGTTAACAGTCCTTTTACAATCGAACTTTATAAGTTAGGCAAAGCAGCTAAAAGGATCCCCAAAGGAATTACTTACCTGGCTACAAGTGAAATTGCAATGGGTAGAGTTTTCATTTTCTTACTTCCCATCAAATATTCATCGGTGGTATTTTTCGATTTTGAAAAGAAGCCAAAATAGACCCCAATACCGGCTGAAGTCAACAACATAAATACGAACACTATATAATCGATTGTACCGAAAGTAAATTTCTGCGCTATATTTTCCGCAGCGCTAGTAGCAACGGTTGAACTTGCCATTGCTAAAGAACTTGTCATTTTTGTGAGCGTTTAAGTTATTCGAAATTAAAATTTTAACACTTCTCGATTGTAAGACGATACCGCCAGCATCGATCCATCACGATTGACCACTAAATGTTTTCTGAGAGATAAAAAGATGAGGAGATGAACTTTCTTTTGAGATGAAAATTTCAAATCTTATCACAGAGTCTGTACGAGATGAATGTTCTGCTTCATACAAGTATGCCCATGTAAACGAAATGAGATGAGATAGACATCTGTCGATCTAAATGTCTGTCTGTCTTTCCTGCCGTTCATATCATTATCATAAAATAGCGGCATCTTGGCATTGCATGGAGCGGGTTAATGTTCATTATACAATATTTGTTAATGTAATTTATATTAAAAAGCTTATCTAAAGCATCCTGGCATATTTACAATCGTATTCGCAGTTTTTCATAAGCACTCATTGAAGCGGTGAAAGTCGCATAACCATGACGTCTTAAAATAGAATTTTGCATCACATTAAGGAATTTAACAGTATGGAATAGCGGAAAGACTTCTCTAATATCAATAAGTGATTTCTGATTCTAGTTTCTTTTAACTCAATGATAAGGAACCTTCTGTCTAACGATGAGTCTGAACGGCCAATCGCAGAGCCACACCTATTTGTAGAGATGTTTTACCAATACTGTCTAAGCAATACCTTTTGGGCTGTTATCGCAGAAACCATCCAAATCATCATCTTGTGGATAGATACCCACCGCCCAGAAGCCTTAAGGTAGATCTACACGATCTAGAGCGTGAGGTTCAGCGCTACAAGAGAGAACCTCTAGATCAAGCGGCATCAAGCGGGTCTGAACAACATTCATGCAGACACGGTAGCAGACGCGGTAATTGGCTACCGGGTGAATGTAGTCCTTGGAGAACGACCGCCACCCATTACACCCGAAGAAATCGACCTCCCCCGTCAAACCAGAGTAGTTCTGGCTCAATTACGTTCCGGCAGATGCAGCCGCCTCAATTCCCACAGAGCTAGGATTGATGCCGATGTGCAAGATGTATGTCCCGATTGTAACCAGGGTCGCACGATACACGTCACCTGTTTAACTGCCCGGCCAGACCCACTCGACTCACACCCAGATCCCTGTGGACGCACCCCATCTTAGTCGCGGAGTTCCTGGGTCTTGACACTCAACAGAATCACGCAGACGAAAGATAGAACACAATAAACTGCTACAACAACAACCAATACTTAATACTCATAAAGGTTGCAAGCATTTGGAAAAGTATTACCGCTGAAGAAATTTTTAATGTAATTGCCAGGATTTTAACTTAGGACTTCGCTAGGGGGACATGTTAAACCAAAAAATCTACTACATATACTGAGCAGACGAAGTTTGCTTTTATCCTCATTATTTGTCCTGGCTGTAGTGTCATACAATGAACTTGTACCTGATTGGAGGGCATTGGTATGAGAGAAGTATTCCCCCTTATTATTCCTCAATGGAATATTCATGGACAAATTTGCAGTGTCATAAAAATAGTATGCTTATCACTTTCTTTTGTCTTGTGAGTTATCTATCTGTCTTTTCTATTGCCATATAGATTATGGCACATTGCGGTGTACCCTTTTTTGTCCTAAGATAAGCCGTTCAAATAAATGTCAATATTGACGCTTCTTATGTAAACATTAGGCAAGAGGCTGTAATCATTGTTAATATTTAAGGTGTTATTTGTGAATAAATAGTTTGTGTCAGTGATTTCACAAATATTTAAAACGTGCCTTGGTTACGGATCTGTTGTTGTTCTCTTTGAATAAAGTTCTACAAGTTGAAGTTAATGGATCTATAACTTTCTCTTCCCTCTTGCCGTTGCAAATAAATGCATTCAGTTATAATACTCTATATAACACATTAGTGTTGGGTTAGGTTATGTTGAAAAGGGGGTGCGGATATTAATCCGCTCCATGCCATTATGGACATATACCTAAAGTAAAAAATAACCTCGAAAAAGACAATTTTAAGTTAGGAATGTGCTACATACAAAATCCCTAATTGTTTTCCATACCACTCCCAAAAGTTGTTTCATGTCTGGTATTGGGTTCCCACCTAAATACCGGTGTCTTTTTGATGCGAAAGACGGGCAATGACATAGGAAATGCTCCAACGTCTCATCATCTTCCCCACATGCCCTACACATGCTATCACTTGCCGCACCGATTTTACATAAGTGAGCTCGTAAATGTCCCGTAATGATACCGAAAGCTATACTGGACTTTTTTTCACTTCCTTTCAGTAATAGCCTCGTCCTCTCACGTTCCGGATCACCCCATAGGATTTTCGCCATATTACCGTCTGCTTCGCTGTTCCACAGGGTTGCATGTGCATTTCTCGCCCATGCCCTTAACTCGGACTGCGTCGACCCAAAAGGCTTCGGGTTAACCAAAGTTATCGATGACAGTTCTCTGGCCTACACTGCCAAATCGACTGCCTTTTCATTCCTCCTTACTCTGTTATGGCCCGGCACCCAGATTAAGCCATCGTCAGAGAAGGCGTTAATCTCCTTCTTACAGTGCAAGACTGTTCGTGACTTAAGGTTCCTGGTTTTTATTGCCCTTATGGCTGTTTTACTGTCCGTAAAGATGTTCTCACTCGACGTTTTCGCCTGCGAGATAGTATTATGGTCAGGCAGTCTAAAACAAATCTCAGTCCCTAGGTTCTCAATGTAGACCCCCAGGCCCAATCTGTCCTCTAGCCTTGCTTCATCTGTGTAACATGATCTTCCAGATGGTAATACTTGGGTTCCGTCAATCCAAGACTGTGCCGCTGGCAGCAGTGCCTCGCACACGATCTTAAGTGTCGTCTCAGGTATCCGATCGGAAACCTCTTCCCTTCCTTCCAGGTTTCCTATCGTCGCCTCGATTATACCGCGATGATATGAGCTGCTCCCATCCTCAATCCATTCTCCCATCGCTTTAAGTCTCATAGCCGCAGTGGCTCCCTCACACTTATTTTGTATGTCAACGAGTATCTAGAATAGACTCCAGTGTCCAAGTGGGCGCAGTCCTCATCGCTTCGCCTATGCCAAGACAACATGTTCTCTGAACCTGTTGCATGGTCCTTATGTTGCACTTTTTTTCCATAGCAGTCCACCAAACTACTGAGGCGTAAGTAAGTATTGGACTTATCACGCTCCTGTAGAGCCAATGGATAAAACACTGGTTGTACAGGATTGAGGCCCCATTTCGAGCCTACGGTCCGTCCACATAGTGCCCAACAACTGTGAGCCTTCTCAGTACGCTCCTGAATGTGATACTTCCAATTATGTGTCCTATCCATGATCACTCCTAAGTATTTGACCTTGTCAGATATCGATATCGTTTTATTGAGGAAACGTGGTGCGTCAAATTGGACCACCTCGTGAACAGGCATATTTCAGTCTTCTCTGGGTTAACATTGAGACCCCTGGGTCTAACCCAGTCATATGCCATATGCAAGACCCTTTCGGCCCTTCTGTATAGCTGGTTCGGATCCTTACCCCTAAGAAGTATTAAAATATCGTCTGCATAGCAGACGTGTTCAAATCCCTCCTCAGTCAGTATCCGTAATAGGTTTGTGGTGGTCACAAAAAGGAGCGGCGATAAAATGTTCCCTCGTGGCTTGCCCTGTGCCACTTTTTCCCTTATATTTATTTCATGGCACCCGCAATCTATCCACCTGTTCCTTAGCGTTTGGTTTATTCAGTCTCTAAGAACCCGATCCACCTGGTACTGGTCTAAGGATTGGATCAATGTGTCGGCCTGCACATTGTTAAACGCACCCACGATGTCAATGCAAACCGCCATATGTACGTCATCAAAGGGTTCTTCTATTTTAACCTATTTAACCTCGTGCATGGCAGTCTCCACCGACCTTCCCTTGACGTAGGCATGCTATTTGTGTTTGGGCAGTTCGCTGGATGTCCTACTCTTTATCATGGTATCCACAATACGTTCTATGATTTTGAATAGAAAGGACGTAAGGCTTATAGGTCTGTAGGCCTTTGGTGTTACATAATCCAGTTTTCTAAGTTTTGGGGTAAAGTTTCCTTTAGCGAAGGGGTTTTTTTACTTGATATTAAGAAAATTTAATCTTAAGTGTTAGTTTATTAGATCTTAATTTTGCAATTTATTATTGAACTTTGTGGCAATGACAACTTTTATACTTTAGGTAAAGAAGAAGAGCCTTACCATAGGAGAGTCATTAAATACATATATACTAACACTTGAATTTACCAAACTTTATGCAGCTTTAATGTGGGGTTATTTGACAGATTTTCTTCATAGAACTGTCAAATAAACCAACTTTTAAGCTGCATTAAGTTTTGTCAATACCGATGTAAAAGTAAAGACGCTAAGTTTGAGAACAGTTGCCGTCAGTGAGTGAAAAGTTGTGTCTGTTAAACTTAAAAACAAGATTCTTATTAAGAAGTTCGGCTTCTTTGGCTCGAAATCATTACCAAGTTCCTTCGATTCAGCAAAAACCTTTAATTGTTACACTTTTTTGTACAGTCAAGTTGATTCGCACGCTACCAGAACCTACTAGTTTTAGCTAATACCTTTATATCGAGTTTGATATTTTATTTTGAAAATCCTAAAAATCCATGCCATATGTTTCCATGTGCGATCAACAGATAGCAGACATTTTATCATAATTTTAAAATCCGAATGTCATCAAATACAATCTGGTGTTGTAAAATGTTAGTCGATTTCCTTCTTATGGCAATTCTAAAATACTCCACCAAAAATTTTATTTTATTTTTACTACAATAAAACTACTATCTAACCTGCAGCAGCTTTCTAGCACAAATATTTACTTTTCGTTTTAAATGATTAGGGGAATCATACATGAAGATCTTTCCACGAAAAAAAGACAGTAATTTTGGACGTTTTTGGTGTTTTGAATGAAGAGTTTTATGAACCCTCTCCACATTGACAAGGAAAGTGAAGATAAGTTTTTGCAATGAAATTGCAATTCACGACAATAAAATAAAAAAGAAGCATACGACGAAAGAACAACTCATTGAAAATTGCGATCTCTTTTTTGAATATACATTACCAGGGGCAGACAGATGAATATAGTTAGATCTAATCAGAAAGTGGTTCCTAGTCGATCCGTATACTTATCAATGAGTCTGATAATACCCTTTATTACAGTAAAATTGCCTATGAGCATTCCATTAAGGAACAGGTGCAAATTTGTCATAAATCATTGAGTGTTGTCGATGATAAGGGAACTCCTTTTTATAGCCGATTCGGAACGACGTTCCGCAGTGCGATACCTTTTTGAGGAGAAGTTTTTACATGGCGAAGTACCTCACAACTGTTGCCAGCGTTAGGAGTGGATAAACCGCTGAAAATTTTTTTACCGTCCACTATAGGAAGGGGATATACTATTGGGTTGCCCAAAAAGTAATTGCGGATTTTTCATATAGTCGGCGTTGACAAATTTTTTCACAGCTTGTGACTCTGTAATTGCATTCTTTCTTCTGTCAGTTATCAGCTGTTACTTTTAGCTTGCTTTAGAGAAAAAGTGTAAAAAAAGTATATTTGATTAAAGTTCATTCTAAGTTTTATTAAAAATGCATTTACTTTCTTTTAAAAAAATCCGCAATTACTTTTTGGGCAACCCAATATTTGTAATTGGTTTTATATTTTATCTAATAATGAACGTAACATTGAATTCTTACTTTACATTTTCTACTTATAATACAATCCATATGGCACATAAGGAAATTCAAGTGACAAAATAAAGTAAAACTTCTCTAATAAATATTATTAAAAATTAAATAACAATATCCTGCAATGGAATCTCAATAAAATGAAATAACTTTAAAATTTAGTACGAAGTTGCTCCTCCTTTATTATTTATGACTTATCTCAATCTTTTCGGCATACTTAAAGCAAGGTTCTTCAAAGTATTTGTTGGAATTACCCTCCATTCACTTTGCATTTTTTTCCCCTTAAATGTTTGAAAATTTGATCTGGATTCCATCGGAATTTTGCCCAAAGATGCTCTATGGGGCTTAGATCAGGGCTTTGAGCAGGCCATTCTAATTTTTCAACGTTATTTTCTTCAAAATATTTTTAGCGATCTTACTCGTGTGCTTGGGGTCGTTGTCTTGTTGAAAGATGAACTCCCCCAAGCCCATTTCCTCCGCACTGCTATAAAGATTTTCTTCCAAAATATTAACATATCTCTTTTATATCTCTGGCTGTCGTAAAAGAATTTCTATTTACTAAAATTGCAATATGATCATCCTCAAGCTTCGTCGTCTTACGTTTCCTGCCACATAATTTTTTCAAACTTTTTGTTTGACTTCCTTATTTTATACAAAGCAATAATTTTTCTGACCCCAGTTTGTGATATTTTATCCTTGGAACTCAAAGCTTTCCATTGCATCCCATTTTCCATATCCACATCCATAACTTTTTGGATTTCGTTTAAGAGCTTTATTTTGAAAAAGTAATGGTCCGAAAAAGGTATTGAACGAAAAAGTTAGGTGCTTTGCTACAAATTACCAAAAATGTTTGTAAAAAAACCAAGAAATATTATAAATTTCACGATCACTACAATACTTTTACATCAGAAATCTGAATGAACGAGTTTGAAAATTTCAAATGTTCATGGAAATAATTGAGGCACTCCAACATATAACGAGACAATAAAAAACAGTAAATAATACACGTAAATAAACAATATTGAGGATTAATGAAGAAGGGTACACAACCGCACTTTATTTTGTCCGACAGTGTAAATATGTGAGCTATATCCAAATCTGAACCATTTTTACCGATTCCAATAGGCTTCGTCTCTACGCAGCCCTCTTGTGTAGTTTGTACACAAATTAATATGGACAGACGAACACAGCAAAATCGAATCAGAATGTGATTCTGAGTCGTTCGGTATGCTTATCAATGGGTCTACATCTCTTCCTTCTGTGTATTACAAACAAAAGCACTAAGTTATAATACCCTGTACTGTGTACAGTGGTGGTGTAGGGTATAATAATTGTATCCCAAGAAAAGTTTGGGATACCGTTAAAATGTGCTTCCATTTGATCAAAGGGTTCATTCATATATTCTTTATGAATGAACTTTATGAAATTTGGCGAACAATGGTACAATTTTATATAAGGTGTCAATATGGCCGGTAAATCAATCTAGGTATACCACATAGTTCCACATATCCCGAAACAAAATTAGAATTAAAAGAATGTGTTAAATGTAAAGATTACGCCAATTTATTATAATGCTACATAAAATTTCGAACAAAAATAACTGTTTCTCGAAGAAAATTTCGAATGAATTTTAAAAATCGGTAAAATGACTAGCCGTTCTTTCTAGTGTTAAAATGGAGTCATTCTCTCAAAAGGCTATAAAATACGAAAATAACTTTATTACATGCACAAATATCCTTGTAATTATTCTAAAAATAGCAACTGTAAAAATAATTTATTATTAAAAAAACTTGTTTATCTTTACTATGCCTATATGCGAGAGAGAAACAGCAACAATGTGGAAAAAATATCACTTAAGTTGTTTCTTTGCTGATATAATCTTGTGTAATTATTTGTCTAGAAACACCCTTCTGTGGCGTTGTGTACAACTTAACGATAATATTTGCTCTTGTCAGAATGACAGTGATATAACATATAACTTAACATACAACTTAAATAATATGTACTTGGATGACATTTTGTAGGGAAAATAACGAGAACCCAAGTGGATGAGGTTATATTCAATGTAAAGCACGATAAGCAGCAATAACAAAAATTTTTGGAAAATTAAATGAAACAATGAAAAGGCGTGCTAATTTCGGCCGGGCCGAATCTTGGGAACCCACCACCATGGATTCCGCTAAAAATGTATACAAAATAGATTTAGTTGAAGAGCATAATTTTATTCCACATACCAAACTCCAGCCAAATCAGCAAAAAGTAAAGCTTCTAGGAACCGAACAAGGAAGATCGATGTTTGCATGGGACCGTATTTGGCACAGTTATTGGTAGTCGTAACACAACACCGCATGCAAAATTTCAGCCAAATCGGAAAAAATTGCCGCTTGTAAGGACTTAAGAAGTCAAATCGGATGATTGGATTATATGGGAGCTATATCAGGTTCTTCACCGATTTGAACGGTACTTGGCAAAGTTGTTGGAGGTTATAACGGAACACTTCATGTAAAAAATCAAATCGGATAAAAATTGAGGCTTATAAGGACTCAAGAAGTCAAATCGGGGGGTCGGTTTATGTGGGAGCTATATCAGATTATAGACCGATTCGGACTGTACTTGGCACAGTTGTTGGAAGTCATATCGCAACACTTCTTGCGAAATTTCAGCCAAATCGCACAAAAATTGCGGATTGTAAGAGCTGAAGAAATCAAATCGGTTATCGGTTGGAAGTCGTAACAGAACACTATGTGCAAAATTTCAGCCAAATCGGCCAAAAGTTGCGGCTTCCAGGGATTTAAAAAGTCAAATCGGGAGTTGATGCAGAGTTGATGGAAGTCATAACAGAACACTATTTACAAAATTTAAGCCAAATCGGACATAAATTGGAACTTCCAGGAGCTCAAAAAGTCAAATCGGGAGATCGGTTTATATGGGAGCTTTATCTAAATCTTAACCGATATGGCCTATTTGCAATCCCCAACGACCTACATCAATATAAAGTATTTGTGTAAAATTTCAAGCGGCTAGCTTTGGGCGTTCGACCGCTATCGTGATTTCGACAGACGGACGGACAAAGAACGACATGGCTAGATCGACTCAGAATGTCGAGACGATCAAGAATATATATACTTTATAGGGTCTTAGACGAATATTTCGTGGTGTTACAAACGGAATGACTAGATTAGTATACCCTTAACCTGTGGTGGTGGGTATAAAAAGTCATTAAAAGAACTTGACAAATGCGATCCATGGTGGAAGGTATATAAGATTTGGTCCGGCCGAACTTAGCCCGCTTTTACTTGTTTTTACTAAAATCGCTAGCTGAAATTGCTGACTAACCTTAAAGGTATATCTTGCAGAGCCTGACCAATTTTCAAGGCATATCAAAATCCGGTATGGCTTGAAATATCTTTGAACGTATAGGACTATCGAATGTGGACTTGAAGTCGACGAAGAGATGGTAAGTGTTGACCTGTTCTTTTCGAGTCTTTTCAGGATTTGTCTTTGGTGGTTATGCATATTCTAAAGTTGCATTGATAGGACTCAATTGTTTTAATGATTAGATAAGATTAGTCTTTGACGCAGTATGCTCGACAGTATTTTGAATCCTCTGTTGTTGGCACATACTGCCTTGTCTCTTTTCTTGTGTACGTGGTCTAGTATGCTGTGGTTCCAATCGGGTATGCATTCTTCTATCCAGATCGCGCAGAAAAGCTTATTTTATATACCTTATCAACGTGTCGCCTTCTGTCCTAAATAGTTTATGTGCCAACCCATCGGCTATTGCTGCCTTGTTCTTGTCTCTACAGGAAGATTTGCCTGTACCAAAGCTATCGGTTTGATGATTGATGCTTCGGTAAATTTTCCGAAATTTACACTCACGTCTTTCCATTCCCCTCTTCTTTTTGTGGAATATATGTTCCTTATCTCTTCTTTTCTTTCAATATCTCTACCTGGTGCATTGCTAGTGTTTGCAGGGTTGCGCTCGTTGCCGCATTCTCGGCTTTAGTGGCATTTTGACACTCTTGGTCTTATTATGGGTTGCTTGGAGGAGGCTTCTGGTACCTAAGTACGGATTTGGCGGTAATTTACAGTGAGTTGACAATGGTTGGGTCGGTCAAGTGGAATATGCCTTTAACATTTGTTGCCTTTTCGACTCCCAGCGAACATACAGTGTTAGATCGTTCGTTTCTCGCCACGCTTAGACGAGTGCGATGCTTAATTCATGGTATTACTCGGAATCTTTATTCACTTTTCGGATCAATTGTACATCTACATGCTGGATGAATGGATTCCATCAATTACAACGCTTTGGTTTCTCAACCATGACAACCATGTGGGCTTGTGAATTTTACGATGTCGGAATCCGTTGCTGCTTACTAGTATGTTTTTTTTGCCGCGGCGAAGTCTTTTAGCCTTAATACATTATCGGATGTTAACTGGTGGAGGCTGAATTTTCTGATCGTCACTAAATTCTCCTAGGACGATATGAATGACATTTGCGAGGAAGCGTTCATATATTCTCTCTAGGCGTTCATAAAATATATCCTTGGTCTGTTCGTTCTTGTCTTCTGTCGGGGTAAGAGCACATGAAAGACTGATAAAAAATAATTTTTCTTTTATGCGGATTGTAGCTAGTCTCTCACCCACCGAAGTAAATCTGGAGATAAAGTGTTGCAGTCTCTAACTAACCCCAAATCCATAGCTAAATAGTTATCATGGTTCCTATAGTACCGCGGCTCACTCTTCGGTGTTGTAGTGACTCTACTCCCAACCCATCGCACTTTCTATAAGGTGTTAATGTCAATCTTGTACTGTCTGTAAAAAGTTCCGACGGATTTGCAGATCATGGTCTAATGTGTTTGCGGTGATCGTCAACGTTAGGGGACCTCGTTTCTATATTTCTTCATTTTCTCAGAGTAATTAAGTATTATAAATTATATTCATTTAGTTTTAACAACTTGAAAGAGATATACCTTCCCTCCTATTGAAATGTATACCGATCGGTTCAGCATCCCTTACCGAGTCGATCTAGCTATATCTGTCTATGTGTTTTTGTAATGTAAATACAGGCATATGTGACAAAAGGGATTTCGATAAAACAGTTGCAAAGTCGATAAGATAGTTGAATAGAATCGATACAAGCGATCAATCGTTGCCACAGTGTCAGTTTTATGTGCGGAAGCGATCATGCAACCTTAAGAAACTGGTCGAGGATTGCTTACACAACATAAATCGATTAAGGAGTCAGGATTTTTATTTTGCTTTAAACTATAAAAGCTTTCAGTTTCTTCTACAACCATTTAACGATTTCAGAGCATCTGCGATGGACATAAGTGAGTGGCAGTTTAATTTCATAGCCGTCATAGCATTTTATCTCAGACAACATTTATGTTTACTCATGGTGATACTTAGTGTGAAACTACAACTAAAGGTGATGTTGAATTTTTGCTGAAATAAATTGTCGGCACAAAATGTGACAACAAAGTGACGTCTTTCAAATATAACCTAAACCCTGAGATAAAATCTAATTAGCTGCAATAATTATCTAACATTAACTATTTTTTAAATATCTTAGCAAGTACATAGAAGTGTAAATATCTACATTCACTTAATCTCTATTTTAACAGATACACAAGTTTATACATATATACGTATGTATATGGCAAAAACAAGAGATTTTTATAGCTACATGTCAGACACTAAAATAAATATTTATCTAAATTTCTAAGTTGAGTTGTTGGTGTGAAATTTACGTTTTCATGTTTGCCATCACAACTTCAACCACTTCTTCCGTTTCGGCCAGTTCATATTTGACAAAGGGTTGAATGATAGGTGACAATAGCTTTACATCGAATTTGGTACCTTTATCAGGTGGGAGGATGTAGCTGAGAGGAATTCCAACAGCGAATACGATAATAGTTCCCAGAGTAACGTACCAATTGAAGGATAAATCGAGTATATTAAATCCTTTGTCAATGGAAGTGTTATGATTGTGAGACAAAGATAAATTCGAAAACAGTGGAATGCTGGAAATGGAGAAGAAACTGAAATAGATTAGTCAGAATACAAGATTATGTTGGTAAGATAGTAAGACAGTAAGGAAAGTGGACAGGACTCAATCCTAGCCTTATGAACATTCTATTAAATATTGTAATATCGGGCCTCGATCCCACAACTGGTTATTCAGAATCTACCCTTTTCTTATGGAAAGGATGCAAAAACAACTCTTTCCCTACTAAAAGGGTACCAAAACTACCCTTTCCCTATGGAAAGGGTACCAAAACTATGGAAAGTGTAAGTTCCCAATGGAAAATTCACTAAAACTATCCTTTCCCTATGGAAAAAGTTACTAAAACTACCCTTTCTCTATGTTAATGGTACTAAAACAACCATTTCCCTATGGAAGGGGTATTAAAACTACCCCTTCCCATTGGAAAGGGTCCCAAACTACCCTCTCACAATGGAGAGGGTACAAACATACATTGGGAAAGGGTGTTTTTATGCCCTAAAACTACCCTTGGGTAGGGTACTAAAATTACCCTTTCTCAATCGAAAGAGTATCCTATGCAAAGGGTATTAAAACTACGCCTTCCTTTTGAAAAACTCCACTTTCCCCATGGAAAGGGTACTTAAATAACACTTTCCCTCTGAAAGAAGTTTTAAAATTACCCTTTCTTTATGTAAAGGCTACTAAAACTTCCCTACGGAAAGGGTATAAAAACTACCATTCCCTAATGGAAAAGGTATCAAAACAACCCTTTCTTTATAAAAAGGGTATAAAAACTAACATTTCCCTATGGAAAGGGTACTAAAACTTGCCTTTTCCTATGGAAAGGGTATAAAAACTACCATTTCCTAATGGAAAGGGTATAAATACTATCCTTTGCTAATAGAAAAGGTATAAAAACTACCCTTTCCTAATAGAAAGGATACTAAAAAAACTCTTTCCCTCGGGAAAAGATACTAAAACTACCCTTTCCCTTTCGAAAGGGTACTACAACTAACCCTTTTCCAAAGCAGAGGGTATTACCACTCCCCTTTTCCTATAGAAAAAGAAGTAAAACTGCCCTTTTCCTATGGAACGTGTATTAAAACTACCCTCTCCCAATGAGAAGGGAACTAAAAGTACCCTTTCCAAAGTGTCCTTTCCTAGTGGAAAGCGTACTAAAACTTTCCTTTCCTAATGGAAAGGTAACTAAAACTACCATCTCCCAATGGCAAGCGAACAAAAACCACCCTTTCCCGATGGAAAGGGTATTACAACTACCCTTTCCTAATGGAAACAACTACCCTTTCCCAATGGAAACAACTACCCTTTACTAATAGAAAGGGTACTAAAAGTACAAAAATTACTATTTCTCTATGTAAAGGGTACAAAAGCTTTATTTTCCTCAATGAAAGGGTACTAAAACTACACTTTCCCAATGAAAAGATTACTAAAACTAACCTTCTCCTTTGGATAGGGTACTAAAACTACCCTCTCCCTATGGAAATGGTACTGAAACTACCCTCTCCCTGTGGAACGGGAACTAACACAAAATTTTCCCTATGGAAAAGGTACTAAAACTGCCCTTTCCCAATGGAAGGGTACCAAAACTACCCTGTCCCTATGGAACAGGTACTAAAACTACCCCCTCCCTATGAAAAGGGTTCTTTCCCAAGGTAAAGAGTTCTAAAACTACCTTTTCGCTGTGGAAAGGGTATTAAAACAATACTGAAACTTTCCTCCTTTCTTATCGAAAGGGTATTAAATTAACTTTTTCTTATGGAAAGGGTACTAAAATGGTACTCAAGCTTCCCTTTCCTTTATACTGATATAACTGATATAACCATTATAAAAAGGGAAAGAGAAATTGTAGTAAAACTTCTCTTTGCCTACGGAAGGGGTACTAGAAATGTCCTTTTCTAGTAAAAAGTGTACTAAAACTTTCCTTTCCTAATAAAAGTGGTAGTAAAACTTTCCGTTCCTAATGAGAGGAGTAGTAAAACTTTCCTTTCCTAATAAAAAGGCTAGTAAAACTGCCTTTTCCTGATGGAAAGGGTTGTAAAACTTCATTTTTCTTATGGAAAGGGTATTCAATTTACCTTTTTCTTTTGGAAAGAAACTAATTTACCCTTTTCTTATGGAAAGGGTACTAAAACTACCTTTTCCCTATGGAAATGGTACTAAAACTACCCTTTCCCTGTAGAAAAGTTACTAATACTACACTTTTTTAATGGAAAAGGTACTTAAACTTCCGTTTCACTATGGAAAAGGTGACCATTTTGGATACAATCTAATTTTCCCTATGGAAAGTTTGCAGTGACAAAGAATTACAAACTGGATTGAAGGAAGTCCTAATGTGGGAAGCCCTTACTCAGGTTATCTCTCTTCACGATAACGCCACGAATTTGTGCAAAGTTTGGGACTAGAAAGGAAATACTACTTACGTGGTAACATTTAAAGCTGGACATGCTTCCACCGAACTCGGCAAGGGCTCATAATGATTTCTGCCCTGTGATGCAGTCACAATATACAACATAAACAATAAGCTGCTGATGACGCCACAAATAGCAGCTCTTCCATGTGCTCGCGGCACTAACATTCCCAACATGAACACACCAATGACCGAACCAAAGGTAACACCACCAATCGAGTAGATCAGCTGTAGAATCGAGGAAAATTTCTCCACCACAGTGCCACCCACAATGCAATAGCAGCCGGTAAGGAAAACAAAGGTTTTCATTATAAAATTGGCACGACGTTCCGTATGGCGAATGTAAGGCTTGATATAATCAATGTAGACAACACCGGCCAATGAGTTCATTCCAGCTGACATTGTGCTAAGGGCTGCACTAAAGACACATGAAATGAAGATACCAGGCATTCCTCTCAAATGACCCGCAACATCTTGCACAAAGAAGGGCATAAGTTTATCGGCTTTGCTAACATAGCCGGCAGTCAAGGGATCGCAATCGTAATAACGGGCATACATTACAACGCCGGTAAAGGAAGTGAAGAACATGATAAGCAAAAAGCCAGCACCAAAAATGAAAAGGGAACTGGAAATAAGAATGAAAGTTAAACTACTCTAAAGGATAAGGAAAAAGTTGTATACTTTTGAGCATTTTTCAAAGTGGGCAAAGAGACAATGCGCTGCACACAGCTCTGATTGAGACCCACATAAGCCACCCATGTTAAGGTAGATGAGATAAAAGCATTCCAGAAAGTCATGCGTGTTGTGGCATCCAATTCAAAGCTGTAGGGGTTTCAAAAGTAAAAGTTAATCATTTCTATAAGGTTATGATAGGCGGGCTTACTTAACATGCAGACGCTGTCCTTCTTGAGCAAGGCGTAGCACTTCTCCGATACCACCCACCTTAATAACACCCAAAATGCATACCAAAGCAACTGATATAACCATTATAGTGCCTTGTACCACATCCGTCCAGACGACTGCTTTGATACCACCCTTTTAGGAAAAGAGAACGCGGAAAGTGGTTATCGATTGTTGATTCTACGATACGAGTTACTGTTCTATACTTACAAACATGGTATAAAAGACGCATATGGCACAAACAATAACATTGATAAGGTGAATATTAAATCCAGATACTGCAGAAGAAATGAAAGGGATACATATTAACGGCCAAAAACTACGACCATATATCTAAGTAAAAATAGAAGTATTATAGGCTTAGAGGTTACATGTAAAATGGTTAGACTGTGCCGAATCTTATGTACCAAGGAACGAATTTGTCGGAATATAACCGATTTCCTTTTATACGCAGAGTACAACTAGAGGTTATAACAGAAATGCCTGGAAAAAAATTTGTGCCTTCTGAGGGCTTAGGGTTAAAACAAAACATCATTATACAATAACAATCACCAGCGTGCCGCCTCTAGTCTTATATAGTTCAGCTGGCAACCCATCGGCTCCTGCTGCCTGGATGTTTTTCAATGGGTTGTGCACAATCCAAACCATCATCATGGATTAGTTCGTTGGTTTCCCCATCGCCACCACTATCGGATACCAAGAGCTGAGATAATTTTCTCCTAAGCACACTATTGCAGGAGTATTTGCTTGCATCAAAGCCATCGGTTTGATGTTTAAATCTTTGATAGAAGTCTCGGAAGGATGCGCTACATTCACTTCTCTTTTTCGGCGGCATATGCGTTTTTTTTCCCTCTCCTTTTTTGCCGACACCACGCCTTCGTCTGGGGGGTTGCTATTGCTCACAAGGTTGTTCTGTAGTCCAAGTTCTTAGCTTTAGTAACTTTTCGAAACCCCAGGTGCCTTGGGTGAGGATTTTGGTTCCCGACTACGAATTTCGATGCATTTGCGGTGCTAATAATCGGGAAAGAGAGTGATTTTTTTCAAGTAATTGGATCAGTCGACTGGAGTATGCCGTTACCATCCGAAAAATGGCCCTGAGCATCTATGTCAGGAATTCCGTGCTGCTTTCAAAAATCCCAACCGATTTCCATTCTATGCCTCCAATATGTTTCAAGTTATAAGGCATTGATTTTGAAATTGTTTCAAGTTTCGTCAACTTCCTCACTTTTTCATTACTGCGACCGTAGTCCTATGTGACCCGTAATGACACCGAAAGCAAAACTGACCTCCTTTCTACTTACTCTCAGTAATAACCTTGTCTTCTCATGATCCGGATTCCATCGTAGGGTTTTCGTAATATTATTGACCGTTTTACTGTTGTGTCGTCCTTAAAGGCTTCCCCTTCAGCGAGATTACTGATGGTAGTCCTCTGGCACCTACGACCAATTAGTCGGCTTTTTCGTTCCACCTTACTCCGCTTTGGCACGGCACCCAAATTTTTGAGATACTGTTTTGAAGGATTGGAGAGTGTCCGAAGAGGCCTGTCCACGGACAATGATCCACCATACAGAAATGATGGGAGATTTAACTGGGATTGCTGTAGAGCGCACAACAAGCCGATAACTGGCTTAGGTGTATGTCCATAGTGGCATAGGGCGGATTAATATCCACACCCTCTTTTCAACCTAACCTAACATAACCTAGGATTGCTATGCCGAGCTTAAGAAAGTCCAAACACTTGAATGCTTCTTTTGACACTTCAAATACGTGTATTGACCAACGGACATCATACTGTATCTTCATGCCCAGAACATCAAGAGCATCTGACTGCTCAATGACTATACCGTCGATAGATATTTACGATTGTAGTAGGTCAGTAAATCGCTTATTAGACAAGAAACTGTACTGCGTCTTCTCTGTGCGTTTAAGTCTACTCTGTTCATTCTACCACACACGGAAATGGCCAACAAATCCTGGGAGAGCGTCTTACCATAATGCGCCTTCTGTCCCCAATTTCTTGAGGACTGGGCCTTTGGTGGAATGAATATGAATGACACAGACTACGGTCATCGGGAAATGAGTAGACTGAATTCGAAGTCTGACCAATAAATCGTCAATGAAAATAGGTAGAAGGGAAGGGGAAAGAACAGAGCCTTGTGGCACACCTGCGGTCAATGTATACTCATCGGTTGAGAACCCATCTACAACCACTCGTATAGTGTGATCTCTGAGAAAGCTCGATAGAAATCGAGTGAAGTTATCACCGACTCCAAAAGCGACTAACTTTGGGGTGGGTTGCTGAGAGGATTTTAACGGGGGAGAGGTTAGTCCAAGAAGTTTGTTCGTTTGACCCCTACAAGTCGTTCGGATCGGATGGAATATAGCCTGGCATGCTGCAAAGGGCGGGCTGTATGCCATTAGGCTTCTGCCAACTGCGTGTCGGGAGGTTAAGTTCGTTTTCATTCCCAAGGCAAGGGAACAGGGTCACTACCGGTCCAAGAACTTAAGGGCGATCAGTCTATCGTATTTCGCATTGAAGACACTTGAGAGACTGCTGGATGCGTACCCATCGCTGGTAAGCGTTTACCAGCATGACTATACCAAGTGTCGGTCAGTCAATAGCGCCCTCCATGACGCGGTGGTTTACATAGAGGGGAACTGGGGAACAGGTTTCCCTCTCTCTTGACGCTTGGTTATCAATGGTGGTTGCCGATGATGTCGTCATTTTGAGTGTCGGTTGCTTTCTCTCTACTGGCACGAATATCCCTCAGGGCATGATGAGAAAGCTCCCGAGATGGCTGAGGGCAAATGGACTTGACATAAACCCAAGGAAAACAGAGCTGGTGTTGTCCACAAGAAGGAGAAGATATGGCTAGTTCAGGGGAAATGTCCTGGGCGAAGTGGAACTGCCGCTCTTTCCGGAGGCTAAATGCCTGGGCGTTATTCTTAACCAGAGTTTGAACTGGAATGGGTGCCTGGTGTGCAACGGGCTCTCGAGAAGGTGTGTCTTCGTGGTATATTGGTGAAGGTGCAGGGTATTGGGGTGGTGCTCAGCAAAGCTGAATGCTATACTTGATATAAACCTTGGACGTTGAGTGCACGGCGTTAAAAACTGCTCTCTGACCGAGGGAATCGGGTACATAGCGCTCTTCCGATTTCGGGCATTCGGAAGGCTGCTGGGATGACTACATTACATTGGCGCGACACGGACTTTGTGTCGGGCGGATCTTTCTTCGATGGTGACCTGGAGGTTGTCTTCCCGGGGAAGGAGCTTTGGTCTGGGGTGTTCTGCTATTCTTGGGTACATCTGTCTACACGAATGGGTCCAAGTTGGATGAGGGTCCCGAGGCTGGGCTTTTGTTGAATTTCTACGTTTTAGGGAGTCATATAGACTTTTGGAAGGTGCAGTGTCCAGGTCGCCATCGAAGTATGATCTGCTCGGCACAAAGTCCGTCGCGCCTCCAATGTCACGTAGTCATACCAGCAGCCCTCCGAATGTCCGAAATCCGACACTTGTACGTGGAGTACATGGCGTTGAAAACTGCTTTCAGACTGAGGGAGTCGGATATATGGCGCTCTTCGGACTTAGGACATTCGGATGACTGCTGGGATGACTATGTGACATTGACGGCTCGATGGACTTTGTGCCGGGTGGATCTTTATTCGATGGTGACCTGGAGGTTGTGTTCCTAGAGAGGAAGCTTGCTCTGGGATGTTCCGCCATTCTTGGGTCCCTCTGTCTACACGGATGGGTCCAAGTTGGATGAGGGCACCGCGGCAGGGTTTTTGTTGCGTTCCTAGGATTGAGTGAGACACATAGACTTCTGGATGGAATAGTGTCTAGGTCGCCATTGAAGAAAGATCCGCTCGACACGAACTTCGCACGCTGCCAATGTCACGTAGTCATCCCAGCAGCCTTCCAAATGCCCGAAATCCTAAGAGCGCCATGTCCCGTGACATTGGTAGCGAGACGGTGTCACATGGGTATTTTGAAGGTTCGCTTCTTTAGCTTCCAATTATTGCCGAAACCCTTAGATCAAGGACAAAATCTTTAAGTTTGAGTCCATTTTTTGTATGGTCCATAGCAGTTCCTAACTCTATATAGTTCATATGTAAATCCTATATAATTGAAAAAGTCATTGTTATGTATGATTCATGGTGAAGGGTACATAAGAATCGGTACGACCGAACTAAACAGGCTTTTACTTGCTTTTAAATAGAATCAGTACCCTAAAATTTAGCAATGTCTTGTAGAAATCATGAGTTATCTTCATCAATAACTTACCCTGTGAAAAAGCCAATGATGGTATGAAAATAAAAACTGGCAAAAACAAGAATAGAGTACTCATAAATGCCACTGTTTGAATCTGGCGGGTTTGCCGATTAAAACGAATTTCCAAATACTGAAAATAAACAATTTAATACAAAAATTTATAATTCATTATTTTTACCTGAAACCTGCCCTTAAATGTTAGTTGTGGCAAACAATTTTTGAAATTACTTGTTCGATGAAGTATGTATGAATCAATTTTCAGTTTATCAGATTCTGTTAATTCGCCCCATGCCACTATGAACATTAGACCGTCCCATCTTATAAGGAAGAAATTTTTTTTGCAAATAGAGAAATGCATTCCCTCCACCCTTTTTTCCTTTTGATCTCATTTAGGGAAATATGAAATATTATGATCATCGGTTAACGATAACACATGCCGCAACAGTGTTTAAAATTGAAAAGAGGGAATTTTTTGGATTCCATTGGAGGATTTTATGTTTTAGAATTTTATTTGAGCACAAAGTGAACATTAATATGATACTTTTTAACACAAGTTACACCTAGAACCACTACTTTGGCAATTAAAAGTCTACTGATCGACTCAAATATACTTTATAGTTCGATCTAGCCATGTCCGTCTGTCCGCGAATCAAGGCACAGATCGAAATTGTTGTCCAACCTTCACGAAATTTCGCATATATCACTTTTTTAGCCAAACTCTGTCATTTGGTAAAAATCGATTCAGATTTATATAAAGTTCACATATTTATATATATATATATATATAAAGGGTGCTTTTTTAAGAGCTATAGGAAAGTTTTTCATAAAACGAAAAACATAAAATTCAGAAAAATGCATGAAATCTCTATTCGAATCGATAGTACGATAATTTAATCGATAGTATTGGGTTGCCCAAAAAGTAATTGCGGATTTTTTAAAAGAAAGTAAATGCATTTTTAATAAAACTTAGAATGAACTCTAATCAAATATACTTTTTTTACACTTTTTTCTAAAGCAAGCTAAAAGTAACAGCTGATAACTGACAGAAGAAAGAATGCAATTACAGAGTCACAAGCTGTGAAAAAATTTGTCAACGCTGACTATATGAAAAATCCGTAATTACTTTTTGGGCAACCCAATATATAATTTAATGTTTGAAGATTATTTCATGCAAATGTTGATAGCGACTGCGCCTCAAATGTCCATCCGCTTGGTCCAATTTTGGCAACTCTTATAGAAGAGTATTTTATAAATCTTCCAAAACGCTCATTTGTTACTCGTTCATAGCATTCGTGCGCGATTTTAAGATCTTCCAAAACTCTTCTGACTAACTCGTTAGCAACTTATATGAAAGATTTGTGAAAAACTCTTCGTCTTGAGGACACAACTCAACACCTCACAACATCGTCTACGACTCTTAGACGAGCTCGTCTGCGATCATAATCATCATTCAGAAGATTCGCAGAAAATTTTTTGGTAATCGAAAATGTTTGCAGAGTAAGACTAAATTAAAACGCAGCAATTATTGCAAACATTTTCGATAGCCAAACAATCTTTCGCGAATCTTCTAGAAGAATGTTACGATCGCGAACGTGCTCGTCTAAGAGTCGTAGACGATTCCCCCGTCTTGAGGAGTTGTGTCGTTAAAACGAATCTTCTGGAAGAGTGTTCCTCGAATGTTCCCTATTAGTTGCAAAAGAGTAAGTCAGAAGAGTCTTGAAAGATCTTAGAAACGCGCAAGAATAATGTGGGCGAATAACAAATTAGTGTTTTGGATGATTAATAAAACACTCTTTTATTGTAGAAGAGTTGCGCATTACTCGCCTGAACGAGTTAGTTTTAGTGTTTTGGAATATTTATTGAATATTGTTTAAAAACAGTTGCGTGTTATTCGCTTAGAAGGTCTAAAAACGCATATCAAGATAAGTTGTTCATCAAAAACGTCATAGCTACGAAAAAATTAAAAAAGAAGTACCAATCGTCATATAACCCAAGTGAGAATTCTGTTTGTTGTTGTGGAAGTTGTCCACTCAAAACATTACAAAATTACAAGTCCTAAACGCACCAGGGTTTAAAACAAAAATAAATTTTCAATCAATATTCCATTAAGGACAGTGAATACTTCCTTCATATCAATGAGTGCAGTCCGATAAAAGTTTTTATGCTAAATAATAAGGGGCCTCCTTTTTTATGCCGAATCCGAACGGCGTACCGCATAGCGACACCACTATGTAGAGTTTTAACCAGGCAGGATACCTCACAAATGTTGCCAGTATTAGTAAGGGGATAAACACCTCTGAAAATTTTTGTGATGTTCACGCCGGGGTTTGAACCCACGTTTTCGGCGTCAAAGGCGGCCATACCAACCTCTGCACCATGGTGGCCTCCCTAAATAAAAAAAAAATCGCAAAAAGTTAACTCAGTTGGTTAATAAACAAATCTTCTGGATGAGTATAACGCAATGGGTTGCGCAATAATCGTCGCGAAGAGTTGCTAAAACTTCCGCAAACGTATTGGATTGCCCAATGATAACCTAGAAGAGTGTTTCACGAGTCATACGGAAGATTATAACGCAATGGGTTGTAAGAGAATTATAGCGTAGATTTACTAAAACTTCCGCACATGCAATGGATTGTCTAATGATAACCTAGAAGAGTGTTTCACGAGTCATAGGGACGATTAACGCAAGAGAATTGTCGCGAAGAATTTCTAAAACTTCAGCATACGCAATGGATTGTGCTATGGTATCAACGAAGAGTGTTTCGCGACATATACGGAAATTGTGTAAAAGTCTTTCAGAGGATTGTTTTATTCATTGCGGGGACGAAAAGTCTTCCAAAATTATGAGAAATGTTTGTAGGGAATATTCAGAAGATTGTTTTATTCATTGCGGGGACGAACAGTCTTCCAAAATTATGAGAAATGTTTGTAGCGAATATATCACATAACATTATTTTCTTCAGGGTACACTGGGACATAAACACACATATATCCACACACACACATACGCACCTCATAACAATTGGTTATATTATTATTGTAGAAGACCGGTATTACAATCCAAATCAAGATCGGCACTATTAAAATCATGGAGACCACATTAAAGCACCATGTTATACCAAAGGTGTATAATTCCGCGGGTATGGTCATAATGGAAATTCCCGACAACTGACTGGCTACCAGGGAAATGGCTATGGGTAATGTTTTCATTTGTTTGCCACCATGTAAATATTCTTCAGTGGTATCCGCGCTCTTTGCAAAAAATCCAAAGTAGACTCCTATGCTGGCCGAAATGCAAAGCATGAACACAAATACACCATAATCCACATAACCAAAAGTGAATTGGCTAATGTCACGTATTATGTTGGGTGGTGTCACCATGTTGGATAGAGTGATATTTGAAAAGGACATTTTTGAAAATTTTACACACACAAATTAATATCGATAATTTTTTTTTTTTAAATTCACATTTGTTTAACGTTCTTCTTTTCTTTTCTTTTATTATTATTTTTTTTAATTCGCGTCCTTTTTCGTTCTATTCTTCATGCTTCCATTTGGGCGAGTTCTCCCAATAGCACATGGAATCGCATGAAAACTGTTGAATTTATAAATTTTCAGCTCAACGACCTGCTATTAAGATTTGCTCAATATCTTTTGCTTTATACTGCCGGTTGCTCTTACTTTCTTATCTGCCATAAAGCATTAAAACGTGTGTGATTTTCTGTCTATAATCTGCGGCATTACCAACATTTTCATAAAAGCTTGGAAAGGGTTATTTATCCAGGCCCGAAATAATGGCATTTTTTGAGCCTCTCTTATGTGAAGTGTTATTGAGCTGCAAATATGACTGAACATATGTCCCACTAGCTAAACGTAGAATAGCGTTTCAAGGGCCTCGATTTTCTGCGCTAATTTTATAATCTCTGACATCAAGTTTCGAGGTGTCTTCCACCACTTTATCTTTCCATCGGGCTTTTGGTCGTCCCGGTTTGCGTGTACCACCGTGTTTGCCTTCAAAAGACTTCTTTGCTAAAGCTTCTTCATCCATTATGACAACACCAACACAACCGTTGTATTTTGATACGTGTAGCTATGCTATCGTCGTTATACAGCTCGTGGTTCATACGACGCCTATATTCTCCATTAAGGCAAACTGGTCCATATGTATTTTACGAAGAATCTTTCTCTCAAACACTCCAACCATCAGAACACTCAGAACCATATAACAACACGGGTGGTATCAGTGTTTTGTATGGCGTAATCTTCGTCTGTCGAGAGGTGGCCTTGTTTCTAAACTGTCTACTTAATCAAACTGTCTACTTAATCCAAAGTAGCATCTGTCTATTGTATTATCCGCTTTATTTCAAAATTGGCATCATTTGTTTCGGTTACGTCGGTACCGGGGTAGATAAAGTTTCTGACTATCTCAAAGTTGTGGTTCCCAACTTTCTCCATTTCTTTATCTGATCGGTTCTACTTAATCCAAAGTAACATCTGTCTGCCGGTATTATTCTCCGCTTTATTTCAAAATTGGCATCATTTGTTTCGGTTACGTCGGTGCCGGGGTAGATAAAGTTTCTGACTATCTCAAAGTTGTGGTTCCCAACTTTCTTCATTTCTTTATCTGATCGGTTCTACAGGGCATTTTTAGAGTTGATACCATCCATTTCGTTTTATCTCATCATTTACTTCTAGATCCATTTTCCCTGATTCCCTTTCGATTCTTTCAAAGATTGAAAATACCACTTCCGGTGACCGACCTATGATATCGATGTCGTGGGCATAGGCGAGTAGCATTTGTTGTCTTGTGAGTAGTGTGCCATATCTATTCACATCTGCATCTCGTAGAATCTTCTCCAGCACGACCTTGTCTGAAACTTCGTTTGGTATTAAATGGTTCGGAGAGACTCTTTTCTAATCTTACTGAGGGACGTGTATCAGCAAGTGTCATACTGCAGAGTCTTATTAACTTTGCGGGGATACCAAACTCAGACCTTTGAATGTATAGGACTATCGAAAGGGGCTTTGTAAATAGTTCACAAAGAGATGGTAGGTGTTGATTTGGCCTTCTCAGGTCTTTGCCAGGATTTGGTGCAGTGTGAATATCTGTTCTAGTGTGGATTTACCAGGTCTAAAGCCGCATTAAAAGGGCCCAATTATCTTATTGACTATAGGTTTTAATCTTTCACACTTTACGCTCGAGAGTACCTTGATGGGGAGGAGACTAATTCCTCTGTAGTTGGCACATTCTGTCTAGTCTCCTTTCTTGTATACGGGACATAGTATGCTGAGGTTCCAATCATCGGGTATATGTTCTTCTAGCCAGATTGCGCAGTTAAGCTGATGCATAGTTTAGCGGGTAACCCGTCGGCTCCTGCTGCCTTGTTGTTCTTCAGTCGGGGTCACTGCTACTTGGCCCTCATTCTGACTGGGAGGTGATCATTCCATATCATCATCAGGGGTTGATTCTACAGTATCCTCTTCGCCGCCATCGTTGGACACCTGCAGTTGAGTAAAATGTTCTTTCCATATCCTCGGCAAGCGCTCTGTGTCAGTACCAGATTACCTTCTTTGTCTCTGCAGAAGGATGTGCCTGCAACAAAGCCAGCAGTTTGAGTTTTTATTCTTCGGTAGAATTTCTGGACCTTATTCTAACTGCTGTACGTTTCAATTCGCTTACAGAAACCCTTCAATCAGTAGCAACGCGCCAGATGAAGGAAAGGTATCGGGAGAAAAGGAGAGAGGAGAAACGTCTATACCGCAGAAAGAAACAGGAAATAGAAAGACGTGAATTCTATTTCCTGTTTCTTTCTGCGGAAAAGACATTTCTCCTCTCTCCTTTTCTCTCGATACCTTTCCTTCATCTGGCGCGTTGCTACGGATTGAAGGGTTGCTCTGTATGTCGCATTCTTGGCTTCAGTAGCATCTAGACATTCTTGGTCGTAACGTATTTCGTATTTTCTTGGTCGTACGGATTTCTTGGCAGTTTCAACGGTTTGCCACTGCGCCATTATATCATCGGATCAAGGAGTGCTTTCATCAAGCATTTGGGTCAGTCGAGTGGATTATACCGTTGTCAACTGTTGTGTTTGCAGCTTTTCAATGACCAGATTCCGTGCAGTGTCAGATTGTATTTTCCTCGCCATGCAAGGTAATGATCCAAATCTATATTCGATCGTACATCTAACGTGCTAATTGAATGCTTTCCATCTCTCACAACGTGATCAGTTTGGTTCCTCGTGTTTTGATCGGGTGACAGGCTCTGTAAATGTTTTTATGTTAAAATCTGGTGCTGCTTACTACATGTATTTTTGCCGCGGCGAAATCTATTAGCCTCAACCCATTATCGGACGTTATCTCGTGGAGGCTAAATTTTCCGACTGTTGGACCAAAGATGTCTTCCTTCCTTATCTTCGCATTAAAATCTCCCAGAACGATTTTAATATCATGGGCGTGGCAGCGGTCATATTATCTCTCTAGGCGCTCGTAGGAACTATCCTTGGTCTGCTAGTCCTTGTCTTCCGTCGGGGCATGAGCACAAATAAGTCTGATGTTGAAGAATTTGGCTTTTATGCGGATTGTGGCTAGCCTCTCATCCACCGGAGTAAAGCTTGAGACAAGGGGTTTCAGTCTCCGACTAACCATAAATCCGCAGCCAAAATCATGCCGCGCGTTATGGCAGCTATAGTATATTTCTTCACTGTTCGGTGTTGTTGTGACGCCATTACCGGCCAATCGCACTTTCTGTGAGCCGGTAATGTCTGCCTTGTACTTCCCCAATACATTCGTCAGCGAATATACTGCACCTTCTCTATATAGAGTGCCGACATTCCAAGTGCAGATCCGCAAATCATGGTCCTTATTTCGTTTACGTGGGTCGTCAACGTTAGGGGGGTCCGTTTTTACTATTCCTTTGTTTCTCAGAATGATTGTTATAGCTTTCCAGGGGCGGGTTACTGGCCCAGCGCCCCAGTCGCATGGGTTTTGTGAGATCGCACATGTATCCCTTGTTGTCTTGAGCCGATTGCTTCAAAATCCGACGCTCGCCTCCATCCGCATCCACCCTGGAAACAGACGCTGATGTTGGCTATTTGAAGGCGCCAATAACTCGCCTTGTCATCTCGAGTATCATTGGCACTAAGTATTTAATTTAGAGTTACCTGACTCCTTACTGACACTCTCCTCTCGAAATCGCTGACTGCCCGCTGCAGCATGTGCAGCTACTCCACATAAAAACGAAGTTCTCCACTATTCGCAAACTGTGGATGCGCCCGGTAGCTTTCAGCTAAGCTTCCCGAGATAACGATGGTTATCAAAATTCCAGCCTGTGTGGTGCTCATAGTTATCCATGTCGGGCCAATGAACAGTTATATTGGCTTATAATGACAGCCTGAAAACAGATACTTTTAGAAATTTTAGAACATTGTGATACTACAAAAACCAACGTAGGGCAGAGGATAGCATGTCCTCCTATGACGATGAACGCCCCTTTTAATGACTTGCATCTACACTATTGATAGCTAGTGCGGCATGCGTACATAGTAGATGTTCTCTAGTGTCCTTTTCCTCAAAGCACTCACAGCTTCCGCAAAGTTGTTCATTTGCTTTCTTCAGGTTTTCAGAACTTTTCCAATCAAACAGCGACCAGCCATGTGTTCGATTCCTTGTCTAGACTAAGACAACAATACGGCGGTAGAACTTTCCAAGTTGAGTTTGTGCCACATAATTTGGGGCGCTCACAGCTCCTACTTGTAACCTGTGACTTGGGGCCCTAGAAAACACTCATAGTCACTATGTGGCCATAGTCACTTGAGGAAAAAAGCAATTCTTTCTAAGTTTTTATGCTTTTGTCCGTCTACGTATTTACTTCTTTGATGCTGGGTAAGTGAACCCTCCATTAGGCCCCTTTCGATTGCGCCTAACTTTTTTAAGTGTTAGTGACCTTGGTAATTAAAATTTCATAATACTATTGTAATACTCGAGTAAAAGTCTAAGAAAGGCAAATTGATGTTGATGTTATCAGTCCTCTGTGTTTTATGGCTAGATAACGGGTGTGTGATAAATAAAATATCTAACGATATTATCTTATGTAGCTTTACAACCATTCTTAAATATTTCCTACAAATATTAGAACCTGCCTATTTTGTTTTTAATGACTAAGCAATAAAAGCCAATTGAGTTAAGTAGTTTAACATTAAAAACTTAAAACTTGGGATAAAACTTAAAACATAAAAAAATATTAACATTTGTTTCAATCAGAAAACTTATTGGGTTGGGTTAAGTTGAAAAGAGGTTTTAGTTAGAGTCTGTTAAATCTTGATATGCTGAAAGGGTGCAGATATCCTTGATGATGAAAATTGTTTTTTTTTCTTGTGCAGGGCCAGGATTCGGGAATATATAGTCACGGCGTTAACATCAGAAAAATCACGGCGTGAGCATCAGAAAAATTTTTAGCGGTGGTTATCTCCTCCAAATGCCGGCGAAATTTGAGAGGTACTATGCCATGTAAAAACTCAAAAAGGTTTTACACTACGGCACGCCTTTCAGACTCAGCTATAAAAAAGATGCCCCTTATCATTGAGCTTAAACTTGAATCGGAAAGCACTCATTGACAAACTTCTGACTGATGTGATAAGTTTGTCTCTGTTCCTTAATGGAATGTTCATGGGCACATTTGACTTTGTGATGACGAAAGCCAGCAAACTTTGTTTTATTCCACACCTTAGGTTAAGAATAATGAATTGCATAGTAGGTTTAAGTTAATCAGCATAGTTTTAGAGAAAATTAATTAAATGGTTAATTGATCATAAGTTGACTTAGTCTATTTAGCCTATTGACCAACAATGTCATTTAGGTTGGTTTCCTCCTCAACGGCCCGTGAGCAGACAACAACAAAATGTTAGGGCTTGCTTTTGGGGACAAATTGCAACAACACAACACAGGGGTTGTTTTTGTCAAAAACATTTGCAACTGTTACTGCACCAACAAAACAAGGAGTTGTTTAAAACTTTAAAGTGGTAAATAACTTATTTTCGAGTTTGGGAAAACCAAATTGTTTTCAACGAAGGGGCCAGAGTCTCAAACATATTAGGGTGTGCCAATTCGTCGCCCAGCGCCTTTTGTTAACAGAGTGACTTCTTGCCTCTTAGCTTTGTGAACAGTCTCGTATAATAGGGTGTGTCTCCTCCTTCTCCTTGCCATTCGCTTGCCACCGCGCCTGAAACCATACTTTTATTAACGGAGTGCCCTCTCTCGCCTCCTAGTGCCGTGTACTAGGGTGTGCCTGCTAGCCACCAACCCGCGTATTGTGCTGTATAACAGGGTGTGTCTTCTTGCCAATCTCTTGCCACCTTTCCCGAAATCCCACTTTTATCAACGGAGTGCTTTCTTTCGTCTTCTCGTGCCGTTAGCTAGTGAATCCGAACAGTGCTGTGTGCTAGGGTGTGCCTCCTAGCCACCAAACCGCGTGTAGTATCGTAAAGCAGGGTGTGCCTCCTTGCCCCTTTCTTCCCCCCGCGCCCGAAACCCCACTTTTATCAACGGAGTGCCCTCTCTCAACTCCTCGTACCGTCAGCTAGTTAACACGAATACTGCCGTGTATTAGGATGTGCCTCCTAGCCATCAACCTGCGCATAGTGTCGTAAAATAGGAAATGCCTCCTTGCCACTCGCTTGTCACCTCGCCCGAAACCCCACTTTTATCAACAATGAGTACTCTCTCTCCTCCCCGCGCTTTTCCTCTGTGGCCCCAAACAGTGTCGTGTATAAGGATGTGCCCCTGACACCAATTCCCATATCGTACCACATATTAGGGTGTGACTTCCTTCGTTTACCCTGCCCGGATATCTCGCTTCGCTACGGTGTGACCTTCCGCATCTTTGTGCCGTAAAAGCTGGTTAACCCAAATAATGACGTGTATTAGGGTCTGCATGCTAGCCACCCATCAGCGCCCAACCGAGTAGTGGCGCGTACCTCGTGTCACCTACTGGCTGTCGAACCCCAGTGCCCAACCATGTCACCCAGCATCTCAGCGATCGTGCCTTTGAAACACACCCCTCACCTTTTATTAGTTTTAAGACTCCATCGAACAAATAAAACATATAAAACCAAATTCAAAAGCGTTTCACTCTCTCAGTCCCAGATCAAATACGAACCTTGCCCCCGGTGAGCTGTACCCCAGTCCACCTACTGTTCAGCAATTACCCATTCTTATGGTGGAGGCGTCCCCATTCAGCGCGCAAATCATGGAGCTGTCAATCTACTCTGCCAAGGACATGCATCTCTGCTCGTTACCTAGGGGAGAATGCCAAAGAGAATAGTGCGCATTAAAATTACAATTTTTCATAAGGGTTAGCCTTTGCTAAAAAAATGCAAAAACATTAACTGTGAAATTTTAAGTAATCCTTTTACTTTACGAATCGTCTTCGAATTTCGAACTGCGGAATGCTTAAACATATTCGAAATTCAAAAAAAAATTAAGGAGTTGCACCATTGTTGGCCTTGAAAACGACCTTGAATTTTTTATGCCAAAAGAATTTTTGTTTTTGTTATGTCTTTCATAGAAAACTTTACATTACTGCTTCATGTAGAACCAATACGGAAAGAGATTTTCTTCATAAATCCAACAGTGTCTAAAGAATTGCGAAGTTTGTAAAAGTAAGATAGTAATAGTAATTGCAAACTCAAGTTGGTTTTTTTGAATTTTTTAGGAAAGGAACTATGCAATTTTGATGCAATGCTCTGAAGATTACAAGGAAATGGGAAAGAGTGTTGCTTCATCCACTACGGAAAGAGATTTTCTTCACGAATCCAACGGTGTCCCCAGAATGTTGAAGTTCGCAAAACTAACGAAGTTACAGCAATTTCAAACACTCGTTGATTTTTTGCGTTTTTTGGCGATTGATTATGCGATTTTGAGCTGGTTTCTTGAAGGAAAAACACAGGAGTTTCACTAAATCGAATTTTTTGCCATAATCTTCAATACTGCATGCTCAACTCAAAACATTTTTTTGCATCAAAAATTTAAAATTTTCATTAGCCTTGCTAAAAAAATGCAAAAAAAATAAAATGTAAAATTTCAAGTAATACTGTTTACTTTACGAATCGTCTTCGAATTTCAAACTGCGGAATGCTAGAAAATATTCGAAATTCGAAAAAATTAAGGAGTTACAGCTTGTTTGACCTTGGAAACGACCTTGAATTTTTACGTAAAAAAATTAGCTTTTTGCAATGCTTTTCATAGAAAACTTTACAGTATTGCTTCATGAAGCACCACTACGGAAAGAGATTTTCCCCAAGAATCCAACAGTGTATAAGTTTGTGAAGTTTGTAAAACAAAAGAAGTTAATAGCAATTGCAAACTCATGTTGGTTTCTTTTTTTTATTTTTGTATATCAATTATGTGATTTTGAAGCAATACTCGTAAAGTTTTCAAGGAAATAGAAGAGAGTATTGCTTCATCCAGCACCATTACGGAAAGAGATTTTCTTCACGAATCCAGTTCAGATTTTTGAAGTTCGCAAAACAAAGGATGTTACAGCAATTTCTAACTCACGTTGATTTTTTTGCATTTTTCGGATTTTGATTATTAGATTTTGAGCTTGTTTCTTGAAGGAAATTGCATTGCAGCAATTGCAAACTCAAGTTGTTTTTTTTTTAATTTTTGGGATATGAGTTATGCAATTTTGATGCAATACACTGACGATTTCAAGGAAATGGGAAAGAGTATTGCTTCGTCCAGCACCACTACGGAAAGGGATTTTCTTCACGAATTTAACGGTGTCCTCAGAATGTTGAAGTTCGCAAAACTAACGAAGTTACAGCAATTTCAAACTCACCTCGACTTTGTTAGCATTTTTCGGATATTAATTATGCGAATTTGAGCTTATTTCTTGATGAAAAAACATAGGAGTTGCGCTAAACCGATTTTTTGGCATAATCCTCAATACTCTATACTCAACTCGAAAATTTTTTTCGCATCAAAAATTGAAAATTTTATAAGGGGTTAGCCTTTGCTAACAAAATGCAAAAAAAATAAAATGTGAAATTTTAAGTAATTCTGTTTATTTTACGAATCGTCTTCGAATTTCGAACTGCGGAATGCTAGAAAATTTTCGAAATTCGAAAAAATTAAGGAGTTACAGCGTTGTTGGCCTTGAAAACGACTTTGAATTTTTACGCCCAAAATAAATTGGTTTTTGCTATTTTTCCATAGCAACCTTTACAGTATCGCTTCATGTAGCACCTCTACGGAAAGGGATTTTTGTCACGAATCTAACGGTGTCTGAAAAATTGTAAAGTTTGCCAAAATAGGGAAGTTACAGCAATTGCAAACTCAAGTTGGTTTTTTTTTTAATTTTTGGGATATGAGTTATGCAATTTTGATGCAATACACTGAAGATTTCAAGGAAATGGGAAAGAGTATTGCTTCGTCCAGCACCACTACGGAAAGAGATTTTCTTCACGAATTTAACGGTGTCCTCAGAATGTTGAAGTTCGCAAAACTAACGAAGTTACAGCAATTTCAAACTCACCTCGACTTTGTTAGCATTTTTCGGATATTAATTATGCGATTTTGAGCTTGTTTCTTGATGAAAAAACACAGGAGTTGCGCTAAACCAATTTTTTTGCCATAATCGTCAATACTCTATACTCAACTCGAAAATTTTTTTCGCATCAAAAATTGAAAATTTTCATAAGGGTTAGCTTTTGCTAAAAACATGCAAAAAAAAAATAAAATGTGAAATTTTAAGTAATTGTGTTTACTTTACGAATCGTCTTCGAATTTCAAACTGCGGAATGCTAGAAAATTTTCAAAATTCGAAAAAATGAAGGAGTTACAGCGTTGTTGGCCTTGAAAACCACTTTGAATTTTTACGCCCAAAATAAATTGGTTTTTGCTATGTTTTCCATAGCAACCTTTACAGTATCGCTTCATGTAGCACCTCTACGGAAAGGGATTTTTGTCACGAATCTAACGGTGTCTGAAAAATTGTAAAGTTTGCCAAAATAGGGAAGTTACAGCAATTGCAAACTCAAGTTGGTTTTTTTTTAATTTTTGGGATATGAATTATGCAATTTTGATGCAATACACTGAAGGTTTCTAGGAAATGGGAAAGAGTATTGCTTCGTCCAGCACCACTACGGAAAGAGATTTTCTTTACGAATTTAACGGTGTCCTCAGAATGTTGAAGTTCTGAGGACACCGTCAACTCGAAAATTTTTTTCGCATCAAAAATTGAAAATTTTCATAAGGGGTTAGCCTTTGCTAAAAAAATGCAAAAAAAATAAAATGTGAAATTTTAAGTAATTCTGTTTATTTTACGAATCGTCTTCGAATTTCGAACTGCGGAATGCTTAAAATTTTTCGAAATTCGAAAAAATGAAGGAGTTACAGCGTTGTTGGCCTTGAAAACGACTTTGAATTTTTACGCCCAAAATAAATTGGTTTTTGCTATTTTTTCCATAGCAACCTTTACAGTATCGCTTCATGTAGCACCTCTACGGAAAGGGATTTTTGTCACGAATCTAACGGTGTCTGAAAAATTGTAAAGTTTGCCAAAATAGGGAAGTTACAGCAATTGCAAACTCAAGTTGGTTTTTTTTAATTTTTGGGATATGAGTTATGCAATTTTGATGCAATACACTGAAGATTTCAAGGAAATGGGAAAGAGTATTGCTTCGTCCAGCACCACTACGGAAAGAGATTTTCTTCACGAATTTAACGGTGTCCTCAGAATGTTGAAGCTCGCAAAACTAACGAAGTTACAGCAATTTCAAACTCACCTCGACTTTGTTAGCATTTTTCGGATATTAATTATGCGATTTTGAGCTTGTTTCTTGATGAAAAAACATAGGAGTTGCGCTAAACCGATTTTTTTGCCATAATCTTCAATACTCTATACTCAACTCGAAAATTTTTTTCGCATCAAAAATTGAAAATTTTCATAAGGGGTTAGCCTTTGCTAAAAAAATGCAAAAAAAATAAAATGTGAAATTTTAAGTAATTCTGTTTATTTTACGAATCGTCTTCGAATTTCGAACTGCGGAATGCTTAAAATTTTTCGAAATTCGAAAAAATGAAGGAGTTACAGCGTTGTTGACCTTGAAAACGGCCTTGAATTTTTACATAAAAAAAATTTGGTTTCTGCGATGTTTTTCATAGAATACTGTACAGTATTGCTTCATGTAGAACCATTACGGAAAGAGATTTTCTTCACGAATCCAACGGTGTCTTCAGAATGTTGAAGTTCGCAAAACTAACGAAGTTACAGCAATTTCAAACTCACCTCGACTTTGTTAGCATTTTTCAGATATTAATTATGCGATTTTGAGCTTGTTTATTGATGAAAAAACATAGGAGTTGGGCAAAACTGATTTTTTTTGCCATAATCTTCAATACTCTATACTCAACTCGAAAATTTTTTTCGCATCAAAAAATGAAAATTTTCAAAGGGGTTGCTAAAAAAATGCAAAAAAAAAGCTAAAAAAATGCAAAAAAAAATAAAATGTGAAATTTTAAGTAATTCTGTTTACTTTACGAATCGTCTTCGAATTTCAAACTGCGGAATGCTAGAAAATTTTCAAAATTCGAAAAAATTAAGGAGTTACAGCTTTTTTGACCTTGAAAACGACCTTGAATTCTTACGTAAAAAAAATTGCATTTTGCAATGTTTTTCATAGAAAACTTTACAGTATTGCTTCATGAAGCACCACTACGGTAAGAGATTTTCCCCACGAATCCAATAGTTTCTAAGTTTGTAAAACAAAAGAAGTTACAGTAATTGCAAACTCATGTTGGCTTCTTTTTTTTATTTTTGGATATCAATTATGTGATTTTGATGTAATACTCTAAAGTTTCCAAGGAAATTGAAAAGAGTATTGCTTCATGCAGCATCACTACGGAAAGAGATTTTTTTCACGAATCCAACGGTGTCCTCAAAATTATGAAGCTTTTTTTATGAAGCAAAACTAAGGAAGTTACAGCAATTTCAAACTCACGTTGATTTTTTTGCGGTTTTTGGCTATTGATCATGCGATTTTGAGCTGGTTTCTTGAAGGAAAAACATAGGAGTTTCAATAAAGCGGATTTTTTGCCATAATCTTCAATACCGTATGCTCAACTCAAAACATTTTTTCGCATCAAAAATTGAAAACTTTCATAAAGGTTAATCTTTGCTAAAAAAATGCAAAAAAAAAAAAATAAAATGTAAAATTTCAAGCAATATTGTTTACTTTATGAATCATCTTCGAATTTCAAACTGCGGAATGCTAGAAAATTTTAGAAATTCGAAAAAATGAAGGTATTACAGCTTGTTTGACATTGAAATCGACCTTGAATTTTTAAGGAAAAAAATTATGGTTTTTGCCATGTTTTTCATTGAACACTTTAGATTGTTGCTTCATCTAGCAACATTACGGAAAGAGATTTTCCTTATGAATCAAACGGTGTCTGGAAAATTGTGAAGTTTGTAAAACTAAGAAAGTGACGGCAATTGCAATGTCACATTGTTAACTGATTCTCTCGAAATTTGGCAGAAGGGATTTTCCTATGACTTTTTATATTATTGTTGATTATCATGGAAATCGGTTCAGATTTAGATATAGCTGCCTTACATGTAATACGCCCAATTTTCATTTCTAGAGCCACTGAAACCGCATTTATTGACCAATCCTGCCAAACGCTTTCCTCGACGACAACCACCATATCTGTTGAGATTGGTCGAAATCGGTACGGATTAAGATATAGCTCCCACGTATGCGTTCGTCAGATTTTGAGTAATTTGCAGTAATATTGTCATTTATCAACAGTGGTTATTACAGTTTGAACAATTTTATCAAAATTTGTTCAGAGTTAGATAAAGCTGCCACTTTGTACTTAAAGGGTAGGTGTGGGGTATTATACGTATTATACAGTTGGCACCGCCCAAATTTTGCCTTTCCTTACTGGCTACTATATATAAAATATATATTTTTGGAAAGGCTAAAGCAAAAACACAAGTGACTGCTGTCGCTTTCGCCTAGTGTTAGTTGCCATCAGCTATGTAAGAGTTTAGACAACCGGCCACGCTAATGCGTTTCCACTAAGGCTTAGTTATCTTACCTCAACGAGCTCTTCTCAAGAATCAGACAGATTTGTGCATTGCATGGACTTTTATAGCCGGATGGGCTTTAATCTATTATCAAAACTTAGTATTACAATGCATTTCAAGCACTCAAAAACTCAATGAGACATTAAATATGCTATAGTCAATCGATCGATCGATAGTATAGCATAGCAATGGTTAATCATTACTCAAACGCTCAATGAGACAATAACCACTCAATGAGACAAAAACGCTCAATTACGTTGTTATAGACTGTCTTGCGCTCTTACTGATATGCACAGAAGAACATGTTCTCCCTTCACTGGATCGATCGATAGAAATAGTAACGCTCAAATCATTAATGACTCAATGAAAATATTAACAAGTAAAAAGGTGTTAAGTTCGGCCGGGCCGAACTTTGGATACCCACCATCTCGGGTATATGCGTAAACCACATTTCGTCAAAATCCGATGAAAAATGTATACCTTATGCCCCATAGCAGCTATATCGACATCTGTTCCGATTTGGACCAAATAAGTACAAGTCATTTTTCAATTGTGTACAACAAAATATTTATCTTTTTAGTAGCTATATCTAAAAATAAACCGATCTGAACCATATACGGCACGGATGTCGCAAAGCCTAACATAAGTCACTGTGTCAAGTTTCAGTGAAATCGGATTATAAATGCGTCTTTTATGGGGCCAAGACTTTTAAACGAAATATCGGTATATATGGCAGCTATATCCAAATCTGGACCGATTTGAGCCAAGTTGCAGAATAATATCGAAGATCGTAACACAACTCACTGTCCCAAATTTCGGCGAACTCGGACAATGAATGCGCCTTTTATGGCCCCAAAACCTTAAATCGAGCGATCGTCTATATGGCAGCTATATCCAAATCTGGACCGATCTGAGCCAAATTGAAGAAGAATGTCGAAGGGCCCAAATTTGAGCCAAGTTGCAGAATAATATCGAAGATCCTAACAACTCACTGTCCCAAATTTCGGCGAAATCGGACAAAAAATGCACCTTATATGGGCTCAAAACCTTAAAACGAGAGATCGGTCTATATGGCAGCTATATCCTAATCTGGCCTGATCTGTGTCAAATTGAGGAAGGTTGCGAAGGTCCTAACACAACTCACTGTCCCAAATTTCGGCGAAATCGGACAAAAAATGCAACTTATATGGGCTCAAAACCTTAAAACGAGAGATCGGTCTATATGGCAGCTATATCCAAATCTGGACCGATCTCTGCCATATTGTAGAAGTATGTCGAGGGGCTTAACTTATCTCACTGTCCCAAATTTTTGGCGACATCGGACAATAAATGCGCCATTTGTGGCCCCAAAACCTTAAATAGAGACATCGGTCTATATGGCAGCTATATCGAAATTTAAACCGATCGGGGCCAAATTGAAGAGGGATGTCAAGTGACCTAACACAACTCACTGTCCCAAATTTCAGCAAAATCGGATAATAAATGTGGCTTTTATGGGCCTAAGACCCTAAATCGGCGGATCGGTCTGTATGGCAGCTATATCCAAATCTGAACCGATCTAAGCCAAATTGAGGGAGGATATCGAAGGGCCGTATATAACTCACTGTCCCAAATTTCAGATAAATCGGATGATAAATGTGGCTTTTATGGGTCTAAGACCGTAAATCGGCGGATCGGTCTGTATGGCAGCTATATCTAAATCTGAACCGATCTAGGCCAAATTGAAAGAGGATGTCGAAGGGCCTAACACAACTCACTGTCCGGAATTTGAGCAAAATTGGGTTGCCCAAAAAGTAATTGCGGATTTTTTTAAAAGAAAGTAAATGCATTTTTAATAAAACTTAGAATGAACTTTAATCAAATATACTTTTTTTACACTTTTTTTCTAAAGCAAGCTAAAAGTAACAGCTGATAACTGACAGAAGAAAGAATGCAATTACAGAGTCACAAGCTGTGAAAAAATTTGTCAACGCCGACTATATGAAAAATCCGCAATTACTTTTTGGGCAACCCAATATTTTAGATATATATTTCAAGCGGCCAGCCTTACTCCTTCGAAAGTTAGCGTGCTGTTGACAGATCGACTAAAAATGTCATGACGATCAAGAATATGTATACTTTATGGGACGAATATTTTGAGGAGTTAAAAAACGGAATGATGATAAATGTCGCTTTTATTGGCCTAAGACCCTAAATCGGCGGATCGGTCTATATGGGGGCTATATCAAGATATAGTCCGATTTTGCCCATCTTCGAATTTAACCTGCTTATGGATAAAAAAAAGAATCTGTGCAAAATTTCACTTTCAGTAGTTTCTGTGTATTCGTTAAGAGTGCAGAATAAAACCATGGATGTCGAGGGACCAAATACTGTTACGACTGGCCTCACTGCTTCAAATTTCAGGAAAAAGGGCGTAATTCTGATTTTGATTGTAACTGCTACGAATGTTAAGGGATGGCTTTCATATTTCGTTGGAATAGGAAATGAGGATGAGGTGCGTTCAAAGACTTCAATCCGAAAACAAGGTAATATGGCAACAGCATACAGATCTGGTCCTTACTCAGATGTTGAAGGGTCCATACAACTCACTGTAAGGGCGAAAATGGGTAGTGATAGTGCATTTCTGAGCTCAAACTATCGAGAGATCGCTGTATTTCCACTCGGCACGTTTGTTCATGAAAATCAAGGCAATAATAAAATTTTTATGAACTTAAGATTTCTAAGCGGGAAATCGATATAAGGGTTGCTATATCAAGATATAGGCAATCTCTGAGCTTAAGGCTGTACAGCGTTTTTAACAACCAAACGGACGGACATGTCTAGATCGTCTATGAGTAAAACAACGATGCAGTATGTGTATTTTGTAGGGTTGAGAATGTATAAGTTGATGTGTGGCAAATGGAATTACCGGTGGTGGGTAAAAAACATATACCGTATTTTTAGCTTGCAGAACATTTAGTAGGTTTTTGGTCGAGTTTGGTAGATTTTCTTGAATTTCGGTAGGAAATAATTTTCTTGGGTGGCAACACTTGTTATAATTATGTAGAAAATATAACATCGCTACACATACACATTTTACCTACATTTCTTGAGGAAAATACCCAAAATCTCCATACTGGGGAAAAATATTTGCAAAATTGGCATTTTTTAGTAAAATAGCCTTAAAGGCCTCAATTCTTAGATGACACAAAAATTTTATTCATATCTCTCACTAAAGTTCACACAATTTATAACAAGTAAGAGCGTGCTAAGTTCGGCCGGGCCGAATCTTATATACCCTCCACCATGTATCGCATTCGTCGAGTTCTTTTCCCGGTATCTCTTGTTAGGCAAACAAAGGACAAAAGAAAATAATTGCTATGCTATGGGAGCTACATCAAGATATGGTCCAATTCGGACCATAATTGACCATAGTAGAAGTCATTGGATAAAATTTCGCCAATTCGTATAAAAATTACGCCCTTTAGGTGCTTAAGAAGTAAAATAGGTAGATCGGTTTATATGCGAGCTGTATCAGGCTATAGACTGACTCAGACCATATTTGACACGTATGTTGCAGGTCATGCGAGAATCCGTTGTACAAATTTTCAGCCAAATCGAATAATTATTGCGACCTCTAGAGGCTCAAGACGTCAGTATCCTAGATCGGTTTATGTGGCAGCTATTGGGTTGCCCAAAAAGTAATTGCGGATTTTTTTAAAAGAAAGTAAATGCATTTTTAATAAAACTTAGAATGAACTTTAATCAAATATACTTTTTTTTACACTTTTTTTCTAAAGCAAGCTAAAAGTAACAGCTGATAACTGACAGAAGAAAGAATGCAATTACAGAGTCACAAGCTGTGAAAAAATTTATCAACGCCGACAATATGAAAAATCCGCAATTACTTTTTGGGCAACCCAATATATCAGGTTATGAATCGATATGAATCATATTTGGAACAGCTATTGGAAGTTATAACAAAACACGTCATGCAAAATTTCAAATCGGTTAATAATTGCGCCTTCTTATGGTTAAAAAAGTCAAGATTCAAGATCGGTTTATATGACAGCTATATCAGGTTATACACTGATTGGAACCATACTTGGCACAATTGTTGGAAGTCATAATGAAAAACCTCATGCTAAATTTCAGTCAAATAGGACAAGAATTGAATTGAGTCTAGTGGCTCAAAAAGTCAAGATCCAAGATCGGTTTATATGGCAGCCATATGAAAACATGGACCGATATGGCCCATTTGCAATCCCAACTACACTAATAAGATATATTTGAGATATATATTTCAAGTGGCTAGCTTTACTCCTTCGAAAGTTAGCGTGCTTTCGACAGATCGATTAAAAATGTCATGACGATCAAGAATATGTATACTTTATGGGACGAATATTTCGAGGAGTTACAAACAGAATGACGAAATTAATATACCCCCATCCTATGGTTGAAGTTATAAAAATTACCATTAAAACGAATCTACATTAAGACCTCTTTAAGCTAAATTTATAGTACTAGGCCAAGTTTTCTGTACAGAGACGAAACAATAAAAAAAAACTTTTTTAAAGAAAAAATACCAAAAATTTTCTTTTTCACATTTATTGGTTTGTAACTCGCATAACAAATCAGTTAAAAAAATAAGAGATCAGCCTCTGCGAAAATTTCAAAAGTCCAGAGGTGTGTAGTAGGATTTGATTCATTGATCCATTGTTTCTTCGGAGAATTTTCTTACAATTTTATGTAGATAACGTTTTGGCTGGTTATCCAGACACTTTGCCCTAAAAAAAAATCAGCATCGTGTTCTCTTCTCAAATACCAGTTATTGTATAAAAACCCCATATTGGCATTGGTTTAGTGGGAGTTTATGGGATGGGGCGTCCCCCAAACGCTTGACCCCAAAATTGGATATCAAATTCGTTTTCTATTCTTAAATATCTTTCATTTGAGTCCTATATTGCCATGGTCGCTAAACATGACCTCTCTGAGCGCCATTTTGCGGTAGAGACGGTCGCCAAATACTTGGTCCCACATTCGTATTCTACTCCCAACAAACTTTTATTTGAACCCCATATTGCCATGGCCAGTAAATAAGTCCGGTTTAGGGTGTTTTTTGCGGAAGGAGGTGGACCCCCAGAAACTTGGTCCCGAAAGTGGGTATTAATTTTGTGCTCTACCTCCCAATGCCTTTCATTTGAACCCCATATTGCCATGGTCGTTAAATATATCCGCTTGAGGGGTGTTTTGTGGAATGGGGTGGTCTCCCAAACACTTTGCCCTGAAAAATATCACCATCGTGATCCTTTCAAATATCATTTATTTGAACCCCATATTGCCATTAGTTTAAGCAGGCCAAACACTTGGTCCAAAAATTGGAAATCAATTTTTTTTTTCTAATCACAAATAACTTTCATTTCAGCCAAATATCAGCAAATATGTCCGGATTGGGGGGTGGGTCCTAAAAACTATCAACATCGTGCTTCACTATTTTTTTAGTCGCCAAATTATCATGGTGAGCAAATAAGTCCATTTGGAGGTTGTTATGGGGGTGGGACGTCCTCTAGACAGTTGGTCCCAAATGTTGGTATCATAGTCGCACTTTCAAATATTTCTCATTGGAGCTCCATATTTGCATAGTCGGCAAACATGTCCGGTTTGTGGGGTGTTTTATGGGATGGGGCGCCCACTGAGTGATTTGGTCCTGAAAATAAAAACCTTTTATTTGAACCCCATATTGCAATGGTCAGAAAATACGTCCCATGTGGGGTGTGCTATGGGAGTGGTCCCGAATGTTGATATCAGATTCGTGCTCTATTTCCAAAAACCTTTCATTTGAACCCCATATTGTTATGGACGGTAAATTTGTCCTCTTTGGGGGTGTTTTGGTGGAGGGGCGGCCCCCAAACACTTGGTCCCACATTCGGATATCAGATTCGTAGTCTACTTTAAAATACTTTTTATTTCATCCCCATATTGCCAGGGTCGATAAATACGTCCGAGTTAGGGGTGTTTTGGGGGCTGCGGCGATGCGCCGAATACATGGTCCCACAGTTGGTTATTGGATACGTTTTATACTCTTAATCAAAATTTTGTTTTTAAGTTACTATTAGGGAGCGCACAAAATTTCACTTAAATCGAAGCACCCATCTTCGAGATCTGGCATTAGGAGAAGGATCTGAACTATAAAGTACATTATTTCGTGGATCCTGCCTTGGAGACCATTGCAAGAAAGACTCATTCCCAAGTCCAACTCTTAAATACTTTCCAATATTCTTACCACAATTATAGCCTTCTTTGGATTTCTCTAAAAAATTAAACAACAAACGTTTATTCTTGACCATGGATTCGAGGCGTGGAACGGAGCTAAAGTGTAGCGGTCCAGTTTTCGCCGGAATGGGGGCGGAATTTTCACTATTCGCAGCGGAACGGTTTCCAATCTCAATCCCTCCCTTTCACGTTCCCGTTTAGCTCCGCTGCGAATCCACGTTCTTGGCAACCAAAATCACTTCAGCATTGTACTTATGAGCATGACTTCTTTTATGGTTAATTTAAATTTTGAAGAACCTTAAATAAAATACATTAAAATCATGTTTTCATACTTCCATACTAATCAATGGTAAGTGTAACAAGTACGCACGAATGTCTGTACATAGATGTGTGCCTCCATGTACAAAATCCTATCCAAATTCATTTCATTGAGCTGACATTAAAAGTGAACATCATGAGGCAGCCAATATGATGGCCAACACTCTTGCAACATGCACCTCCAGCACTTCAAGCACAATGCCATTCAATTGGCGGCTGCTATGGCGATAGCAAGGCTTGCCTAAATCACGAATCGTTGGGTAACAAAAAGATCAGCACTCAAAAAACTGCTGCCGTAAATATCACCACCATCATCACAACAATACTAACCTTCAACTAGATTTGTAAGTTTCGATTGTCATGGATGGACGGACTATTCGATCCAATTGAAGACACTTTACAATTGAATAACCTCATCTGGTTCTTGTCAATAACGTATATAGCCATTTACATTACATATGATGGTTAAAACATGATGGCACATTTTTGGTCCGCAAATGATTAAATTTTTCAATTTTAAGCTGAATTCGAAATATGGTTGTAGGCTTGTAAAAAAAATTATTGTAATGAACAATTTTTGTCTAAAAGTATAAATATATGCATAAAACATTTCTTACAAATTTTATAATCATAAGAAATTTGGTTAGAATGTGTTTTCATCGATTTTTTTTTTTAATTTTAGAATTGAACAAAAGTTTTTTTTTTGCAAAATTGCGACAAAATTTTTTTATGAAGAAAATTTTGGAAAAATTTCAATTTTTATACCCTCCGCCTTAGGATGGGGTATACTATTGGGTTGCCCAAAAAGTAATTGCGGATTTTTCATATAGTCGGCGTTGACAAATTTTTTCACAGCTTGTGACTCTGTAATTGCATTCTTTCTTCTGTCAGTTATCAGCTGTTACTTTTAGCTTGCTTTAGAAAAGTGTAAAAAAGTATATATTTGATTAAAGTTCATTCTAAGTTTTATTAAAAATGCATTTACTTTCTTTTAAAAAATCCGCAATTACTTTTTGGCAATCCAATAATTTTAACACCTCAAAATATGCGTCGAAGACCCCATAAAGTATATATATTTTTGATCGTCATGGCGTTTTAAGTCGATCTAGTCATGTCCGTCCGTCCGTCTGTCTGTCGAAAGCACGCTAACTTTCGAAGGTGTAAAGCTAGGCGCTTGAAATTTTTCACAAATACTTTTAATTTGTTTAGGTCGGTTGGGATTGTAAATGGCCTAATCGGTTCATGTTATATGTAGCTGCCATATAAACCTATCTTGGATCTTGACTTCTTGAGTCACTAGAGGGCGTAATTCTCGTTTGATTTGAAATGATCTGAAATGTCGCACATGGCGTTTTAGTATCATTTCCAACAACTGTGCTAAGTATTGCGCAAATCGGTACATAACCTGATACAATTGCCATATAAATCGAAGAATGGAAGAAGACCTTGTACAAAATTTCTGCCAAATCTGATGAAATTGCGCCCTATTGATACTCAAGAAGTCAAGATCCCATTTTTTGAGCCTCAAGAGGGCACAATCCTTATCAGATTTGGCAGAAATTTTGTACCAGTTCATACCGTGATATAGCTGCCATATAAACCGACAGTGGGTCTTAACTTCTTCAGCTTTTAGGGGTCGCAATTCTTATCCGATTTGGCTGTAGTTTTTCACGTGGTATTTTGGTATCACTTCCAACAACTCTGCTAAGTATGGTTCAAATCGGTTGATAACCTGGTATAGCTGCCATATAAACCGCCCGCTAGAGGGCGCAATTCTCATCCGATTTGTCTGAAATTTTGCATGAGGTGTTTCGTTATGTCTTCCCACAACTCTGCTTAGTATTACGCCAATCGGTATATAACCTGATACAGCTGCCATATAAACCGAAGAATGAAGGAAGACCTTGTACAAAATTTCTGCCAAAATCTGATGAAATTGCGCCCTCTTGAGACTCAAGAAGACAAGATCCCATTTCTTGAGCCTCAAGAGGGCGTAATTCTTATCAGATTTGGCAGAAATTTTGTTCAAGGACTTCTCCCATGACCTTCAACATACGTGTCCAATATGGACTGAATCGCTATATAGACCGATCTCCCGATTTTGCTTCTTGAGCTCATACGCAATTCTTATCCGAATCCGAATTCAGCATTCAATTCATTTATGGTCCGAATCGGACTAAAACATGATATAATTCCAATACCATAACAGTTCTTATTCATTATTCTTTGTTTGCCTAGAAATAAATACCGCGCAAAGAACTCGACAAATGCTATGGAGGTGGAGGGTATATAAGATTCGGCCCGGCCGAACTTAGCACGCTCTTATTTGTTATACATTTATTTACCAAATTTGGTTTCAGACTTATAAACCTGGACATCTTGTGTTTAAACTGTATTGCGGAATGTAAATTCGATCTGATTCAAGCATCGGTTGTGATGCTCCGCTGATGTACCAATTGGTCATTATCATGAATTGATTGTGTTTTTTTTTATCTAATGCTGGCGATTTTTTTCTTTACCTCCTTTTTTGGTAATTTTATGTTGCTTTTGTGCACCATATTGTGACATAATGCAAAAAAATCCATTAAGTGGTTTAAATCGTTGGACAAAAAGCGGTTGCATTTGATTGCTATAATGGTTGCATCTTTTTTCATTTTTTTACTGCCAGTCTGCCGGCTTGCAATTACAACTAAAAGCTGTTGGCTGTCAGAGTTGCCGCTTACTTTAGTAAAGTCATTGTGCTGTTGGCTTAAGGCCAAAACATGAATGAGCGCGTTGACCTTTGTTCTCGAGCGTTGCGTTACAAAAATGCAACTCTGCACACAATTCCCACAAAAGCAACGCGGAAAAGTTGGAAAATTTTCAAATTTGACACTTGAAAGCGAGCGTTATTCAGTGCTGCAACAAGTGTAGTAAGTGTTTTTAGTCATAAAAATTAAAAATAAATTAAAAACCTTTACGAGTTGATTTTTGGCATTTGTTTGCAGAGTTGCAATTTTTCAACGCGACGCTCCTGACGGTATAAGTCAACATACTCTTAAGGTTGAGTTACATACTATGCGCGCACATCAAAAACAACAAATTCCACAAAAGCAAAGCCAAAAGTGTAACAAATTTTATATTTGACCCCTAAAAACACTACTTCAGGTATGGCAACACCGAATTGACGTTCAAGTTCAAACGTCAAAGTTGAAAATTCTTGCATAGTATGTAACTCTACCCTTAAAATGCTTTTGGTGGGATTTGTTTGCTGAGTTCCATTGCATGTTACTTCAAATCGGACGAATATATATGGAATCTATATCCAAATCTGAACCCATCTTTTCCAATTTCAACAGGCTTCATCTTTAGGCCGAAAAACATTCCTGTGCCAAATTTTAAGATGATCGGATGAAAATTGCTACCTGTAGTTTGTACACAAATTAACATGGGCAGACGGACAACCAGACGAATCAGAAAGTGATTCTGAGTCGATCGGTATCGGTATACTTATTAGTGGATCTATCTCTCATCCTTTTGGGTGTTACAAACAAATTCTCTAAGTTACAATACCCTCAACAACAGTAGTGGTGTAGGGTATATAAATTCAAAAAAACCAACGTGAGTTTGCAATTGCTGTTACTTCCTTAGTTTCGCAAACTTCACAATTTTTCAGACACCGTTGGATTCTCTTTCCGTAATGGTGCTAGATGAAGCAAGAAACCAGCATGAGAAACCAAATGCTGTAACTTCCTTAAGTTTCTTTGGACACCGTTGCATTCGTGACGAAAATCTCTTTCCGCAGAGGTGCTGAATAAGGCGATACTGTAAAGGTTGCTATGAAAAACATAGCAAAAACCAATTTATTTTGGTGCGTAAAAATTTAAAATAGTTTTCAAGGACATTTTTTCGAATTTCAAAAATTTTAAAGCATTCCGCAGTTCGAAATTCGAAGACGATTCGTAAAGTAAACAGTATTACTTGAAATTTCATTTTTTTTTGCATTTTTTAGCAAAGCCTAACAACCCCTTAAGGAAATTTTCAACTTTTGATGCGAACAAATTTTTACAGTTGAGTATACAGTATTGAAGGTTATGGCAAAAAATTCGGTTAAGTGCAACTCATATGCTATTTCTTCAAAAGACAAGCTTAAAATTGCAAAATTGCCAAAAAACGCAAAAATAAACGTGAGTTTGAAATTGCTCTAACTTCTTTAGTTTTGCGAACTTCTTCTGAGGACACCGTTGAAATTGTGAAGTAAATCTCTTTTCGTAGTGGTGCAATACTCTTTTGTATTTTTTTGAAAACTTCAAAGTATTGCTTCAAAATCGCATAATTAATATCCTATAAATTCAAAAAAAAAAACGCCTTAAGTTTGCAATTGATGTAACTTCCTTAGTTTTGCAAACTTCACAATCAGACACCGTTGGATTCGAGGGGAAAATTTCTTTCCTTAGTGTTGCTTCATGAAGCAATACTGTAAAGTTTTCTATAAAAAACATGGCAAAAAGCAAATTTTTTGGGTGTAAAAATTCAAGGTCGTTTTCAAGGCTAATAACACTGTAACTGCTTCATTTTTTCGAATTTCGAATATTTTCTAGCATTCCGCAGTTCGAAATTCGAAGACGATTCGTAAAATAAAGAGAATTACATAAATTTTCACATTTTATTTTTTTTTTGCATTTTTTTAGCAAAGGCTAACCCCTTATGAAAAATTTGGCGAAAAAATTTTTTGAGTTGAGTATACAGCATTGAAGATTATGGCAAAAAAATCGGTTTAGCGCAACTCCTATTTTTTCATCAAGAAACAAGCTCAAAATCGCATAATTAATATCCGAAAAATGCTAACAAAGTCTAGGTGAGTTTGAAATTGCTGTAACTTAGTAAGTTTTGCGAACTTCAAAATTCTGAAGACACCGTTGGATTCGTGAAGAAAATCTCTTTCCGTAATGGTTCTACATGAAGCAATACTGTACAGTATTCTATGAAAAACATCGCAGAAACCAAATTTTTTTTATGTAAAAATTCAAGGCCGTTTTCAAGGTCAACAACGCTGTAACTCCTTCATTTTTTCGAATTTCGAATATTTTCTAGCATTCCGCAGTTCGAAATTCGAAGACGATTCGTAAAATAAACAGAATTACTTAAAATTTCACATTTTATTTTTTTTGCATTTTTTTAGCAAAGGCTAACCCCTTATGAAAATTATCAATTTTTGATGCGAAAAAATTTTTCGAGTTGAGTATACAGTATTGAAGATTATGGCAAAAAAATCGGTTTAGCGCAACTCCTATGTTTTTTCATCAAGAAACAAGCTCAAAATCGCATAATTAATATCTGAAAAATGCTAACAAAGTCGAGGTGAGTTTGAAATTGCTGTAACTTCGTTAGTTTTGCGAACTTCAACATTCTGAGGACACCGTTAAATTCGTGAAAAAAATCTCTTTCCGTAGTGGTGCTGGACGAAGCAATACTCTTTCCCATTTCCTTGAAACCTTCAGTGTATTGCATCAAAATTGCATAATTCATATCCCAAAAATTAAAACAAAACCAACTTGAGTTTGCAATTGCTGTAACTTCCCTATTTTGGCAAACTTTACAATTTTTCAGACACCGTTAGGTTCGTGACAAAAATCCCTTTCCGTAGAGGTGCTACATGAAGCGATACTGTAAAGGTTGCTATGGAAAAAATAGCAAAAACCAATTTATTTTGGGCGTAAAAATTCAAAGTCGTTTTCAAGGCCAACAACGCTGTAACTCCTTCATTTTTTCGAATTTCGAAAAATTTTAAGCATTCCGCAGTTCGAAATTCGAAGACGATTCGTAAAATAAACAGAATTACTTAAAATTTCACATTTTATTTTTTTTGCATTTTTTTAGCAAAGGCTAACCCCTTATGAAAATTTTCAATTTCGTTAGTTTTGCGAACTTCAACATTCTGAGGACACCGTTAAATTCGTGAAGAAAATCTCTTTCCGTAGTGGTGCTGGACGAAGCAATACTCTTTCCCATTTCCTTGAAATCTTCAGTGTATTGCATCAAAATTGCATAATTCATATCACAAAAATTAAAAAAAAAAAACCAACTTGAGTGTGCAATTGCTGTAACTTCCCTATTTTGGCAAACTTTACAATTTTTCAGACACCGTTAGATTCGTGACAAAAATCCGTTTCCGTAGAGGTGCTACATGAAGCGATGCTGTAAAGGTTGCTATGGAAAAAATAGCAAAAACCAATTTATTTTGGGCGTAAAAATTCAAAGTCGTTTTCAAGGCCAACAACGCTGTAACTCCTTCATTTTTTCGAATTTCGAATATTTTCTAGCATTCCGCAGTTCGAAATTCGAAGACGATTCGTAAAATAAACAGAATTACTTAAAATTTCACATTTTATTTTTTTGCATTTTTTTAGCAAAGGCTAACCCCTTATGAAAATTTTCAATTTTTGATGCAAAAAAATTTTTGAGTTGAGTATAGAGTATTGAAGATTGTGGCAAAAAAATCGGTTTAGCGCAACTCCTGTGTTTTTTCATCAAGAAACAAGCTCAAAATCGCATAATTAATATCCGAAAAATGCTAACAAAGTCGGGGTGAGTTTGAAATTGCTGTAACTTAGTTAGTTTTGCGAACTTCAAAATTCTGAAGACACCGTTGGATTCGTGAAGAAAATCTCTTTCCGTAATGGTTTTACATGAAGCAATACTGTACAGTATTCTATGAAAAACATCGCAGAAACCAAATTTTTTTTTTTATGTAAAAATTCAAGGCCGTTTTCAAGGTCAACAACGCTGTAACTCCTTCATTTTTTCGAATTTCGAAAAATTTTAAGCATTCCGCAGTTCGAAATTCGAAGACGATTCGTAAAATAAACAGAATTACTTAAAATTTCACATTTTATTTTTTTTGCATTTTTTTAGCAAAGGCTAACCCCTTATGAAAATTTTCAATTTTTGATGCGAAAAAAATTTTCGAGTTGAGTATAGAGTATTGAAGATTATGGCAAAAAATCGGTTTAGCGCAACTCCTATGTTTTTTCATCAAGAAACAAGCTCAAAATCGCATAATTAATATCCGAAAAATGCTAACAAAGTCGAGGTGAGTTTGAAATTGCTGTAACTTCGTTAGTTTTGCGAACTTCAACATTCTGAGGACACCGTTAAATTCGTGAAGAAAATCTCTTTCCGTAGTGGTGCTGGACGAAGCAATAATCTTTCCCATTTCCTTGAAATCTTCAGTGTATTGCATCAAAATTGCATAATTCATATCACAAAAATTAAAAAAAAAAACCAACTTGAGTGTGCAATTGCTGTAACTTCCCTATTTTGGCAAACTTTACAATTTTTCAGACACCGTTAGATTCGTGACAAAAATCCCTTTCCGTAGAGGTGCTACATGAAGCGATACTGTTAAGATTGCTATGGAAAAAATAGCAAAAACCAATTTATTTTGGGCGTAAAAATTCAAAGTCGTTTTCAAGGCCAACAACGCTGTAACTCCTTCATTTTTTCGAATTTCGAATATTTTCTAGCATTCCGCAGTTCGAAATTCGAAGACGAAATCTTCAGTGTATTGCATCAAAATTGCATAATTCATATCCCAAAAATTAAAAAAAAAAACAACTTGAGTTTGCAATTGCTGTAACTTCCCTATTTTGGCAAACTTTACAATTTTTCAGACACCGTTAGATTCGTGACAAAAATCCCTTTATGTAGAGGTGCTACATGAAGCGATACTGTAAAGGTTGCTATGGAAAAAATAGCAAAAACCAATTTATTTTGGGCGTAAAAATTCAATGTCGTTTTCAAGGCCAACAACGCTGTAACTCCTTCATTTTTTCGAATTTCGAATATTTTCTAGCATTCCGCAGTTCGAAATTCGAAGACGATTCGTAAAATAAACAGAATAACTTAAAATTTCACATTTTATTTTTTTTGCATTTTTTTAGCAAAGGCTAACCCCTTATGAAAATTTTCAATTTTTGATGCGAAAAAAATTTTCGAGTTGAGTACAGAGTATTGAAGATTGTGGCAAAAAAATCGGTTTAGCGCAACTCCTGTGTTTTTTCATCAAGAAACAAGCTCAAAATCGCATAATTAATATCCGAAAAATGCTAACAAAGTCGAGGTGAGTTTGAAATTGCTGTAACTTCGTTAGTTTTGCGAACTTCAACATTCTGAGGACACCGTTAAATTCGTGAAGAAAATCTCTTTTCGTAGTGGTGCTGGACGAAGCAATACTCTTTCCCATTTCCTTGAAATCTTCAGTGTATTGCATCAAAATTGCATAATTCATATCCCAAAAATTAAAAAAAAAAACCAACTTGAGTTTGCAATTGCTGTAACTTCCCTATTTTGGCAAACTTTACAATTTTTCAGACACCGTTAGATTCGTGACAAAAATCCCGCGATACTGTAAAGGTTCCTATGGAAAAAATAGCAAAAACCAATTTATTTTGGGCGTAAAAATTCAAAGTCGTTTTCAAGACCAACAACGCTGTAACTCCTTCATTTTTTCGAATTTCGAATATTTTCTAGCATTCCGCAGTTCGAAATTCGAAGACGATTCGTAAAATAAACAGAATTATTAAAATTTCACATTTTTTTATGACTCCTACAATTTGTACGGATTTTGATAGAAATGCTACATTTAAGCAAATTTTAGCTCCGATGACTCATCCTGCATACCCATGTGGTGTAGGGTATCGAAAGATCGGCTTTGCGTGACTTTAGCCCATCCTTACTTGCTAATTATGCCCTATCGTCCAAATTCCAAAAGGTAAATTGTTCTGAACCCCTCGATACCATGTCTGTTAAGTCACTTGCCGAAAACAGAATGTGTAAAGGCACCATGAACATTAAGGATGTCATAATGTTCCGATTGAAAATGGCGCAAATAAGAGCAAACGTATACAAAGAAGGAATGTTAAAAGAGAACAAGTTGACATCCTCAATGACAATTTCAAAACTTTTTATGTCGGCTCTCAGCCTTCCCCAACTTATTTAGTAAATCCTGCCTTGACATCTTTGCCCTTTATGATATACATCTTAATATATTTATTTAAACCTAATAAAACCTTTTAAATCTGGCAACTCTGTTCTATTACTGTGAATCTTCCAAAAAAACAATTGCGAACGCATAATTTGCGCTTCTTGGGATTTCATTTGTACGCATAATTATCGTCGACTCTGATCGACTACTGCAATTTCAGAGCCTGCTGCTGCAATCATTGCTGAATACCGGTGACTTTAAGTGCAGCTGTGGGTTGCCTAATCAAACTAGAGACGACGATTTCAGTGAGATTTATGTGAGCACTAATGCCGCAGCAATACGTTTTCTTATAAATTTTTGCTACCAACGATGTTGCATCTGCTGTGGAGTTTTTTTTTGTTTAATCTGATGATCATCACCAACACCAGCTTAACCAATAATAGACCACTGTCTGCAATTGCATGGAGATTTGACTTACAGTCATCTATGGAAACATTGCTACTGGTTAGATGTTAGATTGATATTCAGGAATTATTCCGAACATTCAATTCCCATAGAAAAATTTTGTTGCAATTTGGTATTTCAAACCTTCCGATTTTGAAAACAAGTGAAATCGTTCTAAGTTCGGCTGGGCCGAATCTTACATACCCTCCACAGGATAGCGTAAAGCTAGGATATGTCAAGATCTTTGAATGACTTTCTCAAAAATACATTAACTGTATCATGTTATTGACCGATATGGACCGTACTTGGCATAGCCATTAGAAGTAATAATTGCGCCCTACAAAGGCTCAGAAAGTCTAATTGGGAGATCGGTTTATATGGCAGCTAAATTAAGTTGTGAATCGATTTAGACCATGCTCGGCGCAGTTGTTAGAATTCCAATACCAAAACGACAGATGCAAAATTTCAGCAAATTTGGATAAGAATTGCGTCCTTTAGGAGCTCAAGAATTCGAATCAGGAGATGGGTTAATATGGCAGCTATATCGGGTTATAGACTGATTTGGACCATAATTGGAACAGTTGTTGGAAATCATATGTACAAAATTTCAGCCAAATTGGATAAGAATTGCGCCCTCTAGAGTCTCAAGAAGTCAAATTGGGAAATCGTTTTATATGGCAGCTTAATCAGGTTATAGATTGATTTAAAACATACTTAGCACAGTTGTTGTAAGTCATAACAAAGCAACATGTGCAAAATTTCAACAAAATTAGATAAGAATTGCGCCCTATAGGAGCTCAAGAAGTTTAATCGGGAGATCGGTTTATATGACCGCTATATCAGGTTATAAACCGATTTGAACCATACTTGACATAATTATTACAAGTCCTGCCAAAATTCCTCGTGTAAAATTGCAGCCAAATTGGATGAGAATTGCTCTCTCTAAAGGATCAAGAAGTCAAGACCCAAAATCGGTTTGTATGGCATATATATATCAAAACACGGACCGATTTGGCCCATTTACAATCCCAACCGACCTTCACTTATAAGAAGTACTTGAGTACTTGAGAAATTTCAAGCACCTTGCTTTACGCTTTCGACAGAAAGACGGACATAATTTTGTCTTAGTAAAAAAAATTTGACCAATAATTTCGAGCCTACAGGCAAGATGGGAAGCAGCCCAAAATTGAAAAAAAGAAACCGAATGCACTCAATGTTCTTATAGAAAAGGCTTTTATATCATAGAGTAAAACCACGATAAACCAAACATGGATTATTTGTAACGATTTAGCAGAGGCCCTCAGTTGACTAATGAAGCATGCCATATCAAATTTTGTGCAAATCAGTTGAAAATTGTACCAAACATCCTTTTATTTGAAAATCGGAAAATTTATACGCATGTGAGCTATATCTAAATCTGCACGATTTCTACCAAAATGCATAGCATTTGTCTTAGAGCTATAAAAGTGATATGGGAAAATTGAATGGATGAAAAATGCGATCTCCAACCTGATGGTAAAAAACGGCAGACGAACAAACTATATAGAAAGGATACACGGACAGACGGACATGGCTTTCTATTGTATTGTTGTATTTGCAGATGTCATCTTTTATCAACGAGAACTCTTTGTTGTATGTGAGACAATCCGGGTTCCGTCCTAACCATAGGTGCTTTCTGATTGACATCACAGGTACATCGTCTTATTTCATACAGGGTGGCTGATGAAAGCCGCTACCAAAAAAAAATTTAATAACTTTTTTTCTATTTAATAATAATAATTTAATAATTAATTTAATTAATTAATTAATTAATTTAATTAATAATAATTTAATAATTAATTTAATAATTTAATTTAACATGAATAAAAGAAAAATGTATTCCATACACCGAAAAAAAATGTAGCAATATTCATCATTGTAGCAATATTCATCAGCCACCCTGTACTCCTACCCTCGTCTTAGAGGAGGGAGAGGGTTGTTGTTGAAGTTACAATGGAGTACAGCCATGAACTTTAGAAAAATTAGTTTCTCCTCTTTCCTCGTTGTAGAGGATTTGGACTTTCATACCGGAGGTAAAGTTAGGCTTTAAAAGATAATTGGATTTCTATAAGACTTTATTCGATTTATTTTTGGTCCCACTGTACAATCGATCATCATCGAATGGTTGCCGCCACATTGTATTTGGCGGACATATGAACAGATGTTTGGAGACGGACCACACAAAAATGTCGTATGCTAGGCATCGCATCACAAGTGATTTGAACTAAACCAAAGATGCAACAACGGAAAAAGTGAAAGGATTTTTGTGGCCACCACTTAAGGTTACTATGACCACAACAGCTAAAAATCAAAAAAAAAAAAAACCAAAAACTAAAACTAGTTTTGGGATCTCTTTTTTTTAGTGGACGTAATAGTGTCATCATTGCCACTATTGCGTATTTATAGATTTCTGTATATTAATTAACCAGTTCCATTATGAATTATGGCAAAAAAATAGATGATTTTTACGAGAATGTACTCTGCTTGGAAACTTAAGAGGCTTTATTGAGTACTATTTTGGGACTGAAATATGATTGCAAGCGCTTTTAACTTTTCTAGTGTTTGAGGTGATTAACTTATGGTACGTTCAGATTAATCAAATATTTGACAAATCTGAACCTAACTTTAGAATAGTTTTTATGATTTCATTTTTGTATTGAAAAGGATTGTTGTTTTTAAATGCCAATACTCGTGCAACTTTGTAAACTGAATATTTGCCTAGGTATAACGGGAAGACTTCTCCCATGAAAATAAGTGCTGCCTGATTCAGGTCTAGTCATTCCGTTTGTAACCTCTAGAAATATTGATCAGAGACTGAACAAAGTATGCATATGGTTTTACAGCGGTGGATGAAATAGTTAAAAGAGCACCCCATCGGCTCCTGCTGCCTTATTGTTCTCAGTCGGGTAATTGCTGCATGAAACTCATTCAGATTAGGCGGTATATATTCCATACCATCATCAGGGATTGATTCTGTGGTATCTACGTTGCCGCCACTTTTCGATACCAGCTAGTGGGGAAAATATTCCTTCCATATCCCAAGCATTCTATCTGTATCTGTCGCCAAAGCCAAAGTTATCGGTTTCACGTTTGCAAATTACACATTTACCCATGAACATTCTACTAAGGAACTGAGTGCTGTCCGATTCAAATTTTAACCTCATTGGGCCTCCTTTTTATAGCCGAGTCCGAACGGCGTGCCGCAATGCGACATCTCTTTGGGGAGAAGTTTTTACATGGCATAGTACCCCACAAATTTCGCCAGCATTAGGAGGGGATAAACACCGCTGAAAAATTTTCTGATGTTCTCACCAGGATTCGAACCTAGGCGTTCAGCGACATAGGTGAATATGCTAACCTCTGCGATACGGTGGCCTTCCCGGTTGCATGTTTAATTCTTTCTTTTAAATTTTCCGAACTCCATTCTGACTTCTATACATATCGATTCGCTCACACTCACGCCTTTCCATTTCCTTCCCTTTTTTTCTGGAGAATAGATGTTTCTTCTCTCTCCCGATACCTCTTCTTCACTGAGAGATTGAATAAACCATATGTTAAGAAACAGGTGGATAAATTGTAGGTTCCATTAAATTAAGATAAAACAGAAAGTGGGACAGGGCACGCCACAGGAGAATATTTTATTGCCACTCGTATGTGTGACTACCATTAATAACCTATTACGGATGCTGGCTGAGAAACTATTTGAACCCGTCTGCAACGCAAACGATGTTATAATACTTCAAAATGGTAGGAACCCGAATCAGCTACGAGTATGCAGAAAAGGCAAAAGGGTCTGAAAACTGCCTGTTCTCGAGGAAAATCCGACAATGTCAAATATTGAGGACTAATCGTGAAGATAAAACTAAAGTGGAAGTGTCATATTTGGGAGAGCACCGAAAAGACTCACAGATGTTGGGCACTATGTGGACGTGCCTTAGGCTTGAAATAGGCTGAATCCGAGGTTATTTTAATAGCTCTGCAGTTGCGTGATGAGACAAGTTTGGTGGACTGCTATGGCGAAAAAGGGCAACGTAGCGATAACACAATAAGTTCAGAGAACATGTTGTCTTGGCATATGTGAGGCGTTTCCGACCACGCCCACTAGAGCACATAGACACACAGAATAAATTTGAGGCAACCACTGCGGTTATGAAAGTCAAGGCGATGGAAGAATGTATATAGGACAGGAGCGGTATAATTGAGGCGACGATAGAAAAACTAGAAGGAATATAGAGGTTTCGGCAGAACTCTGGTATTGCCATCTGCAAGTTCATGCTACATGGATAGAGCAAAGCTAGGGGACAGAATGGACATGGGGGTCTACATTACATTATGCGACTAAACCGGTTTTCTTGAAAATTTCAAAAAACTGTGTATAATGGACTCGTGGTTAAAACAGGTACTACATTTTTCGATATCTGAACCCCAGTTTTTAAAAACACCAGATCTGGGAGATGTGTGGTGGGATTCAAGCAAAGTTTTGTTTTCACTCTTATAAAGGGTGTTTTTTTTTTTGGCTATTAATTTTTTGCCAACACTGTTTTAAACAGCTCATGCACGGTGCCATATGCCACACAGCACGCGGAACAATGGACTTATTGAGGGGTGAGTTCCGGGAACAACTTATTTCGCGTTCGGGACCGCTCAATTGGCCGTCTAGATCGTGTGATTTAACGCTTTTAGACTATTTTTGTGTGGGGTTATGTACAGATGTTGGAAGCCAGAACAGGTCTTTCTGCCAAATTTTAGCCAAATCGGACAAAAAATGAGGCTTCTTCGGTTTGAAGAAATCAAAACCGGGGATCAATTTATATAGAGGCTATACCCAAATCTGATATGGCCCATTTGCAATCTCAAACGACCTACATTAATAACAAGCAGTTAGCTTTCGCCTTCGACCGCTATCGTGATTTCGAAAGACGGAGGGACGGACGGACATGACTAGATCGGCTCGACTTAATATACTTTATGGGGTCGAAAATATAAATATTTCGAGGAAATATTATTTGGGTATAAAAATTAAGAGTCGAATATTCCCGATGCCAGGAGGATAGTAGGGTTGTATCATTTACCCTCTAAGCGAAATTTCGCGCTATTTTTCATAGGATTATGGTAAACTAATCTTATTATTCCGTTTGTAACACCTTGAAATATTGATCTAGGACCCCATGGAGAATATATATCCTTAGTCTTCTCGTCATTCTGAGTAGATCTAGTCATGTCCGTCTGTCGAAATCACGCGGTCGAACGCGTAATGCTAGGCGCATGCAATTTTGCAAAGATACTTCCTATTGATGTATGTCATTGGGGATTGCAAATTGGCTATATCGGTTCAGATTTAGATATAGCTCCCATATAAAACGATCTCCCGATTTGAAATCTTGAGACCCTGGAAGCCGCAATTTTTTTCCGATTTGGCTGAAATTTAGCATAAAGCGTTCCGTTACGACTTTCAACAACTGTGTAGAATACGGTCCAAATCGGTCTATAACCTGATATGGCTCCCATATAAACCGATCTCCACATTTGACTTCTTGAGCCCCTGGATGCCGCAATTTTTGTCCGATTTGATTGAAATTTTGCATGTGATTTTCGTTATGACTTCCAACAACTGGGCCGAGTACGGTTCAAATCGTTCAAATACGTGATATATCTCCCATATATACCGATCTACCGATTTTACATCTTTAGCCCCTGGAAGCCGCAATTTTTGTCCGATTTGGATGAAATTTTGCAGATATTGTTATTTTTTGACTTCCAACAACTTTGCCAAATACGGTTCAAATCGGTTTATAACCTAATAAAGTTTCGATCGCCCGATTTGATTTATTGAGCCCTTACAAGCCGTAATTTGGCCGATTTGCCTTTTTTTCATGTAGTGTATGGTTCAGATCGGTCTTTAACCTGATATAATCCCATAAAAACTGATCTCCCGATTTTACTTCTTGAGTATGTACAAGCCGCAATTTTTGTCCGATTAGGCTGACATTTTGCATGCGATGTTTTGTTACGACTTCCAAAAACTGTGCCAAACACGTCCAAAATCAGTCTGAAACTTGATGTAGCTCCCATGTAAACCGGTCTCTCGATCATACTTGCTCGGTTCCTAGAAGCTAAAATTTTTACTGGTTTGACAGAAATTTGGTATGCAGAATAAAATTATGCCCTACAACTGAATTTATTTTGTATAAATTTTTTGCAGAATCCATGGTGGTGGGTTCCCCAAGATTCGGCCCGGTCGGACATAGCACCCTATTACTTGATTAAGATCTCCTGGCTTCCCTTCAGAAAAATCCACTTGTATACACCTCTTGCTCCACATTATTACTACGTGACTTGACATATCATTTGCTGCATTACATTTAACGTATCAACGACCTACTAACCACTAACTCAACTGAACTCATTTCAAGTCAATGAGTGCACAGCCCACATTCGACAACGATCATAACCTAACTTCACTTTGCATTTAGAATTCGTCTGAAGCGGACGCTTCGGGATTCGATGCTTAGTCATCGTTATACACAGTACAGTTATAACTGTACATTGGTTTTAATTCTGTATTTTTAATACACGTGTTTTAATTTACAGTTGGTGGGGACACCAACTTCGGAAGTACAACCTGGCATATAGAGTCGTACTCTGCCATTTCGATTAAAGTCCAAAAAAAAAAAAATAATAACCTAACTTAACATTAAATACAGTGATGAAGTCATGGAACCCCCAGAGAAATATACCATCAATAAAGACAGGCAACTCTTGGCCGCTTTGCTTTTAAAACAGTTTGGTGTTGTCGACAAAAGAAAACGAAAGTAGTCTCTAAAAAAGTTCATTATGAACAAGTAGATGAAAACTCCTAAGTGGAAAACACTAGGAAAATTTAATACTGTGGACTAAGAGTACCAGACAGTCAATTAAAAACAACACTTTGATTTTGATAGAAAATAAAAATAGCTTTGAAATAAGATTTTCATAGAAAATTTAGATAAAACCTTTTATTGCTGTTGTCTATGGTTGACCTTTTTATACCCACCACCATAGAATGGGGGTATACTAATCTAGTCATTCGGTTTGTAACACCTCGAAATATTCGTCAAAGGCCCCATAAAGTATACATAAACCTAATCGTCTCGACGTTCTTGAAATTTTGCACAGATACTTAATATTGATGTGGGGGATTGCAAAGGGGCCATATCGGTTCAGATTTAGGTATAGCTCCCATATAAACCGTTCTCCCGAATTTACTTCTTGAGCCCTGGTAGCTGCAATTTTTGGCCGATTTTCCATGTAGTGTTCTGTTAAGACTTCCAACAACTGTGCCTTGTATGGTCCAAGTCGGTTAATGACTTTATATAGCTGCCATATAAACAGATCTCGGATCTGGACTCTTGAGCCGATAGAGGGCGCAATTATTATCCAATTTGGCTGCAATTTTTCGTGAAGTGGTTTGTTCTAACTTCTAACATATGCGCCAAGTATGGTTTAAATCGGTTCACAACCTGATATAGCTCCAATATAAACCGATCTCTCGATTATAATTCTTGAGCCTCCAGAGGGAGCAAATTTTGGCCGATTTGGCTGAAATTTTGTACAACGACTTCTTGTATGACATTTAACATACGTATTAAATATGGCCTGAGTCGGTTCATAACCTGATATAGCCCGCATATAAACCGATTTTGGATCTTGACCTCTTGAGCCGCTGGAGGGCGCAATTTTTATCCGATTTCGGATCTTGAAGTGTAACCGGGAAGTCGGTTTATATGACAGCTAAATATATCAGATTATGGACCGATTTGAACCATATTTGGCACAGTTGTTGGAAGTCATTACAAAACACGTTATGCAAAATTTCAGATAACAATTGCGCCCTATTTCAATATGCAAAATTTCAACCAAATCGGATAGGAATTGCGCCCTCTAGAGGCTCAAGAAGTCAAGACACCAGATCGGTTTATATGACAGCTTTATCAGGTTATGGACCGATTTAAACCATACTTAACACAGTTTTAGAAAACTAGAACAAAACACCTCATTTCAACCAAATCGAATAAGCATTGCCCACTCCAGTGGCTCCAGAAGTCAAGATCCAAGATCGGTATATATGGCAGCTATATCAAAACATTTACAGTCCCAACTGACCTACACTAATAAGTAGTATTTGTACAAAATTTCAAGCGGCACCTCGAAAGTTAACGTTCTCTCGACAGACAGACGGACGGACCTGGCTAGATCGACTAGATCGAAATGTCATGACTATCAAGAATATATCGACTTTATGGAATCTTAGATGAATATTTCGAGGTCTTACAAACATAATGACGAAATTAGTATATTCCCATCCTATGTGGGGAGTATAAAAATTAAAAAAAAAAAAAATTAAAAATTAAAAAAAAATAAAAATTAAAAAAAAAAAAATAAAATTTTTTCCAAATTTAAAGAATCGTCGAATTTTATTCATCATTAAGAATTTGAGAAATTTGTTATTTAAAATATCAAAAATGTTTGCTCTGAAAGCAGAAAGTCTACTAAAAATGGAATAGCAATAATATTGGGTTGCCCAAAAAGTAATTGCGGATTTTTTAAAGAAAGTAAATGCATTTTTAATAAAACTTAGAATGAACTTTAATCAAATATACTTTTTTTACACTTTTTTTTCTAAAGCAAGTTAAAAGTAACAGCTGATAACTGACAGAAGAAAGAATGTAATTACAGAGTCACAAGCTGTGAAAAAATTTGTCAACGCCGACTATATAAAAAAATCTGCAATTACTTTTTGGGCAACCCAATATTATAAATATTTAAAAAATGTTTATGTTCCACCTTATCTTTTAATTTTTTTGAACGGATTTAAATAACAGCAGATAGCTTCTACTGTTATATATAGGCTTTTAAACAAAAATAACTCCTAAAATTGGCAAACTTTATTATAAATATATAGCAAATAGCCTCAATTGTTATTTAAAAGTTCAAAAATTTGTTTCGATTGTTCCAAAGGATCAATATTTTTAATTAAATATCAACAGGCAACGTTTGTCGATATCAGCAGACTAATTTTTCTGGGTGTAGCTCATATATTGACAAAATTCATATACCACTCTCAAATACCTTTCATTTGAGTCCAATATTATCTCGATCGGTCTAATTTTCAATTTGGGTGGTGTTTTTTTGGGGGGTAAGGGAAATGGCACGTTCCATTTCCGATCTCACGCAATCTGTGAAAATTTCAACAAAGTCGCCTATAAAATCTGACTTTTAGTTTGTGACATATTCAAATCAATAATATATTTGCTCGATCAACCCCATGCTACTGAACTACCAATTACCAGTCTCTAAGATAACAATTCTCCAACTATTCAAACCACTGTACTTGTACTACATTCATACCAGCACATTAAGACTTAGTCCATATGTACGAGTACTTAAAGGTATCTAAAATAATTATGAGAAACTTACCGGGAAGAGAAGACCGACCTCGCTGAGATCACTTGATATATGATGATATGATGGTGGCAACTACGATCAAGTGTAGATCATGAAGTTACTTCTTCGTACTGTTTTTTTTTCTAGTGTTTTATGTAATCCCCCCAAAGCCAACATCAACAAAATAGTTTAATAACTAAGGCATCAAGCATATAAACAAATGCGAAGAAGAAGAAAGGCATAGCTGAAAATAAAAACGTTGTTACTGTTTTGCTTGGGCACAGGGGGGGGGGGGGGGGGGGGGGGGAGGGAAGGCTACAATTGTTGTACGACTACATAATTTTCAAGCACTTGGGTGATTATCGTCTACATGTAAAAGAAACGCCAACGACAACTGGCATATTTTTCGGCAGTTATTGGGATTGACCGATCAAAAATAAGATACAGATATATTGAAGTGTTGAAGTAGGTAAAAATGACAATGGGGTCAATGATTCGAATGACAATATACTAAATTTAAGCAAAACAAGTAAAAATGTTCTATTTAAAAGAAAGTAAATGAATTTTTAATATAACTTAGAATGAACTTTAACCATATATACTTTTTTTACACTTTTTTTCTAAAGTAAGCTAAAAGTAACAGATGATAACTGACAGAAGAAAGAATGCAATTACAGAGTCACAAGCCGTTGAAAAAATTTGTCAACGCCGACTATATGAAAAATCCGCAATTACTTTTTGGGCAACCCAATATCTTGGGAACTCACCACCCCGGATTCTGGTGGGTTGAATGGAAATGTTATCCTTTCCATAGCAAATTTCTGCAAATTCAAGTAAAAATTGCAGCTTCTAGAGGTCGCAGAAGTCCAAATGGGTGATCGGTTTATATGGAAGCTACATCAGATTATGAACTGATTGAGAATATATTTAGCCTGTAGTTTGAAAGTCGAAACAAAACTCTACTGGAAATTTTTCAGCTAAATCGGATAATAATTGCGCCCTCTAAAGGCTCAAGAAATTAAATTGAGATATCGGTTTATATGGGAGCCATTTCAGGAAATGCATCGATTTTGACCCTTCTTGGTACCGTTGTTGGAGGTAATAGCAGAACATTACGTGCAAAAGTTCAGTCAAATCGATTGAGAATTGCGCTCTCTAGTGGCTCAAGAAGTGAAATCGGGAAATCAGTTATATTCCCATTCTATGGAAGAATGGTATAATATGACACAATTCGTGACTCAATTTATCGAAAAATCTAACCTTCGCCATAGCATGGAGGTATATCTTAGGGAGTGAGATTGAGAGAATTGCGCTCTCCAGTGGCTCAAGAAGTGAAATCGGGAAATCGGTTATACTCCCATTCTATGGGGGAAGGGTATAATATGACACAATTAGTGACTCAATTCTGTTCTGTTATATGTACCTGTCATATAAACTGATCTTGGATCTTAACTTCTATAGCCTCTAGAAGGTGCAATTCTTACCTGATCTGATATTCTTATTCGATTTAGCTGAAATTTTGCACATGATATTTTACTATGACCTCCAACGGCTGTGGCAAGTAGGGTCTAAATCGGTCCTTTACCTTATATAGCTCTTGACATTCAAAGTCGAGTTAACTTTTGTAGTAGTAGGACTAGGCTCTTGCAAAAATACATCCCTTAAGTGTGGGTTAGTTATGATTGAAATTAGGCCATATCGGTCCATGTTTTGATATGATACAAATATTTCATATTTGTTATTTGAAATAGCATGCGACATTTTTGCCTAAACAGCAGCCCGATTATTGCTGAAACAGCAGTAATGGCTGCTTTGCCCTTTTTAAGCCGATAAAAACTGTTGTTTTGGCAAAAAATTTTGCTATTTGGAATAACAAATTTCGTTGAGTGCAGCAAAGGTGTTAAAGAAGTAGACGAGAAGAAGAAAGAGAAAGTTCTGTGAAGAGGCATTTAAGTTGGGCAAAGTGTCGAGCTCTCTGGGAAAAGATGACGGAACTTACAACAAGGGCAACCAGGGAACTGTAAAAGGTAAGAAGGTCCTCGATGAAGATATCGCAATACCCTCAGGACCTGCTGGGTCTTCCATAAATCCCCATCGGTGACATTAGCTGTGTTTGTGCAATGAAATTTTTAAGAAAATAACTGCCAGGACACTTTGACCTACCGTCGATAGTGGGCGGACGAAAGTTGGCCATTGATGAGAGGTTACTGAGTACCATTAGATGACTTATTACGGGCCACTGTGCCATAGATCGTAGGGCCGAGAGGTATGGACGATGTGAGGCGCAGACCTTTGAGCATCTTTTCTGAACATGCCAAAATTAAGGGAGTACGTTCATTTTACTTTTTGTTTTTCAGAATGTTCGGTATTTTCTATATTTATTTGTTATTTACAAAATTTTATATCATAATGAATTATGGTATTAAAAAGGTACCAATAAAAGGTCTAACCAAAAAGGTTTTTGACCAAGGTATTTTCTATTATATGGGCTGGTGACTGACTGAGCGCCTCAACCATGTTTTAAAAGTTTATTATAAAATCTTGTGGATTTCTATCTGAATCATGTTCAGCTCGAATGTCGGGGGTCTTTTGCAAGTCTAATTTCAGCAAAATGGTCCGATCTGGACCATACTTGTTACAAATTTGAGCTACATCGGTAATAAAGGGTGATTTTTTTATCTACAATATTTTTGGTGACACTGGTTTAAACAGCTCACGCATGTTTCGTGTTTTGTTTCACTATCAAACATTTATAATTTAACCCCGAATCGTCTTACAAACGAACAACGCTTGCAAATTATTGAATTTTATTATCAAAATGCGTGCTCTGTCCAGAAAGAAAGTTCATAGCTCGCTTCTTCCATTTTACGACGAAGCTCAATTTTGGCTCAATGCGTACGTAAATAAGCAGAATTTTCGATTTCTGAGTGAAGATCAGCTAGAAGCATTGCGAGAGCTACCAGTGCATCCAGAAAAAGTCACAGTTTGGTTTAGTTTATAGGCTGGTGGCATCATTGGACCGTACTACTTCAAAGATGATGCGAATCATAACGTAACTGTAAATGGTGAGCACTACCGTGAGATGATATCCAACTGTTTTTAGCCCAAAATGCAAGAGCTTTACTGGCATGACATGTGGATTCAACAAGACGTGCCACATAGCACGCATAACAACGGACTTATTGAGAGGCGAGTTCGGTGAACATTTTATTTCACGTTCGGGACCGGTCAATTGACCGCTTATATCGCCTTTAGACTATTTTTTGTGGGGCTGTGTTAAAGCTCATGTCTATACAGACAAGCCCGCATCAACTGACGCATTGGAAGACAATATTGAAGCATTTATTCGTGAGATACCGGCCGAAATGTTGGAAAGAGTATGCCAAAAATTGATTAAGCGGATGTACCATTTGAGTCTTCAAACATTAAATCATATGGGCCGTACTATCGATTCAAATAAAGTTTCCGGGCGTTTTCTTGAATTTAATGTGTTCCCTCTTTTTTAAAATCTTTCCATAGCTGTGCTTATATGTGCTTTAATGGTCTCAAGAAGCTATATCGGGAGATCGGACTATCATCGGATGTTTGGCGGAAGTAAGGGCTATATCAAGTGATGTTTATGCCCTTTCCCATAGGATGGGTGTATACTAGTCTAATCATTCTATTTGTAACATGTCGAAATATTGATCTGCAACCCAATAAGATGTAATTGCGGATTTTTCATATATTCGGCGTTGACAAATTTTTTCACAGCTTGTGACTCTGTAATTGCATTCTTTCTACTGTCAGTTATCATCTGTTACTTTTAGCTTGCTTTAGAAAAAAAGTGTAAAAAAAGTATATTTGATCAAAGTTCATTCTAAGTTTTATCAAAAATGCATTTACTTTCTTTTAAAAAATCCGCGATTACTTTTTGGGCAACCCAATATATATATATAAATTCTTGATAATCTGAGTCGATCTAGTCATGTCCGTCCATCTGTGGAAATCACTAAAGCGGCCAAATGCATAAATATATCCGATTTAAATTGTCCGCAGATAGTTCTTAATAGGTAGTTGGCGATTAACAATTGGCCATAACGGTTTAAATTTATATATGGCTCTTATAAAAACCGAACCATCAAAGTGACTTCTTAAGACCCCCGAGGGCGCAACTTTTATCTGATTTGGTTAAAATGTTGCAAAATTACTTCTCATAACATGACATTCGAAATACATGCCAAGTATGATCTGAATCGGTCCATAATCGGTAGCACCCATATACACCGATCTCCCGATTATATTTCTTGAGCTCCTGGAGGGCGCAATTCTTATCCAATTTGGTTAAGATTTTGCACATTGCCTTCTACTTTAACCTTTAACATTCATGGCAAGTATGGTCTGAATCGGTTCAAAAGCTGACATAGCTCCCATATAGACCGATCTCGCCATTATACTTTTTGAGACCCTAGATGGCGTAATTCTTATACGATGTGATTGAAATTTCTCACAACGACTTCTACCACGAAATCCAACATACATGCCAAGCATGCTCTGCAACGTTTAATAACCTGACATAGCTCCCATATAAAGCAAACTTTTGATTTGATTTCTTGAGGAAGTCTTTCTTATCCATTTATTGCTTTACCTCCCATTGTAGTTTCGGGCTATAAAGAGAAACCGTGCAAAGAACTTGATAAATACGATAAATGGTGGAGGATATATGTAGCCTCACGAGATTCGGTTGGGCCGAACTTAGCACCTTTTTTAGGAAGTCTTTTTTATCCATTTATTTCTTTACCTCCCATTGTAGTTTCTGCCTATAAAGAGAAACCGTACAAAGAACTCGATAAATACGATAAATGGTGGAGGATATATGTAGCCTCACGAGATTCGGCTGGGCCGAACTTAGCACCTTTTTTACTTGTTTGATAAAAATCGGAAAAGAAAAACTGCATATTTAACGGTGACAAAATTTACTATTTTTTTTTATTATTTTTTTTAAATTTTTTCTTGTTTCTTTCTTTTGTTTGTTTCATTGTTTTTGTTATTTTAATATGTACATATATATTAAAATCATCATTATCACTTATTAAGCAAAAAAAAACTAAAAATAAAAAAATTAAAAAAAAATCTATTTACAATATAACAAACATCTACTCTCGCTGAATGGAAATGAGAAGAAATGAAAGTTAGAGGTTTAAGCTCAGAGATCAACGAGAGTCTATGGCTGTTAGAAAGTGGGGGAGTAGTTCCCTTAATTAGGTGTCTATGAAAATGGAAAGAAGAAAATGAAAATGAAAAACAAACAAAATTCCCTAATGCATGGAAGTTGAATGGAGCCATTTCATTTTGCTCTCTTACAGAGAGTTTGTTAGAGAATTTTGTTTGTTGAAAATAACGGAAGTTTTTGCTACTTTTTAACAAAAATGGATTGGCAACACAAACTCAAAATGGATAAACAAAACACTAACTTCTGTTTAAACGGTTGTCAAAATCTACCCCCATACAGTTGAAAGGGTGATCTCATGAGTTTGAGTGTCGATTCATGGGTATGCGAACATCACTTCTAGTCTCCCTTTGAATCTTCTTTATTCTTGTTCTGGGAGATGTTTGTCTGCTAACTGGAGATGGAATGAATGGTTGGCATGGAAATGGTGACTGTTCAATGGTTCTCTGGTATTATTAGTCCTTTTTGTATTGCAAAGTAATTTCATCCGTTTTGGCTGGTTTCGATCGGCTCTCTTTGTTGGTATGGTTCAATTATTTGGCTGCATTTCGTGGTTGGTTGAATTGTATTTTGTATCCTTGATTGATTTGTTAACTACATTATGCTAGAACATCTTCTAAAAGGGAGCACCATAGCTGCCACTGGGTCTTGAGGGATAACCGCCAAAACCACCACCACCGCCGCCAGCTTGGGTGCTTTGTTGAAGATATTGGGCCACCTGTATGGCTTGACGCACACCCTGCAAATCAATGCCAACAACACGGCCACCACCGCCACCTCCGAAGGGGGCGCCATATTGCGAAGAGGGAGGACCATATGAACCAGAGGGAGAGCTGGGATAGCCACCGCCTCCGCCGCCACCACCTCCAGATTTGCTTTCCTCCTGCAATAGGATTTGGCGCACTTGTTCCAGCAGCTGGGAGTCTACGTTTTGGCCCTCGCTGGTCTGACCACCAAAGCCTACTTGGCGATAGCCACCACCACCACCACCTCCAAAGCCACCACCGCCAAAGCCACCACCGCCAAAGCCGCCGCCACCACCACCAAATCCTCCAAAACCTCCACCACCGCCTCCGCGTTGATAATTATATCCCGATGGAGGTTCTGCAACCGCCAGTACTGCCAAAGTCAGCACTACAAACTGTTGTAAAAGAAAAAATATATTAACAAAAGGAGCTCAGCTCACACATCCCCTTTACCATTTCTACTTACCACGGAGAAGGAGTTCATAGTTGTGAGTCGTGTGTGTGTAAATGAGGGGAGAAAAGAAAAAAAACTTAAATTAAAATGCAATGGAGTTGCTTTCCAGTAGGCAACCAACGACTGAATGCCAATGGTAGGCCACAGCGGCCCTCTTTATAGTCGATGCAGTAAAGACGATGAGAAGAAAAAACCCAAATGCAATAACTATTGGCCGAAGACACCAACAACACGTAGATCTACTACCGGGGAGGAGGCCGGCCACAGAGTTAGGCCAAACGGATAGACCCCCATTGCAAACCCGTCTCCATTAGCAAAAGTTAAGCGTCGTGACATGACGTTTGCGCAGGCGCACTCTTGGACATTTTGTGCACATCATACACAGAGCCTCCTCTTCAAGGAAAATACAACGCACACCTAAACTCGCCGCCACCACAAATGAAATAGAAAGAAGAAGAAAAAAACACAAAACATACACAAATCCATAAAATCTTGATTTGGAAAATATTGTTTTAATTTTTCACACTCACACATACAGACACGCATTAGGCCAAAGTGTGTGTGTGTGTGTTTTTTTTTTTTGGTTTTTTTTCAAATTATCCAAAAAATAATTGTTCAGCTAGAGATCAAACGTCTACCAGAGCTTGGATCATCATGCGGCAATCATTGTAGCATTTCAATTAAAATGCAAGCCTCAGAGAGGTATTTTCATCTTTATGATAAATTGCAAAGCCCATCCAAGTGGAAAGATGAAAAAAATTTAAATTTTCCTTGTATGATAATTTGTCAGCAATTCGATGTAGGAGTTACATCCACCAATGAGAAGGCAAAATTTTGGAGATTAATAGGATTTTTGTTTTTTTATTAAAAAAATACACATTTTTTTTTTAAATAAATACACCAAAAATCAGGAAATGCCTTCCTACTTCACAGTGGGTATAATTGGAAAAAGATAAAAAAATTAAAAAACCAGTAAGGAAAGGCAAAAATCGGATGGAGCCGACTATAGCGCAAAGGTTAGCATGTCCGCCTATGACGCTGAACGCCTGGGTTCGAATCCTGGCGAGACCATCAGAAAAAAATTTCATCGGTGGTTTTCCCCTCCTAATGCTGGTAACATTTGTGAGGTACTATGCCATGTAAAACTTCTCTCCAAAGAGGTGTCGCACTGTGGCACGCCGTTCGGACTCGGATATAATATGGAGACCCTTATCATTGAGCTTAAAACTTCAATCGGACTCCACTCAATGACATGTGAGAAGTTTGCCCCTGTTCCTTAGTGGAATGTTCATGGGCCAAATTTGCAATTTGCATATATAAAACTGAAACGACTTTTTACGAACAGATCGTTTGAAAATTGTTGTTACTACGGCCACATAAGTGAAAATCCGGCGATAAATATATCTGAACCAATATTCATGAAATCTTTCAGATATGTTAGGATCAGTAAAAAAACAATTCGTGCCAAATTTTGTGCAAATCGGCTGAAAATTTTATCTACTACGGCCACTTAAGTGCAAATCGGACGATACATATATATGGGAGGTATATCTGAATCTGAACCGATTTTGATGATATGTTGATATTGCAGAAATGTTGAGATCAGTAGCAAATCAATCCATGCCAAAATTAATGCAGATCGGTTAAAAATTTTAGTAACTACGGCCATTTAAGTGGAAATCGGGCTATACATATATATGGGAGTTATATCTACATCTGAACCGATTTTGAGGAAATCTTGTAGATATGATAAGGTCGGTAATAGAACAATCCATACCAAACTTTGTGCAGATCGGTTGAAAATTGTAGGTTCTTCAGCCATTAAAGTGCAATTCGGGCGATACGTATATATGGAAGCTATATCTAAATCTGAACCGATTTTGATGAAATCTTTCTAATATGTTGAGATCAGTAGCAAAACAGTCCATGCCAAACTTTGTATAGATCGGTTGAAAGTTGTAGTTACTACAGACATTAAAGTGCAAATCGGGCGATAAATATATATAGATCTATATCTAAATCTGAACCGATTTTGATGGAATCTTGTCGGTATATAAAGATCTGCAACGAAACAATCCATACCCAATTTTATGCAGATCGGTTGAAAATTGTGGTTACTACGGCCATCTAAGTGCAAATCGGGCGATACATATATATGGGAGCTATGTCTAAATCTGAACCGATTTTTACCAAAAATAGCGTTTGTCCTTGAGCCAAAAAAGTGACATGTGCAAAATTTCGTAACGGCTGGACAACAAACACGACCTGTACCTTGATTACAAGAATACATGGACTTACAGACGGACAGACAGAGATGGCTTAATCGAATTAGAAAGTGAGTCTGAGTCGATCGGTTTACTCATCAATGGGTTGGCTTTTCTTAGCGTTGCACAAACTCATAATACACTGTACCACTGTGGTGGTGTAGGGTATAAAAATTTGTGTGGAAAACACAACAAACGTATATGTGTCCAGTTTTCTTAAGATTGAGAAAAATTATTTAAAACTTGTAGTGGAGGCCACCATGGCACGGAGGATAGCATGTGCGCCTATGACATCGAATGTCTGGGTTAAAATCCGGGCGTAAACATCAGAAAAATTTTCAGCGGTGGCTATCCCCTTTCTAAGGTATCCTGTCATGTTAAAACTTCTCTACCAAGTGGCGTTGCTATGCGGCACCCCCGTTCGGACTCGGCATAAAACAGGAGACTGGGCTGCACTCATTGAAATGAGAGAAGTTCCTTAATAGAATGTTTATGGAAAATTTAAAAATAGTAATAGGTGTATTTTTGTATTTAACTCTCAAAAAATTTCATTACAATCGCATATTGTCCAGTTTGGTATACATGTCCATTTGCGGCATAATTTTGGGGTTGGGCGACTCCCCGCGAATTGACCCAAATTTGTATATAATTTTCGTATTCTACTCTCAAATACCTTTCGTTCGAGTCTCATCTGGTTCCGTTCAGTGTACATGTCCATTTGGGGCATAATCTTTGGGGTGGAGCGACCTGCCTGGGAATACGTACGAAACTTTTATTTAAGTTTCGTATTCGACAATTAAGTACCTTTTGTTTGACTCCCTTATTGTCCCGATCGGCCTACATATTCGGGGTGACTTTTGGGGTGGGGCGACCCGCCTGGGAATAGTCCCCTTTATTTTTTAATAAGTTTCATATTTCTCTTCGAATTATCTTTCATTTGATACTCACATTGCCCCAATCGGTAAACATGTAATTTTGGGTTTTTGGGTGTGGGGCGGGCCTCCCACCACTTGGGAGTTAAATTTTTATATCAAATTGTACAGTACTCTTAAATACGTTTCCACCCCAGTGGAGATATTGTAGACGCCCGCTAAGAGGCTGCTGGAACACCAGGGGCCTTGAAATTTTCCCCACGATCTCGACAACAACTTAGCTTTAACTATTTCAAATTTACGTTCTCAAATGGCATATAACCATAGGATGGAGGCATACTAATCTAGTCATTACGTTTGTAACATCTCGAAATATTGATCTAAGACCGAATAAAATATATATATTTTCTTGATCGTCTCGACATTCTGAGTCGATCTAGCCATGTCCGATAGTGACCGAACGCGTTAAGCTAGCCGCTTGAAAATTTGCACAGATACTTTTTGATGTAGGTCGTTGGGGATTGCAAATGGGTCATATCGGTTCAGATTTGGATATGGCTCCCATATAAACCGATTTCCCAATTTGACTTCTTGGGCCCCCGGAAGCCAACATTTTTTCCGATTTGACTTCAATTTTGCAAATAGTGTTCTGTTATGACTTTCAACAACTGTGCCAAGTACGGTCCAAATCGGTCTATATAGCTCCCATATAAACCGTATAAACCGATCTCCCGATTTGACTTCTTGAGCTCCTGGTAGCCATAATTTTTGTCCGATTGGGCTCAATTTTTGCACATAGTGTTTTGACTTCCAATAACTGTGCTAAGTATGGTCCAAATCAGTCTATAAACTGATACAGATCCCATATAAACTGATCTCACGATTCAACTGCGTGAGCCCTTACAATCCACCATTTTTGTCCGTTTTGGCTGAAATTAAGCACGTAGTGCTTTGTTAAGACTTCCAGCAACTGTACCAAGTACGGTCCGAATCGGTTTGTAAAGTGATATAGCTCCCATATAAACAAATCTCCCGATTTACTTATTGAGTACTTACAAGCCACAATTTGGCTGAAATTTTGCATAGACCGTACTTGGCAACAACTGTGCCAAGTACGATCTAAATCTGTTTTCTCGATTATCCTTGTTCGGTTCCTAGAAGTTTTAATTTGTGTTGCTTTGACAGAAGTTTGGTATGGGGAATAAAATTATGCCCATCTACTTAATTTGCAAATTTTGCCCATGAACAAACCACTAAGGAACAGGGGCAAACATCTCACCTATCAATGAGTAAAATCCGATTCAAATTTAAGCTTAATGATAAGGGGCCTCCTTTTTATAGCCAAGTCAGAACGGCGTGCCACAGTGTGGCACCTCTTTGGAGAGAAGTTTTACATGGCATAGTTCCTCACAAATGTTGCCAGCATAAAGAAAGGAAAACCATCGCTGAAAATATTTTCTGACTCGAACCCAGGCGTTCAGCGTCATAGGTGGACATGCTAACCTCTGCGCTACGGTGGCCTCCTTCAACTTAATTTAGTTTGTGTATATTTTTAGCAGAATCCATGGTGATGGGTTCCCAAGAATCCATGGCCCGGCGGAATTAAGAACGCTTTTACTTGTTGTTTATAATGCTATGCCCCCGTTAACCCTAAAACGAAATCATTTGAGCGAAATGAAAGAAATCCAAATGACGCTTTTTCCTGCTATTCTACGTCATAAAATCGACATTGGAGAGAAATAAAAGAAAACCTAAAGGATGTAATTTACCTGAAATTTCATGGCGTCAAATGAACGTTTGAAAAAAATGGTAAGATCATCATAAAACTTTCAAATTCTTTCTTTTTTGTAACTAGGGATTTCAGGTCATTTTTAATCCTTAAGCAAATTTGAATTGGTAAATCTCTGATATGGTGTATTCTCAACTATTTATTTTTTTGTTTTTTACAATACTTCCGAAATGTTTAGTTGCTAAACTCTCCTACATAAGAAATTCGCCAAGACATCAAAGCCCAAGACATGATGCCTTCATACTTTGCTTTACCGATGTTACCAATTTGTTTATTTTGATTCACCACTTTCTACGATTGAACGCCATTCAATACATTTTTGGCATCGCTAAGATCTGCTAAGATGCAGATCTTAGCGACGTGACAGACAAATCACCTTTTTATATTATGCACCATCCATGCGAATCGGTTGATTTGAATAACGCTATCAAATCGATCTACAGTTTTAACTTTTAAGCTCCTAGAAGCCTATGTGATTTGATTGGAAATTTGAACTTAAGGTGCACTGTGCCCAGCAACGTTAAATTTGTTGATAAACAAATTATGGAAACCTATCTCTATATAAGAATTCTTGAACACAAAAAAATTTCTATTGATCAATATTGGGATTACACTCCGAATATCCATATTTATTAAATTTGGAAATATGCTTCATAAGGATAATACTATAAAATTTAATAAAAACTTGACTTTTGTGAAATGTGTTTTAATCTTAAAAATATAGTTTCTTATTATGCTATTTTTGACTTTTAATTAATGTCGTGGTGTTTCCTTCAATTTAAAGGTAATTTCTTTATCTTCAACTTAATATATTGCAATATAGCCCCGTAAAATTTAGCTTAAAGCTAGGCACACATACTATTCTTAAGGTTAATACATATTTGTGTTTAAAAACTAAGCGTAAGATCGTACAAATTAGAACCTTTTATTTGTTATGTAAGACAAAAATCGCTTCCTCAATGTTACGAAAAAAATTCTTTTATATTAGGATTATATTAGGAATTAAGACAAAATCGCTTCCTCAATATTACGAAAAAATTCTTTTGTATTAGGACAAACATTTCTTTAGTGTGTGTATTTGTTTATTTTATTGGTTATCCACTTTCAAAGTCGTACTACAAAGCTACCACATGGAATACAACATTTTCGAAAATCCACAGATCCTTCCTGGGTCAACCCAAATTTGAGGGCATCATGTGTTTTCATTTTATACCCACCCCCAAAGGATGGGGGTATATTCATTTTGTCATTCCGTTAGCAACATATCCATTTGCGACCCTATAGAGTTTACATATATTCTTGATCGTCGTAAAAATCCAAGACGATCTAGTCATGTCCGTCCGTCTGTCTGTTGAAATCACGCTACAGTCTTTAAAAAAAGAGATTTTAAGCTGAAACTTTGGACAGATTCTTTTTTGTCCATACGCAGTTAAGTTCGAAGATGGGCTATATCGGACTATATCTTGATATAGCCCCCATATAGACCGATCTGCCGATTAAGGATCTTAGGCGCATAAAAGCAAGCATCCGATGTCGGCGAAATTTGAGACAGTGAGTTGTGTTAGGCCTTCGACATCCTTCCTCAATTTGGCCTAGATCGGTCCAGATTTGAATATAGCTGCCATATAGACCGATCTTTCCATTTAATGTTTTGGGCCCATAAAAGGCGTATTTATTGTCCGTTGTCGGGTTGTGTTAGGCCCTTCTACTTTGTTCTTCAATTTGGCTCAGATCGGTCCAGATTTGGATATAGCTGCCATATAGACCGATCTCTCGATTTAAGGTTTTGGGGCAATAAAAGGCGCATTTATTGTCTGATTTCGCCGAAGTTTGAGACAGTGAGTTGTGTTAGGCCTTCGACATCCTTCCCCAGTTTGGCCCAGATCGGTCCAGATTTGAATATAGCTGCCATATAGACCGATCTCTCCATTTAATGTTTTGGGCCCATAAACGGTGTATTGTTAATGTTCCGATGTCGGCGAAATTTTGGGACAGTGAGTTGTGTTAGGCCCTTCGACATTCTTCTTCAATTTGGCCCAGATAGGTCCAGATTTAAATATAGCTGCCATATAGACCGATCTCTCAATTTAAGGTTAAGGGCCATTTATTGTCCGATTTCGCCGAAATTTAGGACAGTGAGTTGTGTTAGGCTCCTCGACATCTTGCTGCAATGTGGCACAGATCGGTCCAGATTTCGATATATCTGTCATATAGACCGATCGCTCGATTTAAGGTCTTGGGCCCATAAAAGGAGCATTTATTATCCGATTTCGACGAAATTTGAGTGAGTTGTGTTAGGCCCCTCGACATCTATCTGCAATTTTGTCTACATTGGTTTAGATTTGACTATAGACCGATCTCTCGATTTAAGGTTTTGGGTCCATAAGAAGCGCATTTAATGTCCGATTTGGACGAAACTTGAGACAGTGAGTTGTGTTAGGCCCTTCGACAATCTTCTTGAATTTGGCCCAAATCGGTCCAGATTTCGATATAGCTGCCACACAGACCGATCTCTCGATTTAAGGTTTAGGGCTATTAAAAAGTGCATTTATTGTCCGATTTCGCCGAAATTTGGGACAGTGAATTATGTTAGGCTCCTCGACATCTTTCTGCAATTTGGCTCAGATCGGTCCAGATTTGGATATAACTGCCGATCTTGGCCCCATAAAAGGCACTTTTATAATCCGATTTTGACATCCATGTCGTATATGGTTCTGTTCAGTCTATGTTTGGATATGGCTACCAAAAAGACCAATATTTTGTTCTACAAAATTGAACAATGGCTTGTACATATTAGAGCACTCAATGTCCGTGCCGATTTTTGCCCGATTTATTTGATACCCATATTGCCCCAATCGGTAAATATGTCACTTTTGGGCTGTTTTTTTTTGGGAGGGGGGTAGAGCGGACCCCAATCCCAACCAAACAACATCAATTTGTGTAAAACTGGGAATAGCTATGATTATTCCATTAAAAGATGCTTTCGAAAGAACATACAAATAATTTTTTTAAAAGCTTAGATCAATATTTCGAGGTCTTAAAATATAAAGAAGAAATGAGCATAAACCCACCCTTAAACATTAGATGAGTTACGCCAACAGGAAAGACCACAACTTGAATGGCAGTGGAGTATGACATCTTGAAGCTTGGTGCAAAAACTGATGAAGATTACTCAAGTGCTAAAAGGAATCTACTTCTCTCTGACATGGCATCATAGATGCTGCCTTTGACGCATAAGAATGAAGATTTTATGGTTTTACCCCCTTTTTGTGCTTGTTGTTTAGATAGAAAAAGACTGGATTTTTTTTAACGGTGACAAAATTTACTATTTTTTTATTATTTTTTATGATTTTTTTGTTGTTTCTTTTCTTTTCTTTGTTTGTTTCATAGTTTTTACACATTAAAAAATTAAAATCATCACTTAATAACTAACAAAAATGTGTTATTTTTGTATTTTTGTTTTTTAAGAGAGAAAAACTATTTACAATAAAATAACAATTATGCCCTCGCTGTTGTGTGAAAATGTGAAAAATGAAAAAAACACTAACATCTATTCATGGGGATATAAAAGAGGACACTGGGGCGAGAACAGCGAGAGCGGGCATTAGAGATAGTCCACTGAGTTATGTCTGTGTCTGAGTTACGACAACGACGACGAAGAAGAAGAAGAGGACAGGGGACCACGAAAAATGGAAAAATGAAAATGAAATGACAAACTGAAAATTCTCGCTTTTTCTCAAACCCTTTATCAAGGCTTTTAGAGAGAGAGAGAGGAGACAATTTTTCAATTTGTCTGGAAAAACGGAAATTTAAAAGAACAACCTTGACCTATTAAAGGCAAGGGTTTTCTTTTGGTTTTTTGTTTTTCTTAACAAATGGATTAACAACACAACAAAATCATCACAAACACCAGCTACAAACAAACGTTAACTTCCGGGTCATGGCTGTATCCACTTTTTTTTTTTTTTTGTTATTGGGATAGTGTAGGTGCATTCTTCGGCTGTATCCGTTTGTTTCGACTTGAACATCACTTCTCCGTAGGCGATATTTTCTGCAAATCCTCTGTGGTGTCTAGCTGGTGGCATTGCATTGAAATCCATGGCTTTGGGTGGGGCGGGGGGTTTTCTTTTGTAATCCATTCGTTTTGTCTGTGGGATTTGTGGTGAGTGTGCTTTTCTTTTCTCAATCGGCGCTTTATGGTCTGTCTAATTCTTCGAATATTTGGCAGCATTTCATTGATGTTGTTGTTTTTGTTGAACTTGTTTCATTTTTGATTGATTTGTTAACTACATTATGCTAAAAAGCTAAACTCGGTTTGGGGCTTAGAAGGGGGCACCATAGCTGCCGCTGGGTCTTGATGGAGCACCATAAGAGCCCGAAGGAGCACTGGGGTAGCCACCGAAGCCGCCACCACCACCGCCGCCAGCTTGTGTGCTTTGTTGGGCGAATTGGGCCACTTGGATGGCCTGACGAACACCTTCCAAATCAATGCCAACAACGCGGCCACCACCACCACCGCCAAAGGGTGCGCCGTATTGCGATGAAGGGGGTCCATAGGAGCCAGATGGTGAGCTGGGATAGCCACCACCACCGCCGCCGCCACCACCACCAGATTTGCTTTCTTCTTGCAAGAGGATTTGGCGCACTTGCTCCAAGAGCTGGGGATCAACATTTTGACCTTCATTGGTTTGGAAGCCACCGCTAACGGCTTGATAGCCTCCACCACCGCCGCCACCAAAACTGCTGCCTCCAAAGCTGCTACCACCGAAACCGCCGCCACCGAAGCCACCACCACCGCCACCTCCGCCGCGTGGATAATTATAACCCGATGGAGGTTCTGCTACGGTTAGTGCGGCCAAAGCCAACACTAAGAACTGCAGAGAAGACAAGAAATAATAAATCCAGTATCAGTAGACATCCTTGTAGTGTTGTGGTTAGATAATCCTTAGGGTTTTGTTTTTTTTTTTTTGTGAAGGCCACGTAAATACTTACCACGGAGAAGGAGTTCATAGTTGTGAGTCTTGTGTGTGTGTGTATGAGGGGGAAAGAGTAAAAACTTAAAGTTATAATTTAGTTGCTTTCAAGTAGGGAATCAACGATTGAATGCCAACGAAAGGCAACAGCAGCCCTCTTTATAGTAGTCGACGTCGTCGACGTCGTCGTCGTCGTCGCCAACGTCTTCGAGGTGATGGCGACGAAAACTCATCCACTCGCCTCAAGAAAATCACTAACTCATCCATAGAAGAGACCAAACCAAGGCACTCACAAACTGCAAGCAATCGGACAGAGGGATGGACGAACAGAGCTCTGAAACAAACAGACGCTGTCTGCATGTAACCATTAAAACTCATAAAGCCAAACACAGAAGTAATTCGAAAAATATTAAGTAAATCAAAAGTAAAGTAAGGCAAAAAGAAACAAAGAACCAAAACAAGGTCTGTGCAAAATCCCTACTACAAACAATTTCCCTATCCCTTATATTGGCCAAACAACATTCAGCTTTAATACGCTCTTCTTGCCAAAATATTTTGTATATTCTCACAGTTGGCTTACAAAACTGGTAATTGTTTCGTGTATTTTTATTTTGGATATATTTTTTCTCAGCTTTAAAATCTTTTGCTTGAATGTTGGCTATGCAGTTGTTTGCTTGGCGAGTTTGTGTCTTAAGTCTTTCGTTTTTGTTTTCATTACGAAGCTCTAAAGAGGAGCACTCACTCAGTATGCGTGCGTAATGTTTTTTTTTTTTTTATTTAACTTTATTTTTTTTGTGTCATTCCATTTTGTTCATCTTCTTTGGCTTTAAATTTGTACTTGAGGAGCCATTCGTCAGTAGCCTGATGATCTTTATCGTAATAGCCATGATGAAGGTGATGAAGTTGTTGTTTAGGGGGATTTTTATTGTTTTTGTTTCAAGCTTTTTTTTATTTCTTTTGGGGTAAGATTACATTTTACAAACACCCCCTTTACCTGCGGGCAACATTTTTGGCCAAATAAAAGTTCCATTACTACTCTTATGGTATTTTTTCTCTCTCTTGGTGGGAGAAAAACACACACACACGTCCTTAACAAAACTTATTTGCATCAATGGATTCGCTTTTTTCTTATTTTATTTTACCAAAACGTATAGGAAGTGTTTTTCACTACACTCCAGTCCACTCAACAACAGCAATAGAGGCAGCTGGCATGCTAAAGGAGACACAACAATTTTTTAGGTAGTTTGGGTAGGTAGGTATTCATTCCCTCTTATGCAGTGTCAATATTTGATTTCAATTTTTCCAATCGTGTCGTGTTGTAATCATTAACATCTATTTTGGAAACTGAACCCTGACATATAACTGAGCAAAACAAAGGAAATGAGAAAAACTAGCATCAAGGGATCATTTCCTGTTTCATTGGCCTGTCTGTGTGGCTGTCTTGACAGACTGACTTTTTATTTTTATGCGACCAGCTGAAAGCCATCAACAAATTCATGATCTACACTTGGTCACATAACCATCGCAAAGATAAATGACATTTTCATATAGCTTATGATAAAAACTTGTTGTGTCGGTGGGAAAGCATACATTTTGTTGGTTTAATGTGGCATACAAAAAAGCATGCGAGTAATTGGAAATTCAGTTAGTAAGAAAATTTCTATAGAACATTCTTCAAAGATAAATTTTCTATAAATAATTTGTACAACATAATTTTTATAGAAATTTTTTCAGACGAAAATATTTTATAAAAAAAATTGTCTGGCAAATATTTTTGTCTGACAAATTTTCTATAAAAAATTGTCTGAGAATTTTTTTTAAATAAATTTGTCTGACAAATTTTCTATAAAAAAAATTGTGCCACAAATTATATATAAACAAATTTGTGCTACAAATTTTCTATGAAGAAATTTGTCTGACAAATTTTCTATAAAAAAATTTGTCTATTTGTTTGTTCCGTATAGACTCAAACTTAACCGACTCAACTCAACCCATCACCTTAAAATTTTCACAGATTGTGCACGATAGTCTGGAAGGAAACATAAACTATATAATTTTTTGGTATCGAAAGGGGGGCGGACCCTCCCCCTTACCCCAAACGTACTACACAAAAATTAAAGTGTACCGATCGGGACAAAATGGGACTTCAGGTGTAGGATACGAATTTCATTCATTCACGTTTACCGACCATGGCAATATGGGGCTCAAATTAAAGGGATTTGGAAGTGGAGCACGAAACCACATTTGAGTCGAAATGTCTGAGGGGCCACCCACCCCTCCCATAAAAAAACCCCTTTCCTTTCCCTTACTTTCAAAAACACCAGATCTCGGAGATTGGTAAAGTGATTCGTTCGAAATCTTTTTGCACTCTCACTGTCACCAAAAACAAGACATGGTTTCTTTTGTTGCTTGAAAGAAAAGGACGAATTTGATATCCAATTGAAGAGCCATGTTTTTAGGGTCGCCCCATCCAAAAATATCTTCCTAATCGGACGTATTTACCGACCATTACAATATTTGCCTTATATGAAAGCTATTTGGCAGTAGAGTACGAAATTGATACTCATTTTGCGACAAAGACCTTGGGATCCACTCCACCCTCAAACAGAACTTATTTACCGATCATGCCAATATGGTGCTCACATGAAATCTATTTGAAAGTGGAGCACGAAGCTTATATTTACTTTAAGGACCAAGTATCTGGGTGGCCACCCGCCCCCGAAAAACCCCGTAAACAGAAAATATTTACCAAAGTGCTAATATAAGACAAGTCGAATGGTGTGCCGCAGTGCGACAACGCAGTAAGAGGGGATAACCATCGCTTTAAATTTTGTCCGATGTTCTCGCCAGGATTCGAACACAAGCGTTCAGAGTTCAGCCACTACAGTGGCGCGAATTGGATATCCACATTCAGAGCAAAGTGTCCCCAACATAAAGAGATATTAGAGAGGTGAAGAAGGCTCAGCGGAGCGGATCCGGTTCGGCTAGTTTTCTATAAAAAAATTGTCCGACAAATTTTCTAGAAAAAAATTGTCCGACAAATTTTCAAAAAAAAAAAATGTCCGACAAATTTTCAAAAAAAAAAAATTGTCCGACAAATTTTCAAAAAAAAAAAAATGTCCGACAAATTTTCTATAAAAAAATTGTCCGACAAATTTTCTATAAAAAAATTGTCTGACAAATTTTCAAAAAAAAAAAATTGTCCGACAAATTTTCTACACATTTTTTTTTTTTTGAAAAATTTTCCAAAAGTATTTTTCAAAAAAAAGAATGTAATAATAAAATTTGTTTTCAAAACAAATTATTGCAGAAATTTTTCTTTACAAATGTTGTTGTACAAGTCTTTGCTCAGTTTGTTTTGGCTTAGATTCATTCCACTAAAATGTTAAGAGACCTCCAGTTCAATGGTACAACGGTACTGTAACAAACATTGCTCTAAGGTGCTACATCTTATAATTTATGATTATTTTTCTTTATATAATAAGCACAAGTAACAAAAATAATGTGAAAAAAAGAAAAAATTAGACACATTAAATAAAACAACTACTTTTACTTATAGATGGGTTACTTCTCAAGGCACCGGGCAGCAAACAGCAGTCAACAGCCAGATGCCATTACTAACAATGATGATACCAACTGTAGTTGCCTAGCGGTGGTTTCTTTGGCGGCTGGCTGAACACAATAAATAAGATATAAAACTGCCTTTTTCCACAATGGATGTATGGATGTATGATGGTTGGCTGGGCGGTTGGTATGTGGCAACAGGAGAAGGTGTCTGACTCTCTACACCTGTGCCCGTATAAAATGCCAACGAAAAATGTGCGACTTGAAGCTTTACAATTGGATATTGTAAAGAAGCCACTTTTGCTTTTGGTGTTGTTGCCATAGATATTATATGTCATTTGGATAATTTGCAATGTCTTATGCAATTTGCTTGACTACTACATCTGCCAAATCAGGTGGGAAAAATGTTTGCGTTAGGTATCCCCGAAAAAGACTTACATTACACATATAAAATTTATTGCTGGTGGATCTTACTTGTAAGTATGTCAACTCTTATCCACCACGTAAACCAGGTAGCTTAACTGCTTTGCATAAGATAATAAGGAAAAATATGGCTTACTTTTAGTTATTTGGCTAAACAAAAATGGATCTTAATGGCTAAATTGTAAGTTAAAAGAATGTCCGTTGAATGTCCGTACCCCGAAAGGGGTACAAGTCTTTAAAAGTTAAATCCATATTTCAAAGTTAGTTTCGTACTCTACTTGTAAAACCCTTATTGTCATGATAGGTGGTTTAAGAAAAAAGGATGATCCCCAAACTCATGACGTCATATTTTTATGTCAGACTCAGGTTCAGGCAGATCGTTGCTTAGTTGCAAGGCACAGAAAGCCCTTCTGATACTGAAATATAAAGTGCACTTTTTTCATCACATGATCATTTTAGACTATCTGAATATTGCAAGTAAATGTAAATTTAAGTCTGTACGAACATAGAAAAATACAAAAAGATATTGATGTTGTACCTTAAAAAATATGGGACCCATCACATAATGTAAGCAAAAATATTGCACACTCTTTCCATTACTAGTTTTAACTCTCCGCCAACTATTTCATTCACTAAGTGCATAGTACAGCCAAACAACTAGTTACAATGACTCCTTTTAATGTTTACTTCAATGTTAAAATAAGTGCGTTGCCAAAGTTGTATTTAACCGTTGTCAACATATTAAAAATAGTACCTTTTACTGCCAAAAAGTATAATTTTTGCTGAAGTATAGGAATCCACACTGGAGTCCATTGTTGTCGATGTGATAGGACAAAAATGCTCTTTATTGGGCCTACCCCCCTTTTTTGAAATTTTTTGCACCCCGCCTAATTTTGACCCCCCCCCCCCCCCCCCCCCTTAACCTAGCCAATATCGGAGTCAAACGCGAGGTATTTGCAAGTTTACGAATATGCAAAAAAAGACCGACATCTTGACACGGGATACTTCTATGTATATATCCCGATGTATAAAGGAGAAGATTATAAGTACGCAAACAAAAATTAATTTTAATTCTAAGAGACTTTAAGTTACAAAAATTTTCGAGCGATTTTTTTGGTCGCTAAAGTGTCTTCGGGTCTTTAGCCCCAAAACGGACTTCTGGTTCAAAGACCTGGGTTCAAAATTTTTCGATTCGAAAACGCCCGTCAATTGTGTCAAATTCAAAAATTCTAACTCTCTCATGTTCATAGCTGGTAAAGTAAGTAACTATTTTGTATTTTTGGTATCTACGTATATCCTATCAAGTTATACCTAAAGCTCTATCTCAATCCGTAAAGAAAGCACCAAATGGTGCCAATAGTAGCACTAAACTTATGTTTTCTCCCACTTTTAACACGAATCAAGAATAGAATTTAACTCCTTTATAACACGGGCACTGTCGTTAATGTTAAATTTTAGAATGCTATCTTTTACCGTTCGGACCAGGCGTATTTCGAACTATTAGGTACTTTTTGTACCTAAATGTAGGAATTAAAAAAAAAGGTCATACGTGGTAACACATTTGGTTACTTGATTTGGGCCAAGCAGTTAGACAAACAGCTCTTGTTTGTGTTTAAACAAAAGAAAGTTTTTCTTAAAACCCAGAAACCTCGATATTATCTTTTTTTAAAATTTCAATAACTTTAACTTTGGAAAATGTACTAAATTGCTCGCGGGGGTACCGTGGTACATTCGAGCTTTAAAAAGTACGAAAGAATCAAGATTATCATCCTTGGCTTAAGCTACTATCTGGCCCTCATGACAAAGAACACGAAATAGGACCACTAACATCACACCCCCACACACCCGAACCCCAATAGTTATCGCCCAGTTAACAATATGATCCGACTTTGTCTGACATCCGACATGTCTACACATCGTCTGACAAAACATACGACAGTTCTTACCAATCTTAAAAGTCTCTCGAAATCGCTGACTGCCCGCGCCGCATTTTTAGCTACTCCGCATAAACACAAAGCTTTCCAATATTTGCAATATCTGTGGACGCACCCGATAGCTAAGCATCCCGTTATAATGATGAACACCACAAAAATCGCAGCTCAAAGTTCCAGCCCATGTGGTCCTCAAAGTTATCCCGTGTCGGCCGGAATCAAACAAATCGTTGCACCTTCGGTGCCTCCAATAACTATCAGTGCCCTACCTCGGATGCAGGGGTAAGTCATGTTGTATTTTCTTCTTCTTATTCCTTCTGCCTCTTTTGTTTCAAAAAACTAAGTCAGTCTTTGTCCATACTTTACCAGAATTGTTAGAGGCCTGAATACCTAAACTTAGAGACATATATTTGAAGTCTTTCGGTAGTGACTTCAAGATATTCGTTTTTACGGCAATTTGGCATCAGTAATAGTGAACTTTTTTCTGATCAATACCAAGTTTACATATGTGGTGGCATCTAAATTGGCTACCCTTATGGATTATGATGATATTGAGATTTTGTGCGTCAAGAAAAAATATTTGGCCAGATTCTCATTTTAACGTATTCCTATATTGCACCGAATTCGGAGATATATATCTACCTGTGGTATTCAGAATTGATAAGGGATGCATCGAATCTGCATGCAGATTCCAAACTTATTTGATTCGGTCACCTCGACTTACCCCCGATATCGTGGTTCTCGAAAGAGAACGTCTTTGGCTATGTGTCTGTTTCATCAATGGTCTCTCCAATTTGTATGGATACATTCTGAGAGAACATTTTTTGACCAGTGCTTGATTGAAATTAACAACATTCGTAATGTAACGGATAGGATTTTGGACCTGGTGTTTACCTCGATCGTAGACGTTTGTTTATGTAGATATTTGCGATTTACGGAACCTGAGGATGGATACCATCCGAATTTGTCTGTTGATGTTCAGTTGCGGCGTGGTTTAATGAAAGATATTCCAGTAAAGGATATTGTAGTTATACTAAATTGTCTTCCTGTTCCAAATTTGCTTATGAAATTAATAGGTTGAATTATTTCCAACGGATTATTCTTTCTGAGGAAGAGGTGCTGAATGGTTTAAAGTCATTAAAGAGTTCCAACAGGGCTGCATGGTGTGCCGGCGAATATTCTTAAATTTTGTGCCTACGAGTTATATAGGCCACTTATGGCCATATTCACTGATTCATTTTTTTTTCAGGATATTCTCCTTATTCCTGGAAGTCAAGTTATATAATTCCTTTACATTCCTTTATATAATTCCTTTATTTAAAATTATAGGGGTATTGCAAAATTAAGTGCAATACCAAAGTTGTTTAAACTTACAACTGACGTGTCATGCATATGATGGTTTTGTAAACAGATTTCAAACAGATGTAATTTACACTGATTTTAGTAAAGCTTTCGATACTGTGTTCCATGATTTATTACTGTTTAAACATGACATGATGGGTTACCCATCTGTTCTTTTTAATTGGATACCTTCTTATTTACTAGACCTTACACAGAAAGTTTACTTTAATAATATTATTTACAAGGATATAGCTGCTTATTCTGGTGTTCCACAGAGCAGCCATTTAGGTCCATTGCTGTTCGTTCTTTACTTGAATGATCTTCATCAGTTATTCAGTATGCAAGATTTGAATGTTCGCAGATGATGTGAAGCTGTTTTGTAATTTTGATTCTCCAGATTGGTCACTGTGCTTGCAGAGCGATCTGCACTCTCTGGAGGACTGGTGCATTGTTAATCGCATGTCGCTTAATCGTAAGAGTGCAAGAAGTTATCTCTTTTCAGGGTAAGACCTATTCTAGGTGACTATTATGTAGGTTCTTATAAATGGGATAACGTTTTACTGATCTTTGTGTTATTTTGGATGGCAGGCTACGTTTTAATTTGCATATTGACTCGTGCATGAATAAGGCAAAGCCGTTGTTGGGTTTTATAAAACGGTGGTCCAAGGTGTTTGATGATCCTTATGTGACCAAGCGTTTGTTTACAAGCTTAATCCGATCTACATTGCAATACGGTTATGTGCTTTGAAATCCATTTTACAAGTACTACTCAGATTGGATTGAATGAGTCCAGGTATAAGTTCTTCTTTTTGCGCTTAGGGGCTTACAATAGAATTCGGCTAAATATCTTCCCCCCTACGAAAACCACTTGAAACTTATTGACTTACCAACGCTCTAAAGGAGGAGCTTGATGTTTAGGGCCGTATTTATTGTGAAATTATCGCGTGATAAGAGTGATTCCCAATTCCTAACTGTAGAATTAAATTTTAATATTCCTCTCCGAAATACTCGGCATTACATACTTCTTAAACTACCTTTAATGAGATCTAATTACGAATTAAGCAATCCGTTTCGCTCTTTGTGTGATGTATATAACAAATTGTAATGGGAGGTGGCCCCCTCGGTAGGCAAGGGCGGATGTAAGTGGCGTAAGAACGAACGAAAAATCCAACTCAGCAAATTGGGGCAAAAAATCGGGTAGCAGGGCTGAAAATTGTTCGCCATTTTTCCACGGTCGTCTAAAGAGAAAAATTGACCGATAATGTTATCTGCCCATAAATCACACTAAACTATGGCATGCATCGGTAACTATTGCACGGCATGTAGCTGTTCTTCACCCCAGATGCGATAGTTTTGCTTATTTATTTTGATTTTGATTTTGATAATAAATTTGCAGCCGTTGCACGTTTTTGAGTTTCTCTACAATGAAATGGCAGAGTATATTGAACACTGTTCACTTTCACAGATGACGTTTGGGCACTAATTTCAATCAATGCTGCCACCCCGACAAAATATATTGGGTTGCCCAAAAAGTAATTGCGGATTTTTCATATAGTCGGCGTTGACAAATTTTTTCACAGCTTGTGACTCTGTAATTGCATTCTTTCTTCTGTCAGTTATCAGCTGTTACTTTTAGCTTGCTTTAGAAAAAAATTTAAAAAAAAATATATTTGATTAAAGTTCATTCTAAGTTTTATTAAAAATGCATTTACTTTCTTTTAAAAAATCCGCAATTACTTTTTGGGCAACCCAATAACTATACCAAGGAAGCTATGTACTTCACTTACTTTAATTGGCTATGACAGAATAGTAGAAAAGCGTTCCAAGCGCCTCGGTCTTCTGCGCTCATTCTAAAATCTCTGACAACAAGTTTGGAGGTGTCTCCCACAACTTGATCTTCCCATTGAAAGCTATGTAGTCGTATAGAATACTAGCCAGACAGGGCCCGCTCCTTCTTTTACTTTATATGGAACAAAATTGTCCTTTGAATATTTACAGAAACGTGGTCTTTCATTTGAGTCCCAAGATCGGTAATTATGCATGTCCAATTTAGGGATGTTTTCTAGGGTGAGGTGGTCCCCCAGATACTTAGCCCAAAAAAAAAATATTAGCAGCGTGCTCTACCTGTTGAGATTCCATTGCAGGATCAGCATTTTGCTCTACCTTCAAAAACCATTTTTTAAACCCCGTATTGCCCTTGGTCTAAGGGGAGTTTATGGGATGAGGCATCCCCCAAACACTTGGCCCCAAAATTGTTTATTAAATTAGTTTTCAAATCTTAAATACCTTTCATTTGTGCCACATATTACCATGATCGGTAAATTCGTATTATACTCCCAAATACCTTCATTTGGCCCCATATGGCGATGGTGATGGCGATGGGCAAAGGGTAGACACCCAGAAAATTGGTCCCTATTCCCCAATACCTTTCATTTGACCCCACATTGACGGTAAATATGTCCGGTTTAGGGGTGTTTTGTGGTATGAGGTAGTCGTCCAAACACCTAGTATCAGATTCTTTTTCTACTCTAAAATATTTGAGTCCCATATTGCAATGGTCCTATTTGGGTGGTTTTATGGATGTTTTCTACTCTAAAATACCTGATATTTGAGCCCCATATTGCAATGGTCCGCAAATACGTCCTATTTGGGTGGTTTTATGGGTGTGGAGTGACCCATAAATACTTTTTTCCGGAATATTGATATCAGATTTGTGCTTTACTCCCAAAGACTTTTCATTTGAGCCCCATATTGCTATGGTCGTAAATTTGTCCCCTTTGGGGAATGTTTTGGGTAAAGGGTGGACCCCCAGAAACTTGGTCCCACATTTGGATATTAAATTCGTAATCTACTCGCAAATACTATTAATTTGAGTCCCATATTGTCATTGTCGGAAAATATGTCCGATTTAGGGGTGTTTTGGGTCCGATAATTGGATATCAGAACTGTTTTTTACTCTTAAATAACTTCTTTTGAGTCCCATATTGTCGTGTTTGGTCAATATATATATATTTAGTAGGTTTTGGGGGTGGAGCGGCCCCACTAGGTACCTTATCCGAAATTTGGATACCAAATTTTTGTTTTTTGGTTAGTTTAAGAAAGCACAAAAAATTTTGCTTTAATCGCACCATCCATCTCCGAGATCTGGCGTTTCTGAAAATTAGGGTAAGGGGGAGGGCTTCAAGGGTCATACATTGGTAGAAGTACGACCTACGATAACGAATAAGGTACCACCTACCAATGTATGGCCCTTGAAGCTTCTACACCTTATGTGGGTGAAAAATCTCCTAACCAAAGACGAAATGCGTCCCATAGTGGATGGTGTATTATGGTTGCTTGCTTTCTTTTTCCATTGCAAAAAAACTCGTCACAAAAGAGAAACAAACGTAAAAAAATCACTCTTCAGCACTTATACCGCTTATTTTCCATATTTTCTATTAAGCAGAACTCTTAAAACCAGTGGAGTTTATTGCGACCGTTCTTCCTTCTGAAAGACCCCACCTATTAAGGATATCTTATACCCAAGGAGAAAGTTTTGTTACTTTAAAAAATAATTTTTAATATACCCTTCACATAGATATAACCTTAAGTTTCACTCACTTTCCGCAAAAGTCTTCAACATCACAAACCTACTCTACGATATTGCCTAGCTTAACAAAGTCAAGCTTGCTTGGATATCATTACATATCCCATGCATTCGCTAAGACCTTTTAAGCATCTCTTTCATAACACATAATCGCATTGAGGTATTAATTTGTTGTACCATACCACCACCGCCGCTAATGATGATGGCAAGATCTGCCTTTAGCTAGCTGGCAGTGAGATTTTGGTATTTTCGCTTATACATTTAAGGGCGAGGTCAGTTTCAATTTGGGTTTGGGTTTGCTCGCTTACCATACTTAAGATGAAGGACTTGGTTACTTGCCCCAACAACAGCTACACGCCACGTACCGACTGCTATAAATCAGCTTAAACATTATTTTCGTTTGGTTTGTTTTCGCTGTAAGTGTGTGTGTGTGTGTGTGGTGGGGTAAGCCATGATAATATTTTTATGGCGCGCGATCTAAATGGGTATTATTAAATGGTAAACTTGACACTTGACTTCAATGACGTTTGCAATGTTGTGATAAACTTGAAATCTGGTTACTTTGTTGTAAAAAGGGTTCATTCGTTTTTCCGGTTTTTTTACTCATCGTGGCAAGCAAGTGGTTGAGTGTAGAAAAAGTTTGACCTAGTTTTACATGAAGATTCTTTGAGAGAGTCAACAAATCAACAGAACAGGTGTGGCGATCAACAGGTTTTTGACCAACATATCCATAAGAAGCATATTGTTGTGAGTTATGTAATGACCATACCAGGATGAAACACCACAAAGGATGCAACAAACACAAGATTTTAAGGAAAAGTACTTTGTATTTTTTTTAAAGCATAAACTTACTTGAAATGACTCGTTTACAAAATGCAAAATGTGTTTGGACTAAGAAATAAATGGGTGCAGCAGGAATCCAGTTTTAAAATCGCAAATTTCATCTACCATTGGTGTTGGCCACATAGGTTAGTGATTAATCCATTTAGCTGGTGGTGGTATAGAAAAATTAGTGTGAATAAGTCTATCAATTTTCAAATGACATTGGTGGGCTAACAAGTAAGATTTACTGATTTTAAATTAATTTTTAATTTGTGGAAATTTGTTTAAAATTTTTGCATTTGAAGTTTTTTATTATTATGTTTTTTAAGAAAATTATTTTTTTATACTTATTAGTAATTTTTTTAATTTTTTTCTTATTTATTTTTAATTATTCATTAAAATTAAAATTTGAAAGCGATTTATATTTTTTATGTTTTATGCAAATTTTTGTTATAAATTTTTTGAATTGTGATCATATTTTGCAGAGGAGAGTCTTAGTGAGGGGTCAAGTGGCACTCTGTAGCCTATGATTCTCAATTTAAAGGCGAGTTATTGACACCTTTAAATCACCTATTGCCAACATCAAGGTCTGTTTCCAGGTTAGGGGCGGCTGCAGGCGAGCGTCGCATCTTTGAGCAAGCGGTTCGTACCATCGAGGGATACATGTGAGATCCCACATAACTCATCCGGTTGGGGTGCTGGGCCAGTAAACTGCACCGGAAGACTATTAGAATTACTCTGAGAAACAAAAAAAACTGTAGTAAAAACTGATTCCCCTAACGAAGACGACCCACGCAAACGAAAATAAGACCATGATCTGCGTATCTGCAACTCTTTATATAGATGGTGCTGTATATGCACTGGCGGATGTATTGGAGAACCAAGAATGGGTTCACAACAACACCAAACGATGGCGGACTTTACTATAGCTGCCATGACGGCGAGTCATAAATTTGACTGTACGAGACTGAAACATCTTATCTCCAAGTTTGCTCCGATGGATGAGAAGCTAAACACAGTATGTATAAAAGCCAAATTCATCTATATCAGCCTTATTTTTGTCTATGCCCCGACAGAAGACAAGGACGAGCAGACCAAAGATATTTTCTACATGCGCCCAGAGAGAGAATACAATCGTTTAAGATCGGTTGGGTCGAATCTTATATACCCTTCACCATGGATCGCATATGTCAAGTTCTTTGACCGGTATCCCTTTAAAGGCAAACAAAGTATTGGGTTGCCCAAAAAGTAATTGCGGATTTTTTAAAAGAAAGTAAATGCATTTTTAATAAAACTTAGAATGAACTTTAATCAAATATACTTTTTTTACACTTTTTTTCTAAAGCAAGCTAAAAGTAACAGCTGATGACTGACAGAAGAAAGAATGCAATTACAGAGTCACAAGCTGTGAAAAAATTTGTCAACGCCGACTATATGAATTACTTTTTGGGCAACCCAATATAATAGATAAAAATTGCCATGATATTGTAGCTATATCAGAAATATTTCTGATAAAAAAAATAAATCGGAAAAAATTTCACCCTATAGGGGCTTGAGGAGATAAAACGGGAGATCGGTTTATATGGGTGCGAAGACCATACTTGGGATAATTGTTGGAAGTTGCAACAAAAGGCTTCATGCTTAATTTCAGCCAAATCGGATAATAATAGCTCCCTCTAGAGGCTCAAGAAGTCAAGATCCGATATCGGTTTATATGGCAGTTATATCAGGTTATGAACCGATTTAGACCATACCTAGCACAGTTGTTGCAAGTCATTACAAAATACCTCATACAAAATTTCTGCGAAATTGGATAATAATTGTAGCCTCTCTGAAGTCAATGTCCAAGATCGTTTTAAATAGCATGGAACATGGCTAAATCAACTCAGAATGTCACATTTGTTAGAAGTCATAGCAGAACATTATGTGTAAAATTTCAGCCAAATCGGACAAAAATTGCAGCTTCCAGGGGCTCAAGAAGTCAAATTCGGAGATCGGTTTATGTGGGAGCTATATCATGTTCTTGACCGATTTGGACTGTACTTGATAAATTTGTTGGAAGTCATAACAGAACACTATAAACAAAATTTTAGCCAAATCGGAC